>NC_136598.1:10002332-10752332 GCF_910589615.1 Taurulus bubalis
CTCGCTGCGCAGGCTAACGAGTATGTTAGCATCAGCTAAAACTGAACTTGTGTAGAAGAAATCTCGTCGCTTGTAGCCTTGTGACCACCGGTCGGAGTTGCGGGTCTCTCGCCCTTCAAAGGCTGCGACAGCTATAAACTCCTAAGAGGAGACGGTGCGATTCTATGTCCGGACCATTGAGCCGGACAGCGTACCTATCTTCGGTCATCACCAGGTCGGCTACCTTCACACCGTGAAGCATCACCGGGTGAGATCGACTGACATTGTTTCTGCAACAGCAGATTCCACGGCGGACAGAGCGCTCTCGCTCCTGCTAACTAAGTGGGGTGTTAACGGGAGCGCGTCCGCTCAGCGTGGCTAGGTCGCTACTGTCGCGGCCGGCTTTCAGTGAGCAGCGTCCCACTCAGGCTGACTGATGGGACGCTAAGGAGGCTTCAGGAGCTTGACGGACTGGTGACTGGAGATGCAGCTGTTGGTATACAGGGAGAAGAGCAGAGGGGAAAGATCGCAGCCTTGGGGGGAACCGGTGCTGATGGTCCGAGAACCTGAGAGGTGCTTCCCCAGCTTCACGTGCTGCTTCCTGTCAGTCAGGAAGTCTGTGATCCACCTGCAGGTGGATTCGGGCATGTGTAGCTGGGAGAGCTTGTCCTGCAGCAGAGACGGGATGATGGTGTTGAAGGCAGAGCTGACGTAGGTTCCTGGGGAGTCCAGATGCTGGAGGATGTAGTGGATGCCCATGTTAACAGCATCATCTACAGGCCTGTTGGCCCTGTATGCGAACAGCAGAGGGTCCAGGAGTGGGTCAGTCAGGGTTTTGAGGTGGGACATGACCAGGCGCTCAAAAGACTTCATGACCACAGAGGTCAGGGCGGCGGGCCTGTAGTCATTGAGTCCTGTGATCCTGGGTTTCTTGGGGATGGGGATGATGGTGGAGGCCTTGAAGCAGGCTGGTACGTCTCCAGGGAGGTGTTGAAGATCTCAGTGAACACCAGAGACAGCTGATCAGCACAGTGCTTCAGGGTGGAGGGGGAGACAGAGTCCGGGCCCGCTGCTTTGCGGGGGTCCTGTTTTTTAAACGGTCTGTTGACGTCCCTCTCCAGAATAGTGAGGGTCGTCACTGGGGAGGGCGGTGGTAGAGAGGCGTGAGCCCCTGATGGGCTGAGGGAGGGCGTCAGGACTGCTCCATTGTCTACCAAAGCGACAGTAGAACTCGTTCAGCTCATCAGCCAGGCGGAGGTCGTCCATGGCATGGGGGGTTTTCGGCTTGTAGCTGGTGATCTGCCTGAGCCCTCTCCAGACAGAAGCAGAGTCACTTGCTGATTGCTGTTGTTGCAGTTTCACAGAGGGTGTCGCTGCTGCTCCCCCCCTAATCACAAAGCACGAAGATACTGCCGTACCCGGATGATAGACTAATCTGCGTGCAATTCCAGAGCATGCCTGTCAGGGGGTGTCCCCAGGAACAGGACTCCATTGAGCATGTCAGGGTCCTGAAGCTACGGTCCGTGCATTTAGCGTTCAAACATTTCCTGCCATACTTGAGAGGAAAATATGTACTTGAGAGGTCGGATAACACCTCGACTGTGTTCCACATAGACCATCAGGGGGACACTAGGTCTGCAAAGCTGCTACGGGTGTCCCGTGCCTTTCCGACTTGGGCAGACCCTCACCCAACCAGCCTTCGGGCGGTGTATTGACCAGGAGAATGGAACCAGATTGCGGATTCCCTCTCCCATCACAAGCCTCCATCGGGGGAGTGGCGGATTCATCCATGAAGTGGTGCACAGCATCTGGGTTCTCTTCGGCAGGGCAGAGGTGGATCTCTTTGCCTAGGAGAGGTCGACCCACTGCCCCCGGTTCTCCCTACGGGAGAGGACTGGTCCTCTGGGTCAAGATGCCCTGGCTCACATGTGGCCAGGGCATCATTTATGGTTCTCCGTCAGGTCGACGGCGTACCGTAGCTACGCCGTCGACGCAGACCCCTACGCCGTAGCCTGACGCGCACCTCCAAAAAATCCTAACTACGCGTCGCGTTGACGCAGACCGCAAGCGCTGTGATTGGTCTGCTCAGAACGTAATTTACGGCAGTTGGTTTTTCCCAGCCTCGACCGGTTTAGTGGTCGTACAGACCACCTCCGCAAACGTCTTCTCTGTCGTCTGCGCTTCAACATTTCAACATCTTCAATATTGATGAGCTCCAACTTTAATGCAGCCGCTCCAACTTGGTCACCATTGTTTACTGTGACCGGAATTCGGCTATAACCCCTGAAACCACACAGCTACACAGGCACACACCCCTGGCGGCATGGCGGTTAATTGCAGAGCAACGTGGTCCCTCTACGCAGAACTTCGAATGCTCAACGACGGCGTCGTATCTACGCCGTCGACGTGACGGAGAACCATAAACTAGGCTTTAGGCTTTCCCCCCATTTCCTCTGATCTGCCAAAGCTCCTCAGTGTTATTCAACGGGGCCACAGACTGGTGCGGGTGGCACCCTTATGACCCGCCAGGACTTGGTTTTCCCTGTTGCACAGACACTGCTGCGGGCAACCCTGAGAGGTGTGCCCATGGAGGATATAGGTGCTGCAGACTCAGGGGCATCATCATTCAACAGATACTACAGAGTGAACTTTTCCACCCCTCACCCACTGGGTGTGGTTCTTGGCCCAAATTCCTCTGCTTGAGCCATATGAGGTAGTTCCCATGGGATTCCTCGTGACTCTGTTGGTATAAGTCATCCAGTGTGAAACACTGCCTCTGGCGGTCAGTAAGGATGAAATAGAACACTTTCAAGCACGTGTGTTTTTACACCTGCTGGCCCCAACTAAATGAGTTAAGTCGAAAGTTACGGAGGTATCTACGGTTCTATGAATCCTGGATGATCCTGACTCACTCAAAATCTTGTGATTTCGCGAGAAGATTCCGCAGGACTCAGGATGACGCCGGATGTTTTACCCGGCTAGGGGGTCATCCGAGGTCACACGTGACTTTGTTGTTATAAATACTCGAACTTCGCTAGCACGATACTGAATATATCCAGTGTGAAACACTGCCTCTGGAGGTCATCCAGGATTCATAGAACCGTAGTTACCTTCGTAACTTTCGACTTACCTCATTTAGTTGGGGCCAGCAGGTGTAAAAACACACGTGCTTGAAAGTGTTGGCTCATATCAAGCAGGCCCGCGGCTTGGACTGATTGGTAAATTGATGAAAAACAAAGTTGCTGCCCCATTTTTCAAGGAATTGTATTTCCTTACGTGCATTGAGCATTAAAGCGCCATACGGCCCAGAGTAAGGATACAAGAAGACTGATTAAGTGTATGTACTGTCACTGTATCCATCTAATAGTGAAATAATATCAATTGATCATTTACAGTGTTAGTAGATGCTCCATGCGTTGCTTATTGGATTGCACTGACGCCTCGGTATGGTTGGTAAACGTTTGCATCAGTCGGACCTACAAACCCCCCCCCAAAAAAAAATCATATGAAGTCCCGTAGCTTTAGCCTAATAATTCAACCGTTACATTTTTTGTATTATTATTATTATTTTAATAGTTTGTAGCAGAAGTAGTTTTGTTTTGTTTTTTTCCTGACCAATTTGACAGCGCTGACTGAGCCAAATGCGCGTAAAAGTTGTCCACTCCTCCTCCTCGTGCATGAGGCTCATCTGGCTCAAGATATAAAAACAGAGCTGCTCTCTGTCCACGCTGCGCTCCTCAGTCTCCTCTCAACCAGCAGGCAGTTTGCTCCAGCAGGTTGAAAAACAGCAACAGCAACAACAACAACAAAAATAAAAAAAAGGAGAAGGGGACGATCTCTGGCATTTCCCGCAGGATGGAGGTAACAACTCTATGACTCTGAGCCTAGCTTTCTGTTCTAGCCTGTACTTTCTGGCCACTTGAGCTGATGGTTTTCACATTCAATGTGGTTTTGTGCAGCCATGTGTGGTTGGAATTAAAACTTTGCATCATAGAAGCTCAGTGAGTAACTGTAGTATTTTTAATGGTCTGTGATATTTTTTAAGGAACTAGGGTCTGTCTGTGCAGCCATTTAACAAATAATAATATTGCATTTGTGTCAGTATCTTAGACTTATAAAGTATGCACGTGTAGGTGTGTTGGCTACTCATAATAAACATTCCTCATACTCTTGACAGCATTTACCTCTTAACTCTGGCATTATATGTGATACCATGTTTTACTTATAATGTATGTTTTATCTTTTATGTGAAAAGATGACTGTGCTTCTCTTTCCTGGGGGTTTAGTTTTAGTTCTTCATAGAAGTCCATTTTTTAATGCAGGGTTTGGTCACAGGTTTGTGGCCTCCTCCCTGCAAAACAGGCTGTTCCCTCTGACTTAACATCTTTCTCAAGTATTTAATGTCATGTGGCAAAGAGAAACACCCTTTTTTTCTGCACGTGACGAGCACATTAGTAATCTGCTACAGAACTACTCTCACTTACCACCCAATGTTAGGACTCCGATATGCTTTGGGCCAGTTCAGCTTGGATCTAACAACTTTTCCTCTTTCCCTTTTGCCAAAATTAAGAGACAAAGATTTAGACTGTGAAAAAATAAAAGATAGAGCCCTCTATCTTTTATTAGGTAATTCTTAGGTCAACATGTTTTTCAGATATAGTTACACTTCCTGTGAGATCACTTTTAAGAGGAAAAAAAAAAACCTGCACAAGCAGCTAACTGAACACTGCGATGGAAAGCAGGTTCAACTATTATTGGTGACTCCCGGTCTTTCTATAAGAAGCCTCCCAAACCCAACAAATCTCACCAGCTCAATTTTAATATCAGCCTAGCAAATGATTTAGAGATTGATGACAATGAGCAGCGCTGCAACTGAAAGCTCACTTGCCGCTTGTTAACGATCTGATCTCGGTGAATAACTACCTAACCCTGTTAGAAATGTAAACATTGCTCATGGATTTCATCGTTGATCTCTCACCTGGAATGTATTCAGAAATGTATTTCTGTTGATGGTGTAGGTGTAATGGGACACTTCCATGGCAACCACAGTGATTTAAAAAAAGTAAAAGCTGTGGAAAGCCCACTCAGTCCGGTCAGGTGTTTGGTGTTCGATGTTTCAGACGGTCCTCTGTCAGTGGTTTCCTGCAAAGTCACTTTGGTCTGCAATCACTGGCACCAAAGCAATGCCACATTCATGAGTGAAGTCGGTCAGCTGGTTGGGTAATGGTATGTTGCTGCTGTTGATCAAATTGATGTGACTGAATTGCTTTCAGTCACTTCCTGTTTACTGAGAATTCCAGTATAGTAAACAACCGGACACCAGAAATTAGGGTTAGGTAATATATCCATATTACATTTATATGAGAGATATCGTCTTGGATTTTGGATATCATCATAAAGCATAAGTGTTGTCTTTTCCTGCTTGTATGTATTTCTCTGAACTTACCAGACAGTTCTGTTATTTTCCTTTACCCACTTAGTCACTATGTCCGCATCACTGATGATTATTCATCAGAAATCTCCATTGTGGAAATATTTAGTAAAAGCACCAGTGCTGAACCCTACAATATGTTTACAAAATCAATATAGAGGTATTTGATCCAAACTGTCATGATATTTGATTTTCTCCATATCGCCCAGCTCCACCTGGAACTGAATCGCTTCTCCCAGGTGTTAGCTGTTGGGAATGGGAGGCATCATCTGTCACAGCATCGGTTTTGAGTTTGATAGGCTGGTATTGAGCTTGAGCTGTCCTTGGCTAACTATAATTTTGATGACTAATCAATTCGTTGATTTAAATCGACAGATCTGTAAAACTGAGAATAGCACACAAGCACCACTGTAATCTTGTGTTTGGAAATAAGTCATTCAGCATGACATTTGTATTTTTTATTGACTAAATAAATCTTAGTCTATTTCGACCAAACCCCTAAAACGAGCCAGTAAAGTCAGTCTCACTGTCATTTAAACTGCGTACGCTTTGCTCTTTGATGACATCACCCATTAGTCTAAATTCTGCTGTGTGTTTATCGCTTTAACTGCCTCAAGCCAGCCTTAAGGAGATTGCCGCATGGAAATTCTAAAATTTTGTGTTTCCTGTGTTGCAACGACAAACTATGAAGTGGACAAACTGGACATGTTGTGCATTTGAGTGTGTTTGTGCATGCACCTGAGGATTTACCGCATGTGTGTGTCGGCTTGTGAGCTGGGGTGGGGTGGGGGGGAGATTTTCCTTTGATGGAAAAAATACACCGCTGCTAGAGGAGTGACTATTTGGGATTGCCTTGCCAACCATATGGTGTGCACATTTATTATGTAATCCATAGTAAAGTTAAGAGACCAATAACAGAGGAACTCAGTCTGTACAAGCCAGACGTTTGCTAATGAGTCTGTATTTTCCGTATTTTCCTTTACAACAGTAATTTACTTACTTAGTGTCCCACTATTATCATTATTATTATTATTATTATTATTATTATTATTATTATTATTATTATTATTATTATCATTTGGGACTGAATAGTTCTATTACTACTACTTAACAATACAACTACTTCTAGAACCACAAAAAGACTTCTAGAACCAAAATAAAACGTCCTTTGAAAGTGTTGTGTAGGGTAAAAGCGTCTGCATCTTATGTTCAGAGCTTTTTGGAACAGGACATTCTCGTGACAGATGCAGCCTGAGGTGTATATTAAGCTGTGTGTGTTTCTGGCCAGTATGAATGCTTCACTCTGTCATAAGACAGACACCTAACTGACCGTGAAGTGGAATTTAAAGCATCAGCATCAAGGAAAGGCTACAAATCTTTACCACACTCTATTTCAAGTTCTTGTTATGGCTGGATCTGTGTTCAGAGGGAGTATACAATGTATAGATGTAATCAGATTTCATTAGCTTACATAATTCATTAAAAGTCCTGCGATTAAAGCGCTTCAGAACCATGAGGATTTAATAGGACAAATCTTTAGCATATCATGTGATTTTAAAAACTCAGATTCCACGAATGCTTCCTGTTATGTTTTTTTCTCTGATCTTGTCTTTCTAGCATGTTTTTAACCTTACGTCAACATATTTTGACTCAGACGTCTTGGTAAACCAGGACTTTACAGATAAAATATTATAATAAAAAAATCAGTTGGAAAAGAGAAGTAAACCGCAGGAAGTGCAACGTTTTTGCAGAATATTCATATTTTCACTGCAGTTCGTCTTCACTGTTTCACAACATATTTAGTTTCCCCGGTGATACAATTGAACTAGCTTTGTGCAAAATGAACAGTTGTTTCCATGTGAGCTGACTTCTCTTGTGTAAGCTTTGCTCATTGGAGGATATATGCACCTTTTACGACCAATCAAATGCTTCATAAAGCCTTAAAGATTCCAGAGCTGCTTTTTGTAGCAGAGCGGTTGTTGTTATCTTGTACATTGTTATAATGTATTGCTATCACAGGTCCTCCCGCGACACATGATGCAGTGTCAGCCCTGCTATCAGAGATGAGGTTGTGTCAGACCCTGCTTCTCCAGTGTGTGGAGCAGAGAGATAGCCTGGGTGGGAACTTCAGACAAGATAGCAAGGAGGAGAACACCGTGATCTGTAAAAGAAAAACATACACACACTGTTGGCTTTCAAGGAAGTTATGTCATGGATGGAGACTGAGACAGAGAGGCAGCCGGAGTCAGGCTTTAAGCTGTCTCGGACATCTGCAGATTCTCAAATGTGGAATTTAGTCGGCATCAAGTCTACAAATGTGAGATTCGTGCAGATGGGATATGAGAGTAGTGAGCCAGATGGAGGAAGTGGAAACCCCAGAAAAAAAACAACATCATCATGACTTTATAACTAACTTCCAAATTTCCCTGCAGAGCAGTTAACTCATACTGCCTGCCTCTCCTCAACCACCCTCTTCTAAATTTGGCATCAAGCCATGCTCATAATTCCTTCTTTTTTTTGTGAGAAAGGAGTGCAAACAAAAAGTGTTGCAAGTTGCTTGTACTTTCAAGTTTATCATTTTGCGAAATATTGAGATTTGTAGGTTAGGGTTTTAGGCTTAGAAGGCAGGTGCACGCTGCAAGTTTTAGCATGAACATTACAGGTTGGCTGAAACCAAGATAACTCAATATCATAATATAGACTCTGAAGACACGTCCACAGTGTCAGTAGAGTGGCATGGCCTGTGACCTTTGCATAGGAAAGCCAAACTAGTCGGATTCTTTACTTAAAGTTACTATGGGGAACTTTTCACTGGTTATGAAACCGTCTCAATGTAATACTTATGTGTCATGTACATAAGTAAACAAGACCATCAGGGAGAAGATTGGCTTGTCTATATAGTTATTCTTAATGTGTACCATCTGTGCCACCGGGTCGGATTCAGCGCAAAATCGGATGAAATCATGCAGGTTCACCAGAATCTCCTTCAGCTCAGACTGCAGTCGGGTCTCCGGCAGCAACCAGACCCAGATCCGACTTTGCTGCCGCCTTTTGACCAGCAGCGTCTTCTTCACGGGCCAGGAGTCTAGCTGCTGTGCCGGTCCCTGCTGGGAGCCAACACCGTCACCATGCTGTTGCAGGCCCAGACCATATTGCTGGGCCCGCTGGAGAGAAGGGAGGCACAGGAGAGCCAGGACTGAAAGGGGCAGGCTGTCGGACCATGCTGCAGTAAAATGAGAGGTTTTCTAAAGGGATTCTGGTGCTTGCAAACACTACCACGTCTGTCCACCAGAATCGCCAAGATCAACACAAAATGAAAGTTTCTTGTTGTAGCTTTAACTCGGCAACATGTGTACAAATACCGATATACCATTGGTCAAAGCCATGGATTTCAAAATGTACTAAAAAGACAGACATTTTGTATGCAAGTCCCGAAAAATAAAACAATATGGAGAATGGTCCCTTTCAGAGAGTTTATACGTAGAATATTGCATCCTTGCAAGAAGAATTGTCCCAAGCCTGCCATGGATTGAATGGATGCCGAGCTCTGTGGCGATGAATCTCTGCAGGACTTGCACAACGGTGTAGTGGGGAAGGTGCAGGGCTTTACAGAATGATGTCATCCCACGTCTGTTCTTCTCAGCCACCCTCCACAACAACTTATCCACTGTCCAGATGTTTTTTGTCTTTGTGATTGCTGGATCAGAGGATGAGGATACCAGAACACCATGTAGAATCCCCAACAGGCTCTTGTATCAGTTTTCTTGCTTTGCTCTAAACATGTGGTGGATGTCCTGTCTGCTGTGAGCTGTTTACATTTGTTTATCTTTTCTTACTCACCATTCACTCTCTCCGTAGCCCCGCCTTCTCATTGCCCAACAGTTCAGACTATCTTAGGCAGGCTGTAGTTATCACATTGAAATATCACGGTGCATTCCTCTGTCATCTGTTCTCATATCTTCGTAATTTGCCAGTCAAATTGCAGTTAAACAATCTCTAAAGCCTCTTGGGGCCTTGACTCATTTGTTGTTGCACTTCTCACATTTAAGAAAAATAAATATTTCTGACTTTGGAATTATGACTTTGTCAGCAGCTTTCTGTTCCCAGGTCATCTGGATTAATTTTCCCTCTCTCTGGATGCTTATTTTTTTATTACATATTTGTTCCCCCACCCGACAGCACTAGACTGTCTGCAGCACCTCCCATTTCCTTTGAGGCAGGGGCAGCAATGTCTCGTATAGATGAGGGTGTCTATTTACCTCATCCCTCTGAATGAGGGCCTTTCCTGTGTACTTCTACACACGCACACAACACATGCGAAAACACAGTGCCAGCTAGAGCAGCGGAAAAGTGAAACAGTCAGATGAGGTTCAGTCCAAAAGCACATCATGTTTTCCTGGAAAGGCAGCGAGAGAGAAGGTGCCTTTCTGCTCTCTTACCACTTAACAAGTGCAGCAGAAGGGAGCTGCCCACTACGGTGGTTTTTACTCCTGGAGAACACGCTGACTTGTCAAAACAAAAGTCTGCAGACTCAAACTGAAGCCATTACGCTAGGTGAAAGTGCTTGCTCAACAGCTGCGCTTTGGTACGCTTTATTTATCTTCACTTTTCCAGATTTCCTCACCGCTGGTGAGTTTGAGGATTAAGAGTTCCTCGAGAAGGGTTAATGATCCTGAGCCAGACGTCCTTGTCCGCTCCACGGTGGATTACATGGCCTGTTGCTCTTTGACCACCGCTGTTCTATCAAACAGATATGTTTGGATTTATAGAGACCGCTATCATGTGCTTCTTCTCCCCTCTGGAAACAGGAATAACGGGAACAGTAGCAGGCTTTGTGTGATCTGTTTGTCTCGGTGTTCTCTCTCCACATCTGCCGGTCATTCAGTAAACCTTGTGTCTCCGTCCGCTGGTTGGAATGAACCTTTACGCCTCAAGATACAGTTTTCTAAGGATGCGCAAACGCTTCACTCTGCTTCACATACACCCTAAAACCACACCTGAAAAGAAGACTTTCAGCCATATTGGAATTAAACCGTTTTGTTGTTTTTATTTGAGCACAAATGGCTTCTTTAACTTTACTATTTAGTTATGTCTTGTTGTATAAGGTATTTTGAGACTTCCTGTCGAATTTCTTGAAAGCAGCATTATTTTTGTGACATTGGTGAGGTGCATGTGTCTTGCATGCACACTGCTTCCTGCCACAGTGACCTTTTTGAAATGTATCCACATACAACGAATGGTATAATATACCACCCCCACAGGGTCACCAAAGTCAGCCACTCGGCAGCTCCACTGCATTGCTCAAAGGAACTTCAACAGTTTTAATGTATACTCGAGTGGTGGTAACGGCAACTGCAGGGGCTCCATGAGCCAAGAAAAGATCTATATAGACATATGCATCGACACAATAGTGTCTATGTCCTGCACTGTAAATAAAGTATGATCTGTGGATTAACCACATCATATTTCCCCAACAGGCCCAGGGATTCAAACTAGCACAAAAATTATCATTTTTTCCAGTTGCCAGTTTTCCTACATACATAAATACCCTTTTTTTTGTCATGCTATTAAATGACGGAAAAGCTCCTGATTATTCAAAGTAAAAAAACAAATTGAGAAGAGTCCACTAGGTCTGTACTATATGTGTAACTGTAAACCAAGCAACAGCTAAAGGATCTGTTTCCAATGAAGTCAGAGTTCAGAAATAGCTTGTTTCTTTTTAACGTCGACACAGGCCCGTTTTTGGAAAACTTTAATCACATGGGGAAGGCACTGCTTTAAGAAGCTTTTTTTCTTTCTTCTCTCTAGTAGTTCCTTGTTTAGACATGCTCAATTTCTCTGTATGCTAGATTACAGTATGTTTCAGATGTGGTTTAGCATATGCAGGGACGCTGAGGGGTTACAGAGCCGAGCTGTGATCCGGGCGGCCTGCACAGCTCTGGGGCTTTTTCCCAGGCCTCGAGGCCCAGAAATAGAGCGTGCCCTGCTCGCTCCTGCAGTGAACCAAAGTTTCCCACTCTTCTACAGAGCTCGAGGTCCCAGCTGAGTTAAACATGTGCAATACTGATAACCAGCCGAAGGCCTTGTATGGCTCATTGGAATAATGTATCTCTTTTGTCATCTCAGGGAAATGGTTCCCGAATTAATTAGATTTCATTCCCAAAATGAACAGTTAAAGTATACAGTATGTACAAAAACATGTTTTCCCTTTATAAAATTACTTTTTTATATTCTATTAAATCATATTTATTTAATGTTACCTAAAATCTGAAACCAGGATGTAAACGAGGAAACAAGGCCCTGCTTCCTTTGCCTGCACTGTTGTGACTAGAGTTTGCGCTCTGAAAGAGGCTTTTATTTATTGTTGGACAGGAAAGAGTTAAACAATTGGAGGTTACAAAATAATGGTGTGGTTGGTGGGTGGTCCCTGGTGATTACTATTTATCACGAACGAGAAAGGAGAACTCAGGAAAAGGGTTGGGATGTGGATTAGGACACAGAGAAGCGTCAACAGAGGCACTGCGGGGCTAACTGATGCTGTAATACGTTTTGGGTGGAGGGAGCAAGGTGGTGAGGTCATGTGGAGAACAAGGGGGAGAAGGAAAACAAAGCGTGTGATTAACATGTGGAATGTGTGTATCCGTGAAGCTTGAGAGATCCATGGGCTCCGGCTCAAACTTTGCAGGGAGGGAGGGAGGGAACCGAGAGCGCACACAACCAGGAAACTTGACATGAGCTTTTTAGTGGTCAATTAAAGGAGGATGAAAATGAGATGTGGCATCAAAGCCAGTAAGGGAAAGGGCGGAGCACCACAAGCAGTGACCGTACAATGCAAAGCATGACATAGCAACATGATGCATGAGAATCTGCAAACTCCTGACACATCTCGGGCTGCTGTCGCATCACAAACAAAACATTTCATTCACTGTCCAAATACTTGGCACAAAAGACTAGTTATTTTCAAGGCTCCCGTTCATGCCTGTTACGGGCTGCAGCCGTCAACCGTCTTATCACTCAGGCCAGAGATATGTGGAGTGAGTCAATGGGCCTGAAAGGGAAGCATGGAGGAGGGAAGTTTAGCAATCAGCTCGGGAATAGTAGGAGAGACAGGAAGTAGAGGGGCAAAGAAGTGATAAGAGTGTGAGGCTTCAAGGACGGGTCCCTGCTGTCAAAGGCTGTGGTGTGATGCTGCAACAGCTGTGGGGAGAGAGAGAGAAAGGGAGAGAGAGGCTCACTTCCTGTGTCCAAAGTCCAAACCCACAGAAAAACACTCTGTAGCCAGAGAAGAGATGAGTTCCTCCAAGGACAGCATTGAACCCAGCACTCTGATGGAGTTCGCATGTTCACGCTCTCTGCGTTTTTCCTCTGCATAGAAGAAGGAAGTGAGACTTGTTCTTTGTCTTCGAACATCTTATTGTTCAGCTGCAACATAGCTCTCAGCACATGACATGCTCAAAGAGGCTCTGCACACTTAAACATGTTTTTTTATGGCTGTACTTTAAGGAGTTAATATTTACATTTCTTACCAAAGTTATCCAAATCGACATTTCATGGGTTGAAAAAATGTCTTGATGCGTCATCTTCTGTTTTAAAATCAGCCCTGAATCTTGCAAGGCCAATCCTGAAAGAGAGCGTTGGACTTATATATGCAATATGTCTACACCGTATTTATATTTAATAAAAATAATGTTAACTCTGTATTATCAGTCACTGAGCAACTCCTGTCTCAAACACCCTGTCCTTTTTTGTTGTTGCATTTTTCAGAATTACGTAATGGTACCCAAAAAGGGGTTGTTGTGCCTCACCTTACAGGGCAAAGGCATGTCATGCAAATATTCCTAACATTCATTAAAACAGGCATTTTTTTGAAAGTTTTACACTTTACTCTTGACTCACAGGAGGTAGTACCTTATTTTTAAATATGTCAAAATGTTTGATTGAATGTCTTTCTTTTCCAATAGGATTCTCCATCCAAGCCCTCTGTGGCTGAGCTGGCTGGAAGGTTCAAAGGTCACATTCTACCAATGCCGACTTCAAATGACGAGGTTCTTTATTCATATTTTATATGTTACAGCATCCATGCAAAAACATTTTTTTTAAAGAAGTATGTTTAGCTGCCCTAAAGGTTCAATTGAGTAGTTGGTGAATGCATATGGACTGCTTGTGATTACAAATTTGATTTACTATTCCTCCGCCTTTTTGTTTATAGTTGCCATTTCGAAGAAGACATACATGTTCCCTAAAGTTGCAGAACCAAAATGATGATAATGAATCAGATGTAAGTTATTTTCTTACTTCACTGACCCATGTGCTACTAATGTGTCTTCTTGATATACAAAGAAAGTCGGCTTGGATTTATTTACTTTACAATTGCATCGCAAACTCACAATTTCAACACAGTCGACAGACTACTGTTGCCCAATGGACAATTTATCTATTTTTTCTTCTTCTGATCAAACATTGGGAAAGTGGTGCTGCTGTTTTTCCTCCAGTGGAAAAACAATATTGACTTGACCATACAAATCACACAAACCTATTCTTGCATTGCATTTTCCATATTCACACTTGCTTGTATGGCCCAGTATACTCTTCAATGACAGTGCACATTTTTAACAAAGTGGAAGTATCACAAAATATGTCAGCTTCCCATGGTTTAATAGGGGTAGTGATGATTTTGTGTGTTTGTCTTTTCATTCATTCTGGTCTGACTGTGTTCTCTTGCAGAAACCCATCGTCTCACCAAATCCCTTTAAAATCAAGATGAAGAACTCCTCCATCATTGAGAAACTCCAGGTAGATGCATCATTTAACATGTAGATATTTCGTGAGGGGAAATGGGAAACAAAACCAATGCTGGCTTCACCAAAGATGTGTTATCACATGATGTAGCAGATAGGCAGGAGTAGTCAGCAGTGTGTGTCATTACTGCCATCCACTGTCCAGTTGGCACCGGTGCCTGAGCTGTGAGCATGCTGAAGGGGAAAACAGGAAGGGCTTGTCCCTGATGCCACAATCGGCTCAGATTAATGAGCTAATGGGATCACGGGCCACCCAGCCTCGTACAAACCCGCCACCATCGTTCCTTTAGTTAGCGATTCACACGGTGGGCAGCCATGGGACAAAAGGGCTGCCGCTTCTCCCTCTTCCTCTTCTCCCCAGTGCAGGTAGGATATACTGCTCTAAACTTGAACAGAGGTTTGGACACTAACTTTAGATCTGATGTTCTTTAGTTCTTAGACTGAATGTGACAGCTGTTGTTTGAGACACGTCAAGTGGAATTTTAGGTCGTGCTTCTAGCAGGCGAATTTTCAAAGAGCTGTGTTCTTTTTCCAAACTGCTGTTTAAAGACATTTAATGAAAGCTATTGTTTGTGTATTCAGATTATAATACCCAGGCTTCAGGATCTTCCTTTCCCACTGCAGGCCAATCTCGCCCTGTCGCCCACTGCTCTGCTGCCTTCACACAACAAGAGTCCTGAGGTGAAACTCCAGCCAGCCCCGTTGTCCCCGACCACACCCTGCAGCCCGCAGAGCCCCCTGAGCCCCACCCTGCGGCCCTCACATCTGTCCAGTGAAGAAGAGGAGGCCGTCGGCTTCGACAGCCCTCCTGACGGCGCCCCGCTGCTGAGCATCAACAAGGTAAGCATATGGACACACGCAAAGCTGCACATTGGCTTGTCAAACGGAACAAATAGATCTGAACTATTTGTTACTATCTTCTTATATTGCAGTTGGACTAGTTGTGTGGTATTACTGTAAATATCACGTTGAAGAAGACCCTAGCTCTTGGTATTTCATTTTTTTTTCTGCTTACAAGTCATTTGTAAGCATTGTTTAGTAGTCGGCACTGGTGTGCTTCTCATGTTTGCATGGGTTTGTGCAAACGTTCTGAGTCACTAAATGACAAACATGAGCTACTGTCACATTGAGGCTCCAGACATGTTTCTCATGCTTTTCGTCGACTGAGCTGTGACGTCACGACCGGACACATGGTTTCCGTCCCCGTTGACGTGTTTCTCAGCAGGCGTTCTGCATCTTCTATTTAAGCAGGCCTTGGATAAGCTGGAGCAAGATGCCCCTGCACTGCAAGAGTGCCGCTGCAAGGGGGATTGAAGACGTAATCCCATTAGCCTAGTTAGAGTCCCAAGGTAGCATTTTGTGCAGTGCTCGCACGCATATGCTCAGACTTGGAGCATGAAATATTTTGATGGCACGAAATAATTGACACTGCATAATTTTACCTGTCTTATCTAAGTTGCCTTGATTTGATTTTTTTATTCATTTAAATTGTTTAAATTTTCTTGAATTCCCTTGTGGTTCTGACCCATATTTTCCCCACAGACTCGTGCGCGGCTATCATTCAAAAGGCGCCCGCCCACAAGACAGCACAGGAGGTCTGCTGGAGAGGAGGCAGGAGCTTTCAGCAGTGCTCTGTCCCCGTGTGAACTGTACAGTACAAAAGAAAATGGGGACACGGACCAGGTTTTCGAATATGGACAATCGGCAAGTCTGAAAGCAGCTGAGGAGAAGGACAGGGACTGTGACCAAACAGAGGATGGGGTAGCTGAATGTGACCCAGACCACAGGGGAAATCCGGGGGTGGAGCAGGAAGCAGAACAAGCCCAGAACTTGGAACAGCAGCCTTCAGCGCCTTGCCCTGCCAAGCCGATAGAGGGCAATGTTAAGACAAAGGGGAAGAAGGAGATGCCTCTGGAGGAGCACCAAGGAGGAAATGACATGGTGTGAACTGTGAATGTATACTTTAAGAATATATATATATATATATATTTACATATATTTTTACTGAATAAGTTATTCAGTGCTTTGATTACGAGAACTCTTTAAATATTCCTCAGAAAAAGTCCATCCGTTTTCAATTTCTTGGTACCTGCTCTTTTTAGTCCCTCTGTCGCCCTCTCCTGGCCGTCTACAGAACAGGTCTATAAACACTGGAGAGTTATGAGAAGCAGCTGTTTTCTGCACATGGACATAAGCCTCAAAGTTAATACTGTATCCATTATCAGGAAATGTGTCATTTTATCAAGTCTGCATAGCCAGACTCCTGTTTTAAAGACATTATTAAGGGTGCAATTCAAAGTCAGAAGTATGTCATTTACACAGGACTTTGGACATACTGAATGCTGGGTATGCAAAATATTATTAGACTTCATATATTTAGCAGATATATACAATGTTCTTACATCGATGGGAATGCTGATGCTCATATCAAATCCCTATCACTTTAGGTTGAAGTAATGTACTTTGCTTATCTAGTTCTCGTTTGATGTCGGTCTAATTCTCTGTTTGTTTGTTTTTATGTTGTACTCTGCAAAATATCTAAATCACATGTGGAGTGGCTCGGATTCTCAGCAATTATGCACAGAAATGTTAAGACAATAAACAGCTTCCTCAGAAAAACTTTGACATTACATTTGTATGGTCAACGATTTGTTGGGTCGTAAGAATCATTATGATACTAAATGATCCTGGTGGGCCAGCCAGTTAATGCTGAGTATCATCTCCTGAGACACTAACTAGACAGTTTTCAGTCAGATGAGGTCCAAAAATGTAGATTACATTTGCTGATGACAAGTGATGGCGCTGTCAAATCAGAGATTTGAAAGCCTGTGCACACCCACAGAACATGGCCCACAGGGCATTTAAATGACTTTCCCAGAAGCCCTCTTCCCAGGGTTGTGTCTGCGTGCACAAACTGGTAGTTTGAAACTGTGCTTGATTAACCGCTCTATTCCATCTGTTAAGGTAGGACAAATTACACCATGATCATTCTTTTTAGTACTTGGAGGTACATCATTTTCCACCATAGGCTCTGCCCAATTTTAACCTGAGCAGTGCATGATCTAATCAAAAGAACCAACCGTGTGTCACTGTGAAGCAGGAGAACATTAAATACATCAAATTATTTTAAAGCAATGACAGTAATTACTTTGATATATCTATGTTCTGCTCTTTTTACGACAACATGTGCCTGGCTGTTCCTGAGTGTACTTTTAGCATTTAGTGTGAAAAGCAGGTAAAAAAAAAAAAACTTTCTCGACCTCTACTGGTGACCATTTAGTATTGCAGCAATTGCAATGAGGGTAAATTGTGTCTCTGTCCCTATGGTACCCTGCAATTTTGTATTTTACCCAAAATGTGCAATTTAACTGGGATGTGTATCTCATGTAAAAAAAGAGAGAAGAAAAACAAGACCTTTTTAAAAACTGTTTTATATGTAGCAGCGAGCGAGTGCAGGTGCAGCATAAACATATCCCTTATTGTAAACGGTATACGACTTTCCTGTTTAATTGAACTGACAAGTATGGACGGGTTCTGTATAGGCCGATGTAATTACCCTAATGTAATCAAAATAATTCATCAAAGACATGAGAGGACTTGCATTTGACAAATGGGCAACAGCAGGACAACATTCTCCAACAGGCATTTTGACCCATCATACGTCAGCTAATTTGGTTAAGTAAATAATCATAACTACTCGAAGCCTTTACCTGGAGGTTGTTCACGGGGTGTATATTAAATACACACAGGTTGGGGACGAACTAGTGTTTACTCGCACTTCCCCTTATCTTTCGTTCATACCGTGTTTTAAAAGTGACAGGCTGGTTATCATAGTGCGGCCCCTACATTCCTTTGCATGTCGGATATGTGTCATGTCGTCCTGTAACTGTTAAAGTTTCCTCCCGCCCCGTTTCTTCACTTTGTAAACGCCTTCCGACGTCAGCTGCACCGAAACTTCAAGGAGCTCACCTGGCTGCGGAAGGACGAGCAGCAGAAGAAGGAGATACGAATGTCCTCGTCTGGGAACAAATAATAACTTTGAACAATGTGAACTCGCGACTTGTTTTTTTGAGTAATTATTGCCTCTTTTTTGCACCATACGTGGGACGTTTACGTGCGCTTTCCTTATTAAAAGTTAGAGCCAATAGGCACTTCCGGGTTGGGACTTTAGTCAGGATTACACAACTCCTATTTGGCACTGGGAGTTGGAAGCAAACCAGCATGAACATGGAGATGCATGCCATCAGGAGGAATGGGAACGATGGGGCAGCATATTGTAATGAACTGGTGAGTTAATAATGGGGCAAACAATAGTTCATTTTGAGCCTGCTGGACTCTAAGATTACTCTAAGAGTGATAATAATATTAGTGGTGGTGGTAGTATTAATAGTAGTGGTAGTAATATATTATATTACAAAATGCACGTACTGTATTATTTTTATATACTGTTTTCCTAGATATCTAACTCATTAAACTAATCTTTAGTGGCACATATCATATATATTCTCATCCTTTTGCACAACAATGTTCATAATGCCATTGCCTGCCCCTAGGTGACAGCAGGGAATGGGGCTGGTGTGGCCTGCAGGAACCCTGATGCAACAGAGAAACACAACTTGCTTTCTGAACTGGTGAGCTTCCATCAAAGCTTGTGCTCCTCTGTTCAAATTTACAGTTTGTTCAAGATATTATAATATCACATGTATTCAGTTTAGCTTCCATTTCTGTGTGAAGCAGCACTGGAGTCACTCCTGTCAGCACTCCCGGATGTGAACGAATCAACACACTGTCCCCCTAGATGACTTATTCAACTTTTACTAAAGTAACATACATGTATGTGGTGTCTTTTTGTCAGACTACCAGGAGTAATGGGGAGACAGTTCCCTCTGACCATCCAACAGAAGCTCAAAAGACTCTGGGAAATGCATTCACTCTTCGAGAGGTATAGAGACTCTTAATAAAAATACATTTTGTGTTTCTGCAGCTTTTCCTTCTCCATCTGGATTAAAGGAGGTGTAACTTTTCTGTTATCATGCCTCATGTGATTTGAACCCTCACGAGCTGTGGCCCTATTGACAAAGCATTTTCATGATGCTCTTAGATTACCTCCGTGTGCAGGGAAAGCAGGGTCAAACTATGGCTGATCGTCGTCTTCATCCTCGTCTTCATCTGTGCCGTGATTGTGGTTTCGCTGGCCGTGTGCTCAGGTGAGGTTGCACGATGAGTGTGAGATGATGCTGCATTTATTAAGGAATGCATGCATAATCAAAGTGAAAAGTCAGGTAAGAATTTCCAAGTTTGTTGAAATACTTTGAGCTGTACCAAGGCAAGCGTAGAGGGCAAATGTTAGACGGTCATGTCCAAAGTGTAAGTTTTTTTTAAACTGTTCATGCAAGAACAAATATAAAACAATTCAAAGCTGATGAAAACATTATGTTATGTTGCTGGTGCTGATGCTTCGACCAATTTCCTCTTTGAGCAGCAATCCACGAGGACGCGGATGAGAACTTTGACCGTTCTTTGTTTAAAGTTCCTCGGTCTTTCAACGGGAGCTTCCGACTGCCCAATCAGACCTTCACAGAAGAACTTTTCACCCTTTCTTCCAATGAAAGCCAAGCACTCACTGCTGACCTTCAAGAAAAGGTTTGTACCAGTCATGAGCTGCATTTAAAATAATGTGCAAAATAAGTGCATATTAATTAATTGTATTCATAACTTCATAACTTTTTAAATACCCTGACAAACATTATTCCTTTATTTTGCTAATACATCAGTTAGTTAATGGCAATAGTCTCAGTGAATAGTTATGCTATTAAGGTAAGGTAGGGCCATTTGTTTACAGTAAATAGCACATTCATTACAAGTAATGTAAATATACTTAACATTAAAAAAAACATACCGTAACAAGTAATGTACAGAAGAATATGATGAATAACACAAGATAATGCAACAACACATATTTGAAAAAGCTGTAAAGCTGTATTTCCTTCCAATACCAATTCATTAAAAGTTTTACAAAGAGTTACTCTGGGTTTAACTTTAACCCTGTAGTCACATTTCACACTCTAAGTTTATTTGTTGTTGTTTTTAGTGAGAGAGCTGCATAGTACTGTATAGTATATACATGTAACTTCCATTACTTTCAAGTAAAAAACTTCTAAACTGACACAGTAATTCCACAACCGTCACAAAACAAAAACCTGCTAATAGCTGCCGCTACTGAAAGCTCTCTACAGTGAAAGTAGTTTAGTATCGGCCTAATCTCATTGTTTGCCTCTGCATGTTTGTTCCTGCCCCACCCAGCTGGCTGACCTCTACAGATCCTCCCCTGCTCTGGGACGATACTTCTCCAGAGCAGAGATATATGCTTTCAGGTGAACAAGCGTGTTTATGAACTACATTCTTTGTTTCACCTCTGCTACGTGATAGTGTGTGAACGTTTTTCCTCTCCCCACAGGAACGGGTCGGTCATCGCTGACTACCAGCTGACGTTTCTCATGCCTGAAGAGCAGCAGGATCAGCTGGGAAACATAACCCTGAGCAGGGAGATGGTGTTCAACGTGTTTAGACAGTTCCTCAACGACCAGGAGGCAGATGAGTCGGGGCAGATGTACGTTGATCCAGTTTCCCTAAACATGTTTTTAAGACACTAAGAAAACTGGTGTATCTTGCTTCTTCTTTTTTTCTCACACTGAAGTGAGACACTCCTACAGTGAGGGCGGTTGTTTGTGTCAAACGTCTGTGTGATTCTCCCACGAGTCTGCATAAATGTTGCATTGTGATGCATCTCTACCACAGGAAGCCACACGGCCACGTTCACAGAGAAGCCACTGTGGTTGGAGGTCATATGGGTGACCTCATTGTGTGTTCTGTTTAATAAGCTTTTAAGATTGTTCTTAATTCAATCAATCAACAGTGCATGACCTCTCAGGACTCAACATAGACATTTACTGTCAAACCCAAGAAAGATTTCAACAAAAATAAGCGTTTTGTCGAGTGTATGAAATACATTTTTCCATATTGTATTTGAGACTTTTTTTACTATGCCTTGTTTAACTGCAACTGTACATGTCGGTGCAGTAATTATTTATATTTATTCTCTGACTGTCACTGCCATTTCACCATGATCATTTTTACAAAACCTGTGCCTGAAATACAAGTGTTAATATTTGCATGTCTTTGCCATTATTTCCCGCCACCAGACATTATTTGCAAACCAAAACTGTGGAAGACTCTTAAAACATTTGCCTATACAGCAACAAACACAGCGGAGAACTGTGCAGGAAAATAAGGGATCATTTAGTCAGTGAAGGCTATGCACGGCCATAATAACTGCTGTATTTGTAATGCTCTTTGTAAAAGAAAAAGGAGTGCATGTCAAACATGTTGGTTATAATTTCCTTTGTTTGTTTTCTGTCTATTGATTTGCATTTAATCACACTAGTGACATGCCACTTGTACAGAGCTGTGTGCCAGTATATGAGCTCAGAGTCTGTTTCCTGGCAGTGATCATGTCAACATGTCACTCTTCTAATAGGATTAAAGCTATCATTAATGTTTGTGGCAAAGTATCTGGTCACAGACAGACATTCTTTACATGCACTTGGTTATTATAGGCTTCCCCTCAGCTGTTTGGCCTCTGTACAAGACTCCATAGAAAGAGCTTACGTCTGAGTCACCTGAGAAACTAATTTCATGTATTTTTTTTTTCTCTCCCTTAATTTTTATGGTAAGAACTCACCTGGTAAAGGTTTGATTAACATAACCATGTAAGATAAACATATATAAAGCCTATTTCTGAAAATACCGTATGTTTTTACAGACATTATTTGTCACAGCTGGAACTGTGCAATGAATGTGAAGCTGGAAAGTAATTCAGTTACAGTATAACTTCTGAGTCAGTTAATCTTTTTTACAATGGACTCAATAATAAAAGATATATCTAGATATGGTGTAAAAAAGTAGAAAGTTGGCATTTATATTTGAATACCCATTTTGGGGTTTTGAATAGCAATACATTATCATTCAGACCAGAACCAGCTACGCTAATATTTGCTGTTCTGAAAAGGCACACTTAGAATTCAAAATTATTATTGTGTATGACATAAATTCAGAATAGTATTGTATTCAGAATGAGATACTGAGCATGTTGTCTCTTGGTCCCCTTTTCCTGAAGCAGTGTGTTTACACGTGCAGTTCTCAAACGTCCTGCATGACAGTCACATGCTGGTCAAAAGATCAAGTGTAAACAGCAGCAGTGCATCGGTGGAATCCAAGAGATTTCAACACGTGCTCTATGAAACATTAAAATGGGAAAAACAAGAATAAACCTGCACATTTCTGTTAAGACAAGATGTATTGATTTGAACAGGACTTGACTAAGCTGCTTGCAGGTGTTCAGGATTTAACAGGATTTCTGCATGTGTCCAAATTTGTTCTGTTAAAGTAAACATTTGATCTCTTTATCTGTTGGCAGTAGTGAGAGATCATGTGCCAAGGCACAGAGCAGCAGCACCATGCATCCTGGTTGTGTATACCTTCTAGGATAATAGGTACTAGCTGCCTGTTGTCACTGGTGTTCCCTCTCCTCAGTCCTATTTTGAGAATTGGTAATCGCCTCAAGCCGATTAACTATAATAAGCCCTATGAGCTTCGATAGCCTGGTTGACTTAAACATCACCATTGTCTATCCTTTATCGAGCCCATGATCCTCTGAGATTGGTCATGCAAAGCCACTAGGTCCTGCATAGGTCACCAGTGCTGGTTAAATATGTATTTATCCATTCTGGATGTGTGTGCAGGGTTGTTATATATTCTATTGACTCAAAGTCTGTCACAGGTCATATCTATTCTACACAAATAAATAAAGCAGATTTTCATCATAAGGCTTGAGTTACTGTTATATTGATGAGTATGTACTGTGTCTAAAGAAATGATTAGACAACCTTAATCATGTTGTTATTTTAGGGCCAGTGGCAAAGACGATTGTTTAAGGATAATACCTTTTTTTCGCTTGTCACTGAGAGAAAAAAATAACAAGGTATGAAATCCGACCACCCTGCATGTTGATATCGTAAGATGAGTTATGAAGATGAGTTACTCTGACCTGATTGTGGGAACTAAGTCTGGATCGGGTTAATACATGGTTAAATTCTTTGCAAAACTGTGAGGCAAGGAAAGTTCCTTTTTATTTATATAGAACATTTCATTAAAGGTGACAGTTACAGTTACAACAGCTTCCTGTGTCATGCCAAAAAATGCAAATTGTCCGCCACCCAGTAGGAGCAAGCTCAAATTGATGCCACTCAATGTTCGTAAAAGGAAAATCTGCAAAATCCAAAATGGCTGTGCTTTTCGTGCTAAATAAGATACCACAGCAACAACTATACTGACAACCAGCCAGCCCTCAAAAGACTTTGACAACCCCCCCCCCCCCCCCCCCCCCCCCCCCCCCCCCCAAAAAAAAACCCATCACCACCACACACACACACACACACACACACACACACACACACACACACACACACACACACACACACACACACACACACACAGAAAAGTATATTTTTCACTGTTAAAAATGCAATAATTGCATGGTAGAGTGCATCTGACCTGGCTCTTGCTAACACTGGTCCTAATTTGGTTATGCACCAGGACAACTTAAGGTCAACATGCTTATAGTATACTTTAATTGGATTTTCACTTCAGTGAAAAGTAAATACTTTCTATGTAATCTCTTGCGTGCCAAACATATGGAACAATAATGTTATGCGCTCTCCTGCAGCATCCCTCAATGATGTAAGTTACTTAAGTGTCTGGCCTTTTCACCCCTAACCTAAGATCATTATTAAGCATTATTGAGCCATCAGATTTATAACCTTATGGCTCCTTTCAGTTTGGACATTCATTTTCTTCATTGTATCTATAAAAGCAGGGCAACAAAAGACCCAAGAAAAAATAGGCCTCTAATGCAAATAAGCACACAATAAAATAATTTGAATGATTAGCTTTTGAAAAAATATGCATATTTCTCCTTTTATGTAAATAGGAATCATTGAGTATAAATAACTTTGATGTAATATGAATGTGTGTTTAGTAGCTCGTACATATCCCCTATTCTGTTCATGTTTGTAAAGAGGATGAGTTAGTTCCAAGAGGAATCCCAGAGGTGGGAGGCAACCTTTGAGAGTGGACCTTTAGATATTAATTTGCATGCATTAAAACTTGTTGCTATGCAGGTGAGAATGCAAAATAATGGGATGAAAATACCTCACTAAATGGCTATATAAAACTGAAACTACTTTGCCCCACAGCTCCATGGCTCCAAGTCTTCATTTCAACTCAACCCTGTATTTCTCTGACAGCTTTCCTTTGTACACATAAGAGTCCCACCTCCTTGGATATTGGTAGACAAGCCCACTTCAGTCATTTAAGATGCAATGTCCTGAAGTTCTAGGAGGACTTCTGTAGTTATCCCATTAAAGGGTATTATCCCTGCTTTTGGCTGTGGGTAGACTTAAAGATTAAAGTGGTCGTTGCATGCGATTTCTGCCCGACCTCAGTGCTGTCGGTGCTCTGTAGGAACCCTGTCCTCTCTCGCCTCGACCTCCACACTGGCTCTCTGCAGGCTTCTGGTCCAAATCAAAACCTCTGGAGGAATAATGGGCGCCTACAACTCAAACCTTGATGATATCATGGAGGAGGACATGCACCACTGGTACACCAAATTCATGAAGGAGTCTCCTTCGGGACTCATAACGCTCTTTGAGCTCAAGACAATGCTGGAAATGACCGGTATGACAGAGGAGGCCAGCAGCTATGTGGACCAGGTCTTCTTCACCTTTGACATGGATGGGGTAAGGAAGCACCTGCAGCAGATCTCGTCTTCCTTGTTCAGGAAAAAATGGATTGTTGGACACCCTTTAAAGTCTGGTCAGTCTGGTAACAATTTGCCAATTGATGAGACAGTGGCTTAGTGAAATCCTGATGCTCAACGTAATACTTGTATCAGGTATGCTATTCAGTGGAAAATAAGAGGTTCCCTGCATTATTTTAAATAGTTTAACGTGAACAGCATGACATTTTGAAGGGATTGTTCAGAGGGTGCAGAGGCCTCTGGATCTTCTCTACTTTGTGTGTTTTTCACAAAGCTTTGGACGAAAGGCCCCAAATCATAATCGTACACAAAATAGTGTGTCTGTTCATATCTGCTATAGTTTCATCATGATTGCATTAACCCCATAGCCCTTGCATAAAATCGCAAAATGCCAAGTGATACAATGATTCTTTGGAAAATCCTAATGTAAATCTATTTTGTTGTTGATTTGTAAGCAGGTAGATTCAAAGTCCTTCCCCCTAATTTTATATTCCATGTGTCCCTTTGCAGGATGGTTACATGGACTTTGTGGAATACATTGCAGCAATAAGTTTGTTACTGAAAGGAGAAATTAACCAGAAACTAAAGTGGTACTTCAAGCTCTTTGATCAAGATGGAAATGGGAAAATTGACAAGGATGAAATGGAGACCATATTCAAGGTACAGCATATAAATACATGCAGTGTTGCATATCTAAGGAGCTGAGCAGCTCAAAGTTTCCTGAGTTGCAAGGCTCAGAAGCTCTACTCTTAAAGAGCATAAATGGGCCATGAACTAGACATGACACTTAATCCAGGTGGGCTTTTTACCACAAGTCTAAATTTGACCATGCCTATCACGTAATTCAGTCACGGCACCATAGTAATTTCCCTACAGATTACATGTCAACTTTTCACTTTTTCACCCTTCTAATAATACACACAAATAATTGAATTGGTTGTAGTAGTAGTCTTTTTAGAATCACTAGAATGTTTAAAAGATCCATTATACTGTTAAATTATCATTAGTTTAACATATTACTCACATATTAAGTGCATTCAGCAGCTGTTTGAAGCCAGGCAGAGGGTTTTGTGTTAATGATAGACCTTTGAGAGTCCATTTAAGTAACAGTTAACTGTGAAAACTCTTCTATCAGGCCATTCAAGATATCACCAGAAATTACGACGTGCCTCCAGAAGATATTGTAACTCTTGTATATGAGAAGATTGATATCCACGGTGAAGGTAAGAGATATGCAATTGTCAAGCCAGGACATTTGAGTGATTGTTAATCATTTATTATCAGTGTTCGTTGTTAGAAGTAAAGTCACCATGACCAGCCCAGTGAAATATTGCATGAATATGAGGCATCAATTAACCCTCTAGGAGTAAATATCCTAACATGTAATCATTTAAAAATAATAATCCCCTATGTGAGCAATGTGTTGATGCCACTTCCATCTTTTCTCTTCAGGTGAGCTGACACTGGAGGAGTTCATCGCTGGAGCCAGAGATCATCCCGACATCATGGACATGCTCACCAAGATGATGGATCTTACCAACGTTCTGGAAATCATTGTTAGAGGTCAGCAGAAGCCCGCCGTAAACTGAATCCGTGATCAGCGAGCTGGACTGTGTGGAGAACTGAGATTGTTTTTGAAGGATTTTCAGAATGTGGCGGTGTGAAGGAAATATTGCATGTGCTTGATTGAAGAGGACCTGAACTGATTGAGCAGTCCCACACAGACGTGAACTATGGCGCCCCAAGGGAGGCAGAGAATCTGTCCTCTTCCCTCTGCTTGTGCTCTCACACTTCGGGGACGATGGCCCTTCAGTTCTGTGAAGTTTTAAAACATTTTACCGGTGCGTGTTTTGAAAGTCAGTAACGGGCGGCTCATCTGCTTTCAGGTTCCCATCATGGTCCCAGTAGACGGTGCAAAGCATGGTGAATAACTTTGACGTACTTTATTATGAGCTTATTGAGCTGGACCGATAGTATGAGACTCTTGATTGACAGGACTGTCCGTCACAAGAAGACAGCTGACTCTTTGTATGACATAATTACAGCATACGGGTGTTTACATGTTAACACTGTAAGTTAAAACACTTACTTGTCCTTTGTTTTGTGTTATTGCTCATATGAGATCTGCATGAAAACTACACTGTTGCTCGTTTAAAAACTGGATGAATGTCGATGTAGTGACTGAATGTAAATATATTTGACATGCCATGTAATATTTTACTGTATTTTACAATAATTAAGGTTACAATGTTGTCTTAAGAATCAATACAATGTTTTTGTAAGAAAAAAAAAACTTTTCTTCTTTCTTTAAAAAGCCTACAGGACACAGATATAGGGATGTAAAACTCTCATATTTCAAGCGCCTTCTGCATTGAGGCCTTACAGCTGAGTTTATATATTGTATTATTATATCAACATATGGTCCAAAGAGATGGAAAGCATGCTTTCTGTTAAGAAGACCTGATTGTTGAACATATTACAGGGTTTGTAACTAAAGGAGTCTATCGACTCTTATCAGCTAAATTATTAGTTGAATTCAATGAGCAAAATTCTTGAATGTCACTGCATGGGAATATATTTTGAATCCTTATTGATCCCAAGAACAACAATCACATTCAAAAAGTGATTAGCTTTGTCTTTTTATGTGACACAAACTGGTATTGTGTGTTCAGAGTGGAGCCTGGCTCCTCTTCTGAACTAGTCTGCCAAGGGACAGACTGTCTGCACAGCTTTCATTTATATTTGTGCAAAAAATCCCAGAGCTCTTCTCACACATGAAATAACACTATTATCCAATTGTTTCAAGGGGAACCAGACTAGAAACAAATGTTTTCACCCAGGCCCACCTGGGCCCTTTGTTCTTGTATTTGGGCCATGATAAAGTTTATATTACAGACTGAACATCCACGTTATCTTAGCCTGTGCAATATTGTGTGCAAACCGACGGCAGAAGAGCAAGGAGTTCTTCCAAGATGACCTGCAAATGTAAACACCGCTGACCTAGTTTTAACAGTAAGGTTCTTTTTATTTGGTTGGAATTTGTCATCCCTCAGCTCATAAATTAATGAATACAAACCCAGCTTACCCCCTTCATACATTATGGTCTGCACGGTTAATGATTGGACAAGGGTACATTCTGGTACACATTGGTCAGACATTATTATGACCTCGGAGAAATCGCAGGTTGTGTAAAACAAATAAAGATAAGAGTTTGACTCCACAAAGCACCCCTAAATGAATCAGGTGATACATTTACATAACCACACTGATCAACCCACCTGTGCTCATATAAATTCCCCTGCATCTGCTCTCTGGGCTTTGCGCTGCACACTGCTTCCTACTATAAGCCACCACCGCACTAGGAGCAGCCGACCACATCCAGCTGGAACCATGCAGTCTGCCGAGGCCAAATTCAACAAAAACAGCCTGCTCTTGGCTCTGAGAGGATACAGCTCAGCTGTTAGTGACATGGAGCAGACCATTCTCCTGCCGAGCCTGCTGCGAGACGTGCCCTCTGATGAGGCGTGGGACTGTGAAGCTACAGAGGAGTCCTGCAGAGACCTGTATAGCAACTATCTGACACTCAAGGCCATAAGAAACACAGTGGAGAGCAGCCTGGTTCTCCTGGACGACCACAAGGCCAAGAGCAACACAGCGCTGAGCAAGACCCTGGAGCCTCTCCTGGACACAGATCCTGAGACTCTCTTCCGCTTCCACCTCAATGGACTGTTTTCTGTGATGAGTGACCTCACCAAGAAGACTCAGAGCCTTACTGTGAAATATATGGACATTATTGGAGTTGCATATTAGAAAGCTTGTAAGATATGTGGCAAAAAATATATAATCTGGTGTTTGTAAAAGCGCTTTATGTAGCAAAGTCATCTGATCATGTCAAATGTCTGAAGTGTTTACATTATGTAACCCAATGCTTCTAACTTAATGGATATGGAACAAACGGGCATGGTAAATAATGATCAATTCTGTCTCTTCACAACTAAGATAATCCCTTGGAAACTATGGTGAGGAGATGTGTCCAAATGTTGATTGATTAAATGATCATGAGACAAGAGACCAGTGTTCAAGGCCTGATTTATGTTCAAACACACAAACGCATCATGCTTATTCTTGAATTAAGGTTTTTATTTTATTTACACAACTACTCTTTTCACAATGAATGACATTTTTCACAAAAAAAGACCACTTATGACAGATGGTAGTCGACAGGTGTTGTCCTCTCTCACCAGCAGCCAACACTTAGCGCACTGGATGGAAAGGCTCGACGATCTCGGCAAAGGTCTTTTTTTCTGGTGAGATAAAAGAAACGGAGAGAAACCCTTTGGTTACACACATACATGGGCCACCCAAATACTACAAAAGGTGCCCCACAAACTATACAGCTTGGGGCTTCATACCCTCATATTGACCACATTTTAAAATCTAAAGATGTTTTAAAGTTTGTGGTCAACATATGATTACTGTTAATGATGGTGTAATTAATATATATATATATATATATATATATATATATATATATATATTAGTGGCACATATAATGTGCAAAAGAACAAACCAAGGAATGAAAAAAAGGTAATACAAAATATGCTGAATGAGATGTATCCATACAGAGTAGTGCATGCTTCCATCAATAAATGTAAAGATAACACCTCTGACCTATCGTTTCCCCTGTTTAATGAAAGTCCACCTGACAACTATCATGCCACAATTATTCATCAAACACCATTAGTGATGTTCAATATAATTTGCTTAACTTCACAGACAGGGGGAAAAGGTGGGGCTCATCAATGTCCGTTCAAGTCGTGTATAATAACTAAATATCAAGAGACATGCTGGAACATTGACCCTGAGGACAGCTGTATTTGATTAATTAGCTTACCCTTTGCTGCAAATTCCTCTGGGTGGAGTTTGATATACTCGTTCATATCTCGATCAAGTTTGGCGAAAGTGTAGTTTTCATATTTTGTAAGGTGGTAGCCGATGAACCAACCAATGGTTGCCATTAGAAATTGTCGGTGAACACCTACAAAAGGCAAGCAAGACAGATGATGTGATTGCATTTCAAGCACACAGCATGACAATACTACAATGTGCATTTTGCAGTGAAAACCCAAATACAAGCTATGATTGTGCTTATGTGGAACCTCAGGCTTGCACATTATACTTTTTTTTAAAACTAAGAACGTTCAAGTCTCCTGGTAGGGAAATTAAATTAAATAAAGTTAAGTATATCTGATTGAATATACAGTTTGGATATTTAAAAAGGAAGCTCTGAAATCTGATCACCATAAAACATACATACATACATACATACAAATATATATGAGACCAGAAGAAATTAAAATGAGCAACCCCGTACACTTTCAGCTACCATAATGATGGGGTCATAACAAGTTACTGCTGTTTCATGACACACCAGGTCGATATTTTGTTGTCGTTCACCAGTTTGTTTACACAAGTTTGTGTTACGTCACATACGCTTGAGTGGAAAGTGGAACACCGCAGACATAATAAAGTCTGAAAGACAGCTAACACACATGCTAACCTGCTTTTAGCGGTGGCCTGTGGTTAATGGCATTATGAAGCATCGCGGTGCACCAGCCGACACCTGCGAGCCACACCGAGTTCCTGTTGGCGAGTGACGGAGGAGGGAGAGACTTCCCAAGGTCTGGAACGAACCCCATTGTAAGAAATCCACCTTCAATTCCGATACCCAAGTGACCTCCCAGCTGCCTGCGTTTACTTTTCGGCTATCACCTCTTGGAGGAAGTCAAGGGCATGCTGCGCAACCACATAAGCCGTCCGGGCACAACACACGAGAGCCGCTTCAGTTCCGCCTATTCTGTTTCCTAGCAACCAACACCAGAATACTTTCCATTTAGCGAAGAGGAGATTACTTTTGGGTAACATTACTATGATTGGTTGGCATTATCAAATACACATACAACACTCTTACCCACATGCGTTTAAAGGGATCGTTATATGAAACTATGCTTGCTGTAAAAGCTAACTGACGGGACCACTGACGTTAACGTTATCGTATTGTGTTAGTAACAGTAACGTTACTGTAGCAGAACCCCCTTTGCCTGTCTGTATTTAACGTGTGTATCTTTGTTATTTGGTTCAGCTAATAAGTTATAGAGCAAGTTATGAGCTGAGCACCTGCGAAGTTTCGTTATAAACATCATAGAATAAAACAAGTATTGTCTCTATGAAAAGCAGTGGAGTAAAAGCATCACAGTCGACAACGCTACAGCGCCACAGAAAAGCCCTGAAGCGCAGTACTGGAGTAGATACGGAGTTACTTTGCGCGTGAGCTGATGACATCATCGAGTGCAGTCCTCCTCCTCCTCATCACTCAGACCGCTGCTGAGCTGCTGAGGATACACAGCCAGAGGAATTATGCCCTGCCCAGCAGCGGCTCTGCCTGTTTGATGAGGTGACCTATGCATACCAAGTAGTTCTCAGTCCGGGGATCTCCCCGTGTTTTTGGTAAGTGACAACTATTTACAGACTATATCCTCGGGGGCCGAATCGGTTATTTCTCTCCTGCATCTGCAGACAGCGCCAAAATGGCTCGAGTCACACCACGGTAGCTGCTTGTTGCTACTGTTGCTAGCTTCGCCCTAATGGCTGTCAACTCAAAGACCTAAAACGAAGCATTATGAGGAAGAGATGTAACGTCAGCTGAGATGAGTTACTCGTGTGCAAAATGCTACAATGTTACTTTCCTCTACAAAACCAGATGGAACGACAAAGACGGAAATGCGACACTAAGGAACAATGTGCAGGCGGTTTCAGTTGAATAAAAGCCCTCACATATGGTTTATTGTATCCAGGTTGTCATCCAGTGCACCACGTCGTCTTGCAAGCAACAGCTTGATTTCTGGAATTGTTTTTATTTTTGTTAATTTTCACAACGAAATGTGTAGTTTTCACGCACGTACAGGCCCGACCCCCTCTGTGCGGCACTGCAGAGGATTCTAAAACGGTATATTATTTTTGCCTGTTTACGTGCGTTTTATTTTGCGTGCGTGGACGCTGAGGACTCGAGATCCATGTGCTGCACGTATCGGGCTTCATATTGCAGATGTTTTGCTTTCCAGCCTCCGTGGCTCCATTATCCCCCCAAAAGTGGTGCACGGCCCCCCTAAAACTGCGCTAAGCAGAACTACAATGTGCACGCATCCCACGGCGTTCAAATGGGAGGAAAACAGCAGAGGTGTGAAATGGGAACATCTTGTTTGTGCTGTTCTCAAAGTCTGCTCAATGTTCCGAGTCATTCATGATCACAAAATGCGATTTAATAAACAGTGGCGTAGAGAGGTGTAACCAAAAACATGAATGCACATTATATTGAACTGACACTTGATGAACATGGCCAATTGGTTTAATTAGAAAATTGACATTTCTGTTCATCATACACTTCCCAGCGTTGTCGTATTTGTGCAAATAAGCTCGATCTGAATTGAAACTTACATTCTCTTGATATGACCCAAGGCATATTTAACACGCAACTGCTCTGGTTTGTGTTCGTGGGGATTATTTAGGTCAGATGTCAGCTGCGATCCCCTGGGCATGCTGGCCTTTACACCAGTTGCACAACAGTTTGGTAGTTTCCTCAGCGTCTTCTCTGTCTGTCTTCAGTACTTTTCCGGAGAGAAATGTGATCGCTTTGGTCGAAGGCAGTAATTTCATGTTAATGCTTTTACTCATCATTCCTTTGTTTCTTTATTTTTTTCACAGTTTAACATGAGCATGGAAGATTATGACTACCTGTTCAAAATAGTTCTGATAGGAAACGCTGGAGTGGGGAAGACATGTCTTGTCCGGCGCTTTACTCAGGTTTGTATCAGTCTGAGCTTTTGAGTTTGAAGTTATTGAATTGTGTTAGAGTATTGGACTATACATATTTCTGTTTTTTCTTTCAGGGCCTTTTCCCACCAGGACAAGGGGCTACTATTGGAGTAGATTTCATGATTAAAACTGTGGAAATCAAAGGGGAGAAGGTCAAGGTACACAGACATTTATTTATTTATATATATATATATATATATATATATATATATATATATATATATATAAAGATGCCTTTTACTTTTTGTAATCATTTTGATGAGATGTTGCTCATTTCCAGTATTTTGTTTTCCAGCTGCAGATATGGGACACAGCTGGACAGGAGAGATTTCGCTCCATTACTCAGAGTTATTACCGTAGTGCCAACGCCCTCATTCTTACGTATGACATTACCTGTGAGGACTCCTTCAGGTGCCTTCCCGAGTGGCTGAGGGAGATTGAGCAGTATGCCAACAACCAGGTGGTGACTATATTAGTCGGTAAGAAGCTTTATTTTGCATTTGGATAACCGATGGACCTCTTTCATCATCAGGCTCATTGTGCATTTTGAGAACACTGTGAATAATAGTGTGCGCTATATTTGACTGGAACTGGCCTGTTTTTTCAGAGCCCACGTGAAATGTGAGCGCGAGTGAGCAGTTTATGAATAGATTTGCAAAAGTCAAAGCCAGCTTTGTTAACATACATGTGATTTCACCTCCTCGGGAAAGAGATCTGGAACAAAAAGCGAACACACTTTGTTTTTATCCCTCCCACACATGCACACTCGTACACCTCCATTTCCATCTGTCTCATCCACACCCACAAGTGTGAAGAAGGACAACCTGCTTTGAGATGAGGACCCACATTCTTCCTTGTACTCACAGACGAATGTTGTGTTTCTTGCAGGTAATAAAATAGATTTGGTAGAGAAGAGAGAGGTTCTCCGACAGAGGGCGGAAGACTTCGCTGAGACTCAGAGCATGCTGTATCTGGAGACCTCGGCCAAAGAGTCCGACAATGTGGAGAAACTTTTCCTCGACCTGGCCTGCGAGCTCATTCGCGAGGCCAAGCAGAACAAGCTGGATAACAATGACACTGCCCCGATGCCCGGTGAGGGTAAAACCATCAATTACTTGAGCTGCTGCAACCTCAATTAGGGAGAGTTCAGACTTATGGCCATGTCAATGTGTAGCCATTAACTGTAGAGGGCAGATGGCCGAGCCCCAATGCCTCTGTCCCTCGAAGGTGGCGTGAAGCCACTTCTTATTCCCGTCATTTCTAGTCCCATGCCTTTTTAAAGCTGTACAAGGGAGTTAGTCAACTTTAGTTTGGCCTTCCAGGAACAAGCATTTTAGATGTTGCCAGTATTGAGAACTTTGTCCTCAATGCAACAGGCTGTAAAGTATGTCTGCCTGATGCATCCAGGAATCAGAGTAGGGCTCCATTTTGTTCTCTTCATAGTGAAATGGCATAATTTTCCTGTTTGGGCTTTAAGATCCATTTTCATTAAACATCAGTATTCACCAGCAGTATTACGTGAGTAAAAAGTTCTACCAGGTATTTTGTTACAGATTCCGCATTGCTGACAACAAGGGTCATGATCACAGGAGGTTATCAGTAAACGGTAACTTAATGTTTACACACAGTACATTTTTTAGATTACCAAGTCTGGTCGAGTTGCAAAAGAAGTTTTTGCAAACTTACCCTAAAATATGTTGCACAATCAGTTATTCCGACTCAGTCTTTTGCTCTAAACATTGCTTAATTAGCTTTCATAATCTCATTTCTGTGTAGTTATTTGCACCCGTCATTAAAAACTGTGAAGTATTTGTTCCCAACAGAAGATTTTTACTTGCTGCTAAAATATGTTTTTGCGTTGGATAACATAAACTGAAACATGCGTATAAATACTACATTGAAACAATATTCTGTGACGCCATTATTATTATTTTTTGCATACTTGCAGTGCTTGCGATTAGTCGGTTGATATAGTATGAAGCAGTTGGGAAGGCCTCAGATATTGTCAGTATTAACAATTTAATCAATTGACTTTTTTATTTGACTCTCAGCTGTTATTTTTATCCATAGACGTGAATATTTCTGCCTTCGTTGTTGCTGCCTAGCGATTAAATTGTATCACTTCTTATTTGTTTAAAGGGGTATGTTCATGTAGTTTCGTATGACTTGTACTTCATATACTTTTATTGTGAAATTTCTTGATTGTCCAGCATGTTTTGCCATAATTTGTAGTGTCTAACTTTCTTTCATATATTTGCCATAACTGTAATGTACTGTATTGCACAATGCCATATACTGCACACGTATTATTTTTATTGTAACATTTTGTTGTACAGACTTGTAGTACTTTTTGGCACTTTGCTTTTATACTTTTTATTTTCAGTAATCCCTTTGTACAACCGGCGAGCATTTTGTTTTGCCTTTTACCTTAGATTTAACAGCAGTGATTTATTGTTAATCCCTTGCATATTCTTGTCAACACAATATGGGAAATACAAAGGAAAACACTATTTGGATGTTGTGCTTCTTTTCCTTTTATGTACGAAATCATTTCATAAAAATAATTCATATTGCTGTCACCACTAGAGGGCAGCAAACACTCGTGATTTTAAATGCACCGATCAACAAGGTAGACTGTACACTTTGTTATACTCCTGAGGGACCGCAACGAATAAATACATTATCATATATATATATATATATATATATATATATATATTTTAGTATTGAAAAATGCATGTTAAATCAGTTATTTAATCGGATAACTGAAGTAAATAAACCGAGAAGCTTCGGTAGATGTTGGTGTTCACTGGAGGAGTCGGAGCTGTGTGAGACTATGGATAATATTATGAACCCAGGCACGGGGGCGTTTGATGTTCCGAAGTGTGTGGGACTTCCTCAACAAGTATAAAGCAGCACTAGTGGTTATTTCATTGGTGGATGGCGGAAATAGTAAATGTTTTCACAGACACGGAGATAAGCCCCGCCCCCTTTCCCCAGCGAATGGTTGTGAACAAATGAAAAACGAATTAAACCACAAAGTCGAGCGAGTAAACTCAGGCGAAAAAGCGTTGCGAAAATTCGCAACTCTTTTGGCGTGAACACGGCATAACGCTTCTTGTTTGAACAGTTCCGGTATATATTTTCAAAATAAAAGCACCAACACAAAAGGGATTTTACCCTCAAACCAAATGCAGCGAGGCCTCGTTAGTGCATAGCATACATGTATATATGGTATATCTCTGCTTACTAGCACTTCTTATACACAGTATATGGCTTAGCATCAACGACGTGCACACGGGGAACCTCAAACTCCCATCAACCCTTGCGAGATTTGAGTAGGAATCATCTGCCTTCTGCTCGCAATGCTTACTGGCTGCTAGCCGGCTGCTACAGTGACATTAAAGTTGTTACAACATGTTAGGAAGACGTTGAACCTGAAGCCTCCTGTTGCTGCCCCGCTTCCCACCCCGTGTCGCTAAATATAGGTCACAAGCTGTCTGAACACACCTCGCTGGATTTGCTGACAGGCGAATCTCACTTCCTTTCTTTGACGGGACAGGTCTTCTCTGCCCAGTGCACGCGAGCAGGGAGGGACCACGCGTCCTCCGACTTATCATGTGCTGAAGATCAGTGTCTGACAGTAGTAGATAGCAGCGATGAGGGCCGGCTTCGGGACGCAGGTATTGGACAGAGCTGCAGCGACCTGCATCCTCGCGCTCTGCCTCGGCTGTTTGCACGTGAGCGCCCTCAAGTCGCGACTGTTCACCCGGCTCGGTGGTCCGTCCTCCTCCACCGAGACCCCCATCAGCTATGACACGTTTTATTTTGACCAGAAGGTGAGTGTGACGTTCACCTCTATGATTTATTTTAACTCATTTGCTTTGTGAATAGTATGTGTTTTTCAGATATGTTTTGCACTGGCTTCTTCCTCCTTTATATGTCTTTCTGTTTCACTTCACTTTTAAATGTGTGTTCTGCTGAATTTAGTGGAATCATTTGAATGAGTAAATATAATTTAAATGAGTACATTTAGTGGAATCATTTTAATGAGTAAATATAATTTAAATGAGGAAATATGATCCCCATACAATGGCCCCTGACAATAAAATAATATAGTGAGTATGATCAGACTAGTGTTATACTGTCAATATGATCAGTATCGCTTGCTGACTAATATCTGCATCACTTGCTCTTTCTAAAATGTGAATGCGCTTATTCCGTAGAAGTTGTCCATGTGTTTAGTCTGCAGACAATAGGAGTTTCCTGTAGTGAATGGGAAACCATCGCATTTGATTCTGTTCCTGCCAGCAGAACTGTAACTATCCCTCCTGGCTTCCTGCCTAAAAAGGTCTCCGGGGCCAAGTGAATGTGTAACACTTTGCCTAATGGTGGAGGGGTTCAGAGATCTTCATCCAAGCCTTTCCATTTTCCCATTTGCTGTGACTTCATGGAGAGTCAGATTGCACGATGAGTTCATGCAGTGGTACGCAACGCAGCGTGTCGTTCAGTGACTTGTGAACGTGAGTCATGCACACAGTCACAAGACCGTGCATGTGTCGAAATGACTCTCCTGTTCCTGCAGTCAGGGATGCTGTGAAACGGGAACTCACATTTAAAAACAGCCTGTGATCCGTCTGTATTTACCTTCTAACCTTCTGTTGGACATTTAAGCTTGTTTCTCTGCCAACAAGGACAATGCAGAGTTTTGCGAGCACTTTTCGAGATCCATATGTGTAGATACTGAAAAAAGTATATAAGGAAGGAAATAGAAACGGTCCCTGATGTTGTTGAGATGATTAATAAACACGTTAGAATAATACACAGATTATCATAAAGTGTTTATTACCAAAGCACACAATGTTAGGATTTTTAGAGCCGCACTGATTTTTTGATATATCATTGCAGCTGTTTTGATAATCCATTAATCATTTAAGTCAGTTTGATGTTCCAGAGTCTCAAATGTGAGGATTTTCTGCTTTTGATTGTGTCACTTTGGCCTCCAGAAAACAGTTAAAACAATGTTCTGATGTTTTGTAGACCGGACATTTAGTCGCTGAATCAAGAAGATAATCGGCTGATTAATCTAACATGAAAATGTCTGTTAGCTATAATACAAACAAACTGCTGATAATGTGTATATAAACAGGACAGTATTTGGAGTCGGGGACAATGCTCTATACACCTGGTCCAGCCCACGGCATCCGGCCCAATCAGCCACGTTGAAAAGAAGATGAAGACCATTTCCTCCCGTCTGACGTCCATTGTCTTGTCTGATGCGCTTTCTTTTGCCCATCAACAACTAATTATATGCTTCTTCTAGACAAGTACACCAAATACAACCCCTGCAATCCGCTTTTTAGTAGTGGTAGCAAGTTTGCTGTTTTCTTGTTTTTTTTTGTTCCAAAAGACTCATCAATCATGCTGCCTTTCTCTCCACTCTCTGTGGGACGAGCTGCTGTGAGGAGTTCACTAAGTCATCTCTGAGAGGAAATCCTCCTGACTGCATTTGGCCTCCAGACAATGAATGGAAGTGTCCTTTAGCATCCTCCCAATTAACTGTTGTAGTTTACTGGAGCTTGTTGCTTTGCTTGTTTCCCTCATGTCTTCACTTGATCGACTGTAACGCAACAGGCAGTCTGTTTTCCTGTTGAATAGTCAAAGTTCTGGTCCAGTAGATGTTCAATATGTGAATGGAATTTTAATTGGAACAAAGTGCTACCTGCAGTCGCCACATGGTGGCACTACTCATCAGGGTGTGGATTTGTTATGAAACCCATCTTGTTGGGTTTTGTGATGTGCATACTGAGTGGGTGAAAATGGGGGAGGGAGGGGGGGGGGGGGGGGGGGGGACCCTGTGTATTCAACCACTTTAGTTTGGCATTGAGATCATAGTTGAAAGGAATATTTGCGCTGCAACATCATTAGTCTTTCAATAATTGAAGCGGTTCACTCCCAAAATCCGACATCTACCATTTTAAACTCCTGGTATGAGTAAAAAATAACGAATAAGACAAAATGAAAACATTACTTAAAAAAAAAAAAGAATACAAATATTTTCAATGAACATACAGCTGTTCCAATGTTAAGAACATTTTGACATTACACTTTGGATGACTAACACTACTGAAACCTTTTTAGCTGCCAAAGTGCCAAACTTTTCCTTTTAACTGTCTCCTGGTCTCCTCACACTTAAAAGCATTGCCAAGCGCTAAGGAGTCGAGGCGTGAATGAACACATTGAGGCCCCAGAATCTTTTTGGTGTCACCGGCTCATAAAATTGCTGCCTCCTTTGTGTCCACTGAGGAGGGAAGTGAGCGAGGAGGGGGAGATGGGAGGGGGAGATAAAAACAAAACAAAAACATTTTGTGTTAAGTGTTGGTGCTGTTTCAAGGGGTTGGACAACTCGACAGCCTCATGGGGCCGTCGTCTCTGTGAAGTTGTTGGTTTTCTCTCTGCTTTTGTTTCATAAAGAATACAGGAAAAAAAATAGTTGAAAGGGGAAGATACCCCAGTATCCCTGAGTTTGGATGAAAGGATATCTCGGAGCTCATCTAAAGTGGAACTAATGTGGCATCCCTTGTACTGGCTCCAACATATTTTAATACAAATTGGGGCTAATTACTCCAGAATCCAACCTCGGGACTGTCATTCCACAAATTGGCACAGGGCCATGCATCCACTGATCCATCCAACTCAGAGTAGTGTGTGTGTGTGTGTGTGTGTGTGTGTGTGTGTGTGTGTGTGTGTGTGTGTGTGTGTGTGTGTGTGTGTGTGTGTGTGTGGGGGGGGGGGGGGGGGGGGGTCCACTGGACTGCAACCGCTATGTGTAGATTTTAACATCCCTAAATTATTGACTGATAAGGGACACTACAATTTTGACCGTTACATGTTGCACATTTAAGTGAGTGAGCCGCACAGTTCAACTGCTCTCAGTGTAGCTGAATTGTGTCTGAGATCAGCTTGCGTAGAGTACATCGAAGATTCTGCACTAATTTCACATTTTTATGTGTCACAGATTGATCATTTCGGTTTCCTGGAGGATGGCACCTTCAAACAGAGATACCTTGTGGCCGACAAACACTGGCAGCAGCCCGGAGGACCTGTTTTGTTCTACACTGGCAATGAAGGAGACATCACCTGGTTCTGCAACAACACTGTGAATATCCCGCCTGTGACCTTGTATTTACGCTGCGCATGTAACCCCCACTCTTTATTCAGCGCCCGGTACAATTTTCTCTGTAGGGCTTCATGTGGGAAATTGCGGAGGAGTTGGGCGCCATGCTGGTTTTTGCAGAACATCGCTATTATGGAGAGTCCCTGCCTTTTGGACAAGACTCTTACAGTGTAAGTGAAGATGCAGTGTTAAGCTGTGTTAACACTAAACACGTTGCGAATTTGAGCGTGAGTAGATTACATGCAAAGTCAATGCACAAACGTGATAGGTTGCGAAAAAGAGAATTTTCCGTAGTTTGATGTTCCGACGTATGTGGAATTTACACAACAAGTGTAAAGCAGAACTAGTGGTTATTTCCATGGTGGATGGCGGAAACGGTAACTGTTTTTACGGAGATAAGCCACGCCCCCTTTCAGGCGTGAGTAACATTCGAAACGCGTTTGGTGTGAACACAGCTTTTTTGTCGCGCAAGTAAACTGACACGGTAAATGCGGCGCGAATATTCGCAATGCTTTTGGTGTGAACGCAGCATTACACTTGGAGTACATCTAAGTCTGATTCAAATCTGATTACATATGGTATATGCATGTTTTTTCTCCTTTTCTGGGTCAGTAAGAAATTACCAGTACTAACAAAATCATGCCTTGTATATTTATTCCAAAAGTATGGTTTACTGTCAGTGCCAGTAAATCATTTGTACATGTATTCATATATATCTTTTGAATGTCTTATTTTTATAACAATACTGGTCACCCACTTGCAGGACAGCAAGCACCTGAACTACCTGACCTCAGAGCAAGCCCTGGCAGACTTTGCAGTGCTGATCCAGAACCTGAAGAGCTCTTTACCTGGAGCTCAGCAAAGCCCTGTCATCGCTGTCGGAGGTTCCTATGGAGGGATGCTCGCCGCCTGGTTCAGGATGAAATACCCCAATATCGTTGTTGGGTAAGACATTGGTGCTGGTCTGGGAGCCCTATTAGGATGGATTCCCCCTCAGATTTAGCGGGCATATCCCGTAACATTCGGGTTATAAGCCGCTACTTTTTCCCCCCTCAACTTTGACCCATGCGGCTTAAATATCGGTGCGGCTAATTTGTGGATTTTTCCGATTCTAAATTTAGCAGCAGTTGCAGAGACATACAGTACAAAATTCCCGTGAATCCCAGCCACCCTGCTTGTCTCTCCGCCGGCACCCACCGACAATGCCATCACGCTCACCTGAGTAGGCGATGGAAAACAGGTCTAATGGCGAGGGAATCCCTGCCTCTCCCACCACCTCCACAGCGTGCGAGCTAAGGAGCCAGTGCGCGGCGCGCTAACGACCTAACGAACACTGTTTGAGTAAACAACACTGAAAATTCAGCACAAAAATAAAAAGTATTGTCAGCGTTAGCTGCAGCAGTGTGGCATTTGTTATAAATGTATGTTGGTACATTTATGTTCACGTATGTTTAATGGATGTTCATAACAAATAGTACATGTAGAGACTGCATCGGGAGTTTAGAGCATGGCGGCCCGAGGAATAAAGGAGTTACAGTTAAGAGCGGTTTGTTCTCACGTCTCGTGTATTTAAAAACACGACAGCTAGCTCCCTGACAACCACTGAAGATAGCGGGAGAAGCCCCTTCTCGACGCGTGACTCGGGCAGCGAGGACACGGGCAGAAGCAGCAGCAACAGCGGCTTATAAACTGCCGCGGCTTGTTTATGATTAAATACAACTTTTTCTTAAAATTTTGTAGATGCGGCTTATAAAAGGGTGCGCATTATAACCCGCATTTTACAGTATGCATGTTTTTAGCTCCAAAAGGTAAAGCATATAGGTTTCAGCTTGGTGACCTGAATATCAAACAACGCAGCGTGCTCCTTGCTCAGAGCAATGGCAGAAGTTTGAGACATTAGACTGAATCAGCGATGCATTAACTTCTTCAATGCCTTGAGTACATGTTGCAAAGATTATCTCATATAATGGAAATGTTTTTTTCCTTTTTTATTGTATTTCAGTGCTCTGGCAGCTTCTGCACCTATATGGCAGTTCACTGGGATGGTGCCATGTGGAGACTTCTACAGAATAGTGACACAGGACTTCGCCAAGAGCGGGTATAACTGTGACGCAAACATCAGAAAGTCCTGGAAGGCCATTAACAATGTCTCTTCCACTGGTAAGTTGTACAGTCACGATGGGTTGATTTATCCTATCTGTTATATTGTAGTGAATATGACTCATTTGAATTATTCAGAATGATCCAGGAACCATGTTTATATCTTATTTAAACATGGTTCCTGTATCATTCTGAATAATGATGAGGTGTGTATATATATATATATATATATATATATATATATATATATATATATATATATATATATATATATATATATATAAGAGAAAGCCTCCTGGACTTTAAAAGTTTCTGCACGTTTGTCCACATCGTCCTACATTTGTGGGTTTGATTCATTGTCTGCTAAAGCCTGAAACCAGACAGCTGTTACTAAAACTTGTTATATAAAGTGGGTATAAAGTCTGGAGCCTCTCCACAGCACAGAGAACAGATTGTTATGTGTGGATCCATAAAATTTACAACCTGCATAACTCAGACTTCCTCAGTCCTTTTTAGTATTCAGCTCGGATCAGAATAAAAGAGTTTGCTCACAGGATCCTTTGGTACATTTTCCATCTTCACAATCCTAAACTATAGGAATACGCGTTATTGCATTGTGTGGTACTTTTTATCATTATCACACCATTGGCGGTTATAGTATACCAATATATTATATATAAATAACTTATAACAAAGGCTTCATAAGCTGTAATTAATGGCTTGGTTTATTATTATAAACATATACCAATGCTTTATTGAACAGGTATAAGCTTTTAATAACAATAACCTTCAAATTGCCAGGTCAGAGAGAATCCTCCTCTAACATAACAGTTTGCTTTAAGAGGTGCCCCTTTTAGATTAATTTATAAATGAGTGTAATACCTTAACTTTCTGATGAATTCAAATAAGTTACAAAGACAAAGAAAGTGTTATGTTGGAGGATGGTAGACCTCAACCTGGCAACCCAAAAGCTTATACATTTTCTATATAGGGTACCCTGTTAGAAAGTGGTACCAATTTCTAGTCCATTGCTTTCATCAAATATTGTTTGATAAAGTTTTAAGAAGAATGTAAAAACCAAAAGAATAATTTATCCACATGCTGTCAGTGATGTGCAATAGGGATGTAATCTGTTTGTTTATTTGTGTCAAGTATTTACTGGAGCCAGGGCATTCAGAGGCTGCATTGAGATATCACAGCAATCTTAAAAAGAGTACCATCTCCTTACAGTACAAGTAAGCAAGTACTGTAATCGCCTGGTGTTTGTCACAATGATAAATAATACAATGAGACAGGGAAAACATCCGGGGGATGGTACTTTGTTAGCCCATCACTGTGACCCAGAAGCTTCACATAGATGGATGATGCCTGTAAACTTGTGTGTATGTTGGCTTTTGTCTGGTAGTGTCTGTCCCAAAACCTTCTGACTACTGAAACAGTTAAAAAGGATAATAAGAATTGTGATATTTTGAAAACCAATCGGAGACTTTAATATGAGTAGAAATTCACTGTTTTATTTAAGTTTGATGGTTAAAGTAGAAGGAATTTTCACAGGAATTAATTTGGGTGGCAGATTCATAAACAGCAGAAGGTTGCTCCACTTAAAGGAACAGTAATATATTGTCAGACATGGAATGTAATAAGTTAATGTTTTGTGTGTATCACCTGAAAATAAGAATCTTAGGGTTTGTCACCACACTGATGCACATAATACTAACGTTTTCTGTGCATAAATATAATATTTGCTCCTTGACTTTGACTTTGTCACTTAAACAACGATAAGATAATGGTTATTTTATATGCATTTTGCAGCTAAACCTATCATGAGGTTCTGATATCATACCTGTGAAGACTCTTAGGAGCTGTAGTCGTTAAATGCTGGACAAAATATCCTTTGTTTTATCTTAGTTAAAACGACAATGTCAAAATCAAAGTTTAGTACCCAGCAGTAGACATACATGCAGCAGTGACATTTGATCATTTTTTGCTCTCTTTTGACAGCGTCTGGACTTCGGTGGCTGTCAGAAGAATTCAGTCTCTGCACCCCGCTAAAAAACGAGAATGATGCCATCGGCTTCAAAAGCTGGCTTCAGGAGACTTGGGTGAATCTGGCTATGGTGGACTACCCCTACGATGCCAATTTTCTGCAGCCACTTCCTCGCTGGCCGATTCAGGTACAAAGACCCACCAGTAAAATAACATGTAAAAGAGAATTTTGGGATAAAAAAAAACAGATCCAATAACATTTAAACTCCAATTCAACTTTAAATGTACTTACTGCCAAAGGTCTTCACTTTATTGCAACTTTAAATTGTGTTTGCCTTCGGTTAAGCGCCTGTCAGCCTGTCCTTGATTGAAGTGAATGTGCGATTTAGCCGATTGTGTTACACGTGCTTGTTGTGGTCTTCCAAGCTTTTGTTGACAGCAGCTGTCAATTAACTTCATCAATATTCATAAGGATCTCGTTTCTTTTAGATTTTAAGTATTCTTTAGATGAGCAGCTACAAGTAAGCCACCGTTCTTTTCTTTCTCTCGTACCAATGGTCCTTTCATCTGCACACTCCGTTAGATCTCTGAGGTGTTCCTCTCGGAACGCTCACATGGCGCCACAGAAAGAGAACATTTGGCCAGAGCAGCTCATGAGGCCATTAAAACAAAGGTCCGCCACCCTTGATTGAATGAGACTGGAACCAATACTTCACTGGACACTTGATGAGAAAAAATAATGGCATAACTTGCCAAAATTGAAAAAAAGAAAATCATGTAATGTGGCAATTCTTTTTTTTGAACTCTCCTCACTACAAAACGTCCTTCGTTTTCATGTGAAAGAGCTTGTGGCAGTATAGTGGCTGTTTGGCTGCTTCTGATTGACTTGGACGCAGTGTATTCCACCATCACCTTGACATATCACGTGCATAAACCAAGCTCTGCTACTGACCCAGGACTCTGTTTGGGGCGTCAACACGCCTCCGTACAGCAGACTCACACTAAAACTTTTACTCGTGTGATACATTTTCTTCTGCTTATTTGTTTATCATTTAGGCTCTGAATAGATCCAGGAGCATCACGTCAGTGGAAATAAACACTAAATGGTCATTATGAGTTTTTGGGCTCCTTGCCTTTTAATGTATGCGACCCCTATGGGTGGTTTAAGCGGTTTAGGCAGTGGGTGCAAAGAGGAGCTTTTTTAATGACAAAGCTAATGTGATTATCTGAATGAGTGTGAGAACGGGGTATTGAGGGCTTAGAGGAGGGAAATCTGTTGGCAGAGATGAATGTATAAGCCTAATCCTATCTGAAAAGTAAGGAGAAGATGCTTTGGAGCAATTGCAGTGTTTTTCTTCTCTTTTTTTCACGGTATAAATCTTTGGTTGGACATGTCTGTGGCCCTCCTCATCCATCGACCACCAACTCCTCCCCAGCCCGCAGACAAAAGCCTTAGTAACAGACTCCACACTAGCGCAGCTCCCCTCCAACCTCAGGACAAGAAAGCCCAGTTTGTCTGCCTCACAAAGAGGGCAGAACAACAGCCGTAGCCAACTCTGCTGCTGCAACCATAACAACACACAGTGAAATTAAACAGAGGCTGAAACTCAAATATTTATCATCCACGCTATTAATTCTAAGGAAATCAACCATGGTCAAACAAAATAGTATTAAGGAGAGCAACATTTAGGCATTGGCTATAAGTAAATGTGCGCTTTTTCCTCCCCGTGCCAAGATTACAGCGATAAATTCAAGTTCATTCCGGGGAATTTCACATGCAAATTAGGCGCCACTACTTTTTATGTGGAAAAACACTTTATGGGCCACAAGAAAGCTCCATTCTTGTAAACAACTTGGATGTAAGGTCATTAGATATTTATATTTGTCTCTTTTAATTGTATCTAAAAAGGAAGGGTATGAAGCTTAACACTCGCCTGAACTCTAATGTAATCACAAACCTAATTGTAATGTTATATTTTTCAAGGTTGTGTGCAAGTATCTGGCTTTGGATCCCGCTGTGTCCGACTACCAGCTGCTGCACGGCGTCTCCCAAGCAGCAAAGGTCTACTACAACTACACCGGAAGCTCCTCCTGCCTCAACACATCTCAGACGGCAACCGGCAGCCTCGGCGCCCTCGGCTGGTTTTACCAGGTGCGGTGACGCAGAACGCGGGGATCAATCTCGTCATGCTAAATACATCGAAGCACACACGTGTCAATCGAGCAGCTTTACCTGTCACTATGAATACACGTTCAATTCCTCATTCCTCATTTCCAGGCCTGCACGGAGATGGTGATGCCCATGTGCACAGACGGCGTCCAGGACATGTTTGAGCCCGAGGAGTGGAACTTCAAGGCCTTCTCTGACGAGTGCAGCGCCATGTTTGGTGTGAGGCCACGAGCGGACTGGGCAGGCACGGTCTACGGGGGGAAAGACATCGCCTCGCACAGCAACATCATCTTCAGGTAAACGCGGCTTGTAAAATGTCAGGCTTAGACAGGAAGTTTCCTTGCTTTGTCTCGGGCAGTGAGAGCCAGTGGCGTCCCTAGGCTAAAACATCCGGCTTTAGCCCCGGATGTTTTTTTAATTAGCCCCGAATATTAATTTAAAAAAATAAAAAATCTTTTTTTTTATTTTATTTTGGTGATGTCATTAAATTAAACTTGTTTCTCACATGGACAACTTATTTATAACTCTAACATGCTACATATGTGTGTGTGTTCTGGTTTGTATGTTGCCCCTTAAAATTACAATCCAATAGCCTATCATCATACTTAACCTTAGGGCACTAGGACCTTGGGGAGGCTGCTGCGCTGGCTTTCTCACTCTGTAATGTCTCTCATCAACCACAGCAGGATTACACCAAGGAGTTTATCTCATAGTAAACTACACCAAGGAGTTTATCTCATAGTAAACTACACCAAGGAGTTTATCTCATAGTAAACTACACCAAGGAGTTTATCTCATAGTAAACTACACCAAGGAGTTTATCTCATATTAAACTATACCAAGGAGTTTAGCTCAACGTAAACTATACCAAGGAGTACCATCATACAATATTTATCATTCGATAATTAAGATGTACTTGAAATGTTTTTATTTTTTATTTTTGTTATTCATGTTTTTTTTTTACTATTGAATGGTATATTTGACACTGAACTAGTTCATCTTTATCTCAGTGATAGTGTCCAAATTAGCATAAAATATCATTGGTTTGTAAAAACTACATAGACAACAAAATAGATCAAAATCTTATTCCCTTCTGCTCAAAATAAAACAAGTAAACAACTCAAAAGTTGACACTGTCAGGTCCATTCTCTATCCACGTCACTCCCAAATCCATTGGATTTGGGAGTGACGTGGATATGAAAGCTAGTCTTTCCTTTACAAGCAGGAAAAGTATTTCTCTCTCGTTATTTGAGAAAAGTTCATATTTGTGTTCACTATGACCCTGAAATTCTGTCTCTTCTGTTATCATATACTGAATGAATGCAAGCAAAACTACAGAGCAAAATCACACTCTTTCTGATTGAACCAATCTATGAACTGTCTGAAACAATGGATAAATTAAATATAATGAAAAAAAATTGCCGCGCGTAGCGCGCGCACACATGCCAGTTCTCTAGGGGCAGTGTTGGGGTAGTTACTCAGAAAAAGTAACTAGTTGCAAGTCACTAGTTACTTCTGAAAATTGTAACTAGATTACTTTACTAGTTACTGCATTTGAAAAGTAACTTCACTACTAGTTACTTTACTTTTTTTTTTTTTCAAACATCATGGCCCTTTTATCACTTTATTTTCAATAAAGGGCATCTCTTAGCCTTTCCACAGAGTGTATTGTAAACATGTAAAACAAAATGGCATATAAAACTCAGCCATTAACTTGAACGAACATTAACCCTGTTCACACTGTCTGACCAAAGAAATATGCCTCACTTTAAAATCCACAAACAGGATACAAGAGGCTGTGTATGGTGGGGAAATTCAGGTCAAACAGCATAACACATTGAAAACAGGCTTTTGGAAACATGAGACCCCACTAAACCAAATGGGGGCCTACTCCTAAGAACAAAACCAGCTTGTTATAGGAATCATTGTAGTGGTTTAAGAAAAATAGAAAAATTAATGGCACTTTTTCCCAAAAAATAGAAACAGAAATGCACTTAACCCAAAAAATAGAAACAGAAAATGCAATTAAATAAACAGAAAATCCAATTCATCTTTGCCTAAATAAACAGAAAGTGCACTATATCCTATGAAGTTTATCATTTTTCTCTATTCTTCAAAATAGCGATTGTATCGCATGAGTAAAAGTCTCTTGAATATTTTATCCGACAGCCTGTTCCTCCTTGGGGTCAGAACAATACTGCCCAGGCTGAAAAGCCTTTCGACAGTGTTGTAACTTGTTTTATTACATGATTTACTCTTATTGTGAAGAGCATGTAAACAGGAAGTGCTTTTACTTTGAAGGCAGAAAGTACAATGATACGTGCTTGTTGACGCTAACTAATGTTGATGTTACGTGTGGAAAAGATATACATGTCTGGTGCAAGAGCGCGTTCTCAATGCTTTATCAGTTGTAATACTGCAGTTCACCAGTAGAGTGATTCCGTTCATACCAGACGTGTCTTGTCCTCATTAGAAGGCCCACGTCATTACAGACAGGTGCACTTGATGGTATTGGAGTGTTGTATTGATTTGCAATATCCGTAATCCTAGGGAACCTGGAGAGAACCTCCCAGTTGGATCCGGGCACTCCGTCTCCGTCTCATCCATTCCCCACTTCCCTTCTACGCCCCAGCAGCTACGTCACTCAAATCACTCAGATCGAGTTCTGTGATGATTGTTCATGCAGGAAGTGTTGTGTGACTCGCGCGCCACTAAAAGAGAACTTTTCGGGCTGGTAAAAATGTCTTGAGTAACGTAGGAACGCGCGTTACTGAGGTCTAGTAAAGTAGTGTAGTTACCAATATTTTGAGTGTAATGCGTTACTTTACTTCATTACCTATACAAGTAATTACGTTACTGTAATCCGTTACTTTGTAGCTCTTTACCCCCAACACTGTCTAGGGGCTAAGCCCCCCCCTTTCCTTGAATCCTAGAAACGCCCCTGGTGAGAGCCATTCAATGTGCTGATTTTGACTGGCTTCGATTGCAACAAATTAAGAGCAGCCACAGGAGGTAGACAGAAGTATGTAAAAACGTGGCTCAATCCCAAACACTAAAGTGGGTCTTGTGCACTTGAATACCAATTAGCAGCTTTTGTCAAGCTATGAAAAAGGTCTGGCGCTCAGTTTTCAAAGCAACTCAAATAAATTGTCATAACATATCCCGAATATTAAAAGACAGCTCTGACAAAAAGGACCAGCAGCCACGTGGGATGTTGACAGATACTGACACAAGACCTACGTGGACCCACGTCTGCAGCAGTGTTGGTTTAGTCAGAATTAAAGTGTTTTATTATTTTCTTGTGTTTTTATTTGACTTAATCTCTATTAAAGTGTGTTGCCTTATTTGTATTGTATGGTGCTGGTGTTAAAAGAGGCTTTTTCAGTGCTTGCTTACATTTACCTCTTGAGAAGCTAGAGTAGCCCAGTAGATAAAAAAAAAAAAAAAAAAAAAAGACTAATAAGGGGTTTTACTCTATCCGCTTTATGCCAATGATGCTCCATGTAAACACCCTTATATGTGTCTGATCACCAACTCTGCTGTCGCATTTCAGTAATGGAGGACTGGACCCGTGGTCGTCCGGTGGTGTGATCTCCAACATAACAGATTCCCTGGTTTCCATTGTGATCCCTGATGGAGCCCATCACTTGGACCTCCGCTACAGCAATGACCATGACCCACCTTCAGTCAGCGCTGCCCGGGCATTAGAGGTGATGTACTTTCGAGAGTGGATCAAGCTGGCGAAAAAGACACCTCAAACCTCTTAGTCCCTAAAAAGCAGCACAATGTCACCCGACCCAGTTTGCCTCGCTTTAATTCACGTGACAGTATTTCACAAGGTGCTCCCATCATTCTGCCAAAGTTTGTGCCTTTTTTTTTTTTTTTTTATGTTGTGGACAATTTTCTTTCTTTACATTGAATGATGACCTTTTTTATAAAAAATGTTCAGCACAACTCTTGATCTTAATACCAATGTCATTAATCACGTGAGAATGTTATTTTCATCGTAAGTGTATCAGACTTTAATTTTCTTTGACCTAATGAGACACACTCCATTTCTTTATGCCAAATTATACTTTTCCAAGGGCTTGGCGAGGCACTTCATTATTAGAAATAAGTGAGATTGACTTTGACACCTTCTTTGTCTATACATTTAATCACATTATTGTCATCAAAAGACTGGATCTTCCTCATTTTGTTCTTTATCTCCCATGTACGTTTGCCAAAAACCCATGAAGGCCTCTCTGCCTCCAAGCTTGTGTTGTCTTGTTGTCTTACAGTGCTACAATCAGGGATATATTTAGTTGTGAGCATCTTTAATTACATTTTTGTCTTTCAGTTTCATTACAACTTGACACCCTGTATTTTTGTTGTCTGTCTGGTTGATTAGTCATTGTTGTCATTCAGGTGTATTTCTTATTTCAAAGTAAGTGTATCATCTGATTTTGCTTTTTAACACTTAAAGAAGTCTCAGGAGAAAAGTTTGGCACCAAATGGAAAGACAATCTAATTAAAAGTTTTTCTTTTAATATCCTCTGCACAGAGTGTAATATTAAACTTAATTTCTTATTGTTCACAGTGCCTTCCTCGCTCTTTAGGTTTTCTATTTATGTCTTATGCCACCTTTTCTATTCATGTCTTATGCCATGATATTGTCATATAATCTTTCTAATATTTCCTATTCATATAAGGGTGTAACTGTTACTCTGTCAAGCCAACATTTTGTCACGTTTCAGAGAGATCAGGGCTTTTAAGTTACTTCCACCGAGCAAGATTTAATAAAAACCCAATCGGCGGAGGCCAATAAAGTCAGTGGTGGGAGATTATTGCAGCTCCGCCTGCTGACCTCTCCCCTGTGGACCAACCTGTGGGATTCCCCCTGGCTCGCATTCATTCACTGCCATTAAAGCTCTAAATTGCGGCACCAAGGCAGCTCATAGACCCGGGTTTGTTTCCCCCCTGCTAATAATATTATTAATACAACTCCTGGGGTGCCAGAGAAGTTGAGGAGGGTTGATGGAAGGTTAAGAGTAAATCAGGAATCGGCAGGGACCAAGAAGCCCTTTGTAGTTCACCATGAAGCCCTTTTTTTCCTATTTGAAAAAAAACATTAAAAAAAAAATCAAAGTGAAAATACTCTGACTAAAACACTTTGACTGCTAATGAAAGCTTGTCTCGTTGCTTTTTAATTTCCTTTAAACTATTCCGGCCCAATTATTTTTCCTCCCCCTCCTTGTAAAGCAGAAGTTTCTGACATGACATGACTTTGTGAGGCAGATGGGGGAACATGTCCTGCACTGGTATGTGGGTTGATTTTCTACCAGGAGACACAAAGCCTGAACATTTTGTCACAGGCTTGACTGGATCTCAGACGCCCCAGTAGAAAGACACATTGCTAAACGTGGGGGAGGACGGGGTCTCCGCCGCTAAATGCCGTCCTTAAACTTTTTTCTCAGGACTTTGAGAGGTCATTAATTTTGCCAGCCCTTTCTTAGTGTCTGACACTGGCCATCAATCAAAGGTGTTATTAGTATTCTTCCAACCCCAAACCCAGAGCATGTCCCTGATCAGACAGGGACCACACACTAGTAGGAAGAGATTAAGCCTGAGTGTGTCACATCACGTTGGACGGAGCTCCCAGGGAGTAGGGTGCTGCTGAATAAGTAGATTCTCAGGCACAGTGGGCGTGGTGGTAGTGTTTAACAATATGGATCTGTGTACTTAACAATTTGGTTGTAGGGAAACATTATTAATTATATGAATTATATTAAAATTCCCCAAAGCTCCAAACACAATTGTTTTGAAAATTCACTCTATAGTTTGACCTCTGTGATTAACGCTTAAACAAACGCTGGCCCGTTGTAGGAATTTAAAAAATAACTTAACAATTAACCTCACACTTAACGTCTCGAGAGTGGAAACGAGCCAAGAGCTCTCGGTTCATATATTTTCTTTCCGAGACGCTCTGCCTCAGCCCAACCCCTCTCGCCCTCGCAGCCTTTATGCAACAATAGAAACTTGTTTCCGGGATCTGTGCGTCAGGCTCTGTGATGTGAATGACCCACCAGCACAAAAGCCAAAGCCCCTTGACTGGGGGGAAAAAAGAGGGGGTTATAGCTGCCACGACTGTGATGATGTCACTTTGCCAAAACTGTGCTGCTAGCAAAGAGAAGGAGGCAGAATCACTTTGTCCAAGCTTGAAGTTCTCCTCCACTGAATGCATAAGATGTTGTGGTATGGCATCACTGCGATGAACTAAAAGTTTTGAATTTACAAATAAATGCTTGTAGTATAATGCCAGATTAAATGAACTGAATATGCAAAGTCTATTTTTTTCCAAGGTAATATCAGGTCTTTCATAGTCAGCTGTATAAATGGAAAGATTATTATTATTTGATTATTTGTTTTGTAACCATTAATAGCTCGTAGATTTTAGTTTTTCTCCATTTCTTTTCAGCTGCAGACTTGTGTTGGGCCGCGGATAATTAGATCAGTGCTATCACTTTCACTGTCTCCTTTTCTCCCCCAGGAATTAGCATAAGAAAGAATTTTTTAACGGCCTCACTCCCTCGCTGCTTCAGACTTTTCTTTTCATCCCTCCAACTCTTAAATGAGTCACTGCCTCACCTCAACATGCACTTTTGTAAGAGGAGGGATCGTCTTTCAATAATTCAGCTGCAGCGTCTCTTGACTTGAAATGAGAATAATGCATGAAGGCTTTAATGTGATCAGATTGACACTTGTGCATTTTCTGGTAAACAAATAGAAAATGTGTTGAGTGTGGTCGGCAAGTTGCACATTTTTTTTGTATAGTTAAACTATGTCTGACAGTCTATACACATAGAATTCGGTTGAAATTCCACTTAAATTGGCATGAGGGCTGGCAACGTAACAATCTGGCTCTTGAACACATCCTCCGTTGTATTCACGGCTGGCCAAGAAACTTCCTGTAAATAAGTTATTGTTTACAACAGAAGTTTCATACCCAGGATTTCTTCGGGTCAACATTTCTTCTGGCACACTGAGCCTGAACTGCACTTTATTCCGCTTTAATTTAACAGCTCCGGCAGCTTTTCTAGTTAAATCGACTGTTCATTATTGAGACCCATTTTACGAAGGGGCTGTGAGGTGCAATTTAATGAATCTCTGGCACAAAGCTCCCTTTCAGTGCCGGGCGAAGAATAGAGGCTATTTAGACCCTGTAGGGCTTTATGTCAAAGGCAGCCCATAATAGTTGTCAGGCCAGGGCAGAAATTCCCACTGGCCTGGGAATGCACTAGAAATCAACTTTTGCCATGAGCAGATTAAGACACAAGCGAGCAGTTGGGAAGATTCTCCCAAATAGTGGCATCTGTTTGGGCACAGAGATTTTCCAACTGAAAAAAAGCCTTTCTCACTACTGTATAGCCTCCGTTTGATAGTTTGGTTTGTTTCAGTGCCTAAATGAAAAGGAATTAGATTACAAGTTAACTTCTACTTGATAATCCAGAACGGAAACACACAATTAGGCGTGATAATTGAATAGTGGTTCAAATGTTTTTAACAGCAAGCAGGGATCTTATGAATAATGGTACTTTTACTTTAAACACACAAAAAAACGTTTAAATAGGCTTTGTTTATTAGTAATGCATAAACAATAGGATATTTTCATCAAAGCTTATTAGAGATTTTGGCACAACAGTTCTACCCAGCAAACTATTCTTTTCTCTTCCCTGTTACAGTAATATCCTCCAGTTTTATACAAGCCTTTTTGGTTCAGCGCACACACAAACAGTTAAACTAGAGGGGGAGAGTTCTGACGGAGGCTATTGTCTTCAACTCGGCAGGGAATTTCAGACAAATCCCTCTTAGATGCAGGTGGTCAGGCACAAGCAAAGAGTTAAGTCCTGCGCTCTCTTTGCCCCTCCTCTTTGATGTTCTGACATCATTAGTCCAGCCCCCCGAAAGATCTCCTTGCTTCTCTCCGAGCCCTTCACTTCTACTCTGGAATGTTTACAGGAACTTCATGAGCAGCATCAGGACCGAGGGTTTGTCAGGGGTAAAAAAAAGACATGCTCTGAAGAAACTTTTGGTTTGGGGAGGACAGCGGATGCCACAGGTGTAGCCGCTGGGCTCAGCAGAGTAATGGCTGTTCAGACTGCAATCATGAACCCTCAGTTCATGAATTTCTGCTTCCCCGGCTCTGTGATGGAGTACGACGTGGAGAAGAGTCTGGATGGGAGTCTCCTCGTTGAGGCAGAAAATGACGAGGACTACAGAGAGACCACCAGGGACTTGCTGAGCTTCATAGACTCGGCCTCCAGCAACATCAAGCTGGCTCTGGACAAGCCGGTGAAATCCAAGAGGAAAGTCAACCACCGGAAGTATCTGCAGAAGCAGATCAAAAGGTGCACGGGCATCATAACGCCAGGGAACATAGCAGAGCCCCCGGTCAAAAGACAAGGCTCCCCCGTGGCTCAGCCCTTGCAGAGCAAAACTCCACCGAAACGCGATGGGGTCCAGGCCAGCTTGCAGAGCAAGAGCTTGGCAGCCCTCTTTAGCCCTGTGAAGGATATAAGGGGTGAAAAAGCCAAGAAACCACCCCTGAGGCATCGCAATCTTCCCCCTTCTTTCTTCACCGAGCCGGCCAACTGCTCCAAAGTCAGCTCCACATTTGGGATGACGCTGAAGGACTTGGAGCGAGGCAATCCTGAGGCCACAGAGTTCTTTGAGCTCTTAGGGCCCGATTACAGCAACATGGTCAGCGAACAGGACCTTTATCAAAGTGTCCGGGTGCAGCCGGAGATGGGGGGCCCGGATCCCACTTCCTACGATGCTCAGCATTTAGTTGGCGGTCTCCTCTACTCGGAGCCCTGGACTAGCTGCTCAGGACCCTCTAAGAAAGTAGGGGAAAACCTGCGTACAGGTCTGACGCAGCCTCCTGTCTACTGTCCCTCTGAGGCGACTTCTGGGTCCATAGAAGACAACGCACTGTGCACTTTGGCCTTCCCAAACTTCTTCACAGACTGCTCCTTACCTCAGGCCACTTATGATTTAAGTGGTGGTTATAACAGAGCAAATTATTCATCTCTATGAGAAAGTGACAATTCTGATTGTAGAAGTGCTGGCGAAAAGCAGATAAAATGGCTCTGACGAGTTTAACACTAGTCTAAGAGAGCTGCATATTACTGTATCATATTCGTTTATCTGTTGCGGAAGTAATATTGCAACCGGATTTCAACATTTTGTACCATTCTCTTCTCAACGTCAAATACGCAACGCATATCGCTTTCTTTGGGAGAAACAAGGAACTAAAAATTATGTTTTTCATGAACAAATATCAAAAGCTTTTCAAGTAACTGGATACCATGTACTTTACCACATCTCAGTTTCATTTACTGCACTGTTCTGTGAAATGTTTAAATGTTTCTCAAGTGGATGTTGTTTTCATTATCTCAGGCAATTTCTAATGACACTCAGAATGAAAATGCAACTGATTCGGGGTCAGCTTCAGTTGTGAGTCTGTTCATGAGGATGTATCTTATCAATCCGGGAATCTGTTCATGAAGACATTTCATTCAAAAAGACAACACACAAGCTGCAAAAATAGTTGTCGGTTTAGTCCACTTAAAGCCGCTTGTTGCTAGGAAAAGGTATTATTGGACTCGCATTCGACAAAACATGCTGAAACAATCGTCCCTGTTGGTAACTGTTCTATGGAGAGAGGAAAACTCATTTAGCTCAAATGACTTTTCCAACGATGTGCGGTGCCATTTTTGTTTTCCAACATTGTACAGCTCGGAAATGAGCTGGCAGAGTGACCACTTGTATCCATTTAGTTGGAAAAGCCTTAAATGTATTTAGCTACTGCAAGAGGACAAAATAAAGCTGGTCTTTATTACTGTGACGACAGTGTCTGTGTCTGTGTTCATTGCTGATCATGGATGTTGTGATTATCAGAATACAAGAGGGTACGAGGCATAACACTGCATGGGATAAGGTGTGTGCCTCTAAAATACATTTATACAGTTTTATACAGTAGAGTTGAGACATGTTGAGCGAAGTAAAAAAATATGGCAATATGTAAACGGCTGAATACAGATAGAAACTCTGGGGGTCGGATCAGCAAACGTTGCTGAGTGTTTTACATCATCTTTTTCCTGATGCTCCTTTGACCAGATTTTGTTCTTACTTGTTAAATTCTACTTGTTAATTTTTGCATGTTTGTTGTATTTATTTATTGAAGCACTTTGTAACCCTGTGTGTTCTTCATAGATGAACTTTTACTTACATACTATATAGTTTAGTTACAACTGCCTTGTAATACAACTGACAGTGTTGAGTCAACACACAACACCATATAGAAACAACAAAATAGTTTAAATAGTATTTACTTCAGGGCTGACATATTGCACTGTATTACATCACAGAGGTGTTTTTAATTGTTCAAAGAGCGTACATTTAAATCAATAGAACAATATAGAATTGACTCTATATATACTCATATGTTGTTTGTAAATACAATGATTGCACACTGTACCAACATTTTGTGTCTGATCCAATAAATCATAATTCCAGTCCCATTTGTTGAGACAGAATTAAAGAATTCAGAGCTGCATGATTAATTTTACATTTCTTCTGGGACTGAGCAGGCTGGTAAACACCCTGAGTGACATAAACACCTCAAAGTGCTGTGCGATTAGAATAATGAAAGTTCATGTAAATATTAAACCCCTTCACATCATTGCCCTTCATTAACTTCTCAACGTTTCCACAAACATGGCTTTATTCCCGCTGATGAACAAAGATGGAGGATTGGTAACATTTGTCTCAATTACATTCACAATCCACTGGTCCATGTGGCAGTTGTTGAAGAAGGCGTGTGCAATTTTCAGTTTTTCCCCCCCAAGAATGATTGACCCGCAGTTCACTCCCGTTCTCAATTTTCAATCAAAAAACAATATAAAATGGCAGAGCTCCACAAATCTGTCCGTCAGAGACCTGCAAGCAGCTGCACAGCAAAGGCACTAGGTGGCAGTAATGCTCCATTTAAAATCAATGTGCACCACTCCCAGTCAGACAGAAAGGCGTGTATCTGATGTGCGTGTGAGATTATGTTTGAAATTATAGCCTTGTGTGGTGAAAACTGAGTGCCTTCTCAGATGTCGCTCCATAAAATGAATCTGTCCTGAATTGTGTGTGTTGGAGGACTATGCTTGTAAACTATGATTTTTAATCTCTTTTTTTTTCAGAGTTGGTTTAAATGGATTTCCACTCACTAGTTAAGATGCTTACTTGTGTAAGCGTATTATATGATGGTGTACATATTCATTGTAATATATGCTCTACTTTGAAACACTCGTCTGCCAGGTTGTCTGTTGTTTTTTTTCTTCTCACTTCCTGCCAGCTGGCGTTTGGAGATTGGTCAACACTACCCTGCCATAAGCAGGACAAAATAATATCTGGCAATTTGCAATGCAGCAAACTATTCACACAGAAGGCATATGGATTTTCTGTCCGTGAGTTGACACTGGCTGATACATTCAGATTAGACCCTACTGATGGAGCCACAACTGTATCCTGCTTTGATTTATGGCACAATGGAGATGCTATGTTTGTCAAAACGATTAACAAGATCTGTGTTGGCGCAGACCTGAATAACAAGAGCCAGACATCTAGGTAAACTAGATAATATTCCGCAGATTTTCCCTGGCCGGGTATGTGATGTGCTATGATGAAAAGAAATGCATACACACATGTGATACAATGGTCTGTACATGCACACACGTATAGCAAATGGAAACACAGGAGCTGACATGTATTATCTTAGAGTTGTTTGCTTCAAAGTGCTACACTGGAAATTGAGTATCCATCCGCACTTGCCCTCTGACTGACCTTTCTCAGCTTGTCCTCCTAGTGTCTTGTTAACACCACCAGGGTGGAAGCGCGGTGCCAGATGATATCCGCAAGCCTTTGTAGCCTCTGTCAGTGACATGCAACTTTTGTCCCAAAGCTCAAGTCAAAGAAAAAGTGTTTTGTTTCATGGAGGGTAAAATAATACAATAATAGAAAGAAATAACTCACATGTTGGATATCGACGCAATAATGAATTGCTTTGCAGGAAAAAATGTCAAAACAGGTCTATCTTAATAAAACAAGTTGTGAGTGGTATCGTGGTATCGGCTGATTATACATTATCTGCTCTTGAAAATGTAATTAATATTTTTGCATAATTGCCAACATACATGCTTATACAATATATATGCCATAACCAAATTGTATCCGTCATAACCCTTATGCTTCAATGTCCAACAATTGCACTTTCTGTTATCAGACAGCCCAGCAATTGATGTCTTCCTAAAATAGATGGGACTAAATTACACTTTAAAACATTCACTCCGGAAATGTTATTTCATCACAGAAGGTGTTGTTGGATGTTTCCAACATTTCAAGGACCTCCTCTTGCAAGGCAGTAAATATAGGCAGTACAGAGAGATACAACTTCACGGTGCATTTCTCACATCTTGTATCGCAAAGCCTCAACCAGTGATAGCAGTTAGTATCTATGGACATTCATTTTGAATTAGTAATGTATCCCTCCTGATCCTTTTTCTGTCGACGGTAGTGAGATTACCCCAAAAAGACAATCTGCTCGCAGCACAATATATTTCTTCCCACATGTATTTCATGTCCCACTGCTTTCCATTTAAGTCTGCATTCATTTTCAGCAGCTATGATGCACTGCTTCCCTCCTCAGGGCGTTGTGGGTATGCTTGCTTACATCTGTGTGTTTTTGTCAGTGTGATAACAATTGAAAACTGAGCAGAAGACAAAAGTCTTGGGTAGATTAAAGACAATGCTGCTGGAAATCTTTCATCTCCAGCAGATGCCACCCTTATTGAAAGACACAACTCTCTCATGCAAATCACATGAATAAATATCAATCTAAAAGCCATTCCCTACTTGGATGACAGACGTTAATAGGTGGAGTCGCTCCTGTTACGACTTAAAAAAAAACAACTCCTTTGATTTCAGCCTGATTACAAGCCCTCAAAAAGGGTTGTAGGGAAGCAAAATGTCACTATAGTAAATTCAATCTGATGATTTAAAAAGGTGAAATATACAGGATTCAGTGCATTGATATAGCAGCAAACCCATATTAGCTATGGAAAGACATAGTGAAGTAATGTCTACCTGAGCAAAGAATAAAGTCAATCTCCCGCTGTGTGTGTTGTTATCCAAGCTCATACGGTGGTTACGGCTGGCAACATCGTCCCAACCGAACAAATGGTGACGCTGTTGTTAAGGATGCTGAAACAATGTTTTAACAATAGTAGTATGTTAGGCTACTTAGCATGTAATAGAGAGTGAGTCTGTATATAAGAGAGATTCTACCCAAGCAGCCTCCTCAGGTTCCTCGCCTCATAATTGTTCGTGCTCCACGAGAGCCACTGCTAGAAACTTTGGACCCCCTATCAACAGCTTGACAGAAGCTTTAACACACTGAATATCTAATATCTCTAAACACATTCTGTCAAGCTCTGGCCCCCGTGAATTATTCAAGGCTACCCCCATCAATTAGTGTCTCCGTGCACCTCCAAGGAGAGGTGACTCTGGCTTCCGACCAAGGTCAACCCTTATTGATGACCCCCTCTTCCTGTCAATTTCTGCCATTTGTCACTGCCATGCTGTCCCGATCCAAAGCACGTGACCACAGGTGAAGGTCAAGAAAAAGACCAGCTGTAAAATCAAGAACTTTGCATTGTGCTTCCTTATAATCTTTCCCATCTACGCGTCAGGCTTATCATAGCTGCTCTCTGGATGAGGCAGGTGACCAGAGAAACAATGCCTCAGCTTTGAAGGTAATGATCCTCAATTTGACTACTTTTTGCTGCAAAACTTTTATGTTCACAATACTGTTGATGATAAACATTTAGAAGGATGACAATGTCTGCAAAACAGCGCCATCCACATTCTTTGATCAAATAATATCAATTTCCCAAACTTTAATAATTTCCTGTCTTTGGATAAATCAAACAGGAGTAGGAACGTTGGGGATCTCAGTCGCCCACAAACCTGCAGCACCTCATCGTCATTAGCATTTTTCAAATCCTCCAAACACATGCAGACAGAATTTACATATTCTCTTAAGCCCCGATTTAAAAAGCATGTCATATGCACAAGCAAAGCAGAATGTAAAGTTTAGTCCCTTTCCCACCACTTTGGCCCTCAGTGGATAAACCAACAGTGCAGGTGACAGCAGCCAACATAAAGCGCATTTCAACCATAATAACAATTAGCAAAGTCTCTTTCAGTAAAGCAACTGTGCTCCGCCTGAGTGCGTACAGATAAAACAAATGGACTGCTTATTTATTTACGTGTGAGTTTACTTTCTTTCTCTGCTGTGTGGCAGTGGTTGATGTTAATTGTTAACTGCATGAAAATTAATTTGGGGCAGCATGTCCACTGTCTCAGCGAGCCAAGTTTCATCCCTCTAACAACAGCATGAGTTGCTGGAATGAACTTTACTGACATTGTTTACGAGACATCTTCTGCATGCCCTGTTGCACACCCTGCACACCCTTTTTGTAAAGAAAAACATGCCATGAAATAATAATGTGAAAGATACATTTCCCTTATCCTCCTGTGATGCATTTTGAAATGTAGGAAAGAAAACGTATTGACAAAACAATACATGTACATAGCAAACAGAACTGTCATACTGCCTCTCTTTCCATTGATTTCCCAACCTTTCATCAACAAATCCCGGGACCCCCACTGGCTCTGACTCTTACATCCCCAGGATAATTTCAAACACCCGTGCACATCTTTTCTTTTCTTATTAAAATACACTTTTATCTTAAAATATATACTTTAAAGTACTGTTATCTGTTTGTTATTTACCATATTTACATATTATTACACTATTGTTATTGTTTTTATTATATTTGTATTGTTCCATTGTTTTATTCTATGTTTATTGTTATGCACCTTTCACCAGTCAAATTATTTGTATGTTCAACGTACTTGGCAAATAAACACTTTTGATTCATTGCCATTCTCTTTCCACCAGATACCCTCAGACTTCTCCACCTGTCCCCGTCCCAGGACTCTCACATCCAGCCACTCCCTCTTGCCTCGCAGTAAGCCCTCTCCAGCCATTCCCATCACCTGAGCTTCCCCGTCCACCTGCTCACCTGTTTCCACTTTCCATCATGAGACCTGCAGAACATATTCCAGTCACCTTTCCCCAATCAGTTGCCAGATTGTGTCTTTGCTTTCAAGTCATCTGACCTAGAAACCTGAACCTGCAACCTGGACCCACTACCTTGCAATATGGAACCTATGCCTGCCTGTAAGTTTCTGCACTTTCACAATTGTCTGCAAATGTTCTTGTTGCCTCGCACTCACCTGCCTGACAAATAAATATCTGATGACCTAATCATGATTACGATCATAAAGTAATTTAATAATACCAGGTAATTTGTACTGTACTCTTCCCCAGTGCCCTTGTTATAAATCTTCTCAGCAATGAAAAGAGCACTTATTTTAATTGCCAATGCCAAACGAAATTAGTCAGGACACTTAGGCCCAATCGTTCCTGCAAAGTCCACAAGGGTTTAGGACTGTCCCACTGTCAAATGATCAAGTGCATGAGGGCTCCCTCGAAGACACTTTGAGCTCTTCAGGCGCACTTTCAATAAGTCTGTATTTCTCCTGAGACTGCCCCTAAAAAGTCCTTATTGTTGCATGCATTATGCATTCAATTGCAACATAGCCTAACTACTTTTACATAACATTGCACCATGAACATTGACCCTCTTGTTCATACACCTGCTGCAGAGAGGATTGGGGGACCAATAACAAAAAAAGCAACAAAGCTTACGTCCTGCAAAAATCCACCAGATGCAGGAGAACATCCTAATATATTTGACATACTGCATTTGACATAGGATTTATTGGGACATGCTAAATCTTTTTTCTGGCATATTAAAGAGGATGGTAGTATGGGTATAGGAACACACAGGAATAACCTGCCTGCAGGAATCACCCACAAGTCATGATGTTAAATAAGGGGTTACCCAGGTGGCCTCCTCCGGTTGTCAAGCCAATGTGGAAGTACCTTAAACCTGTATTCTTTCTAATAGCCGTCAAGGGGCAACTTCTCTGGTTGCAAAACGATTTAGATTGTATAGAAGTCTATGAGAAAATGACCCTACTTCTCATTCGATTTATTACCTTAGTATAAACATTGCGAACATGAGCTTATGGTCTTATTCACAAGTTTCAAGTCTTATTTAATACAGCATGATTTTCATTGAGTAAATGATGGTCCCTTTTAGAGTCAAATAGACCAGCGGAGTATGCTTGTCCATGTTTATGTTTTACGACTTTAACCCTTTCACAGTGTCTTTTCAGTTCGTAAAAGTTAATTATCATATTTTGGTCAAAAAAAAAAGGTCATTGTTCCGTGTTCTGTTGTTCCACCTTCTCTTGTCATTTATGATTGCAAAAACCAAGACGGAGACGTACAAAAACCAGGGTGGTGACAGCCAAAGTGCCTTGAGGCTTCAAAACTGTCGTCCACAAACCAATGGGTGACGTAACGGTGACCACGTCTACCAGTCACAGTAAAGAAAGAGACATTTACAAAGAAACACTGCAACAAGGGTTTAGATGGGACATAAAAACACAAGGATTCAATTTAATTTATTTGTATAGCCCAACATCACAAGTTTGATGTACAACCTGTACAGCAAACAACAATTCTGCAGTAGATATAATAAAATAGTAATGGTAATAAAACACATTATTGGTAGCAGTAGTAGTAATATAAATGTGACTAATACTAATAATAGTAGCAGTGGGTCATAGGAATCAGAGGAATGTGATTATATGACACACTTTTTCTTTGAATTTTTACTTCATGATGCTGTTGTCAAAAACAAGTAAATTAATTTCACAGATACCTTTCGTCCACGCTGTAAGAGAAGATCCTGGAACTATGTAATTGCCTTGGCTTTGAAGAAGGTACAAAAATAAAAAGTCCCAAGCCCACAATTGTATGTAACGTGTTTTGGCGTTGTCACAGTAACGTTTTATGTCGCAGAGTGCTGTCTCATTCCTGTGTATACCATATCGAGCCCTTGTACCATCTCACCAACGAGGACTTAAGTGATGTCTATTAAGTCCCTGAGGGTTCAGGCCTTGGGGTTTAAGGGGGACATTGGGATCTGGCCTCACTCACAGAGCTCTGACACTTACTGCGCATACGTTTTCAGCACAAATGCTTTCCATCTTTAGTTGTGTCCAATATACCTTTAGAGTAGACAAAAATACAAAACACTTAATTTAATTTCCATTGTCATCACTTACTGGCTTTAGGTGGCAACAGACTTGAGAAACAAGATTGTTGCATAACACCTTTGCTGAAGCCTGGATATGTATAGCCTGTCTGTGGTAATTTAATGCAGCCAAGTCTGCCACTGCACAGAGCATGATAACACTTTTTTTAGTGAATTCTGCTTGTATTCATGCAAAGTGGGAATGTGACATTCTCACCTCAAAATAGATGTTACTTTGAGAAAATCATCAATATTGTCTGCCAACCTCGACAAATAGAGCTGTTCTGTTCTCTTTTTTTTTTGCAATTATCTCTCTATTGAATGTCTTGACTTATGGCTCACAGCATCCTGTAAAATACACTTCCTCCCTGGCTACTGTCAGATGCAAATGTTCAAGGATGTTAGGATGGAAGTACGTTGTGAAGCAGCTCTGTCTTTGTATCACACCGAGGGCAGGATCTGATCTAAAGATATAAATGGTGTGCCCATCATCTGAAGGAGAGGAAGTTGTATTATACCACCTGCACATCCCTTGAGAAGCATAATAATCTTTAAAAGCAGAGAAAATCCCATTACCTGTCACAGATTTCTTCCCTCATAATTGCTGGAGCCTCCCCTTTGGGAGGGATGGGGGGTGAAGGACGGCAGACGCACTGATATCAGACTATCTTCAGGAAAAATCTAGGGGACATCTATTTTCAGCTTGTCATTCCCAATAGCAAGGTTTGGCCTTTCTCAACTGTTGAAAAGGAGCTTAGATATAAAACAGTCCTGCAATGACACCGCTGCACCATCATTTGATGCTGAAGACCATACAGACCTTGAGTTAGTGTAACAACTACTTGTTTGCAGGTGTGAAGAAGTGTTTGATTTAAAAGTGTTTGATTTAAAATGATTGTATTGGCCAGTTACAGTCAATATTTCCGTAATGTGGAAGTCCAAAAATTGATAACTGGTCATTTGAAGAGCAACTTAACCAAAATGTAATTTAATTGTTTTTGCTTTTGTTTTACTGTATATGATCGTAAAAATGCTTTCTCAGATTCTTTTTTGATTAAAGGAGGACAAAAAGTCAGTGTTACATTTGAGATGGGAATGTCTGATTGAAGGTAGGTTTTGACTTTGACTCAAGTCCATAAGTTATTGACAACAAACTCCCAGTGCTGTGAGGACTGGCAAGCCCAAACACATCACCTTGGTACTGGCCCACATCTCACCTTGCACGGCAGCTGGATTCTCACGATGTCACAAGATCATGATCACGTGAGAATCAAATATGCAACATGTCAGGCTTCAATGAATGCGTTTGTGTCCGGTAAGCCAGTGCACGAATCGGTCAGCATCCTGTGAGAAGCTACTGGCCGCTACTAGTGTGGTGGGTTAGGTGCCTCCCGACTGGCTTCATTAAAAGTTTGATTGACAGATTGTTCATCCAATCGCCAGCCACATTTTATTGTATTTTGTACCTGCCCTTTTCCAAACAGTTTCCAATGGCGGCTTCTCAGACGGTTCTGTGTACCAAACGATCTGTGGGTCAGGTTAGCAAACCTCACACATCACAGAATATTCCACCATGCCAGGCCAAACAAGGTGATGTTGGTTCACAAAGCACAAAGACCTCAGGATCGACACAGAGCCTGAGCCTATGTGAGCTGACTGACATTAGATAACTAATGCCGTACTCTCTGTCACCAAAGATCACACGGCCCAAACAGTCCTTTGTTCTGCTCCCTCAGCTCCGTTTGTTCAGCTTTACATCTAAGTCAACCCAATTACAGAGTATTGAAATGCCCAGGGTCTTCCTGTCCACTAAATGCCTGTGGTTTTTCTTCTTCTTCTCCCCCTGACAATGCAATAAACAAGATCTTTTCGAAATTCAACAGGAATGAAATAAATATTTAGCTTGTGCAAATTGAATGTATTCATCTGCAAGTTATGTAAGAAGCCTAAGCCACAAATTGTTGCAGACATTATATAAGCCCCAGTCTCACATGAATACAAATGTATTAAATGAACAGTAGATCAAGCTGCAAAAAAAAAAAAAATCAAAATATGGTTGTACCATAACTCATATTTGAGCATTTTATATTTTAGTATGGTGTTAATTTTTCAGGGGTTGTTCATCCTCTGCTGGAGCACATTTCTGCCGCGCTTTCATTGTAATCCTCTCGGGTGTTTAGATGATTTGTCTTACATCCAATACATTATTCTGTCCAGGTGTATCCTTGGAGGAGACTGCTTTGTTTGTTTGCCTCTTTGTTTCTTCTGCATCGTGGTGCAGGTTGAGCAGAGCGACTCTGTGAATGATGGCGTGCCCCGGTTTTTAATGAACTGTTTATCTTGTGTGTGTTTCTTCTGTCAACGTTTGATGTTTGCTCATGGAGAGAGAACGAGAGAGAAAGAAACCCTGCTTGTGACATTTTTAGTTTTGTTTCATTTGAAATGTAGATTTCTGTACACTTTTAAAAGAGCGATGAAAGATAAAAGGAGGAGCAATCTCAAACAATTTATGGGATTCTGACTATCAGAGACGTCAACTCTGAGAGTATCAAGTTGTGTTTTAGTTTCTAGTTTCTTCTGTGATCTCCCTTGTAATTTGGGTCATCTCTCAATGTGATAATGCACAAGACCTTCAGGATGACATAATACGACAAAATGCAGTTTACTGATACTTAAGGGGGAATTGAGTCATTGCGGCAACAGAAAATATGGCATACTTAGAGTCCAGTGATGAAGAACATAATTTGCACCATTAAGTACCTTTTAGGAAATTCAGGCAATTAAATCCAAGAATTTAGAAACAAATTTAATAAACTCTGGCTTGAGAAATTAGTAATAATTTGTCTTGCCAAGTGTGCATTTCTAATGCCTGCAGAAAAGACTCCACTGTCTTGACCTTTTCGATTAAATTGTTTTTAAACTGGTTTAAAAGTTCTTTAAATACGAACATGTAATTATTATATCAACAGCATTTCACTGGTTATAATTCAATCTATGACCTGCTTTTAAATGTTGTTTGAAGCAATGGCTATGTGACCTATACATCTGACAACTTTCCCTTTTTAACCAAATTCAGACCAATTTTGACCACATCACCAATCTTAAGGGTATATAAGTGATATTTCCGTAATTTAATTAAACAAAAGCCATAGCTCTATCTTAATACAAAAAGTTGTCCATTCACATTGACTCAATCACTATTTATATCCAGAGTTAAAGCAAAGAAGTTATAAAGACACGGTGCCTCTTCATGTCCTTGTTCGTTTTTGTGATATGCAAATATATGCAGATTAGGGGGCTATTAGCATCTCTGTCCCAGGAGATGTCTGCATGTACTGATTGTATTGCTGGGGACAAAATATTCACATCGACCAGCCAAGTTTTTTTTTCTCCCTCATCTGGTAAATTGTTCCATTAGCCTTCCTCTGAAAAAAATAATAATTCTAGGCTTTCCAAATAACAGACAGCCTATTCTCCAGCAATATCAATTATTATTACCAGTTTCCGACAACACAATTACTTGTTGGAAAGCTATGTTTCATAAGTGCTCAGTGCTGTGGAATACCGTTTGTGTGAAATAATCTATTTCCTCTATGAGGTGTGTGTGTTTAAACACATTTTAAAAATATATTAAAAAAAAGGGGGAGAGGGCAATCATTCTTAAGCATTTCTCAGTAGACTTTCATCAGGCAGAAATCTCTGCCTGATGACATCCAATCACAAGTTTTTGAATATATCAAACTCTTCCACAGAAAGATATATGCTAACAAAGTGCAAGTACAAGACCAACTTCAGATGTGTGGAGGTGAAATCATCTCGAGCAGCTGCATTCAATACTGGTCCATCGACCATACAAAGACAAATGACTAACAGCTGTGTTACCGGCAGCAGTCATATCCTCACTCGGTGCAGTATACCTTCTCTTACTGTATCCATTCTCTGTATACAGTACTGTACATTCTGCTATCTCACACTGCCACAAGCAGCACACTCACGACACACAAACCAATAAACTGCATCGTACATTGTTATCGATCAATAGAAACATCGAACCACACTGAAAAATGACCTAATGAGTATAATATTGAGTTTCACAAATTGTGAATACTTTAATATTTTTGAAACCTTCAGATCCAAAATCATGAACAGAATTCTCTTCATGGCTTAGGATGAGTAACAAGGCATATCAAAATGGCGTTTATCTTTCAAGACAGTTCCCTTCTATAGGGCGGTACCTCACACAGTTTATGTTTCGTTATTGATGGCGCTGTTTTGTGCTGACTCATCATAGATTGCAGTCAGAACTAGTGCTGGAAATTAACTTGGAAAAGACCAGTGGGCCGGCGTGTCTGTGAGTCAGTGTTTTATAATGCGACACGGGAAAAGGCATTAAAAGACTATTTTGGATAAAGGTAGACTCAAAGGAATAGTACTACACACACTCCGCAGGAAGAAAGGTTGACTGTTTTTCAGTTAAGGTCTCTTTTTTTATTGAAAACGTTTTGTATTAATGTATTCCTTTATTTACGATCATAGGATATACAGCAAATACCAAGTCCTTTCATAAAGTGTGTTTTTTTTGAGAGCAAGAGGCTTTTGGAGTAGTGTGCTTTTGTTTTTGGGATAACAGGCCATCACACTAATGGGCTCACGTTCCTATGGGACATTTTTTGACTATTTTGGTTTCAGAATAATGGACTGTCGAAGAGGACACTGTTCAGTTCGGCGGAAAAAAATGTAGTTGGTGAGCTTTTGGCATTCATATAGTTTTGCTGGCTAAATAGCGCCATAGCCTACCCGTGTTATGGATTGGTCGATGGCGCTTACTGTATGGCTATTTTAAGTTGTGGCAGTCTGTCAGTGTGGTATGTTATGGGCGGGCTTTGGGGCAATATTGCGGTGCCATAGGCGCAATAGTAAAAAACACATAGTTTTTGTTGCCGCTGATTGAGGCGAGGAGTTATGTAAAAGGGTGCTGCTTAAGCATCACTAGTGAAAGAGTAACTGTCTGCCGTGCTACATTAATCTGTTTCGTAGTTATGCGCCTTTAGGCCACTGTCACACCCTCTTTTGGCCACAAACACAACACCTTCACACTCACACACTTGACCTTAATGCCAAAATGTCAACCTCAGAGAGAGAGAGAGAGAGAATTCCAGGTTTCTGTTGTAAAACAACTGCCAGTTGTGACAGTTTTACTATACCAAACAGAGCCCCGAAACATAAGATGTTGCAGAAATTGTATTAAAAAATTAAACTAGTGTCTTATCTCATTGTCCATGTTTTTTTTTCCGGTTCCTATAATGCTCTTACTGCGCTCTTACACAAACACATCTAACAAAAGTCTATGGATGAAGGGTGCAGTCACATCAAGAGAAGCACAGCGTTGCAGCCCTGCCAGCCAAAGGGGTTCAAGGTGTATTGAATATGTAAAAGATGCCTGCGAGGACTAAGACAAGGCATTTATTTACATGCACAGCAATAACATTATTGACTTGTCAATAAACCTTCATCCCTCCACCAGTAAATCTGTCAAATGCTAAATCAAGTAAGATCTCAAACCAACAGCATCTGATCCTCAACATGAGGGTGCATTAATGTGTTATATAGGCATTAACACAATAGTGCCGATCTGCATACAAATGATGCCAAAATTAAAGCTGGTTCACTCCGGGCCCGACAGGATTCAGGTGAAACATTCACACGCAATGTGCTACATCTCAATAACAGCTACAAAAGAATGATTCCCGCCAATGAAAGCTGATCTCATTATGGTGAGTCCAATTGACAGCCTCGCAAAGATCTTTATAATAATAATAATAATAATAATAATAATAATGCATTTCATTTTTACCACACTTTTCTTTCAAAAGAATCTCAGAGTGCCACAGAGCCAATATATAGTAAAACAAATAAAAACATAGTTAAAGCAACCCATAATAAAAAATGAATATCTGACAATGAATTAACACAGGGTAAAAAATGCCTTCCTGAATAAAAAGGTTTTTAGGCCAGTTTTAAGAGTCCAGTGGCTTTGTTGCCCTGGTCAGGGAGACTGTTCCAGAGGCGTGGTGCTGCCGAGCAAAAGGCCCGGTCGCCCATGTGCGGAGCTTGGTGTTGGGGACCCGGAGGAGCGAGCGGTTTGTAGATCTGAGGGTGCGGGTGGAGCTTTGGGGAGTAACGAGTTCTTGTAGGTAGGGAGGTGCATGTCCATTTATACATGTATGGGTGAGTAGTTGGACTTTGTAGTCAATCCGGAATGAGACAGGGAGCCAGTGTAGTGAGTGTAGAATGGGCAGTTATGGGCTCATATTTCCGGACTCTCTTCAGGATCCTGGCAGCGCTGTTTTGGATGTATTGCAGTTTCTGGGTGTTCTTGCCAGTGATTCCAGTGAAGAGTGAATTACAGTAGTCCAGTCTTGAGGAGATAAAGGTATTATGTACATAATAGCTGCTCTTTTTAGGGAAAACAATCTTTTTTTCATTAAATAATAACTGGAAAACATGTTAGCTTCATGTGTAACTACAGCTCCAACCCCATCAATCAGGATCATTAGTATGAGTGTAGTCCTCTGTGACCTTTTCAGATCGCATTATGGTAGTGAACACTGTGAGAAGGTCAGACAGCGTCCTCTCTGTAACAAAGAGGGGGGCGGCACAATATGAGCTGCTCCAATTTAGATATTACAGGAAGGACCAAGGAACATGCTGATGAGGAAAGGCCCATAAACAAGGCACATGCAGCTGACACTCCACAGAAGCGCATGTTTGTTATTTGAGACGGCACTTTTAACCCGTTACATTCCAGTTAGTCATACGGATACAAATGAATTATAGACGTCAAAGCAGACTCTACTGTGTACCTTTTTGTTTGATCTCATGACAGACTGCATAAAACAATCATTTTAATAAATAATTAGTCTCATATGCAGCATGCATGACTTATTGTATGACCATATTGATGACAATTGAAACAAAATGTTTTCTTATGACTATTATAATAGTCTTCTTACATTTCAATATTTCAGGAAGTTTCTACTAGTGTCAAGACTGTAAACGTTAAATCATCTCACTGACACTTTATTTTACTTCTTTTTTTAAAAAGGTAAGATTTTATGACAATTAATAGGCTAAAAACTTACTAATACCAACTGTCAGCTTCTTGCCCTACAAATACCTTTTATGTTTGCCCGCAGCACCTCCTGCTTTGGTGCAAACTGAGAGCTCTGACTCACCGTAGCCACTTAATTCTGGTCAGGTAAGGCTGAACTCGAACCTTATTAATTAATTTCTCTGGGACTTTCTATTGATTGCGAAACCATGGCTGTATAGGCTGCTGGTTTGGTCAAATATAACAAATATGGAAAGAAGACCCTTGGGCTGGTGAAATTAATTTCAATGTGCCTGTCTGTCAATGTTTATGCTCAGAAATAAAAGTGGTGCAGCAGCTTGTATATACGAGTTTGATCTAAGAAGACTGATGAGACTTATTGTACAACCATCCAACCACATGATAATTCCTCTGGACTGAATCTCCAGTGTGTGATAGCCACATTTCCAAAAGAAACTATTCTTATGTGTTGTGACTCTTGCCACAGTTTGGCTCTATGCCCTCCGAGTTCTTAATGTGAAGACTGGACTGTGCTCCATGTTTTGAAGATCTGTTTCTCATGGATTTTCTGTTCTGCGTGTTCCGTTTGCTTTTTCCATGTTTTACATGCAGGTTTCATGTTCCTTGCTTAGGTTTTGAAGTTAACGCCTCATGTGTCTTATTATGTGCGTCTTATTGTCTTATTTTACGACCCGTCTTTGTTCGATATCCTGCCTTTGTGAGTAGACTCGTTCGAGATGAACGCCTGGAAAATAGACAAGAGCCGGCATCAGCAGGTGGGGGAAAGTCGGACAGTTTTCGGCCTTCTTCCAAGAATACACAGGAAAACGTACTTTTTTTTTTTTAGACACCAACTGTGAGCTACTTACAGTTTACAGATCTCGTTCGGATTCATTTATGCGTTTTTAAATATTTATTTACATGGAAATGTGCGTGCATTTGCATGCTATCCTTTGTTATTTTTATGTCTGCCTGTGAAGGACTTCACTGCTCGCTTTGATAGGTGTTGCATAAATAGGCTTTAGTATCAATCAAAAAATATGTTTTTAGAATAAACCTACATTGCACAACATGACTATAACCAACAATCAAGCACACAGAAAAACAGGATTTTCTCCAAAACGTGATGTTTGTCAAATCTAAGAGCCAATCAGCCCTCTGATCTGGAGACAGCCAGGTGTTTCCCATCATGCATTGGGTCAAGAGAGCAACTGTGGCGCCTGGCTCTAAAAACTGCGGCCGGCTCGCACTCGTGAGGTCATCGTTGACCACGTGTGTATCACGTCAAAGCAAGCCAGGATCAAGTCGGACACAAATGTAACCGGCATGTGTTGATTCTGAGCAGGACTGGCTCATCTCGAACGAGCTTATTGTCTGCCTCGCCCTCATTAGTTTCACCCATCTCTCATCAGTCTAGTCACATGTTGCACTTCACCATTATGCAGTCCCTATTTATACCAGCAAAAATCTTTGTCGGATTGTCTTCAGTTGTGATTGGGGTTTTGTGCGCATGTGACCACGGCGAGGCCTTGATCAGGTTCAAATTACACTTGTACTGCACCTTTAACACTGCTCAAAACAACTAAAGAGCTTGCAGTTTAAAAAGGATCCATGTGGCAGTGGATGGCTTCATGAGACCAAGGATTATCCCAAGAGTATAACATTTATTATAATAAACAACTTTAACAGAATATTAAAATACAGGACGTCCAGCACAGCTAAAAAGGTTAAAACACACACATAATACACTTGTGAGGTACAGATGCACACAAAAGGGCTAACTAAATGAACTAACTGACATAAAACTATGCAACACCAAACCAAGCAATACAAAACTATGCAAAACAAAACTAAGTAAAACAAAACCATACATATAAGTTAATTAGTGAGTCAAACAAAACAGCAGTGACAGTCAGCATCTCTAGGCTGCTCACTGCACAATCCCCATCCAGACAGCTCTAGGGTAAAAGACAAAAAGAGTGAACCCCAACAAATATGCCTCAACTCAGGAAGCTAAAGTCCACACCTACCGAAGCCTGGGAGTCAGAGAGAGAAAGAGGCAGTGCATGGTGTGGCTTTTTATATGGTGGCCCAAACTAATTGGGAACCAGGAAGTAGGAGGGGCTAAGACCTACTCAGCCCTACAGAAGCCCAGGAAGAACATTTCCTGAGATGGCTACATTCTGCCCCAGGTTTTTTTTTTGTACCTCACAAGTATATTATATATATACTTGTTTTATTGGTTTTAACCTTTTAGATGTGCTGGATGTCCTGTATTTTAATATTCTGTCAAAGTTGTTTATTATAATAAATGTTATACTCTTGGGATAATCCTTGGTCTCATGAAGCCATCCACTGCCACATGGATCCTTTTTAAACTGCAAGCTCTTTAGTTGTTTTGAGCAGTGTTAAAGGTGCAGTACAAGTGTAATTTGAACCTGATCAAGGCCTCGTCGCGGCCCGTGGTCACATTCGTTTGCCCTTGTCCTGGCCTGTTAAAGACATATCTTGTGTGGTTGATAATAATACAGCTTATTTAGATCACACATTTTAAAGCCAATGGCAAAGTGTTTCACAGGCAGACATAAAAAGATCAAAGGCTAGCGTACAATGCAGTGGCGGCCGTGGATTCTGTATCTACGCATGCTGATCGCGGCGCTTAACAGCAGCTGAAAACTGTTCGACTGTACGCCCCCTGCTGCTGCCGCCTGCTTTCGTCTACTTTTCAGGCGAGGCGCAGTTCATCTCGAACGAGCCGACTGGTTCTGCGCTTACTCATTTTAGTCTGCATTTGGGACCATCTCAATCCCATCAGCTGCCTGCTCTCCATACCGTGACAGCTCTAACCAACTGTAAAGTACATGAGGACAACTTGTCTTCGTTTTCAGTTTGAGCTACATGTCGAGTAGTTAGTTTTTCCATTCTTATTTGTTAAACTGTTTGTAACTATTGGTGATCATCTTAGTTTCTGATGTTTGGCAGTTTTGCAGTAAACCTCAACAACCTTCTGCTTAGTAATTGTATCATCTCAAATCATCCAACACATTTACACTACAGTCAGATACAGTGTATGAGTCTATTTGAAGATCAAATCTATGGACATTCTTACTCAGCCAAGAAAAGCAATTACAGAGCTAACATCACTGGTAAATGCAGCTATACATCACCACCGTCATTTCAGGCAATCTATTGGGCCAATAGTTAGTGAAGAATTTGTCTTCAGTAGTGTGTCATATTCATAACACCTGCGCTTGCCTTTCATAACAGCATGAGCCACATTTTCTCTCACCATTCAGCAGGTTGCATATACGACTCATGTTACTTGGGAATATTCACACATAACGCCCAGATGCAAAATGTTACATTCATGTAGCAATGATTAGTGAACCGGCAAAAACAAAAAAACTCAATAAGTAGCTGACATCCATGAAAAAAAGGATTAACTGCACTGTGATGACTGCATCCTGGCACAGGCACAGGTGTTATGGGAGGCATATATCACTGTTATTGATTTCATTTTGAGCAGTTTTGTCTGAGCCTGAGATTGCCTTTCCAGCTTAACTAAGCATTGTAATTGTATATAATGATTTAGAGATATGATGATGTGATGACATTAGACATATAATGTGATTGTGTTGGTAAAATGTCAACCGCATTTGAAGAATGTTTTCCTATAACACCGGGGAATCCTTTGTTGCGGTTTGTCCTGTACTTTAAAATGTGACAATGTGATATTTGCACATTGTCTGTTCTCATATTGTGTAGATGTTGTCGTGACATTTAATGTCCCCAGTAACAATCAAAGCACAGGCAGTGATGGCATAATAGCACTTGAGGCCTTTCTTTCTTTTTTTTGGCACACAATGCTTACCTACCGTTTAATTTTTTTAATTAACCTACATCTTAAGCTCATCTTAATTGAATTGCGTTGATTTTAATTAAGGGCTATTTTAAACCTGTAATTGGACACACTATCATTCTGCCTGATAATTGCAGAGGGCAGGGCAAATGAACACACCTTTAATGAAAATCAAGAGATTTTGCATTAATAATGTCTATAGTACAAATGCTAAAAGAACAAACTCATCCAACACACACACACACACACACACACACACACACCTACACACACACACACACACACACACACACACACACACACACACACACACACACACACACACACTGTACTTCTGTCATGCATTTCCCTGCAGATGATGTTTGACATGTAATGAGCTAAAGAAATACGATTTAAAAAAAACAATAAATATGACATTGTCCTCCCAGGATTTAACCTGATCCCTTCCTCTGCTATCCTTTTGCCTCACTTGACACTCCCCCTATCATGATTGATGGAAATCACACACTTATAGCAGACAGAGAACAATTCCACTGCATATTTCTGAAGAAGGTAATAACAGGAAAGGGGACTTCTGTCACAGATTTAAATCAAAGTAACGGACCATTAGTGTTCTCCAACAAACCTTTGCTCCAAGTGAAGGCAATATCAAAGGTGGACACCTTCTCTTCAGTGAATTGTACAAAATACATATGACGCTACAATTTAATGAGCCACATGTCCCTGAATGTAATCCCGCAGTGATACGCATGCTGTGGAGGCTATATTGGATGCAGTGTAATGCATTGTACTTGCTTGGCCGTCGTGGCTTTGGCAGTGTGCAAGCGTGGAACACACTGTGTAATATCATCTCAATGTCATCCCAGAGATTATGGCGAAATAGCTTGATGAAACTGAAAGCGTGAACCAATAATAGCGTGAACAAATAATGCTTCATCAACCCCGCGGATGTGAAGAGATAATCGAGGAGTGTTGGTTTGAAAGGGGAAGAAAAAAATAAACCTTCAGTTTCCTCTTATATCGATATCATTGGTTTGTGTAGTTCAAATGTATTGAAGAGTTGAATATTATTTTTGGTGAAACCCACCTTCACTCAACATTCCTCGTCAACTGCTACTTTCTATAATTTCATATGGTTCTTGCAGAACTTCAAATAACCTCTGAAGTGAACTTGTGATATTCAATCAAAGGTGTTTAAATGGGTTTGGAGTATATCAAGGCGTCTAGTGTGTGATTGCAACCGCCCCCCGCTCAAATCACAGGGTCTTGTAGCTGCATCAGTGCACAATGATTAGACGAGAGGAAACCACATGCTCTTTAATTCTGATGCCACTGCCTCAGAATTGATGTTTGCATGTACTGTATGTTGACGCTAACTTAGCGCTCTGTTATTGTTGAATAAATAACAACAACTGAACTACAAATATTTCAACGTAATGTCACATTTTCAGAGAGCTTGCACCAAAAAGAAGTATCACTTGACAATAGGTGTTTTTTTAATAATGTTCTGTTGGGTTTTTCCTTTTTACAGCTGGCCGTCCTCTGCTCAGAGGTGCCCTTGTATTGTGAACAGCAGAGAGCCAGTGGGGGGACGCGTTGTCTGCTGGTCTTCCCATGCCCTGCTGCTTCCTGCTGCAGGCAATGAGAGATGCTTTGGCATGAGGGTGATGAAGTCTGCTTCGCCATGGTTACTGACTGTTTGGAAAACAAATCTGTTCAATCCCACAGAACCCACACTAAGCCACCATCACTCGCTAAGGAAAAAAAGGTTTGTTTCTGGAGCCGTCGGAAAATGTGCCTTTAGGCAGAAATTGGGTGCTTGTGTATTTTGAAAAGGTTGGGATGTCTAATGTGAAACACATCTATCTATTTCATCTCAAAAATGTTATTGCAGTGGATTAACCCGGTTATATACTCTGAACAAAATCAAATTTGATGTGTTCTTAAAGGCTGTCGAATAGCTGTCGGATATTGCTTAGTGAGCAAATGCTGGTATACTGGCTTTGACTTCCACACCTGGCGGAGCTTGTCGTATAATTACCCAAAAGAGAAAGTCGACTGGAAAAACAAGGTCCAGAGAACTTGAAAAATCACATGATTGATCACCCGCAGATGAGTGTTTATTGCATTGCATTACATTATTTCTGGTGTATTTTGCTACAATTAGCTTTGCTAAACACAGAGTTTGAAGTTTACAAGGTTATTTCTTGTCATTGTACAACAGCGTTATGCAATGAAATGCAGTGTGTAGTCCAATTTTGCTTTATAAGAAAAACGCACACAAAAAAAAACATATACATGTGGAGGATAAATCGAGGACTCACAGCGTAAGTAAAGAAGCTGCTCTTAAGTCTGATGGTTTGGCAGCTGATACTTCAGTATCTCTCGCCAGACGGCAGCACGGCCAACCGGCTGTGGCTAGGGTGGTTATTGTTTATTAATAGCCTTTGAGCTCCTCGCAGGCACCTCTTGTCACTGATGCTCAGTAGAAGGGGAACATTGTTGTTGAGGGTTGTTTTAATCACTCACTCTCCTGGGCCATGCACATCCCATGCAAGTTTGTTATGTTTCCAGTCAGGATGCTTTATATTGCACCTCTGTAAAAATTTAGAAGACTTAAATAGTAATTTTGTCTTCTTAAGTTCCCTTAAGAAATACAGCCCTTGTGCATATCTACATTATATTTACAATGATAAAAAGCAAAAGACCTAATGACAGGTATATTATCAGCCAAGGTACAAACTGAACTGTCGTGTTTGAAGTTCGATCATGTGCATTTGTCCTGGCTATAAATGGATGAACATATAATGTGAACACATCCTGCTCATGCTGTGTGTCCCAATTAGCAAACTTTATTTTCTAATGATTTTGCTCTCCTGAAAAATAATCTATTTCTCCGTCCATTACATTGTAAAACCAAATCCAACATATTGCACTCGTATGTTTATGATTTCCAAAAGGATAACAACAGTGAGAACGATGTTTGCACAGTCTGGGTGAGAGAGTGTGTCCATCTGTCATAAGTTGTTCATAGCAGTTCTTTTGCTTATTGATTTTCTCAATATATCTCTTCAGTTTCATGTTCCGTCTCTGTTCTGCTCCCTGGCCACTGATCGAACTGATGTCCCTCCTGATTTCTCCTGGGCTGCTCTTTTTAGACCCTCCCAGGCCGCCAGTCCTCTGTTTGCTCTTTTTGTTTGTTGTGGCATAATGATTCATAACAATAGAAAATGCCACTTGCCAGTGTTTACTGTAAATCTATGCATTTTACATTGAAGCCCTTTCAATCCCACAATTAAGTTTGAGTTTGTTTATCCATACAGTGGGTGGGCTCATTTTATGAAAGCAATTATTTTATTATTAACAATTACTCAATTGGTTGTCAACGTATCTGTAGCTACACGTTACTTATAGTCTTCTCTTGCATGTTGTCTTGCTGCCCCCTAAATAATGTGATGTGTCTAATTACAACTCAATTATCTGAATTATCAATGTAGAAAATGTGACAATCTTATGTGAGTTTTAAACACCCCTCTCAGAGCTTGGCATTTCTGTCACGATCCCGGGCTTTGTAATTAAACGGGTTTTGTCTGCACATGGATCATTGCTTTTAGCTGATTACGGAATGATAGGAAAGACTATATAAATCACAGAAAACCAACCCATCTAATTAGCTATCCTAACCATTACATCCACTAACAACCGCTGGAGGTGGTTTCTCTCACACAATCAACTTTATTATTAGACTGTGTCACTGTCACTGCAGCTTTTAACGAATCACATCTGATAGTGAACCAGCAAAGTGGAAGAAAAAGCATATTGGATTTCATATTTGAATCGGATACTGATTCAGGAAGATTATCAGAGCTGCTGTAGGGGAAAACAAACTTGCAGCTATTTTTTTCGGCTCTTCTTTCGGTTCCCAAGGGCAAACAGAGGGCCGGGTCATTTCAATTACTGAGTTTGGTGAAACACTTGGGCTCATTCTAATTTGTCTTTATATCAATTAATAAACCTTGACAGCAACATTACATCAAGGTACGCACCATAAGTATGAAGGACATGCTGTTACTGAAAGGTTTAATCACCGAATTATAAATTGACATCATATGAATACAAAATAACACCACCACCCCTGTGTGTGAGCAACACTCAGGACACAAAGCCGGAGAGATAACCCTCTAACTCCCAAAAATCGGTGGCAATTGTCTGCATAGACTAAAGATCTGGTCCTCAAAAGGTTCACCTTCAGAGTTGGGCTATTATGTTTCTCCTGATATGGGGCTGATGCTAATCAGTGTGGATTGTATTTTATGCCTTAAGGCAGGAAATTGTGCTGATGAGAGGTCCACGATAAATGAACCTTATCACCTAATGGCATCTCAGCCCACCTTGTGACTTACCGAAAAAGCCCTTGCTAAATGTCAGGGACAGAATGCACATGTGAGATAATTAGGGAGAAATGAATGATCCATAGAAGGTTTGGTCAGTCTTCATTATTGCTGATTGCAGACTTTAGTTTAAAAAAATTACGAAAAAAAAAGAAAAAAAAACGGCAAAGGACTCACTAATTCTATACACTTACAAGCTGCCAGGAACACACAATTAACAAATAAGTGTTAATCTCGCACTATTCATGTGTTTGTCCTCATTGATAAGGCTGTCATGAGGCACGCAGAGTAGAACTTGTTGAGTTGACATTTTTTGAGAGGAAGAGTTTCAACAGTTGAAGTTATAGAATTATAAAGAATAATAATAATACTACTAAAAACAATAAAACATTTAGTTTAGTTTATTTCATAAAAACATGCTTATTAAATTTATTTGACACTTATTAAACGTAAACTCTGAAAGTTTTATGTTATGTTACACAATTGATATTTGGACACATCTGAAGCCAGAAGCAAACGCAGACTCTCCTAATTTCCCGCCAGACACAAATTCAGGTCTCGATTACACCAAAATGTAAATGCCTTTGACAAAGACATCAAAGCAATGCGGCCTGGCCCTGCTGTGCTACACGACAGTCTGCAATAGTGCTACTTGCCAAAGCAAAGCCATATCAGCCGCTCTCTGCAATACATTTTATGACTTGGTATAACTTTATGTTGAGATTCAAAGATTATGAATCGTAGAAGTGGGTAATTGTCAGTACACTGCAAAGAGGTTTGAACAGTAATTGCCAGTAATGAACCCTCCAGGGTGAACACAAAGCTTCACATGAAAATAAAGCATTTCAGATTTTCTACGCAGGATGTAATAGACTTCATCACCACCTTGTGAGATTGAGATTATCACTCCAACCAAACACTGTGTGTGTGTGTGTGTGTGTGTGTGTGTGTGTGTGTGTGTGTGTGTGTGTGTGTGTGTGTGTGTGTGTATTTTAGAATGGAAACACCCCATAGAGCTGGGCTAAGTAGGTTATCACTCATTCTGAGTAACGCAGAGGTGAAATGTAAGTAAACTCTGCGAATGTGCACGGCCACCCAAGTGCCAGATGCTGCGCGCTGGTGCCAACATGGCATATGAGTGACTCATTAAATCAGAAGAGTGAAATCCATTGGCCTTTCTTTGATGGCTCTCTGTCGTTCATTCAAACCAGCAGCAATTCAGCCCGAGACTTTCTTCGATCAGGGAAAGCAGCCAGCTGGGACAGTTCCCGATTCAGTATTGGCAGGGGGAAAAAAACATGGATAAAGAATTTGACAAAATAACATTGAGAATAGGACCATGGGGAGGCAGCTATGTTATTAGGGAAAGGAAAACCATTTCCTATAAGCAGCAGATTATGAAAACATTAAGCAACAATTACCGTAATGAGAGTTATTGAAGCGGCAAGGTAGCAGACAAGCTGTGTGCATCTGGTTGCTGCATCTGGCTGCAGTGGCAGAACATCCAAAGGGGCAGGCGGGAAGTCATTCATTTGTTATAGCCATTCCTTCCCTGTGGATGGAGAAATGGCTTGTCAGTATTTGTCATGTGCTGAATATGATCTCACATGCCGCATATTGACACATACACTGCTATGGAAACTAAAGAAATGTTGAAAATGTCATTCAGGGTAAATTGAGGGAATGACATTCAGTGGGTATTTGGCGTCCCTCCCTCTGTTAACGGATGAGCACAAGATAGATATTACGAGCCACTGATAGTTTCTGCATCATGCTTGCACCATGTATCATGGCCCACAATAGCCCACATATGGCATTTTCCGGAAGGCCCTGATGATTTATGACTCCGAAACAAAAATGAAGACCAAAGTCAAAACAGTAGACAGCAGCACACATTTAATTCCTGAGTCAGTAAAGAAACAGCATTACATGATAACTGTCAATGTTTCACGCCTATTTACTTTCACAATTTAGATCTTTTGTTTTGGCAAAAAAAATAAAAATAATGCAGCAGCCGACCTGAAGTTGGAGCTGCTGCTTTAAACCCATTTTTAGTGGGTTTATGTGTGATGTGATAAATTGTCTTATCATTGCATTTCAGTGTCCTCCACACATTCAACCACAGGCATGTTGCTTTTTTAAAAAACAAATAGCAAACTATAAATATATATCAAATCTACAGGTTACTAAAACACTATTTATGTGTATGTGAATAGTGGGCCTAATCCCAAACAATCTATGGTTTCTCTCAACATCTGCAGGAGGAAACTATTTGACAAATAAATGTATTTATCATACAGTATATACATTTTTATTGAAATGATCTTCAGGAATTATCTTAATTATTTGAGAGTCTTGTGAATCACTGCCACCCCCAATAAACACCATCATGAATTGTGGGCTGCATGTGACGATCACAATACACTGGCATTTTGTCATTCATTAATTTTGTATTGCATTCATTCCCACTTCCTGGTTTGTCACTGGCAATTTAGTGTACAATATTGAATCGTGCCATCGCTCCACCCAGCGGCCCATTTAATCAGGGAGTGGGATAAAGCCTGTGTAGCCCAGAGCCGGAGGAGATGCAGGCTACAGTAACATGACTCTCTATACTAGGGACTCAAGATGGATGGGCTGGTCTACAGTCTGGATGGAACGCCTCCATTGGGCCGTTTGGCCTGGTGGAGCCCATCAATCAGGACGGCACCAGAGGTCTGGGCTGAGGCTGTGTAATGATGCGAACAGCATGTGGCCGAGCCATCCCTGGTTGCTCAGGTGTAAGGGTCTGCCCTGTCCGTCGGTGCTCTCAGCTCCTTCACCGCCATCATCCATCATGTACCGGCCGGATTCACAGCATGCAACAGATTTCATAGGTTAGATTTGATAAGATCACTTCAGATCAAACCCAAGACAAACTGTAAATACCATGTTGGGGTCTACAGTGAAGGGTATCATGATCCATTACATGCATCTTATTTGGATTCCCAATCTTTCAAATGGAAAGCAGTGCAGATTTGAAGACCAGACGGATCACTTTCCCTAATGGATAGTTGGACAGGAAGTTGCCATTAGCCATTTTTTATGTGCCCCATACTTATGGCAGTGTGGGCGCTTCAATCTTTCTATAAAGTTCATTAAAGGACATATTTTATTGCACATTACGTGCTTTATATCCCTCACACAAACATATTATGCTCCTGGATGAAGGTGGCCTTATGAGTCCCATAAAGCAGGGCTCATGAATATGATTGTAAAAGCTGATGCTCAGTATGGGCTCATACAGTGTGAAGGGAAGGTCATTTGGTAGAAAGCATGCATTGCAAAAATGTATGCTTAAAGATGTCTTTGGTGGGGTTTCCGAGCTGCTGAAATACATCTGCTGCAGCCTAATAGACTTCCTTTAGCCACTGGAAGCGATTTCAGGGGTTGGATTTCAGTGTGTTATGGGACTGAATTAACACAAACCCATTCTTTGGTCAAGGATTTGTTTTTATGCTGTTGTGAGGTGGGCAAAACTCAGTCCCCAATGGCTCTGAAATTCCATTATAAGCACAATACTGGAATTATTATTTTTTGGCTTCATTGCCATCATAAATTGAGTGTACTTGTGACCCCACATGTAAAGGTAAATGAACACTGACAAGTGGCACATAAATCCTGCTCTAGTCTCCTGCACGTTCATTTAAGTGCACGCATGATCTTTTGGTTTTTCTATTTCCGTGAGTGAGATAATGAAGTGATGTTGAATCAGCTAAACATTATCCATTTTTTTTATGTAATCAATGTCAAATTATTTTTATTAAAAGGCAGTGTGTATGAATGGCTGATAATCGCTTTTTGTTCTCCACTGATGATTACTAGGTTATGGAGGCATAGCAATCTCTAATTAAACCTCAAATTGGATTTGAAAACTGGAATTTGAGGTGCGAGGGAAACTACATTCAATGCATTTTATATGGATTACAAATGTTGTTCTTTCTCCTAATTTTCAGGAAATCATTAGGAAGTATGCATTTAAAAGGTTGATTAATCTCTGCATTAATTGTTTCATATACCTGAAGAGGGATTCCACACCCCTCTAAAATTGAATGAATAATATCCCCTCAAATCCTTGTAAGCCTATAAATTACCGGTAGAGCTGCAGCACCAGTATTTTTTTTCTATGTCACATCTTGTTAATCTCATCCATATTTGTGCATCTTTATCAGCGAGACCTTACTGAGTGAACTTCCTAATTAAAGAATGACTTTAATTACACAACTATGTAACTTTGTTTTAATTAAGAATACCCTTCCCCAATGGGAGCACAGTTTGACTGGCTTTTGTGTGCAAGGGCGTAAAACCAATTTCTTCCCCTGCACGTGCACAATTATTGTACCCAGATTTCAGGAAGTACTCCATGACCTTGAAAATAAGTGAATGACAATGATGGTCTTGTCTCCTTACCTATCACAGCATGCAAATTACAAAAGTGTATGCTCCATTACTACTTGTAGTGGCCTCCAACCCCATCACAGCATTTCACATTTCCGATACTATGTCCATGCATAAAGAGAGCTCATGGTCACTGTAATCTGGGGGTTAATAGCAGTCTTTTATAAAAGGTGGTGAGGGTGAACGTCCTTTTTGCAAAGAGAGGGGCAATGTCCAAAGATTATTAAGATGTGTTGCCAAGACATAATGGGGTTCCAGCACATTACATACACCCCTCTATGTCATTAGGTTTTGTCAGGCATAAAAACACTCATTTTACTAATATGGACAAACCATTCCTCATTGACATGGTAATAACTTGGGAACTGAGTGCAGTCCAATCAAGTCATAACTATGTCATGGATGACCAAGCTCGTATGCCATACCACCGTAGATGGCACTGTTGCACTGCTGACAGGCTGACTGACAGCATGCGGATATGCCAGTCATGGAGCATAGATTGTGGTGTCACTGCAAATCTGTGCATTCGCTGCAGAGATGCGGTGCCAGATTAGCAGTCAAACGTTCAATATTGAAAAGCTATCAAACAAATACAACTTTCTGCTTGTTTACTGCATGTTCACTTTGTTTGAGTTTGTTTTAGATACCAAATTCATCAAATTGTGTTGTAATTGGACTTTTTGTGTGAAGAAACAAATGTAAATTTCAAATGAGAGGGACCGAGACACCCTGTCTTCATTTCCAGTCAAGCTTCAGGTGCTTATTTGCTGGGAATTATAGAAATATGAGGTGCCATTCACCTTGACAAGCCTATTTTCTGCCCTGTAATTCCATCTGTGCAAGTTAAGCATATGCATGCCTTTATTATAGTATGCAACATGTGTTGTGTGCCACCAATCCATTTTTCTGAGATTTTGAGTGTTGCATGTACCAGTTATTGCAATGTTTTGAAAAGAAATGAGAAGAGAAAGACATGTAATGGAAAACATTTGCCTGTTCTCTTATATCTTATTTCCAGATAAAGCATGTCAATTATATATTTATTGAAATCCACATTTCCATTGTATTTTATAAAACCTAATTAGATGTTGTTGTCCTTAAATGTATTAAGACAGTAATTTCCGTAAAACATGAACACCAGGGATTGACGATTCGTACAATATCAGATTTATCCAAAAAGGGCTTTGAGACATCACTGGTAAATAGTCAGAGTTCCTCAGTGGGCGTTAGCTGCATCACTATACTGTGGATATGAAAATTTGAGCTATATTTCAAAAAGATATAAGGCACTTCAACAGGCTATTTATTGAGGCAAACAGCCATGGCAGGCCACACAGGCCTTCACCGGGGCTATGAGCTTGTCTGGTGGCTCTCCAATTTAACAAAGTGATGTTTTAATGAGCCTGGCTCCAAGGGACAGAAATGCTATTCCCATTTGATTCCTCGCTGAAAAAAGAAAGAAATCCAGAACACCTGGTACTGAATAAATGCATGGTAATGGCAAAACAACCTACTACAGCCCGCTGACAGAGAAAATCATCTTGTTATCCCCATCAGTTTGTCAAAGCTAAATCAAACATTCATTGTAATATCGAACCTAACCATCATGCAACGATGGTTACATTGTCATTTGAGTTTGGAAACAAAATAAGAATTGTAAATTGAATGCGGATGTAATTACATTCTGAATTATGCAATGAAAACATCACATTACCGTCCCTCAGCAGTCTGGGTGAGAAGGATTACCTCTTTACCCCAGCCATAACAAGCATAAGCAGGCAACTTGGCTTCAATGCTTTGACTCCTTTTAGAGCATCTCTCCACTCTGATGTGCACGATCACACTGAAGTGTGATGTGTTCTCAGATCAAGGATGCTCATACTGATACGCTGTGAGACAGGCCTCATTAGGGCCAGAAAGTTCTAGTTAGGAGACTTTATCCATGCCGCGAGGGGTGTAGGATTCCTTCTCTGAATCACTTTATCGCTGGAGCAAAGCACCACAATGTAAACATCAAAGTTACTTTAGAAGGATGTTTTCCGGCATGATTAAAACACTGACCCAAGGTACCATCACAATGTACAAGATCAAGTAATTTAACCGGAAGATAAATCTTTTCACCAAAGGTATTTATTTTCAAAATGTGGTTTATTGTTGATATATTTTTGGTATACTGAAGCTGTGTTTATCACATGTCTTGAATGCATACATAATGCAAATGGGAACACAGGGCTCCCATATTTTTTTACCAGTTAATGAAATGGAAACGCATCAGCACACTACTCTCCACTGACATGTAGAAAAACAGCATAAAGTGCATGGCAATGAGACAGTCTATGATTGTAACCTTAACAGCCTATTCCTGAAATATCATTAAAAACACATCACTGAACTGAATTGCCTCCAAGTGCCAGAGAGCTCACAATGTTAATATTGTCTGAATGCTTTCAACTTATAATAATATGCAAATGCATAGCTTTGGCTGGTTGGTCTGTATTTCTTAAGAATATTTCTTAAGAGCTTGTTAAGCAACAGAAAACCGGTAAGTAAATAACCGCGTAGGCTGCTTACAGCTAACAACATGTGCATCTAATAGTATTCCACATGTGTAAATATGAATCATCCTTCACATAGATGTTATTTTTGTTCAGTATAGACTTGATGTTGGCTCCAACATCATAAATGTAATTATATTGAGGATTTATTTCTTACCTCAAATGAAAATGGCGGCTCCATGTATGACACAAGCAAAACGTGTTGGATAAGGCAACTTTTTAATTGTATTGGGAGGTCATGCCAAACGTCACTTCCGCCCACCACCTTGGTCTGGATCAAGAAAAGAGAGTTGCAGTTGAAACTGGTTAAATATGTTTTTCATGGTTCAGCAGAAGGAAAGGCTATGATGATCCTGGCAAACCTTCAGAACAATGGTAAATTTAGCACTTTTTTTCATTAAAGTGTGTATTTATTTATCTTCGAGGTGCGTGTCATTAACGTTCGTTAACTCACGGCTAGTTGGCTAATTAACGTAGCCTGCGACTCCACCTGATTAAACACATGAGGCACAAATAGTGGCTAGCTTAAGTAACACACTAACGCTAGTTATTGCAATGTTTGCTAACTTCCGGAAACATTACAACAATTAAATTCTTTATGGCCTCTTTATGGTTATATTTGAAAATGAATTATTATCCTGTAACTTTATCTTTGTGTGTTTAATGCTAAAGCATTAGCAACTGTTGATTTAGCCAGGTTTGTAAGCTAGCTAACTGACTTCTAAATGTCAGCTTCTTTCAAATAACTTTTGTCAAGCTAAATAAATGATGTTGTGTGGGACAACATACATACATTTACTGCACCGAAAATGCATCTAAAAGTGTGTGTTTTGCTTCCTTTTACTGTATATAGGTCAAAGCTGCTGCCAGGTCACGGACACCAGGTCGAGTTGCCAGAGGAGGATAGACTTAGAGTTTGCTGGATAACATCATGTTCCCGGGTGAGTTTCTGGCATGCCAAAGTTATCCAGTGCCCTAACTTACACGCCCTTTGTAAGCGGATTCAATTCCCGAACATCTTGAGCTCATCTCGTAGTTCTTATCTTTTGCTCCATGATGTTTTTACATAACTCTGTGAAGGAAGTGGATAATACAACTGTGTGCAGTAGTGATTAATGTCTGCTCTCTTGTTAGATACTGTTAATTATGTCTGACTATTGTGTTAGGGGGGATCTTAGAATAGGTTTTGTTCTGGTATGTTCATCTTAATCGCATGGCTTAATCACATGGCTCAATCTTTTGATTGGGGCTTGTTCACAAGTGACAGTCTTCTCCTCAATGATGATGTATTTGATTGTAAACTATACTAAACTACATTTCTGGTAGTAAGATCCAAGATTATCTTTATATATCCATCTCACTGATGATTGAAGTGACAAAAATAAATTTTCAAGAGGATTACAGACCATTGGTAATTGTTGGTGTAGGCCAGTAGAAGCTAACACAGACATACTGTACTGTAGATCCACATAATTAAAAACACGTCTTTTTAAATCCTCACAAACGAGCGCACATAACCTTGACAGGTGGGCAAAACGCAGGAATCTTAACTTCTTGTTTCACTCTGATTTGGATTGCCTGGAAGGTCTTACCTATCACATTAATGTCTAGCCATGGATTATAACCCTTTAAGAGATGTCAGTGTTCATTTTAATACATCGAGTAATCCATCAATTTTTATCCTTTCCTTTTTTGTAAATTTGAGGAGATCTCAAATGTCTCAAATGTAGACTGAGAACAGAAGTTAATCAAATAAAGTGGGATTGAGCATATCTATCATCTGGTCTCTTCGAGGATCCATGTTGACCGCTAGAGCACATGTCATCATTCATTTTCAGCCAATTTACTTGATGAATAAACAGCCCATGCGAGTGTTTGGCACCCATTTTGCATTAACATAAATCAAATTTCAGGTAAAATATTCAAAGCTCACCTTTTAACCCACGAGCCTTCAGTTGTTATGTTGTGACTGGAGAAACAACGTTCCACTGAGTGCTTCACAAGGGGGACCAAAGGTGGTTGGCAGGCTTTATTTGACTGCTCATAAACACATTTAACAAGAAGCATTTCTGATCTTACTCCCACTGCTTTGCATGGTTTCCAAAGACAAGCAATAATTTCCATGTTGTTTTTGTGACAATGCTATGATTATGTATTTTCGTGAAATGACTACAAGATGACTGTGATACCTATTTTGTTTCTGAGAATCAGGTTAGGTAAAACAATTTGAGTTAAGTTGATGGTGAGTTGCTTTGATTGTATTCAGGTTGTATTATTTTGGTTAAGCCTATAGGATCGCTTTGGTCTTCGTGGTATCATTTGGTTTGCAGTTTGATTGACACTTAATATAACTTATGGAAATAATGAATAATGAGAGATGATATCTTCAGAACAAAATTACTTGTCTATGCCTTCGTTCACATTACAGAGTTTACGGCTCAATTCAGATTTGCTTCCCCAGATCCAATCAACTTTTTGTCTCCAGAATTCACGTTTTGAATTCCAATGACTGCCAGACGCCATCAACATATTGCTAAATTTTAACAGATCTTTGTTCCCTATTATACAGATGACACTCGCAAAAAAAACTCTTGTTTTTGCGTATCAGCTGATATTTAACTTTAACAGCTCTTCTGTGAGCCAAGTTAAACAAACTAAGTATTATGTGTGACATAACACTTTACATTTTAACATATTGTAAAATGTATTGTAGCCGAGCTTACAACATCTACTCTTTAAAAGATTTATGATTTCTTGCGACACAAACTCACTCGGTGAACATGAGTAAACATAATTCGGTATTAATTTTAGCTCCATGTAAAGTACATATACGTGATGTTTCCCAGATAAGGCTTGTCTTCCTTAACGACACAGTTTACACCTTTTTATGTAATTCATTACATCTGAGTTCTGCTGAGTGAACCATGACCTTGAATTTAAGAGAAGAACTCGGTAATCTAGACTGTTTTGGTGACTGACATGTCCAGATCAGTTTGGGGGAAAAAATTAATGGGATTTAGGCCACATTCGTTTGTTATGTGAACATATTCTAGAGACAGGTGTGGTTTGCCGTAGTTAAACTGCTGACATTGATATTGGTACTCTTTAGCAATGATTTATAGATCACTTTGAGCTGTGAGCAAAATATTTCTAACTTTCAGTTAAGAGCAGAAAATGTAAAACAATAGCAATCGGTCAAGAGAGAGTCACACCTGATGTGGAGTGGGAGTTAAAGTGTGGACTGTTAACCAAAATGAGACCACTCATGAAAGAAAGTGCATTGCTGTAGTAGGTGGTAAAAATCCCACCCACTGTATTTTCCCTGTATCGTCGGGTGCAATGTGGACACCAGCTGCTTCAGAAACATCACACAAAGGACATGTAGGCGGGAGTAAAGCTATGGATCTGAATTTCCGACTGAGACAATCAAAGGAAGACAGAAAAGCCTGCAATATAGATCTTCATTTGGTTTATACTGACGGAAAATAAAAGACTGAGCTTGGCTGTTTGATTCCAGATGGTTATATAGGATTCTCGCTATCTTCACATCAACAGCTCATTATTAACACCTATTTGGCAACAAAGAAGCGGTGAAGTGTTATTTTTGCAACATGCAAACATGCAGAGGCATTTTAATGAGTTGAATGTCAGACGTTTAAAAACTCTGCCACCAGGCATTTACTCTTTTCAAGATAGTAGACTATAGCGTGTGTGTTTGAATCCATCCGCTTCTCTGTGCAACTGTCTATTAATCCTGACTCGTGCTGAACGTGCTTACATCAGGGTGTGATTTACAAGTTATGATAACAATCACAGCGGGCCACGGGAAACTAAGAGTGACAAAACGACTTTCTGGGAAGACTGATATGGTAATCACAAGATGGCTTCAACTTTAATTGCCACAATGAGAGCTGCTTTGTTGCCGGGTTTGGCATCATGTAAAGTAGTGCATGCCTTCACTTGGCCATTAAGACCACTGGGGCTCCATATTCATCTTAGATTGCTTATATTACACGGCTGATTGACCATGACCGATCCTCTAGCTTTTAGATTATTTTGCCACGAGATGAAACTGAAATTTTGTCACACTGTCCAATAAGCTTCCGCAGAGGCTTTCAGTCTTCCGATTCAACTTTGCATTAATGCAAAGGAATGTCCTCAATCTCAAAGTCACCTCCGAGCTCTGATGTGGTCACTTTTGCAGATTGCATGCGAGCCTGCGCTCTCAGATTGGCTGGCTTTTATTTTTAGTGTTTGTTTTGAGCTAGTGAGTGGCTGTAAGGCACACACTGGTTGCAGACTTGACTGAGTATCACATTGTCATTTCGAAAGTGACAAGGTGCTGATTTGCCCGCCTGGCACTGAGCGATTGGACATCACTGTTGACAAATGGGCAGTGGAACAAAACTGGCAGGATGCTAGGGAAGACAAAATGCCTTCAGCCAGAGTTTTTTCCCCCTATCTGTTATCACAGCTGGACAACAGCTAGTTAAAATTCCTGAATTTACTGATGGTATAATCATTTGATGCCAACAGTTTCTATGTCAAGCACACCTCTAGCAAATACATATCTGCTGTGCTGTTGTATTTTCAGTCTATAGTCATTGTCAATTATTTGTATGATGTGTATAGACAAAGTGAGCCGTGTGGACTCCTGTTTTATGTTACACAAGATCCACTGGTGGGTTTGCCTTTACAACCCTATTATTTCATTTTGTTCTTCATTTTTAATACATTTTTGGGTATGTAATGAAGCAGCACTAAAAAACATGGCATCTTGGGGAAGGGAAAGCAGGCGGAGTGGGTCAGTGGATGTTATTACAAGACAACAAGGGATTAAAGAGGGAGGGATGAGATGCCGATTGCTGCAAATACTGCAAAGCAAACTGGGGATTTCAGTGCATTCACAGCCGCCGTGCATGTCTGAGATTAGTTTTTTTTTTGCATTTTTAGGTTAAAGAGTAAATGCAGTTTTAGGTCTTGATTGAAACATATGTGTAAATAAAAACAAGGGCTGAATCAGGCTGGTACCATACCAGACACGGCTTTGTCGGACTGTGGTTTCTATCACATCCTCCTGTTGAGGCATAATGCATTATTAAATCCTTGCATTGCTTAAGTCAGAATAAGAGTAGAAACACCATTCACCAAAGGTCTGGTCTGATCCTGGTGCCAGCTGCAGATTTTCAAAACTAATTCTGCAGTCAGACCGTGAATAGATATCCTCCCCATGAAACTCTCACTGGATATATTTTGAAGACTCATCTTGCAGTAGTAATGCCCCCCTCCCACACTGCCTGTCTCTGCTCTTGAAAGAAAGCAATCTAATGAAAAAGGAAAGAAGAAAACACACGTTGACTTTGAGCTGCCTCTGAGTCCATACCAATCCCAGCTATTGCTACAGATAAGACAACTTATAATTGAATTAAAAGTGAATCTGCAGTTTGAGCACAGCGGAAAGAGTATTTTCTGTTACACACAATCAATTATTATACATGCGGAAATAGACTATAGCCTTAATACACATGGGAATGGTATTCTTTTCAGAATTATTATTGATTTTGGTTATTGATTGCTTAAATGATTTATTGCTGAACTGATACATGTAACTGCTTTAATGTAGAGAATGTCATATTGGCACATATGACAGATTTTCAATCTGTTTTCCAGTGACATTAGTTACATTATCAATACGTATTGGTATTGGTTATCGAGAAGGGGAAAGGAGAAAACACAGGAGAAGATCACAAAGCGTTGCATTTTATAATGAAATCAATTTCACTCCAATCATTGGCTATTGGACACGTCATCTTGTGAACCGATAATAAGCAGCTGGAGCCCCTTCTTTAAATCTGAGAACATGAAAAACTCCTGACACACAGCAGCTCACATTAAACCTGTGAGCATGTGTGGCAGCACAACGGCTCACACCTCCTATTAGGTGAGAGGTGAGGAACCAATTACCTGGAGATGTGTCTCAGGGCCTTAAATATCATTGTCAGCTTGTCACAATGTAAGAAATGACAGATTGTGTTATCTTTCCGTTCCCTTTCAGATATAATGGGACTGACAGATGGGCCAATAAGCACAGTAGTTGGAGATTATATATTGTAACGTCACTGAAGACGACTTCTGTGGAAACATGTTTTTCAATTAATGTTTGTTTGTTACCACCTCTTCAGGAGACTTCACTGGAAAGTAAGCATCAGTTAGACGGGATGCAACGTCTTGCCTCCGAGAACTACAGCAGGGTGGATGCTTGGCAACAAGGGGAAATTGAAATAAGGTCTTTACACCGCTTTATCATGTTTCCTCTGAGCACATGTTTTTTTGGAAAAAAGTTGTAAACCTAAAACTCACCTAATACAACCTTTTAGAAGTTGATATGGCAAGTATTGATTTGCAATATTTCCGACCACCTGGCAAATGTAATTCCAATAGTAATTATTCTTTTAACTGTTTTTCTCTGTAACCCCTGAGAGAAATATGTCTCCTCAGCAGCTGAATGTTCCACTGTGTTCTTCAGGTCGTCGCCAACCTTGTCTGGCTGCTGTTTTCTGTTAGGCAGTTAGCGTTTAGTGAGTTTTAAGAGCTTATTTAAATCAGTAAATAACAAACGTCAGATTTAATCAAATACCAAGGGCATCTTTCTATTTATACTATTTTGCACTGATGTTCAGCTATCATGCAGCAAGGAAATCCATTGCAGGAGAGGTAGAGACCAATTTCACTGCTGACAGTAGCTTCAATAGACCACAATGTAATACAGAAACAAGATATGAGTTTGAGTAAGGGATATGACTTTCTGTTTCTCCGCTGGAAAAATTTGATCTCTTGGCTCTCACTGTCGCCGTCGCTATCACTATCACTTTCACTCTGCCCACCTACACGTGAGTTCACAGGAGGTCGTCAATAGTCTGGGAAATGCGCAAAATCATTGAAGTAGATAAAGGCGGCTAGAGGAAAAGTGGGTACATCAAAAAAAAAAGTAAATTACAACAGTTCATCACAAAGTAACACCTGAAATGCACTGAACATAGCTGGTTGATATATAACCGTGTCGGAATATCTGTTCATGGAATTATTTTTATACAGGAAAACAGGTCAGTAAGACATGGTTGTCCATTTGATAAATCAGTTGACATGTAGTCCATTAATTCAGTATCCTGCTGAGTTTGAATTGCACCCAATTAGTTATTTTGTTATATTTGTATTGAATATACTTAAATAAATGTGAAGAAATATGATCATAGCAGACATGGCTATCGAATGGGAGAGTTGGTGTATTGACGCCAATCCATCACGGTACGGTGTGTCACACGCAGAATGCACAGCATGTTGATTGATGCACGTAATATGGAACTAAAGTTCACAAGTGCGAGTTCCGCCTGGATACTTTTAGCCATACATATGTTGAGATTAGCACAATAAGATGATTGGAGTGTGAGTTAGTAACACTGTGTCAGCGGAGCTGGAAGACCTGCCTGCAGTTTCCCAGTCAGCTACAACAGCAAGACAGAGTTGTGTAGTAAGATAAGGGCAGTGATTTGAATATGTGGATATAGCTTACAGATATGTAAGTTTCATTTTTTTTCTTCTATGTATTTTCTATTTTCAATTTTATAGTATGGGAAGTTGCTTTATAGCCTATTGTGACCTGTTGCCTCTTGGGAAAGTGTTTATTCAGTGTTCGTACAGTGTAATACAGAAGTGTTTGAAAATGCTACCTGTATACCTCCCAGCAAGGAGATTATCTCTCCTTGCTGTGAGCGCTATTGTCTAATCAAAATCAATAGTTTCCTGCTGTACTGAACTTGCACTGAACTATGACTACAAAACCGGGGTATAACCCGAACAGTGACTTTTTGTATACTGCTACACTCCAAAACCAAACCAAAAAGCAATGTCACTACAGCTTTTGCTGTACAGGAAGTAAAAGCCATGAAGTCAGGAGTCTGAGTTGCCTTGGAGAATACCGAAAAAGGCTTGCTACTCCCGCAGGCCCACTTTTATTACTGTCAGTGTATTTAAAACGTACCTGGTAATAAGGGAACAGGATGACTTCGCAGCTGCGTATAACAGTGTGTACAATCAGCATAAACAGTGATGATCTGCTCAGGTAACCATTTAATTTTCACAGGACATAAACTGATAGCAGCAGCTGACACTGACAGCAGGATTTATACCCTGACACTGATATGTACATCATTCTGTATCAGCTTCCCTTGAAATGGAACAGACAGATATGCGTCTGCAGCTGTGCAAATTCCACAAGAGGTGCACTTGTATTCTTGAAGAGAGGATAGTGCTCTCTTTCAAAGGTAGTGTGTTTTATACACACATCTTTCTGACACGGGAGACGAAGCATAAAGACAGGAGTCCCATGGACAGATGAGACATTGAGACATGTAAATGAAAAGGCCAGGTCCATTTGTCTTGTCACTAATGGACAGGACAGCCAATCAGTCAGTAATGACCCTCTCGCTTGTCTAAATAATAGTGTCAATATAATGATGAAACTAATGTAATGTCAGAAAGTATTTAGTCTTGTCACGTATTGTTACTGATTGTCTGTTAATGACAGAGCTGTGCTTGAATCTCATAAGGTATAATGTTGGGTATCTGTATCAAACAGAAGAGGGAAAACGGGTTTGAAAAGTATTTATAAAAACAGGTGTTTTCATTAATCATTTTACTATTCTGTAAAAAAATGATTGTTTCATGCTTAATGAAGGTGCTGCGTGTAATTTAGCACCAATACATAATTACTATATTCTCTTTGAGTAAAGGATGATTAAAGCAGACCAAACATTGAGAGGATCAGCTTCCTCTCCTTGTTACAGTGTGCACCACCACTTGGATGGATTGGATGGATTTACAGCTGTTATCGTTTACCAAATGAGTGAAGGTGCGACCAGTTGTCTTCCTGTTATGTAGCGTCGGATGTTACAGAGCGAGAACAGGCCCTTTGTGCCTTTTTTATTCTTGTGCTTGTTCTCCTTTTCTTCTACACATAATTAATGAGAAATGTCTCAAATCCTAATTTGGAAGATGTACAAAATTAGCTTTCTGTTTGTATTAATTCAAAAGTGGCAAAAGAGCTTCATCTTGTTGAACAAAATGGTGCATTTCTTTTTGTTATCTTATTAGCCTTATTTTTGAAAACTCTAACAACATTATGGCTAATGCAGTCTTAAATCGAAGAAAAAAAAAGAAGAAAAATGCTATACCAAGCTAACGCAATTCATTGTCATAATAGTGTGTCTTTGTATTCTTGGTCTGCTATTTTATAGCCGGAGTGCACAAATGGCTCGCATATCTCCAAGGTATGTTCCCAGTGTCATTCGATCAGATCCTGCACTTGGTTAATGCTAATGTATTTGGGATCTCCCGGATATCAGTGGAACATTGTTCTATATTATTAGATCATTCCAAGAGCACAAAGAATTAAGAAGAGGAATATGCATAACAATGAGTCGGAGAAACTAAAGCAGGAAGTCTTACCATCCAATTTTTCTGTTTGTTTTTACTTGAAGCAGTAACACTTAAGCTCCTCATCATGATTAATATTAACCATAGAGATGGAGAAACTGCACTTATTCAAGTAGTCATCTGAATTTCTTAAAAGCGCTGTATTGCATTAAGTAGTATATCTTGCTTTTATAACTCTTTTTTTGTTCAGGGGAATGCACTTTTCTCTGCTGGCTATATCAAACACACTGACTTTTTGGTGGTTGTGCAAAAATAATGAGTGCTTTAAGACGGGCATGTTTTATCCTGAACTAGAAGACATCTAGGTGCTAGAGAAACTGCCATTTTATCAGTGTTTGTCAGTGTCCTGTCAGTGCATTTTTTGTTTTGACCAAACCCTATGACAGGGTTTGTCTGACTTTGCTGACATGGTCTTTGTTCCGTGGACCGCAACATCAAAAATAGCACGGAGTAGAGTAATGCAGCTCCCTGAGAGGTGAGCCTTTTTAACCCAAGCACAATAAAGTGAAGCATCACAATTCAAAGGGCCGCTCCAGTCTGTACACAGTAATCTGTTCAGTCATGCGTCACTGTCACCCACATTCTTTGTGCCATCACATTTCTGTCTTGTCGTAAATACTTCAATCACAGCATGTCTCCCCTCAAGGAATAGCACTTTCTTGAACCAAAGCGGAGGCCAGGGCAGTTTCACATTCCAGCCAACAGCTCATCCATCAGATTGAGCAATAATGGCACCTTCTTTGTCCTACGAACACATTTCATGATACAGAGGACTTGACTTTGAGTGAACAACAACAGTTTATCAACAGGCGCCCACGCTGTACAGCATCCTCCATGTGTGACTGTAAAATCTATTTCTAATAAAGTACAATTTGAAAATAGTTTGTGCAGCTACTGCGCACTATAGACTCTATACAGATGGACATAGTGAGTGATGTAACCATTGGTTTGCATTGGAGGCGATGCGAAGCCCAGAGTTGTGGCTTACGGTCAGTGCCATCTTTTTCTGCTGCTAGCTCCTTAACTACAGCTAGCTACCTCTCCTCATAACGTCACACCTGGCGAACTGCAGTAATGTATGCAAATTTATGGTGACTGACTCTGATTCGGTCTCAGTCAGCCAACAACCATAATTTGGGGACATTGCAGGAAGCAGTGTCATAGTCACATACAAGTTGAATGTACCTTAAAATACCTTAGACCCTTGAATCATCTCTTCACTGCGGTTCAACTTTATTAGAAAAGGTTCTGCTTGACAGCATCACTGCATTATCATTCGTCTCTCGTGGCAGAGCTAGTGCGCTACAGATGAATGGCTTTACATACACGGAAAGGTCATCTCCTCCGAGAAAGGATAGGACATCGCAAGCCAGAAGTGCACTTTCAAAAACGGGCAAATACTATTATTCGTATACTCACACTTTACAGATATAGGAAGAAATCTATGTCGACCCTATTTGTCAAGATGAGGAATAGGTCCAATATTAATCGAGTGAAGAGTAGCGCCATGTTTTTTTTCTTCTTTTTTTCTTCTTGTATCAGCACAATCAGCTGTCCTGGTCTCATTATTTGCAAAACAAAACAAAGATGTTGCCCCCATGTCCCTGCTCAATTCAGGAAACATAAAACTAAAACATTGTCTTTAGAGGAGATGAGGAGAGACTTAACGGTGACAGAGAGCTCTGTGCTTTGTCTTTGTTTGTGGCTGTGCTTCAGTGGGGTAACCTCCAGAGAGAAACCCAGTGGTAAATATCAGATTGAACATGTGACTCATTGGCAGGCCATTAATTCACAGCGTAAAATATGTCCGTCCACACACTGAGATTATTTCACCCAAGGGTGTTGGTGCCTTGCATTATGCAAAATAGTCAAACCAATCAGTGCACCACATGTATGGAAATGCATGCTGTTGTCATGGAAATCCTTTCAGACTGAATAGTATGACATAATCAAACTATAGCCATAGAAATGTAATGCATTTGCTGAGCTGTTAAGATCATAGAGAAAGTTTACTGGAACTTGAATTAAGTTTGGAGATGTTCTTTTACTAAATGAGGATTCTTTCTGTTTTGAATCTTTTCTACTAATTTGTTTTAGCTTGTTGTCCTTAGGCATCACCTCCCTTTAGTCTTTCATTTGGAAGAGTGGTCAGATTAAAGGCTAGAGGTCAAATGGCAAAAAAAATCCTTCACCTCAAATTGACTTGGATGTTGAGGTAAGGTACTTTTAGCTTAGCTGTGGCTATGCCCTTGTGTAAAGTTTACCTATTTACTCAACAGCACTGGTGTTTAATTTGGTCTCCAAAGCCTATCATTAAAGAACTGACACATTTACACAAGTTTACCTCACACATATATTAGTATTTGTATAAAATAAACTCCTAAGCCGAAGTGATTTTACAATTTATTACAATACCATTAACTGAGCTTTCCCAATACAAACCTTATGAATTAATCCATATAAATAATAGCGCCTTTCCCTAGGCCAATCATTTATTTTCCTAACCACACTTGATAATAATGCATCGTCACAACTTGAGGGCCCATTTTCCCTCCCCCACAGTAGTTAAGTCCCTTTTCATTCCCCCTGAGATTTAGTGGTTGGCAGCTTTATTAACATTGAATATTCTGGACCACTGCACCATAACCTCCACAACAAACATTTTCCTTTTCTTCTGGTCTTCATCGGGTAAACAAGAAATACGTGTACCAATTTATATTTCCATTTTCAGGACAATCCATTAATTGTTTTCTGTATATGCTGACGTCAAATTCCCAGAATAATTGGTTCAAGGATGATGTGAAAGTTTGAGAGAAAGACGGGAGATGATCGCAGTCGTGGTTCTTTGGACCAAATTTGATTAAGGAGGTTCCCTGTGCTCCGTAAATATCCTCTTTGACTGATAGCTTGCACAGCAGACAGCAGCTTAGTAAGGCAAAGCCTCTTATTTTCTTGTGAATTGCTTGCTCTAGAATTGATAACCTGCATTAAAATTCATTAGACCGCTAACAACGTGAACATTTGCATAAATAAGTTGTTTTTTTACATTTCATTTGTTTGACCAGCAGTGCCTGTTGGAATACAAAAGCATAGCCAAATAGATTTGCTTTTGCATTTTAGAATGCGTCGCACAAATTATGCCGTAGATCAACGTGTGTGTGTGTGTGTGTGTCGCCAGTCAGTATTTGAAGACAAAAAATATGTTTTTGGTCCATTGTAATCTTGCTAACAATTGCTAGTTTAGCGATGAAGGAGACGCGCAGTTCAATAAAAGTGAAAGCAGAAAAATCTTAATTCAGTGAATCAACTCTAAAGTAGAGCTCTGTCCCACCTGTGTGCTTTTTTTAGTGTGTGTGTTGCTTTTGACACTGCTGTTCCGCAACTGGGTGCACACACCGAAATGAAGTAGCTAATCAAGAGTAGAAGAGCAGGTTACATTGTCACACCTGTCTTTCACTCTGACTCGCTGAAAAAAACTTTATATACAGGGATGGTGCCAGCGAAACCGCCTCCAGATAAACTCCAGTAAAACCAAGGAGCTGGTGGTGGACTTCCGCCGGGGTAAACGCTCTCCTCCGGTACCGGTGAGCATCCAGGGACTGGACATTGAGATCGTCAAATCTTACCTGGTTGTTCACTTGAACAACAAACTGGACTGGTCCGACCACGTACACGCACTTTATAAAAAGGGACAGAGCAGACTCTTTCTGCTGAGGAGACTGAGATCTTTTGGGGTGCAGGGAGCACTCCTGAAGACCTTCTTTGACTCTGTGGTGGCATCAGCCATCTTGTATGGAGTGGTCTTCTGGAGCAGCAGCATCACTGCAGCTGACAGGAGGAGACTGGACAAGCTGGTAAAGAAGGCCAGCAGCGTGCTGGGGCGTCCTCTGGATACCGTGGAGGTGGTGGGGGACAGAAGGATGATGATGAAGCTCTCGTCCATGATTAGCCACGCCTCCCACCCCATGCAGGACACTCTGGTAGCACTGCACAGCTCCTTCAGTCACCGGCTGATTCATCCCCGGTGTCTGAGGGAGAGGTACCGAAAGTCCTTTCTTCCCGCTGCGGTCAGGCTGCACAACCAGCTGAGCTCCCAGTAGACAACTTTGACAATTGAACACTTTGAACTGAACTTGGTCACTTTATCATTCACCTGGTGCAATATTACATACTTTTTTATATATACTTTTTTTCTATTCAGTCTGTATAGTAATATCCTTCTACTGTTTTACTGCTTATTTATATTTATTTATATTACTAGTTTCTATTTTATTATTCTTTTATTCACTTGTGAGCAATGCTGCTGTAATCCTGTAATTTCCCCACTGCGGGACTAATAAAGGATTATTTTATTTTATCTTAACTAAAAAGGTTGCTGTGACCTCGTCCACGCTCACATCTAGTCTAACCTATTATACTGATGTTAATATTAATCTTGTACTGATGATTAGATATTACTCGTCTAATAACTGTAATATGTCGACCTATATGTTCAATTTAAGATCTAAACAACAATCTAAAAGCTGCATTATAATATAAACATCTTGTAGTAACAGCAATGATTTCGAGGCAGTGATACTTTTTTGTAAACAATACCTCAGGGGTCATCTGATATTGCTTAGTCATACTTGAATACCATAATAAAAAATCAAAGCAGTAGTTTACCTCTTATTCCTCTCACCATTGTAATATACTGAGTGGTCAATCCGCCGTTTTTAATTTAGCCCATGAAGGTCCTTTTCTTGTCATGAAGATTATTTTTATTTTCATTACGCATAAGTGAAGTGAAAGGTGAAATAGGCAATACTTTCACACTTTTATTACACAAATCCTACACCTGTAATGGAGAAATATTGCAGTATATCGTTTTGTTCATTTCTGCTAACCACAGACACCAATAATCATTCTTCCACTCCAGAAAGTCCTTATTTGATCTTGCATTTGTCATCATTGCAGTAGGAAAAATGCTTCCGCTGATGCATTCATTTAAAGATCTTGAGTTGAATTTATTCATTTAAAGGCCCAAACTAAAAACAAATATTATCATACTTTGTAACCTTGGTCTGTATTAACATCATCTTACCGTCTGTTATGGCTCCTCTTGTCCTAGGATATTTTGGGTGATGTAATTGTTTTAAGGACCAATTGGATGGAGGACAAAGTATTAAAACAGAAAATGTGTAGCATAAAATACAATTCTCTGACTTAATTAACATTTAGGACATATCATGCCAGTAAAATGACATGCTCCTTTGACAACCAGGCCACTTGTATTTCTTCTTTTAGCAGCAAATTATATTTCGTGACAGGACTTTATTTTATATCATGGAGCAGTGAAATCCTGACAGATTACTGACACAAACTGCAGTCCAGTGGAGAGAAGCTATTATACAATGAAGCTATTATACAATGATACGTTAGGTCGTGTCTTTTGTTTGCTCCTGCATTTAATCACGCCTGTTACATATATTAATGAACCCGTAGTCACTTTAAAGTAAATTTTCTTAGTATTCAGTTCTATTGTATAATACAACCTGCAGCATAAAGATAGCATTGCTGTGATTATAGTGTCTAAGCTTGTTTACTTAAAGTGCATCAAATGATTGACACAGTTTAATCCATGGATGCTTAACCATCTCAAACACGCCCACTTCTGCTGGCAGGAGCTTCTAAGCAAAGCTCTCACATGGGAATTGAAAATGTATATGTAACAAAAATAGATTTGGACATTGTCATTTCGGCGAACAATGTGTGAACATCTTGTCTCCCTCTGTACGTTTTGTTGTTGTATATCAATTCCCACTGTGATAAATCAAATTTCATTATGTTATTAATAAAGTCATGTTTTTGTTATTACCCCACAGTTCATATGGACCAAAAGTGAAGAGAGTGCTTCTCATTACTTTTGTTAATGGCACATCAGCACTAATTGAAACAAGTTCACTTTGGGCGTGGCTGTTAATGTTATTTGAGGGGAGCAGAGGGAAGGACACACAGTCTTTGTTTCATTATTCTAAAAGCTGAACTAGCGTGTACCAGAACTTACGTTAATGCTGTGTTGAACTGCTCGCTCAAAGTCATTTCTTTAATGCTAGGCAAATGGCTCTGTAATTTTTGCAGGCCGTTAATTCTTCATTCTTTATTTATGAGACGCTCTGGCTCCTGCAAATATTTATTTGCATCAGTCATTTCAATTTTGCAGATTGGACTTGATAGACTTCATTCAACGACGGTGACAGTAGAATATGAAAGGTATGTCGGGCTGCTGCTCTTCACACAAGCGATCAGGGCTCTTATTTCTGCATCCCATAATGCGTTTTATTGATTATTTAGTTTTGTCCCTCATTTAAAAAAATGTTTTTAACATTACATTGTGTTTGTTTAGCTGGTGCTTTTATCCAAAGTGACTTAAAATAAGTGCATTCAATTAGGTGGAACAGCAAGCATTGCAAGAATCATGAAGTACATCGTCTTCATCAAATGTGCTGATTTACTTCAACTGCTACATTTAGAGACATTAAGACTTTGTGTCTGCCTTTTTCACAAACTTTATCTGTTTGGTGTGCAGGCTTTGCAGAAAAGGTATTCTGTCAGCTACTTCTTGTAGTGTAGTCAAGATTTCCTCTGAGCTTTTTTTTATTGGCCACCATTACACGCAGTGTGCAATGTAAATTTATTACAACAGCATCTTTGAGGTCGTTTGAGCAGCTGCTTATGTAAAGCGCAAAGGACCCAGCTGATGCAATAAGTATTTACTGAAGCACAGAACCGAATTTCCTCTCTGCTGGAAATTCAATATGTAACAGTTGTCATTTCCAATTACTCAGACTGAGTAGGTGGCAGGTGACTGACCCTGTAAACATATTTTGTGCCTGAAGACGTGTGAAACCAGCCAACAACAATGATAATTGACAGCCTGTAGTGGTCTGCCTCTGTCTCCGGTGCTTCTGCTGCATTGAAATGATCTTTGCTTGTGTGACGCGTAGCTGTTGCTTGTTCTTAACTGATCCTACTTTTTTCTTAGTTCAGTATTATATATAGCAAATATTATATATGAGGTACAGGGTGAACCCTTGTGAACGTATAATAATACCAGCACAATGGTTAATACTATTTATAAGTGTAAAAATGTTTGCGCAAGCAGACCTAATGAACATATGGGAAGGATGAATCTGGGAAATGGAGTACATCTGTTCTGGCTGCGAATCACTATGCTTTGTTTTGTGCTGTTTGGGTTCACACCATTATAGCCTACGCAGTTCTAACCATCTAAAACGGCTTGTTTCAAGGTATTAGATCAGATTCTGATAAAACTGAATATTTCATATCAAATAAAGGTGGCCTAATTGGGATTTTTCAGTCGTATTGTACAGACAAACACTCCAAATGTTTATCAAAAACTGCATGCATGTAAAGACACAAAGCAAAATTAATAGATGTAATTTACCGAAAGTATGTTGTTGTTGCTGATGGTAGTCATTTTACTGGGTATACTGGGAGGTGTCAAATCAACAGAAAAAAACATGCTGAGGGCATTCGTATTCAGGCGCACATATTCTATTTAGAATGTATTAAAAATAGTATCTTTATAGGGGGCAACTTTTTAGCAAGCCAATTATGTTTCTCTTTTGTGTGTTGGTTTGAAGATGATTATATATGTACATGCCAAACAATGCTTGGGGGTGTGGGATGGAGGGGGGGTCATTTTCCCCCCGACTGTATTCATGAATCATTACATTTCAAATGAAATAAAGAAGAATATGCCACAGTAATCCAACCCATCACGATGATGGTGAAATACATGTGCAGGTGCTGCTGCAATCTCTGATCTCCTGCATCAAGTTCGGTGTAACACTTATTGTGTCCTGTGTGCTTAGACCTGAGCCCTCCTTTATAGATAATTTATCAATTCAAGTGCTTTGGAATCAGCTGAGAGTTGTGTGTGTGTGCGTGTGTGTGTGCGTGTGTGTGTGTGTGTGTGTGTGTGTGTGTGTGTGTGTGTGTGTGTGCATGCGCACACAAGTAAGCGAGTGCATTCTCAGATACTATTGGCTTTCACACTGTGAAGTTTCCTGATGGCTATCAGGAAACTTGGTGCTCTAATTGATTTGGATCAATTACAGCTGACTCCTGGTTGTCATCAAGAAGAGAGGATCAATATTCTAACTCGTGCTAAGAGAGGTCAAAAGCATTTTGCACTCAAACTGCGCTGCACATGTGAAGTATGGCCATGCAGAGAGATACTTGTCGAATTAACACTAAACAGTCTACAGCTTAAAACGAATCTGGGTCAAATGAATGAGACAAAACAACTTTTTACTTCTGCACAATTAGCTGTTAATATACTAATTAATTTCAAGTTAAAAGAAAGAAAGAAAACACACTGGCTGATATTTGTAACCTAATTAGCAACACTCGTTAGAGTGACAGCTTAAGGCGTCACAAATCTCCCAAAACTGCTTGAGCTCTAACAGCAAATGGAAATCAGCAGTTGTGAGACTAGAACCTTGGCCTTTGTTTTAAACTAGATGAGGATAAACATCAACTAGCATCCATTATAGGCCATGCAGATGGATATCAGAACACCGAAGCCAAGCGTGCAGAAAACGACCTTGAATGGGGAATGTTGTAATGGATCACTCTATGAATAAGTAGTCATTTGTGCTCTGTAGATGAACATTAAAAGGACAAATCTGTGCCATTTGGTACTGTACCATGCTCAAGATGACTAACCGACAACACATTACAGATTTTCTACTGCTGGCATAATAGCAGAGGCAGGATCAAATTGGTGGCATTTTATATTTTTGCAACATGAGCATCTTTTTTAGACCGGAACAAAGCGTCACATTAGTTCAAGTAGCTCACAGAAGTCATATGCGCCATGTCACCTGGCCATCAGTAGATCAAAACAAATGCAAAACTCATTCAATGGATCACTTTTCAAACATGGTGGTCCATTTGATTTAGGCTGTGGTCTCATACAGACCCATACAGTTCCAAACAGTCTGACACTGACGCTGCCTGGCTCTTCTGTGTCTCCCACAGTCAGCCAATGGTTAGCGAAGCTTCATCAGCATTTCCTTTCAACGTCTCCAAAGGCAAACCAAGTTTATTTATTTATTTAGAAACTAGCAACACGGCAATTCAAAGTGCTTTACATAAAACATCAAACGCTTTAAGACAAAGTGCAAAAGAAATGCATCATAAAAGGACATTCAAGTACAATTTGAAGACAATTCAAGTCATGAAAGAGCCAAGAGAACACAAAATTAAAACAAGCTATGATAGAATAAAACAGGTATTAAATACAATAATATAAGTAAGAGTGCAGTGGAAAACAGAAAAGCTTTCCGACAAATTGAAACATTAGATCCGAGGAGAGGGATCCTCCTCTGTTGCTCTCCCTCAGGTTTCTTCCCCTTTTTTTCCCTGTAAAGTAGAAAATCATTTTATAACATTTTGTATGCATAGATTTAATTATCTTTTTTCACTTAAAGTGAACAATGACCACTTAGAGTAACTTATTACATTACAATTCATTATAACTGTAAGAGCCAAATAGGGTTTTGGAAATGTCCAGAGATACAAATGTTATTCTCTATGTATGGGTATAGCGCTGTATTAATATCCTGGACTCGGGTATAGGTACTGAAATTACTGTCGTTGTCAGGTGCTGGATGTTGTACTTAATGCAATGCACATCAATGGTAACACAAGATAATTTATGCTTATGTGCTCCCCTCAGTATCTTACAGTACGAGACTGGGCTCCTGTAACACTGACTATAATGCATCATAAGGACTTATAAAAGTAAAAGGGTCTGTGTACATTTGAGGTCTGTGTACATTTTTAAGTTAAATGCATCAATCTGGTGAACTTTGAGCGCTAAATGAATAGGCTAGCTCGATGAGGAACATTGACCCTGACGCACTGCGAACAGTCCAACCTGGTTTACAGTTGTGCTGGCAGCACGGGGCCAGTCCCACAAGTGGATCCTCCCACATCGAGTGGTCGTCCCGTCCCTCCAAAAGCCAATCCCCTGGTTTGACTGCGTGAATTGCCACAGGAAGGAACTGTCTGGGTAAAGTTAGACAGTAGGCTTAGCTGAGCTGATTAATACGAAGCTGCTTTGCTGGTTTCCAGACTTTTTGCAAAGATAGGCCAAACACACCGCAGACCTATACAAGATGTCAGACAAATGCATTCCACTAAATGTTTTAGGGTTCTTTTAACAATGTAATTGAGCAATTGTCTTTGCGTTCTAATTACACGTGCGGATCTGAAAGCAATTAACAATGAAGATGAGTATCAGTAGGGAAGTTAACAAACTAAATTGTGAGTGATAATTAATGTTGTACCGTTTCCCCATTGGACTCTTTCCTGTGTGGCGCATGCATCAGATATGGGGAGAATACATACAAGAGGGGATTCATTAAGCCTAAGCATATGTCATGTAATGTACACATCAGAATGTAAATACAATAGTTTCATGACATTACTATTTCTAAGTTTTTTTTATAGGGGGTCGAAGATAATAGCTTGTTGATACCAGGATTTGTGATGTCCAGCCACATTCACACATGTGGTCTCTTGCTGACAAAGCCGTGTGTCAGAACCTTTTGAATTAAAGGTTTGTTCACCAATATTTGGTCTGCATTAATATGCATTTGTATTTGATCATTAATTGTTTTTTACAGCCTCCCCTGGCCGCATGTCCCTGGGCTTAACATAATTTCATGCGGCGTTGCTATGGCTATCAGCTGGGAATACTGCCTACAGTGAGTTGATACTATCTGCAGTCAAAAACGAAATAAACAAAAAGACCTGGAACCAAAAGTGAGTCTCGTCAAACCAAACCATGCAATGTAAATGAGGCAATAGCCCGACTGTCTCATAGTCACTGGGTGCTTGATTTAAAGTCCAGCAATAAGCCCCCCAACGAGAGAACATGCTCTCCCTCACATGGACGCCTACACAAAGACACACTCACGCATAAAGACTCCCACACAGACAAGCATGCAGTTCCACACAGAATAACAGGGCTTCTTTTAGAAATACTGACATACTGTAATACACTCCTTATATCCAGCAAACAAAAGCAGTCAAGAAAATGTTGCAATATGGAAGAGATGGAAAGCCATTGTACCTGAAACGGGTATGCAGAATGGATTCCAGAATGTTACCGTCAGTGAACTATATACAAGTGGAATTGCTAGAGCAGCTCTGACATGTTTTAGCCATTTAGATCCTATCAAAACATTTGTATTGTTGGGTATGTTTTACTGACGGCCTGCTCGCTTTTTTTACTTCTCGCCTTATTCTCACCATGTTTGCTATGTGGTGGTATGCCGATAGTTGATTAGGCAAAAATGCACACTCTTTGTTACATCATTGTGATGAGGTAACATTCCTGAGCAAGCAAGAGCAAATTAGGTAACAATGGATGACAATGAGAGCAGAATTTGAAGTGTCGGGGATTGCAGTTTTCATTAGGAGGTACACACAGCAGGGCCTGTGGATTATACAGAGTAACCAGGGCAATGTTTCTGAAAAGACACATTGCCATTGTGTTTTTCATGAATGTTGAAATTGTACCAGTGTCTACAGGGCAAACACATAGGTGTATGCGGTGTTGCTTAATAGCTTCTTTAGCTATTCCCTGTGACAGTTTGCAAATGTAATTGAGGTTAATCTTCCATACATAGTGACTATTAAAAAAGACAACAAGAGAATAACTTTTCATTGATCCAACAATAATCCATCAAATCAAAAAAGAGAACTTTTGACGGTCATCAACTGATCTGACGTTTTTTGTTTTGCCTCTGAAGACAATTTTTCTTGAAAAACAAATTGAAACAGTAGGGATACAGGGGACTGTTGAATCCTGAATAACTTTTTGACAAAGGTTCAACTGTGGACAACCCAAATCTTGGTGATGAAAATGTCATGTCCACTGCACTTTTTTAATTAAACAGTATGAATGAACTCTCTCTGACTTATTGATCATGTTGCTTGATATTAATGTCAGTTGAGGCCACCAAAGTTGAGTTTCATCACCCTACCATGAAAAAGGTAGAACTCAATTGACACATATCAGCATGTTTTTATTTACTCTGCTGTCCTAATTCAGAGCTTCGAGGAGAAGAGAAGAAGAGAGCATGACACATTGCCATTCACCTGTAAAAACTATAATTATGGTGTGAGTTTGACATTTAGTCATCTGCAGCAGTGTTCCCTCAAAGCTGCACGCGTGCGCGGCCGCGCAGCCCAGTCAAAGTGGCCGCGCAATAGATTTTTCAGACCGCGCACATTTTTCAGACCGCACAAACGATTTTTTTTCAGGGGTTAAAAATCTTTTTTGCGCCAGTGTTTCTGAGATAGGAGTGAGCCATTATTCACAATAATAAGATCTTTGATGTGCCTGTCGAGTCTTCTTCGCCAATCAGCGTCCCGTTTCTCGACATGCGCTCTCTGTACCTCTGCTAGCGCTCTGCCTCCGTTAGCACCCCCCAACCCCGCTGTCCTCCTCCGGGCGCCAGGAGTGAAGCTCGCCCAGAGCGCCACATAAGCTCGGGCCGGCGCTGTTTAGGCTCCTCTTGGCGGGCCCTGCTCCAGCAGTTATAGGCTACCATGGCGAGAAGAAAGGCAGAGCAGGTGCCCCAGAAAAAGGTCTGCCTAACGTTCAAGCATGAGTGGCTAGATGAAATGGTCCAAACTGATACAGGTAGGATGAAACTTTCAGACATATTTAAATATGAAGAATATGAAGTTATTCAATTGTTTATATAGGCTACCTTTAGGAAAAATGATACCATGTCAATTTAATAGGCCTATAATTATTGTTAAGCACTGCATTAGCATTTTTCTTTCAATGAAGTTCCACTTAAATGTTGTACCTGCTGAGAAATGACTAAACACCTTTGATACTTTTATTTTTTTATATATATCATTATCGGTCATAACCAGTGAACCAGTCATAACCTCCCCTTATTGAAGTTCAACAAAGATCCTTTAAGTTCAACTAAACTGACCGGTAAAACACCATCATTAAAATGTTCCCGAAGTCCAGCCATTATAAAGGATATTGAATAAATATCAACCTTGTATACATATTGATGCATTTGCTGTCATCTCTTTGAATCCCCTATGGCTAACGCAGGCTTGTGGTCATTTTCGGCAGATCGCGTGGTTGCGAATTGCTCACAGTGCTGAAATGTGCGCTCAGAAAAAAAATAGTTTGCTCAGTGCTGAAAAAAATTAGAGGGAACATTGATCTGCAGGCATCTATTTGCAAAAAAATGTTGAGGCAGAAATAAAAACCGTATACGTTAGTGTGTTCAAACTTATATAACTCAGTGTCAGCAGCACATAAAGTGATTCTGACTATTGAGGGGGAAAGCTTCAGTGTTACCTTTCGTAAGAGAGCAATACCATGCATTTACTCCAAATGGTTCAAGTACAGCTTGCAATTTACTTTGGATATGCCTTGGATAGGTGTTTTGCAAATTGTACAGGAACACAGGAGATTAAGAACACACGGAGTGAGAGTGACTTCATTCTCTGCTCAGGTAGACAGGCTTTAAGTAACCTGCAAAAGGCCCATGTAGGTCTGAAACCCACCATAGCAAAGGAGTGTGTCACCTTTTACTATACATGTGTTTCAGTTGCAAATGTACACAAGTCAAATTATACAGATCCATTATACACATACAATGAGAATTGCTGCTCATAAAAGCTCTGTCTTATATGTGACCCGGTGATATACTTGAGCCAGAGACTATGTACCAAACATACGTTTTATAGACAAATTGTTATACCTAAATCAAAAGTGCACAAACAAAAAAGTAAATAATGTGGGACTAAAACTGCACTGTCAAGGAGGTCAGTGAAGAGATAAATAAAAACAGTAGTCACGCAAACCAAATAAAATATACTTATTCACAGCAAACACAATAAGTAAGACAATAGTAAAATGCCCATGCAAAATATATATGGCTGCTCTATCACTGTGTCCCTCTCTTCAGCACAGCACAAAACCCCACAAGCTAACATCAAACATAAAGTATATATAGGAGAGGGGAAACAGGTGTAGGGAATCACAATCAGAGGACACACATGGGGGTGGCTGAGGGCAGGTGAAGGGAATGACATGATCAAGAGACACACATACACACAACACATTTGAATTGTTTAAGAACAGTGACGATCACAGACAGTATGTTTTGGTAGTGGAAGAGGAGAGAGATGCGGAATGGAGAGTGATGGTTTTAGTGTTAGCGGAGAGATGAGTACAGCCTCTTTGATAGCGAGGGAAGATTGAAATGTCATCAGAGAACTGGGAGTTGCGAGGAGAGTCTTCGGCACATCCGGTGATTACAGGTTACTGCACACAAACAGACATGCCAAGTGCTCAGCTGCTCCAGACTGCAGGTCACAAAAGCAAAGCACACGGGTGGTTTAAAGTTTAAGGATTTAAATGGTTTATCCTGGTCTGACATTTAATATGATTTGCATAATGCAACTTTTTAAATAATCGTGTTATATTCTCAACTGATTCTTTTGGCAGTCGGACAGGACAACATAACCTGAAATCAACATGTTTTGTGGGCAGCTTTGCTTAATTAATTTTTTTTAAACAGGGTCACTTAATTTAATGTGGCATAGCCGTAATCCAGTTTATGGTGGAGGAATATATATTAACATATTTGTGCCAAATCAAAGGTAGTGCACTTAAGACTTTCAGACTAATTTCGCAAAATGTATATGAGCGCCTGTGGAATGCACTGTAGTCAATACTAGGCAGGTTTGAGTGGGGTGAAACATTTGGCGATGTAGACATTTTAGGCCAAATTCTGGATTGAGTGCATTTGCTGCTGAGTTTGGAATGCATTTCTTTCCATTGTGCCGAGCTGCACTTACAGCAAATGTACCGTTTTGCCTCAGGTTGAAACCGAGACAACACGTTTCCATGTGAGTTCAAACTAAAGTTGTATTTAGTTCATGTGCTTCTAATCGGATTTTGTAACAATCCAAATATTATGAAAAATCTGTAGTTTTTTGCTGTTCAAATTAGTGAACGCCAGGCCTACTAATATGAGGACAGTAAATGTTACAGGACATTAGCTGTCTGCGCCATTTGGCTCTGAAAGACACAACAATGCTTTTGAAATGGTCTTTTAAAGTAATTAGCTATGGCTCCCTGGTAAATGGACATGCCACCAAACTGCCAGGCCCTTCCTAAAAGATGAAGTAATAAACCCACCTAGCATTAACATGTAAGTGGATAGTTGTAAGAACGTCGGTTCACACTTAGCATTAGAATGCGTCTTGAGTGACCACTTGTGATCATATTTCACATACGTACATTATTTCCACTTGTAAATGCATTGTTGTTTTTTAACTGGCGGGAGGCAGCAATGCACTTCCCAAGCCGAGTCTACTGGAAGTTAAATGCTCAAAACAATACAGACTGGGTCTATTCCTTGGAGTGTTGCAGGCAAACCAAACTTCCAAGATGTTTGAGGCATTCGTGATTATATATCTATATTTTAAAAACAAATGTTCAGTTGTTGTGGACATAAGCCAGTTTATGCAATTTGCAACCAACTAGAGAGGAGAAAAGAGAAAATAAAGGAGAACCGCGGCTTTGAAGACTCATTTTCTTTTACATCCATATTGGGGCTACATTAGCAGTTTAACCACAAAGTATGTGCGGTCAAATGCGTCCCAGACCACCTCGGAAATTGGTTTCTTTGTGATCGTTTACACTTGTTTTAAATCATGTCCACTTGTGATCTGATCTCCCAAGAAGGAATTTAGTAACAAGTCTCAGGATTTGAAAAAAAAGACAACGTTATGGCGCCTCACCGCCTCCTATTTTAGAGGGTTGGTGTCCCCCTGTTCAGCTGCTGTCCTTTTATTTTATTTATCTTTTTCACATCTGTATTACGGTTCAACTGCAGTTCTTGCTGTCGGTGATCATTATTTTATTCCTCAAATGACATTTGTTGCACAATCTTGAGAATTATAGGAAGAATCAAGTGTGAGCTGGTTGGCATACTTCCTGTCTCACACTCGAAAGCCCACTCAGGTATTATTAATAAAGTGTCATGTGTGCAATCTGTCACTATTCACATCATCAGCTACACTGTGGGACTTCAGCACTCCCACACAATGCCACTTTTCAGGCCCAGGAATTATGTCCATGCTCCACAATGCTCCTAATTTACTGCATGTGTCCCCTTCTATTCAGTATAACTACCTCAGGATGTGCGGATCTACTGCATCACAACCACAATTGAAATCATGGTGTGTGTCATGCTGTCTGAATGCGCTTGGCGATTGAATGTCGAATGTGTACTTCTAGAATGATTTGACTGTTGCTCCCTCGCATACATCTTGCAAGACAAGCGTGTGTCACAGTGCAGAGGTTTTGCAGTCCTTGTTGCATGGAAACAATCAGTTAAATGCATAAGTGTACCGTGAGTAGCTTATTTGCAAATGCCAAAGAGACGCATGAACAGATTCCATTAAAACTTCAGTCAGAAAATGACCTGACACCACAGTTTGGTCACTTTAATTCTACCATCACCATCTGGCCAACTTGTTGAGCATTTTAATACATACAAAAATAACATTTTAGATATTACATAATGCTGTATCAAAGTCTATACGAAAGTGCTGACATTAACTGTGTGTAATTATTGCTGCTTATATTTTATCTAAAGCATTCTGTGCAAAACTAAACATAATTCATAGACATTCAAAAGAGCTTTGTATTGCCTGCATACTATGAATGAAACATATGCAGGCAGTCCACTGTAGTACATCTCAGAAAGATTAATGATAGGAGAAGTTAGTATTTCAACTCATACAATATTTATTAATTGGGAACTGGGATCGGTGCTTGTGTTCCACTCTGAATACTACCTTGCATGGATCCAGCAGATGAAAAGTTGGGTACATCCTTTTATCTTTCTGTCTCTGGCCATTTTTAGTAACACTTTAAAGTCGATGACAGTCACCATCATGGTGCACATAATTGGAGTTATTACTCTGCCAACATTCCAGGATATCATGAAATTATTTCGGTGTCTGGGTCACATGGTTACCCTCCCCTGGCATGCGCATGAATAACCTTTGCAGTTGGCAGCTCATGAATAAATATTAGTTCAATTTAACAGTTCAGTGGCCGTTTTAGGGATTTCTGGGATTATGAAGTGAATAAAGCCATTGATGAGCTAGATTGTCCAATTGTGAAGTCATTATTCCATCCCTGCATGTGGAATACTGTGCTTGTGAATATTCAAAATCAGAACACTGTCCATTTTGGTACTTCAAGAATAATATATTTTTGGACATCCTTTTGTATCGGTGGAGCCTCGAATGTCCTTCAACTCGTTGGATCCCTCGCTGCTGATGTTCAAGCGGAAAAGGCTGTCTGATGTGGAGGATGCATTGATGAGTTCGGCCTCTTTATCTGTAACGGGTCAAGATAAGCCTACATGTAACATTAGTAGCAACAAGGTCACAGCCACATCTATAGAGGGGAACGTTCTCGCCATCCATCATATGTACACTCCAGTGCTGCTGAACCATTTCCTGCCATGCTGTCACACTCACGCCGAACAGCTGTTACTGCAGGAGAAGAGAAAAAAGAAAACCCACAAAGATTAGTCTCTTGTATTCCTAAAATATAGAAACATTTGTATTAATTACGTTTTCCCCCTCATGTCTTAATGTATATATACCCACTTCTACTTCACCACATAAGTGTGTTATTTGACATGGTGTAATACTGCAACGATAAATGGAATGACTGGATGAAACTCTGCTATTTTTCTGCTTCAAAGTTCAAAAACAGACTAATTCAGATACATGTATTGAATTATCTGCATTGGTAGATGTGTTTGAGGCAGCAAAACACTGCAACAGTGTTTCTTGATATGAAAGGACAACTATGATATTTAATGTTCAGTTGAATTGAACAGCAGCAATGCTTATAGACGGTGTTTACTATTAATATAAATAGAACAAGTTGAAAAAAAAGCGTGGGTATCAGCAGCAACGGGGGTTCCAGAGCAGCAAGTTCAAGTTTGGCTGCTCGTAATCTCCCCAATGTACTAGTAGTTTTTTAATAGATTAATTAGTGTATTTATACAACATTAACATAAGAAAATTAACAAAATGGGATAGCATCACAGGAGAAAAGCAAACAAATAGCTAATTTGTGCGCTGGAGATAAGGGGCTCAGAGTACAAGTGAAAAACAAACTGCAAAATCCAAATGGTTCACAACTGTATATAATGGGATGATGCATAGTGACAAACGGAACACAAAACAACCATATTCCTAAATGTGGAAATTCAATTATAAGCGTGGATGTTTGTATGGAAATGGTGAGCAAGATGGGACACATCTCCATAAATGTTGCTTTAAATGTTGCTACACATTACATTATTGGCTGTGATCACAGAAGTTTTCCTAACCTACAAACCTGTGAAATATGATACTTTGCTTGAGGCAGATTCCAGTTCCTGTAACTTTATACAAGTAGGATGGAGATGTCTGCACCCTTCCCTACTGTAAACACCAGTAGAAAACGTTTATTGGCTAAAGAATTATCTCTCTCTTAATCCCATGAAAACTGCATTGTCTTGTTGGTTTGGTCAGATTATGTTCTTATATCTGACAACCTCGGGGGCGACTGTGGCTCAGTGGTGAGCAGGGTCGGTTCGATCCCCGGCTCCGCTAGCACATGTCCATGTGTCCTTCGGCAAGTCACTTAACCCTACATTGCTCCCGTAGCTGTGCTAGATAAAAGTGTGTATGGCTGTTAGCTTACTCCTGATGGGCAGGTGGCCAGTGTATGAATGGGTGAATGATGTCATGTAGTGTGAAAGTGCTTTGACTGGTCAGAAGACTGATAATTGTGGTAATTTAGTGCAACCAACGTTAAACGGGCATCTCACACGTGCCGAAACAAAAGTAAATGATATTGAGGTTGAATAAACTGCTTGAATGCCTCGTGAGAGAACTAATATTTATTATTAAATCTGAAGCAAAAGCGTCAGGCAGTCTGGTTCATGTAATGTACAGTTTTGTGCATTTTAAAGTGCCAGTGACACATAACAGTTAAAACAACATTTTTGAACAGACTTGTCCTTGTTGTATAGCCAAAAAAGTTTCTCAGGATACTATTGTGAAATAATAAACTGCACATGGTTTTGTGTTAGTGGATATGTTCATGGAAGTAATTACATGGGCGATTATCATTCAAAGGCCGACCATAGGCAGAGACAAGAAAACAATCCCTCTGGTTTTGTGTTACACTCTGCCCGGTAAAACCCTTTGGTAGGTCGTATGAATGGACTACTAATAGCCATATACACTGTTGCAGAGTAATTTGTCTTGAAGTTATCAGTGATCTGAGTTAGCTTTGAAAGCAATATGAGAATCTATGAATAAACATTTCTAGACAGCCTCAGAAAATAATCGTTAAACAGGTCAAAATAATATTGCTATTAAAGAAAGAACATAGTTACAGGGATATTATAATCTCACATGCTGTGGCTACATATAATGACTGAGACAAATTTGCAGCAGTGTCAGTTTTTTGTCTAAAAATATGCAAACAAAAAGTCCTATTTGTAGTCTGCAGCTTTGGGTGCAGCATCCTAATACTAGAGCAAATACTGAAAACCACATCACTATGGTGACACGTCCATGGCACTTATGTTGACAACATTGCATGCAGAATTGTAGCTTCAGAGTGCCTTGTCATATCAAGGGTAAACACTGTATTTTCTGTTTTAATAATTCATGAGCCGAACTGTAAGCAAATTGCTCAAGGCGAAGTTATAATGCATGTTTAAATTCCCACACAAAGTATATATATATATTTTCTTTGCATTGTACATGGAGGACAGAGAGAACCGCCAGCTAATACATGTGTATTACTTGGGAGATGGAATATTTATTGACCCATCAGTGAATCCAATTGTTTTTGAGGTGTAGAGAAGTCGCAGAGATATTGTTTTTGTATCTCCCGTCCCTGTCTGACAGTGCGTAAACAGTGGAAGTGCTGCAAAATGAAATGCCGTGCCAGCCGAGACCAACCGGGTCTGTTCTCATTTTGCCAAAAGAATCAGCTCATAATGAGATTAGATACCACAGCTTTGGAAGACATCTTGAGTTTCATTTTTATTTATCAATCATGCATGAGGTTGCAGAGATAAGACCAAGGTCAGTGAGGCTCCCCGGCAGAGGGACTCCCATTAATACTACTACGCCGATCTGTCTTTCAAACCCACGCCAGCCGCGCACCTCTTCACTGCAGCGCGGAACAGTGTGAGCTCCAGACTGTCAACAATGCCGTTGTATTAGTGCAGCCGCTTCCCTTAACATTAAGTTAAACAATTATGTTTCAAGGAACATTTCATACTAGATGAATGTCAAATTTAACCGCTTAAATTTATCATTATGAAAAAAATGGCCAAAATGAAAAAATATGGAGATTGCTAGTGGAAAATAAAATCTCATTCTACATCTAATAACTTTGCAAGTGTGACCAGTTAAAAATAATAAAAAACAAACTGCAATAGACATTTTTTTTCAAGGTTGCCAAAGACATTTTCAACACTTTGTAAAGAGACACATCCAGATCACTGCACTATGGACTCTGAGGTAGGTCCACTGTGTTTACCATTTCCCTGATATATGGATGTGTGCCATAGTTTCTCAGGAAGGACGCTACTCTCAAAGTAACACCAATGTGAACAGAACAAACACAAAAAGGACAGCTTACTGGCCAGGTCCGTGTCCAGAATGGGGGACAGTTGGCCTGGCCCAGATCTTGACAGGTTTTAACCTTGTGCGGGCGCAGGAAGCCAAGTCTACGTGTGGCAGACAGCCAGCCCTCTCGCGCAGACGGTGACGTGTGCATACATTTTTAAATATGCAATTATTTGCAGATTAATCTCTTGAGAGTGGCAGCAAAGATTACAAATGTAATATGAACTCTGATGGTTTTCTCAGTTGAATTTAGCCTCAACTCAAGAAACAAAAATCACCTGACTGTCGACTTGAATTGTGTCTGTGTACAGGCCCTAACTAAGTTTGAGTATTCATCGAAGACAAGCTATGCTCAAGGCTACACTCTGAATTTAGAAGGACATCCTGGACTACTTTATAATTTGATTATATTGAACGTATAGAGCATTCATTTGATTGATTTGTTCATCCAGCGTCTTCGAGCTTCGCTTTAGCACAAACACTGGAAATGACCAGATACAACATACAGAAAGACTTAAATGTATGTATTTGCAAGAAAACTTGTCTGAAATTATTAGAGCGAAGAGCACACATCTCCATTCAAGTTGGAAACCAACGGTAATGTTAAGTTAGCACTGGTGTAACGGTAACCTTGTCCAGAGTACAAGAAGGGACTTGCCATCGGCCATCAAGTCTCACACAATGATGGCAGATTTGAAAAAAATTCAGAAGTGAGGGGCCTCAATGGTGAACAAGGCCTTTTTCTACCTTTTGTTCAAGCAATTTTACCACACAATTGAAGATACCTCTTGTGTTTTTCTGAAGGCTGGAAGGTTTTAGCAGTCATCTGTTTCCAAGCTTGTAATGCTGTCAATATCTCCCACATTCCTTTCCCCCTCCTCATGTTCTCTGGTTTTCTCTCCCTCTATCTCTATCTCCATCCCTCGTTCTCTCTCATACCTGAGCTATAAGTCCAGCCGAAGAAAATCTCACTCAGTGGTCAGTAGTAGTAGCAGACATTGCAGACATTGCAGACATCACAGTAGCAAAGTGAGGCTCAGATGCACAATTATCCATAGTCCATAATGCAAATGCCCTCTGTTTTGCTATTGGAATGCGGACGGCTGAATATGCTGGAAGAATAAAGGATGGAGCACAAGACACCACAGTTTATAATGACGCTTTACTACAGTAGAAGTTTAGATTTGACACACCTGAACCTGCAAATACCAATTGTGCCTTTTACCTCCTCATTCGTCTAAAGCAGTGGTTCTCAATCTGTGGGGTGCAACCCTCTAGTGGGGCGCGGAGGTATTATAGGTGGGGTGCGGGGGGAGATGCAGATTCTTAATTTTTTTTTTTAAATCATTTTTTTATTTTTATTTAAATAATCTTTTATTAATCCCACAGGGGGGGGTTATTCTCTGCATTTTACCCATCCTTAGTAATTAAGGAGCAGTGTGCTGCTGTGAAGCACTGGAGCTTCAGTGTCTTGCTCAAGGACACGACATGCAAACTATGGGAAGACCAGGGATCGAACCGGCAACCTTGTGGTTTCAGGACGACCACTCTCGCCATGAACATGATAACTTTACATAGTACAAAAGTACACGGACATACAACGTCATTAATAAATACATGGTGGTTACGCTTGCACATGCGCGACTCTCCATGAGATCTCCGTGAGTTTTTTTCTGCTGTTGCGTCTCTCAAAACAGAATATACATCGAAGCTCAACATTGAGCATTAATTGAGAGCAGCCGTATCACATCTACAACCTTGTTTTAAAGAGAGTTGAAGAGGAAAGCAGCTCACTGTAGCCACTAATACTGATACAACGTGATGCTCACACATCTGCACTCATTTTGTTTTGCACAGGTTGAACGTTATTGTTATTATCTTGAAAATATATTCAGTGCAAAACAGGTTATTTGCAGCTACAATAGGTAATTTTTTGGCCAAATATTGTTTTTTTTTCACAAATATAACTTTATTTGCATTGGTCTAGCAAAGTGATTGACATGTTATTAGTTTTTGTCTGATGGAACAATCTGGTTTAGTTGAAAGGGATTTCAATTTTCTTTATTCTATTATTTGAAAAAGCATGGATGCAGTCACAAAAAGGTGGACCATTTTGTTACAATTTTGTTGGGGGTGGGGCCCGAACATTTTTCTTCTTCAAAAGTGGGGCGTGACAGACAAAGTTTGAGAACCACTGGTCTAAAGCATTACATTACATTTAATTTAGCTCATGCGTTTAACCAAAGCGACTTACAATAAGTGCATTCAACCATGAGTACAAACTCAGAACAACAAGAATCAAGAAAGCCAAACTATAAAGTGCTATAAGTAAGTGTTACTAAAGTGCTACTTTCTTTATTCAAGGTATATAGTCGGGAAAGGTGTGTTTTTAGTTTTAGCATACCCTCACAAACCGTTCATGGGCTCACAGCATTTCAATAAACTTCTGTCGTACAACCACGTTTGACAGAATGATCCTTATTTGACATTCAATCACGTATTTTCATGTCCTTTTTGCCCCCGGCCCAGGCCCATCCTGTATAAATAGAAATCCTTAAATATGGGCAAACAGTAGATCATCAAGACAAAGGTTGAAAAATCCATTTTCTCTCCCTTAATTACATTATTCCTCTGCTCTCATATATTTATCTCCCCTTCTTTGCTCTGTGCATGTCTGTTTGGTCAGTTTAATAAACACTGGACTCTCCATGACCTACAAGAACACGGAGTGCGGAATATATTCCCAATGATCTATTATGCATAGAAAAAAATATTAAAAACCAGTGCTCTCTTTTTCACATTTAATTTGCCTTTTAACTCTCTGGGGAGCTCTGGAATGCACTCACCAAAAAGAGCCCTTAATGATTTTCATAGACAAGTACTTTCTGTAGTATTTTGTCATCTCCGTTGATCAGAGGGGAGTTAAAAGGTTTGCAGAGCCTCCTATGATAACCTTGATGAAGATAAACTCAATGTGCGAGTCATTTTCTGTATCAAGGGACCCAATGGCAGTTTTTCATTCAGTCTCCCTCTAACCCATCAATCTGCTTTCCATGTGCATTTTCCAGCTGGCTAATGCCGCTTTTCAATTTGTGGGTGCACAAATAGTCCACCGACAACTAATCAGATTGGAGAGCTTGCTGTATTTAAATTAATTTTCTATGAGGACGGTGTAGAAAAAGGCAAACGGACAGTTGTGCATAATGCTAGACCAGGAGCCAATTAGGCCAAAAGGCTGATGTATAAGAGTGTTATTTGGGGACTTACCAACAATGTCTCTACAAATACTGCATGACCACCTAAGATCTTGTTATGCTCAAAATAAAGGGGCTATGCTGCTCTGTGACTAGTAGTTTAACCATCATTCATATTACACATATTACATCATTCATATTAATCACTTTGTGATTATTTTGTCTTTTCTAACGTGTACTTGATCAAACCTCAAAATTTTGATATGCAGTGTATCAATTACAATAATACTTGGGGAGCATTTTGTCTGGTGATTTGATGAAAGCTCTCGTTTTCCAACTTATGGAACACAACATTAAAGTAACATACAACCTGTAGAAAAAAACTCTGACTCCGCCATATGCTCGCTTAGATTTACGATAGGGAATGCTAAGGAACGGGGTTGTTTGCACAAGACTTGATACCAACCACAGCTAAAAGAAAAACACAATCAGCAGCGCCCTCAAAAGCTCAAATTTCAGAATAAAAAAGTACAAGATGTCAAGAGCAGTAATAATTTATCACCAAAGATGTTGCCAAACTATAAAAGCAGATTTTTATACACTCCCCCGCCCATTTAAATTCCGAACATAAATGTTGCATGGACTAAGGAACTAGTAGGTGTGTGTGTGTGTGTGTGTGTGCGCGTGTGTGTGTGTGAATGCGAGTGGGTGTAAAATGAAAGTGCAATGTGAGTAATCAGTAATTTTCCTTGTAGTCTAAGACTGTTTGTGTTCCTCAGAGTTAGATTTAAACCGTTTTAAATCAGACCATTTATTATTCCAGCTGTTGTGAATAAAGGCAGGTTGGGGCTGTCTGTGTCTCCTCTGAAATGTTTTCTCAGCTGCTCACTCTGCATTGCACACGTCTCCCCGGGCGGTGGACAAGAAACAGGTCCTCCCCCCCCATCCCCCACTGTCAGGACGAGCCCCTGTCTTCCACCCACGGGAACCACTTGGATCTAGGAGGCTTACTAAACCGGTTTAAAGGAGGTTGTATTTTCCATCCGAGTCTAAAACAGTTCTGCACTCTCTTTGGCAGTTCGGTAACCTCACGGCTGACACACATTGCTGGGCAGAGCCACCCTCCCCTTGAGTCTGACCTTATTGGGCCTGTTTTCCCCCTCTTCCTCTTTTTTCAAGGAGGAAATGTATTTGGAACACTATGGGAGGGATAACCTCTCCAGCCAATGTGCTTGTGTGTAGCACAAGAGTTTAGTTTTTGCTCCATATGTGCTTCTTCTGTATTCTTTCAGCTTCAGCTTAATGTTGTGGTATTACCTTTTTTATCAGCAGCCACACACTTTCATAAGCGATTGAGATTTTTTGTAAAAGCAAATCTCAGCCATGTCTGGTGATATTCTTTTTTAAAGAGTATTTTTTTGTTTAGCAGTCATTCAGTGGCAGTCACAATTCTTCACTCAACCTATCAGCTATAAAAAAAATGACAACTAAAAAAGCTTTCACACATTGTCAGTAATATTTGCAGTTCATTTCGTAAAGTAATTTACACCTTTTAAGAAATCTGTGACCTTCTTTTCAAACGATGCTCTAATGCTTACATCAATATCATACGGCATTTATGTTTGCAGAAAACAATTTCCTGAAGACTAATGATGGCTCTCGACTAAAAGACACCTTGGGAACGGCTGTAATCATTCCACTCCACTGTGTGTTTTAGTCACTTGCCATGAAACATATTCACAATCAGCGCAGGGTGGTATGATCACTGAATGCTCAGTTTTGTAAAACATTTCAAAGCACTGGGATATACTAAAAAAAAGCGTGATCACGTTTTTTTAGGGGTTTTATGGTAACCCTGTTTTCAAAGTAGAACTGACAGTTAAAAGGTAAAAGTTGTCACCTGCAATATGCAATTCAAGTTTCACAGACATACCTAAGTACTGCTTCTACACTCAGTCGTCATCTTTCAAGACTCTGAAATGAATAGTCTAATTTTGTATTTGTTTGAGAATTTATTCACCTGTTAACCACGATTTAGAATTGAACAGATGGCTGTGAAAATAATTCAGAAACCGCCTCCCCTTGAAAACGTTCTTGACTACACTGACTGAAATGATGCACAAAATAAATCTTTGTCACAAAGCTTGCTATGTTAATGTTTGTAAATGCTCCTCAGAGGAGCTGAAATTACAGTAAATGAAAGATGAATGGTTATGCTCAAACAGCAGGAGTTGCCACTTTTAATGCCAAGCAAGTGTGATTAAGGATTCTAACAACAACGGCATGTTTTCTGTGTCAAAGTAAAATATTTTGAGACGATGGTATACCTGTTCACCGAGCCTGCTGATGTACAGTATCGGAAACGAGATCCTACAACCCAATGAATGCCCACCTTCAGTTTTTATCTGGAACAAAGTAGATCGGAAAAAAAACATCTGCCTGAAGTCATATACTTCTTTTAACAAATCGATTGCCTTGCTGACTATACAGCATCACCTCTGTCTCTCACCTATCTCAGTAAGACTTTCATAGCAGTCAATAAAAACAGCCTCAGCTGCAGCTATAGGGTCAGTTCAGACAAAGGAGCATTGCCTGCAATTAAAAATGGATGGATAGATAGATATATACTTTATTCATCCCCAAGGGGAAATTAGTTGTTAAAAAAGCAGCTTTCAGATACAAAAATGAAAATAACAGGGATGAAAGATATGTACAGCGCAGAGTATTAATTTAGGAAGTTAAATCTAAACAATAGAGAAAGTGTGAAAGTGCAAAGTATGTGTAGTAGTAGTAGTAGTGTATATGAAGTGTATATGCACATGTACAGTGAGTAACAAACAACAAAAGTAAAATACATCACAAACCTCAAAGTCTCTCCAAAGGGGAGATCCACCCACTGTAATTAACACGTTTCAAAATCAATGCATACAGCAAGCGAATGTTCAGATGAATGTATTTATTGTATCACAATTCAATTGTAAGCGTTTATTTAACACAGAAGTCTACATTATTATTTGCAACCCATCATAATGAGAGCTTAGGTCAAAGACATCATTTTTTTTTTATTATAGCAAGAAGCAGTGGTAAAGAGGAGGATGTGATTTTGGCACAGTTCAGAGAGCAACCTCACCTTTAATCCGGTGCTCAAGTTTATTACTAGGGAGGTCACAGGACCCTGCACTAAGGGTTCATTACCCTGGTATTCCGCTAGCACTGATAATAATGATTTTGTCGTTATAGAAGCCTGAGTCACTAAATATTAGAGCTATTGGGAGGCACTTCATTATGCTATTAGTTGGCCTTTGCATGAGTATAACCTCATTGTAGACGGCAAACAAAATGTCAGCAAGTTTGCCGCTTCGGAATAGCCTGCTGGAGGAGATCTCACTGGGCACATTGATGTCATTTTGTTTCTAAAAGTCTAGTTTTTATGTATGATACTCGTTTATTCTTCAGAACAATGTAATCATTTCATAAATCTGATATATATCTTTATTCCAGCCTATTATTGTATTATTTGTAATGCTGCATTATTGTACTTAGTTTTTTATTGTTGTTCTGCTTGTTCTCTATTTTGTTATGAGGTAATCTACATCATTTTTCTCATCAGCAATTAAAGCTACTATCAGCATTATTTGTGAGGGTGGTATTAGTAGTAGAAGTGTCCTCAATAGTAAACATAGCAGAGGTACTGTAGTAATGGCAGTGGCTTTGCAGTAATAGTTTAGCAGTAACAATTACTGTATATGTAACTAGTCACTGATGTAGCTGTAACTAATCTTCACTAGTATTAACAGTAGCAGCAACAACTACAGCAGTAGACGCTGAAGCTAGTAATAGTAATTAGTAGATAATAATATTATCGTAGTAATATATTTTATTATGTCCTGTTCACGGTATGACAATGAATGTAGATACAGACAAAATGGTCCGGGAGAAACACTGTTCATAAAATCCTTTGCTCTTACAACTTTCAGCAGAACTTGGCAGCAATATATTATTTCAGTCAGTTCGACTCAAGGAGGTTGGTATAATCTTTCAGAAAGACTACATAATGTGAACAATACGCTCTTTACGTGCCGTACTTTCTGACGTTTCTGTCAGAAACATAACTAACCATGTATTCACCACACTGTGTCACTTCAGCCACTTTCAAGAGTGCCCGGCACATTCTGCATACAATGGTCACGTTGTATTAGCAGTGACTCCTGGTGTGATTGATCAGATTGCCGGGACAGCCTCTGTAACAAGGTATGTGTGTATGGCTTGTCGTGTAAGCTCGCAGCCAATATCTCCCAGCCAGTACAGAGAACCTCGCCGTAACCCGAGAAGCTCTTTTGACCCGAGGCACTTGGCCTGCCAGTGCCCGGCTCCCACTTGGAAATTAGTCACTGTCTGACAGGTGGGGATGGATGCCTGTGATCCTGGCCAGATTCATACACTGTTTCACCCCCATCTATCATCACCCACGGCTCCTTTTGTCTCCAAACTCCCTCCTTCACCGTCCCATTTCTGTTATGGACGGTTGGCACGTGAATTAATGAACATACGGCTGCATGGATACTGCTCACCATTTGCTGTACATATGTTCAATTATTTACTCGTAACGAAGTCTCCAGACTCAACTCCTTTTTAACTTTTCTCTGAAGAGAAATTCAAAATAAATCTAACTTTGCAGCTTCTCACCACATTATAACACTATATTTCACTTGTTTCACTGTGAAGCTATGTGGGAGACAGATTGTCCAAATCTGAGAGCGAACTGCCACAGTATGAAAGCCAAGTATGTTCTGAACTCGCTAGCATGATGCAGACAGTCTGTTTTGCTTGGTGGTCATCACTATGATCACTGTGTGTGTGTGTGTGTGTGTGTGTGTGTGTGTGTGTGTGTGTGTGTGTGAATGCGAGTGGGTGTAAAATTAAAGTGCAATGTGAGTAATCAGTAATTTTTGCTTTTATTAATGAGATGTGTTTTTAAGTAGCTTAAATGGATCTGTCATTTTCTGGCTGGCACTCAGTGTTCAGGGTGCATTTTCTCTCCCACCTATGGCAATATTGCTCTTTTGAGACTCGCCATGTGTGGGCTGATTGTAAAGAATTGAGTGTTTCACACCCTCTGTGAGGACTTTTTCCTCTGAGCGTAGTTGTTATCGGTTCGTGTCAAAGTAATCATACATAATAGGAGGACATAGAAGAACTAAGCCATACAAATAAGATGAAAGTTTCTTTACACAAGTGTGTTAATCAAATACAACAGTTTCAGATACTTTATTTAGATTATATTAACGCTGCAAAACCAACAACATTAAAGTGATATTCTATTCACCATGTATCAAACAATGATTCCCTGTAGACTTAAAAAGTCTATTTAAAAAATAAGTAGCCTGCGCACAGATAATGGAGGCCGTGCTCAGATTGACTTCACAGTGGTTACAATGGATTCCAACCATCCATCCACATGATCAGTGTGTTCCAAACCTTTTTGGCAAACAAATCTAAAGAGTCTTTCTCTCAAAAGTTGTTTCGACATGTTAGAGAGCTTTCTCTTCAATTGGACATCAGTTCAGTTGGTGTGTGTTTTTCTCTCACTGTGAAAGCTCATCTCAAAAGCAAATACTAATGAACTGTGGCACCATTAAACAGAGAGCAGAGTGCTTCTTTTCCACCAAAGGGCGTATAAAAAGCACTTTTTGATTAATTCACTTGCAGGAGAAATTACTCTAAAGCTAGCACAAAGAAGCACAAAGAAAACTACTGGAGCTGCCTGTTTCTTTTATTTTTATTTATTTAAATCACCTGGTCTAGTTGTAAAAAGAGAGTGGAGTAACCCAAACCTTTTGACATAAAGAAGCCACAGATGCAATAGCTCCCTCTCCCCCCACTGGCGGTGCAAGGTTCCCTGCATCTTCGATTAATATTAAGTTGATCAAAAGACAGTCGCTGGCCTCGTAGCAAACTAATATGCTCATTAGCATTGACGAGGGTGCCTTGGAGCAGTTCATGTGCATTAATGAAGTAAAGAACTGAGCCAAACAATCGTACCCAGCTAGCTTTGGAATGCACAGCCAGCCACACGCGGGGCTCCCTAATGACCTGAGGGTCTGAACTTGGGCATAATTCAATAGGCTATTGTAAAATGGCTTTGTTCAACAGCTCTGTACTGTTATCATGTATAGCTCATGGTGCTTTTGTAAATCCTGTGAATAATGTTCAACTGCCCAGAGTCCAATTTTTATTTTTAAATGCAAACAAATATTAATAGAACAGCCTCCCATCACTGCATGTTGTTCCACTTGCGATGTTAGAAAACAGTAAAAGGGAAATGAAAAAAAAAGAAAAGAAACAATTTCCCCTGCATATTTAGATATGTTACCCTAGGGATATGTTTAATTTCCATGGATGAATTGCCCCTCACATTTTCCCCTAAAACTAACTCACAGGAGCAAATTACTTTTCACTCTTTTTCTTGGGGAACAAGGGGTCATTTCATTACATTTTCTATCAACACCATGGATATGCTGTGCTTTTATATTCGGCAGCCAAGATTATTTGAATTGATTGACCACTGACATTTTGCAGTTGTTCTGTGATTCAAATTTGAACTGCAGGAGATGGCAAAGGGCATTTTATTTTCAAAGTATTCACTGCCTTCTCAGTCTCTCTCTCTCTCTCTCTCTCTCTCTCTCTCTCTCTCTCTCTCTCTCTCTCTCTCTCTCAGTCTTCTCGATGCCGGTCTGGTGCAGACCGGGGCCGTGGCTTGCAGCACGACCGTTTGAAAGATGACATTTTATCAAGGCCATCTTCAGTTGTGAGTATGGGTGAATGCAGACAGCGTTCAGGTCAATTGTCCCCTGTGTCCATATGTGCTGCAAGGTGTCTGGAATGCCATACAAATTGCCCTCTGCCTCTCCGTTTCACCCCACTACTTCCTGTATCTCTCTCTCTCTTTCTCTCTCTTCTTTCTTTCTTTCTTTCTTTCTCTCTCTCTCGCTCTCATGCACACACATGCTCACAAACACTGTTTACATAGAGGGACAAATATAGTGTAAACAGGGAAAATTACAGCTAAGAAGCAATATGAATATATCACCACAGCAGAGGTATAAAGCTGACAAAATATCTTTATGCATCTAATTTGGGGAAAAACTATTCTCTCCTCTTCAAAATCCATATTCCAATCCATACTCTGTGCTGAAGAGTCATCTTCTTTTCAAATAGTTGAGGCTTTATGATATCTAAAGCAATCGTAAAGAATTCCAAACGCCTGCGTGTGAGGTGGTGATAAACTTGGTGGGTGCATCTATAGGAAAAAATAATATACATCAAGAAACAAAACATAAACAAATGCTTTGCATGCTTTAACACATTCCTGCCATCAAGCACTTTGCCGGGCCTTGTTAGTCAGTGGATACACCTAAGTGCAACACACAGCATGCAGCCTAATTTACCAGGCACAGTAATTACATGCCTTCCGTTCTTTTGTAAACCAACGTTGCCTTTTAAGCTCGATAGACCCCCATGGGGGTCGTTTTTCCTTCTGTACCTCTTGTTCCCCGTGTTCAAGTCGTATGAACCCAAATGAGTTCTAATACTTGTGTTATTTTATATGATTTTGTTGCGAAAAAAAAGTTTATTAAAAAAAAATACTTTTATACCATATTTTGATCATAATTATGAACATCCAGCATGATTATGAGCAAGATTCACCAAAAATGCCTCCTCGAGCGGTCCCCAAGTTTTTCAAACTGTATGGTTCAGGGCTTTAACAACAGCCCACATACTAATAAGACACCTTTTTGGAAAGATTAGGACTTAACGAATCGGAACCACAATAAAACAAAGCATTGGCCTGTTAGGAAGGAGATTCAGTCAAAAAACTGTTACTTATGTTATGGCAAAACATTGGCCGATTTGGGCATGCTGGGTACCAAACTGTTCATCAGCTTCCGCACTTGCTGTATGACATCGTTTAGGAAACATCCGCGGACCACGGAGGCCTCAGCACTCATAAAAGCTCTGTCCGGTTTGTGACTTTTCTGGTACTAATAGGGGGTTTATAAGGATATGAATTGATCCCACAAGCCCGTAATTTAGATTAAGTTAAACAAGCAGAGATAATTAAGTTTCCGTTTTTAAAAACAAGATTCTTTTTTTTACGAAAAAGAGGCTTTGGGGGGCTTAGTGCTAAAAAGGTCAAACCAACAAGTTGCTTTTGTGCTCTAGCTCATAGAAAAGGTAGAGTCTGGACTAAATGATGGATTTTGGTTCCACCTGGCCGACCTTTGGCCGAGGTTATCCAGCATTTGCAAAAGGTGGTGTTGGTCCAAATTGGAATAAGAGAGGCAGAATGGAGCTTCCCCAAGCATCATGACCTTTGCCAGCTACTCCATCAGCTGCTCGTCACCGTAGACTCATTTATCAGGCAACGCGCTCTCTGAGGAAACTCACAGGTGCTACCCTGGATGGGGTCTCATGATATGCCGGGTAACCTCACGCAATCTTTGCCAGAGGCAATAAGCGAGTGGGCGGAAACGCAGTCTTTGCAGGTCAATACTGAATGGGAGAGAGCTCTTCTGCATCGGTGCTAATTTGGTACGAAACTCATATGACGGCTGATGCTTTTCTTTGTACCAATCTCTTGACTCGTTGTCAACCCAAGGACCCTTCAATTGTTCAAGGATTTGAACTTGATGCAAGAAACTGGGTTCATTCTTTCTGACCATCTTTCAGCCTCTCTGGACGTACATATTAGCCCACTGTTTCTTGCAGTGCACCTTGCTTAGAGAGTTAAATGTAAAAGATAAAACCACAGAACATATTGTGTAAACTGCAACGAGAGAACAGGCAGTTTGTCACAAAGGATTTTGTTTCAATGTACATGTAAGCATACAAAAACAATAACTCTGCATTTAACATATCAAAAAACGGTCTTCTGTGTTTTATTTGTGCTACTTACTGTAAGTGCAACATGTGTATTACATAATTGTATTATGCTGAGTTGCAGTAGTAGGAATAGCTGAGTGATGGATATCTGTACTGTCCATAATATAGATCCCATACTATATCTGGCCACTGTAGGCTGTAATAAGCTCCAACAGGGAAAGCTCCTTCCCTGGTTACTTAAACTATAGTATTTAAGTTGATCTCTGTCGATGACACTGTAATTAGGCATTAAACATAAGATCCCAGACGTGCGGATTAGTCATATTTTCGTCTTTTTCAGTGTAAAAACTAAACTAAAAACTGTTCCAGTCATTGCAGCTAATTTTCACTGCTTAATGATGATCTATTCTTCAAAGAAGTTTAAACCTCAGAATGTTTTTTTCAAGTTTCTCTCTTTCATTGTATCATCATAAACTAAGACATCAATAGCATTCTTTCTTACATCATCAACTAATGTCGAACTCCTCTTTTTTTAAAGCTCCGACAATAATAAGCCCCTCAAAAATCAACGAAGAATAGAACTCCTTAATAGGTATTTTTGGCTGTAATTTAAGAAATTACAATAAGGATGTGGCAAAGGAATGACAATAAGCAGTGACCCCTCACAGTTTAAAAGTAGTGAGAGGTAATAAGTGAGACTGGCTGTTAATCATGCTAAGAAAATTATATTTAAGCCCATTTATATCTGCTTGTGACAATTCTTTTAGAGACGGTTGGTCTTGATGACTGTGTATTAACTGACTCACACACAGTAAAAAACACTGTCAAACACTTTTAAATTATTAAAAGCGATGATATGCATAATTAAAATGGGGAAATACATCCTGGAAGTTTGTTTTTTCTTTCCTGTGTTCTATCGTCAACCAATAAACCAGTAACACATATGCTGCTATATGAACCTCTTAACTGGTTTCACATGTGTTTTCTGATATTATAACTTTTGAAATGATTCAAATAGCCCTTGTGGTTGAGTAGATTTTCTGTATTTAGTATGGGTATGTAAACATTCTGATTTTTTTAGAAAAATGGCTGGGGGGCTAAACGAGTTGTTCATTGAAATGGTGACCGGCTCAGTTTCTGGCTACTGACAGGTGATGTAGACTTGCTAATGCTTCCTGCACCAGACCTGTCTGGGCTGTGATTCAGGTTTTTACACTGCAAAACACATGGCAGCTGTCATTCACATATCATTTCAGACTTACTTACTACAAATCAGTCTCTGAATTAGTTTAAGGTGAGAACTGCTACGCGAGAGATCTAGCAGGTTCCACACGTCTTCGCCTACAGGAAGTGACATCGGATCAAAAAGTATCTTTCGATACCAAAAGTGTCTCATCATTTTCAGTGATCTAGTGAGTGTTTCATCCAGAGAAGACTAGACCCACAAATGGGAGATGGTGTGCCTTTAATCTTCCTTTTAGTAGAAATAGGCTAGTTTAGTTATAAGGCTTACTCACACTGTGTTAAATAATTTGTTGTTATTGAAATTTCTTTCTGCTGTGTTGCCTTTTAGAGTTGAATAGAAAAAGATGGTCAGTAAAAGTAGCTGCAAGGCTTAGATAATCGAAGTAAGGTTTGAAGCGTGTTGCTAATTGTTTTTTATTATACTGACACAGTATCTTGTCTTCGTAGACTGTAGTCTGGGTGATGACAGGTGATGACTAAAAGTGGATTAATTGCTGCTGTGTTTATGTAACTTTGAAGTGAGGAGACTGAAATGCAATAATAGAAGATGGTGTACTAGCTATAAACAAAGACATGCATATTTACAATGAATGTTCAAAGCAAATATAGCATTTCATTGGTATTTGAACTGAAATGATAGTGAGTATTGATTTTACATTAAGAGTTTCTGATCAAATTGTTAATGTCAGTAGGAAAATATCCTTGTCAGATAAGCATCAGGCGATGAGACGCATAATGTACTATATGGCTTCAGTAAATGAGTCATGCTTGAACTGTAAATAAAGCCTAAAGTCACGCAGGGAGATGACATACTGTAGCCTGTGACATAATCTATGTTTTACTTGATGGGATATGTCACAAGAAAATAATACATTTTTCACTACCAGCCATTAAAAAAAACAAATTAAATCCTTTGATTAAAATGCAGTGGAAGTTGTGTCTTCCCTTTTCACATTGCACACACTTGCTTCAGTATTGTATTTCTGGAATAAAACTGTTCTTATAATGCATACTGTGTCCACGGACTGAGGCATCATAACCCATATGTTAGGCTGTGACTCAAATCAACCCCTGTAAAAGTCATGATGAGCAGTTCGTGACATGCATGAAGACGCCGTTACGTTCCACGCTCATTTACAAGCAGCCAGCTCCCCTGCATGCCAGTCATAACTCAGCCATTTTGCGAGGGACGGCAAAGCGGATGAGGTCACACCACAGACGCTGCTCCCCGGCTGATAATAGCTGATAGCTTTGAGTGGCCTTTAGAGTGGGATCTTAGCAAAAAGAGTCCTGATTACATTCATATTCAGACCATGAACTGATCAAGGGCTTTCCTCTCGTCGTCTGAACGAGGCGGCACTCTGCTTGGAGATTGCCTCGATCAGTTGCAGATGACTCAACAAGGATCTAGGTTTCCTTCCACAATTGAAGGGAATTGGATGGGGGGGAGGGAGTATTTGTTGTTACAAAACTTCATGATGACGTATGCGTGAGTGTCCACTCCTGTATGAGTGTGTGTGTAATTTATCATAAACTAAGCCTGTTTTGTAATTCATCTCGCCTGGGCAGCACAGCGTATTGGCATGCATGGGTATGCACCCATGCATGCCAATACGCTGTGCTACACAGCTGCTGTACTTCTCACAACCTGCTTCTGAAGGTGTCCCTGGTGACATGCTGCAGCCATTTTCTGCTCAGGGCCACCAATTAATAAACGTCAGTAGCGGTGAGCCGACCTAGGCGCTGACTTAATGTACTGCTGAATCTGTAAATCAACCTCTGACCCTGACGCCACACTTGAGCTTATATTAAGACAACACGGGCAGAAGGCGCTGAGCTGCAACTTGAGTTTGACGGACGCGCAGTCATTATCTCTGTTGGCCGTCACTAATCGCGTGCCTCCACAGAGCAATGGCTCAGGTCACAGGGACAGCAGCATTTCAAGGGTTTCTGTTACAGACAAATACGTCTGGAGGTGTGGTAGCCATCACACAAAGCCCAATGTGACCACAATGACACAAGAGGCAATAAGCTGTTGCTTTATAAAGTCAATGCAAGTATTGGTAAAATGCTCGCGTGAATCTGTCCAACGGTCACGACTGAATGACATTTCAGGGCGCTTGTTAAGTTATGTTACTTTATGAAAGTAAACAATTATATATTGCTGATTCGTTATTTAGCAGTATGAACGAACTGGATTCCTACAAATTCAACTTCTCGTGGATACTTGCAGGATGACATAACTTATTGTTGACTGTATGTGTTTTGCATGTAAAAATAAAAATACATCAACACTATAATCACGTAAATTCTTTTCCTAAATTACATTTAAAGTTGTCCTTCTCTTCACACTTTACTTTTCCATTTCAGTCTTCTTTTCTCTCACCTCCATGAGCATTGCTGACACCACTTCTCCTGAGGAAAGAGAATAGGCCGATTAGAAATGATTGCCTGCTTGTCCCTGTTGCCATGTCTCCAAGACTTTCTCACAACTGTTTTGCATTATCGTCGTTCACTGCAGTTATCTTCTCATCTGCATGGTGGTAGCCCTAACTCCAACACAAGGACAAGAAATTGGACCTCAGCAGGTCGCTAAATGTGCCTTCAATCCCTACAATCCTTTTAATCTTTCATCAATCATGTGGAAGCAGCTCTGAGCCCTGATCCTATTACGGGTTGAGGGGTATTGCTCGAATTGACAAACACAAGAACTGCAGTGGAAGTTTGCCATGCAAGAAAGTTGTGATGAAAGCAGGGGTTGGCTCGGCAAGTTGACGAGAAAAGCCTCAAACTGATCCTAAAATAGAAAGCAAAACAAACAACCGGAAGTAGCGTTGCAACATCCGTCATCATGAGAGAAAATCAAGAAACAGAGAAGGTTTTAGAAATTGTAGCACTGAAAGTGGCCATCACCGAGGCAGCAGGGCCAAATGCAACGTAAACCCTAAATAGTGTCTGAATTTTCTAAGTGTTCTCAAGCCAAGTTGCTCTTAAGTGGCCAATTTAGGAATAAAGCGGAAGAATAATGGGGGGTTTATCACAGCTGAAAATTTCTCTAATCGTGATTTACCAAACATTTTAGGTCCAAATGTGCCCCCACCTCAAGACTAATGAGCTGGAAAGCTGATTCAGAGTAAGTAAGGGTGTTGTTATTACAGAGCTGGCGTTGCTATGCTACAACGAGCTCTACATCACACATTTGCTGCCTCAGGTTTGTAAAGCAGAATGTAATTGAGATAATGGTGGTCCTTAGAAATCTTTCATTGGGTTTTGATATTGAGCTAATAAATAATATGAATTCCAAACATAATCAGCTTGAAAATGGGATTTCTTTAATTTTTATTTTTTTGTGTGTTGTGTGCCTCAGTTATTTTCCACTGTTATCATAACGTATGTTCTCAGTTTCTTTTCTTAAAGCTATTACAGTCAGTTGTGTTCAAACCGACACATTGCATGTAGTCATGTCATATTGTGGCCATTCTTAATCTTATACTGTTATTAGCATTCCTGCTCACAAACAGGAAAACGGCCATCACAGTTTTGACACTGATGCATTGAATCTGACTCATCAAAAATATATTATATCTTTGGGGCTTATTCATCGAGCAGAAAAGGCATTGACTGCTAACAGAACCCTCCCTACATACAGGCGTACATAGGGCATACGCTTTTGAATGTTAAAATGTAAGCTATTGTACAAACCAAATCTATTGGTGGTTGGATGGATGGTAATCCTACAATACCAAACAATCGGAGATCTCCGTCTACCGAATAGGTCGCTAGTTGAGCGAAGTTGACTGACTTGTGAGTCTAGACGGAGGTAAATATTGAAGAATTGTTCAGTTATCCGTTTTATATTTTGTAAAAAAATACCTCTAATGTACTAGTGATGGATATTGTTCTCATCTTCTAAAATATGTTCCGCTGTGACAGATAAGATGATATATAAAGTCACCCATGTTCTGCAGCATTACACATGTAATACACATATTAAGACACCACATATAGCATGCCTGTGCTTTCTAATGAGAAAATAATTCACAAAGAAGTAGGAAAGTGATAGGGAAAGAGGAAAAGAAGGGATTGGGATACAGCATAGCTAACATCGCCTAATTATGAGTTTTATGGGCCATATCATTTGAGTCACAGCAATAAGCCTTGATTCAAAAGCAAATATGTTTTTTTTTCTTTGGATATAACAAGAATACAGTTTTGAGTTCATTGCCCCTGAGTAAGTGAATCACAGACTGAAATGCAGCCCACTATATTCAATTGATAACAACAGTGCTCTGGCTTTAAATTGTTCATAATTTATAATATTCTAACACAGATTAAATATGTTTTTCTACAGTTTGAATGTCATTTATCTGATATTTAATAATGGCAAAGTGAGGAGATTCAGTGGCAGTTCAAAGATGCTTTTGCATACTGTTTCCATCCGTATATATATATATATATATATATATATATATATATATATATATATATATATATATATATATATATATATATATATATATATATATATATACACACTGTACAGCAAGTTCTAATTATAAGTGATCATGAAAGCAGATGACGATGCACGTTCACATCACATAATTGTCCCTTTTCTGAACAGGTATTGTATCTCCATCTGCAGTTTTGATGGGAACAGCTGTACAGCTGTGATATGAATACATTTGTTGATTTGTCACATATTTCATTCATCTTAGTCTTTCCACTTCCAGTCTTTGTTTGTACTGTGTTCTGCCTGCCAGCCGGAGATCCTCAGGTACCCATGTAGGACTTCCAATAGACAGTAGATTTTGATGCCATAACTACTATACTATTGAAACTAATGGAGACAAAGACTTAATTCAAGATCCTAAGGAGATGGTCAGGAAATCAATTAAAATTTAGTGACAGGAATAATGTTCAGTGTTGGCAGACGCTTACACTCTCTAAGTGCCTTCTTGTTTCTACTATGGATATGTTATACTTCTTAAAGGCAGTAGTATTTAACATCAGCCAATGTTGTTACTGTTATCTATGTCTGTTCAAATTGTTGTTTTATTTCTATTTCTATGATGTGTCTTATTGGCTGCTGCAGTGACCGAGTTCCACCAGAGAGATCATTCATTTTGCATTTTATTTTACTTTAAACCTTTAATAATTATAACATATATTGTTTTGTCATTTGTGGTCATATTGTCACCTTTTTAAGTTCAAGTAAACAGTTGCTTACGTTCTCTTCCAGCAGATAAAGGCAAATAAATTTATTTGAAGTCATATTTCTGGACATCTCTGGAACGTTAAGTCCAATATTCTCTATTTTAGCTCTTTTTGGTTTCCTCCAACTCCTGCATGAAATGTTTTCCTCCTTAGCTGCTAAATATTCCTAGTTAGTTGCTAGCTGTGTCTGACTGCTGTTTATGGTGCTGAGCAGGTAGTGTACGGTGGAGTGGGGTATGGGTGACTCCATTCACAGTATCACATTGTTTACACACCGTCACTGAAACGATGAAAATCACGATTCCACAAGTTTTAATGATAGGCCAAATATAAAGAATTGATGAAATAGCAGCATTCCTTAAATCAGGAGTGTTTTTTTGTATCGGACACAAATACCTAATTGCAGTTTGTTGCCAGCTGGATGAAAACAGCCCAATGGGTTTATCATGCAGATCACAGCTTTACTCAGCTTTAAAATGTGTGATTTTGGATGTGATGTACGTAACGCAATCAATTCTGTTGGATGGTCGAGTACAAACTACCCTTGTCAGCGACAAGATGAAACCTGCATCTATTTATTTTTCGCACACAGGGCCACAATAAAGGTGGTGCGTAACCGGTGAATAACAGCCAACCACCTGCAAACATGAGCCTGAATGCAGCTGCTCAAACTGGCCTCTTTCCTCCTGTTGCCTGGGTCAACGGCAAATCTCCCATTCCCACAATGACACGGCCACAATACCAGGCCAGTCTTCAGTTTTACATTTGAAAGCATATTTAACTTTTCACTCATCCATTCACAGCCTGTGAGCAGTAAGACTCTGAGCCTGGCCAAGATTAGCTTTTGGCAGACAATGCAGTGAATTAAAGGCCACACATGGCCCCTCTCTTGTTCTCTGGTTGACCAAACACACTTCCAGGGCCAGGAACTCTTGACCAGTCTTTTAACCCTTAAGGAGGAACTAGGAATGGGAGATAAGTATTCGGCCATGGATTTAGGACTCAAAGTTGGCCAGACAAAAGTGATGTCAGATGGAACAAGACAGATGGCCTTGTTCCTCGCTAACCTACCAAACGCTAGTGTCAGAGGTTTCAGCAGAGGTTGTGAAAACACTCAAACACACAATATTTAGATGTCCATTCAGACATAAGGGAGCCTGTTAGTATGTCAGTGCCAAAAACATATTCATGTGTTTTACGAGAAACATCACAGTTAGTTTTCAGCAGCTGTTGCTGTTCCTTCTTACATGTTTATGTGTGTGTGTGTGTGTGTGTGTGTGTGTGTGTGTGTGTGTGTGTGTGTATATATATATATATATATATATATATATATATATATGTATGCATATATGTATGTATGTATGTATATATATATATATGTATGTATATGTATGTATATATATATATACGTATATATATATATACGTATATATATATATATATGTATATATATATATATACGTATATATATATGTATATATATACATTTTTGATAAACATCATTATCAAAAAGTACATAAAGTTGTTTACATATATATATATATATATATATATATATATATATATATATATATGTATATATATACATATATATATATGTGTATATATATATATATATGTATATGTACACACACGTGTGTATGTGTGTGTAAAAGCATATAACTATGATACTAAAGCAGTTCTGTTTTAGTAGCATAGTTATGACGTGGCACATCAAAACTAGGACTTTGTATGACTTTTAATTATGACTTAGTGTCTCATAAGTCATATACACTTTTTGTTGAAAAAATAAATACAAATCTGCATAGTCACTTTAAAACACATCCATAAAACAGATTACAGAGAGTCCTTTAAACTAAATACAAAGCGTTTTGAAGGTTAATAACGTTTCCACATTGTAATTCCCTGTAGGATTTTTGATTTTGATTTTGATTAAGCACAAGATGTTTTTCGGTGGAGAAAAAAAACTGAAACGGGCAGATATTTGGAGGGACTCAGCACCGAAGGGGGCGACCACGCACAGCCGCACACCCACATCACTGCTCCAGAGTCGTACTTGTAAATCGTGAAGGAGCCACGCAGCTTGTCATTCCGCACCAGATTCGGCTGCCGTGTCACCTGATCTCGCTCCGGGGACTATTTCACATATTTCTCCCGAAGGGATTTTCACGGCGTTCAATTAGGTGCGCGCGTTGCTAATGGACATCTTGGACGGCTGCCTCTCTCATCCATGTGTGCCTCTCTGAGAGCGCTGTAAGCAGCAGCAGTAGCGGCAGCACCTTGGAGCAGCAGCAGCAGCAGCAGGAGGAGCAGGAGGAGGAGGAGGAGGAGGAGGGTCTTTTCTTTCTGCCCTACCGTGTCGTGCACAGTGGAAATACACTCGCCTGCTCCGGCTACTATCAAAACGAAAGGGAGGGAAGAAGAAGGAGACGAAGGAGTAGAAGCATAAGGGCTCTTTTTTTTTTTAGGGGGGTGGGGGGGGGTTGGAACACCTCAGACTATATTGGTGAATTGTCAACGGGACAGGCCTGCTACATTGGATGTGTCTTCAGAATGGTAAGGTTAATTTGGGTTATATTTTGTTGTTGTCAGGGTTGCAGAAATGTATAAAAGAAACAGACAGCTGCACACAAGTATCACGCCGTAGCGCAGCGCATATACAGATAACTCATGTCGGGAGCCGCGATCAGTTTGACTGCGTGTGTTTTGATGTGCACATGCACCGTTTGTTTATCCCATCTTTCTTTCTTTTCTACATTTCTATGTTGTTGTGCCTTTTCCCCCCCGCACACGTTATTCTCGGACAGGAGAGGGATCACCGGGGCTTCGGCACGGCGCGGCAGCCTATACCTGCTCCTCGGTGCGTTAGCAGCCTGAAGGGCTCCGTAGACCGCCTTCACGTCGCACTGTGTGGATTGCATGTGCAGGGATAACAAAAAGTCCACTGTTGATTGTCCAAGCAGGCTCGGGATTAGGGATGTCTATGCAGCGCGTCCTAAATAACGTGAGCTGAAGACGGAGGGCTTGCTCTGTGGACGTAGAGGTGGTTAACGTGCCCTGCTGTATGGAGACTGAATATGTGCAGAGCTCGGCTTCTGTAACGGGGTCTATACGGGGAATAGGCTGCCAGTTGCGTTACTATGAACGCAGCCGTTTGCGTTGAAAGGCGTAGAGAGGGGAATATTGTGGCTTGTGTTTTTGATTGTAACTGGAGCCCCCCCACCCTGTTTTATACAGGTGAGTCCATAGTCAACTTTGTAGTAGCCTCTATATCGTCGTTTAGCTCTACCACCAGTGGGCTGTGTCCGATTCTGCTGGTCTTGTTTTAAATGGATAAATGCATGGTAAGGCTTCGGGAAAACTGCATAGCTGATAGTTTTGCTATAATAAATAATACAATTCACAAACGGGTCTTCAACCCAGAAATACTGTGGTTTTAACAACATGAAAACATGATAAATCATTGGCTAAATATAGTCATAGTCAAATTACATTTTAGATGAACCATTATGTATTTTTACGATTCTGTTAAATTTATGAGGCAAAGCCCGAACAACTGCATCATCACATGGGGTCACAATCAAACCGATTAAGTCAGGTGGAACATATTAAGAGACCCCTCCATTTGAATGTTCTGCAGTTCTCAAATATTTGAGACTGGAGGAGTAAAAGCGTGAGTAGGACCCCTGGGAGTCATTGTTGGGGCCCTACACAGTTTAGACCAGCTCTGCCCTCTGATTGGGCATGTTGTAACACACACACACACACACACACACACACACACACACACACACACACACACACACACACACACACACACCACTTAGCGTAGTGATGTAGTAGCGCTCATGCTGGTTCTAGATTGTGATTTTACGTAACATCACAGCAATATAGATTGTTGGTGTTATATATTAATGGAGAATTGCTCCAATATTTAGTATACAAGTCGTGTACAATGTTAAATCAGAGTGACCTTCTCTCTAACTGAACAGTAGTTTGCACCTTTGTGTCAAATTAAGTCGATTAAAAAAAAAACAACGTAATATTAAATTGAAGGAAACAAATACTTTGAGATTTTCAGTCTGAATTTGAAGTCAAACTTTTTTCCGGACATGCAGGCAGAACCATACAAAACAATCTCTGCATGGGGGAGATTTCTTTTTCACATATACCAGAGCTCACAAGTGCCACCGTGGGCTGTAGCAGGTTGCATGACCTCACATATTGGAGGTTAAATCCAACGGAATCCAGGGGCTCCTCGTCCTCCATGGCAAGTGTTTGGTGGAGTCATCAAATGAAAAGTCTGAAGTTGTTAGGTCCCGCCGAGGTTAACCTTTGTAGAACAAGGCTGCATTCTCCCAGTTGTCTTTGTCGTGCTGATGAGCTCTGAGAAGCAGCCTCAGCACTGGTTCTCTGCATGATAAGATGGGAAACAACTCTCCCTTTGTGATCACAAATGAAAAATCTGTTGCACGTCTTTTTTCCCCCCTTTTGTCGTTGTTTCATTGTGAACCGAAACACGCAGCTCGTCTCCAAAGGACAGATTGCGGAAAGAAAGGTGACATGCAAGTTGCAGTCGGACCTTGTTACATCCCATAAACGATTGTTGTGTTTGAACTAACGTTGGCAGCGCACAGGGGGGGATGACAGAGAGGAAACAATGAAATGCCTCCGTCCCTCCGGAGTTTTCCACGGGGACGTTGTGTGTTTAAAGTAATAATTGTTGTGAGAACTGTACGGCCATCTAGAGAGGGAATGGCTGCTTTTCAGGGAAATGGATACTGTGGATGGTGTAGACAGTGGGAAGTTAATTGAAAATAAGTCAATTAAGTAAAAATGACTATTTGATATTTACATATAAATTATCCATAATTAGTTTTCTTGTTAATTTGTACAGTCAGCGACTCTTACCTGCTTTTTCAACTTGGCAGCATTGCGTGAACAAAAGGAGAGGCGATTCTTCTAGCCTGAAGCATCATGTTGGGCTGAAGCTTCAGTCTGTCATCTTGTAATTTATCACACATTGAACTGATGGGTTACATGACTTTATTGGATAAAATAACATTTTACACACACACACACACACACACACACACACACACACACACACACACACACACACACACACACACACACACACACACCCTAATGTTGACAGCAGATCTCCAGACATTGTGTGATAAGTGGAGGACACTGCAGAAATCAAAAGCATGTGGTTGTAACGGCCCGATAACCCAAGTACCCAAAAGCACGACTCAGGAAGACAGAGGTAAAGAATATAATTCCTTTACTCAACAGGGAACGCTGGAGAGCTAGGTTCAAAAACACAAGACAATCTGGAGGGGACAAGTGCAAGTGAGGGGACCTAAGTAGTGAAGACTAATGAGGGAATGTGCTACAGGTGAGACAGGGATGGGCCAGGTGTAAGGAATGAGGGCTGACGAGGAGGAGTGACTGATGAAGGGGGCGTGAAGCAGGATCTGGAATGACAGGATAGTTAGTAAACAGACAGGATGAAAACAACTAACAGAGAAACGTGTGGCGCTGAACCGTGACAGTGATGTTACCAAGTGACCAACTGATTGTTGCCAAGCAGTTTTTTGCTGCATTGTTCTAATTGAGCAAGCAGAGACCTGAAGTTATTTTAAGTTATTTTTGTGGCTATTGTGTGACCTGGGTTTTTAAAATAGAATTCAGTTGCTTGTTTGATGCAGTATGTGTTTTTTGTGCGTTTAGCCCAATCAGAAAGCATTATGGGTTCTTTGGGAGACGGTGAGTCAAATTATTTAAAGTGACAGACAAAAAAAAACGATTTTTTAAAAACAACTAAAGAGCCTGACAATTATATTGCAGAGCAGCCCTTGCTTGTCAATTTTGCCTTGGTGTTGTTGATTCCAAAATAAATATCAAAAGTTAACTTTGCTGTGTTATTGCTACAACATAAATGTTCTGCATAGTGCATTGGAAACCATATCAGTGGTTAAATGAAGAGAAATAAAAATAATGATGAAAGGAAATGTTGGCTCTTTGTCTGATACTATTTACTTATTTAAAAATGGAGGGAAATATGAAGAGAACCAATAAACATTTGATCTCACATCGAAACAAACCAGAAACTTGCATTTTGATGATAGTTATTAATAGCATTACACATTCTATAGATTTGATTCTGGTTGCGTCTCCACACTCTCTGTTGTCCTGGAGCACTTTTTTTTTACTTTTACCTCTAAAATTATCAGATCCATTTTACAAAAAAGGGGAATCTTACACCTGTTTGGTTCTCTGAAAGTCAAAATCACTCAAACAAAGTACTTGAGGAGTGCGGTTGAGGTTGAAATTATGCACTTGAGCCCCCAGACACAGTGTAGCATTTCTTCTCCCTGGCGCACAGCAACAGACTCACCTTTGTGTTCGACATTTCACCGTATGCATGTAGCAATTTTTAAGATGACTCTCATTGTCGTGGAAGCTAATGACAGTCTGCAGGTGTGGTGCTCATTATCCTCGCGTACGCTGCTTTGATATATTCAAGCCAGCGATTTTTATCCTGTTCATGTTTTTCTTCAAATATGCTCATATAACTTTGGATCATTTTAGAGTACATAACAGAGTCGAAGTGAGAGCACATCCACAGCGATGGCCAGTTTTGGAAGTCCCACTTCATGGATTCATCCTGCATATCATACATTAATAATGCAAACAGTCCTCTGTGAATGTTACACGGAAGAGATAATTTTGTTTGTTTTTTAAGTTACATTTTCCACCTGCATTGCATTGCAGGTTGCTAGACCTGCATTTTATTTTATCTGCCTCACAAAAAATGTGTTGTTCCCCCCCCCAAACTCTTGATTTAATTTGTGAAGGTTGAAGAAGAAAACAAACATCAGCGGGTCTGTTTTCTTCTGCAGGTCATACATAAAGATTACCAGTGTATGCCACAATACTTACAGTGCTCTGGAAATGTTCAGAATGATGACCACAGGATGTGTCAGAATACTACTAAAGGTTATTCCCTCAGATTTATGAATTTGTATATGTATCTTCGACAGATAAGTTCGGCTGCATCCCAGTGTGCTTGGTCTAATCTGTATATCCGCTTGTACAAAGTTGCCTCAGTGCATCACTACTAAGATACCACAGGAGGGAGAGTACATCCCCTCCGAGTTTACATGCATTACAAAGACATAAATCAGATGCTGATGAGGCTAGCTAGATCATAAACGCACTGGTGTGACTGATGGAAAAAAAAAAGAAAAGTGGTGCTTGGCAGATTTCGCCCGACTGTGCAGAATTTGCAAATAAAATGGTAACCTGTGGCAACAACTAAATTCAACCTCCCCCCCCCCCACACACACACATACAACTCTGCTCTGATAGAACATATTTGGCATTGCTGGCCTCACAAACTTGTTTGTTTGATTGCCCATCATGCACTGAAATAACTCTGCGCTGATGGAGAGAAATTGAGAACGATCAATTCAAACTGCTCCCAACTACGGCTCACAGACCGACTCTGCCCAACTGTCGGGTCAATGTCTTTTACACCACTACAGTTAAATGCAGTGCAGCAAATTGCCCCACTCGCGTTTCTGCACATGCACTGTGTGGCCTGCCACAGCCATGGCCAGCAGATGAAGAGGCCAGTGATGTGACGATTGAACTTTAAATCATGTTCAAGTTGAAGGAAAAAAAAAACAGGAATAATGAGATGTCCTTACAGTTTTTGAAGGTCACATTATGAGGGCGATTTAGCTGACAAGCATCTCGTTCCTTGCAGCTATCGTACTAACAAAGTGGCATCTTGTGTTTTCTGCATCTTCGAATCCTCCCATCAGAACAGCCTCCCTAGTGGCATTTCATCATGACCTGGATAATCTTATGCAAGATAGTGAAACGGCAGTTAATTTGCAGGTAATTAAACCCCAGTGACTTACAGTTGGATAAGCAATACAGTAAGGCTGCAGTTAGTATGGCTGTGTGATGCTTTGAATGATTATCTGGTAACAGCACTATCAGGATGTTTCAAATGTTACAATGAATGTTTGGCAATGCTAGCTTACCTATATCCAACACAGTAGAACGCATTGTAGTGAGGAGACGTGGCAACTCATAAGAATTGATATCTACTGATATTTTTCTGGTACTGAGTTATGGATGTTTCATTTCTCTTTCCCCTATCACAGCAGTGAGTGGTGGGATTTAATAAATTGCCATGGTGTCTCTGTTTTCAGCAGTGCTGTGTATGCTGTCAGCTCGTCTCATGAACATGGGATTTCATCAGCTGTGATTTATTTGCATCATTGAGGTCATGTAGGTGCTTCTGCAGTTTGTAGTTGAGAGAGGGAAGGTTGTTTGGCGGTCTGTGGCTTGTTGTTTAAAAGCAGTAACTGATATGGATATGTACCAACTTGTCAATGGTTTCTATTCAAAATATACATGTTAGCAGGTCACTGAAATCTGATCTGTTGCTTTTCTAATTTAGTAAGTAAATCTGATAAAGCAAGGTTGTTTCATTGATTATTTTAACTCAGTACGCATAGTTGTGTTTTGTTAACAACTCATTCATGTTTGCATAACCATCATGTTATATACTGTATCTTTTTTTTACCTTTACAATACACTATAGTTCACTTGCCTTCATTTAATCTGGAGTTCATTTATTGATTGTGACAGTGGCTGGTGGACAAACAACATGCATGTTTTATACAATCACTATACATATATGATAATAGATGTACTTGGTTGTGGGATTTCAAGCCTTTCAGAGTAAGCACCATAAACATGTAAATGTTAACTTCTCAGTGCTTTAGTAAATTCTTCTCAGATCTCATGCTAATGTGTTGCTAAGAGTTTAAGCTGTGACTGCTATGACAGAGACATTACATTTAGCTGACGCTTTTATCCAAAGCGACTTACATTTCTGCTCTATATACCGTAGACACAGCAACATTTAGTAATTAGGGGTTAAGTGTCTTGCTCAAGGACACAGCGACATGGACTAGCAGAGCCGGGGCCAGGGCGCGAACCACCAACCCTCTGATTGAAGGACAGGCATGCTAAACATTTAGCCATAGTCACCCCAGACATTCTTAAAAGGATACAAATTAGGGCTACATTGAAGGGAATGTGGACAACAGTTAGAAGCTTCTCATACTCCTCACTGTTAAGCCCCCTCTTTAGACATTAAAACATTTTCAGATCAGAGTTTTTTTTATATAAGGTTGGCATCAGCTTCCTGTCAGCATCTGTTAGGACCTGGTCTTCCAGGTTGCAGTGATGACATGCTTCTCGAACTGTAAGGTTGATAAGTAATGGAACTATTTCACATGTGATACTGATAGCTCGGATTAAAGGGATCTTTTTTGGGAGTTTCATTTCTTATTTTTCCCCTTTTACTCAGTGAGAAAATCCCATCATCTGGATGTGCAGCTTGAAGTAATGTTAATTCAGCCAATGGATGTCGATAAGATCAAGTAGCAGCTAATCTCAAAAGCAAGGAAATACACCTTCTCCAACACAAGGGGTTAACTGCCTGCAGCTACCTAAACCCTGGAATTTACATAAGAAGGGCATCTACATGTTTAGCAGCTTGGTTTGAACTTTGTTAGAATAATGCAAATAAAGTTCTATTTGTGCAACAAATAACTAATATTTGATAAAAAAAATTACCTATTGTGGATGCAAATAACCTGTTTGCACTGAATATATTTTCAAGATAACAACAATAACGTTCAACTTGTGCAAAACAAAATGAGTGCAAAGTTAACATGTTCATGGGGAGAGTGGTTGTCCTGAAACCACAAGGTAGCCAGTTCATCCCTGGTCTCCCTATAGTTTCATGTTGAAGTGTCCTTGAGCAAGACACTGACGCCCCAATGCTTCACAGCAGCACACTGCTCCTTAATTACTAAGGATGGGTAAAATGCAGAGAATATTTTTTTTCCACTGTGGGATTAATAAAGGATTATTACAAAAGAAAAAATATTAAAAATTGTAATCTGCATCTCCCCCTGCGCTCCGCCTGTAGTACCTCCGCGCCCCACTAGAGGATCGCGCCCCACAGTTTGAAAACCACTGCGCTAATCCAAGCAATCCGAAAGCATCTCACAAAGAAATCTCTCCTTTGATTATGTCCATGTGTATGTCACTGCACGCCAAGGGTCGGCTTTACAAGTGTCGATGTTTGACAAGAGACATTAGAAGATTGTCTCTGCGCTGAAAAAGTCCCGGGCCAAACTTTTGACTGAAAAGGGTCTCAAACTGGCCGGCTGTGTCAGACACATCAGAGGGCCAGTTTTCTTTCACCATGACATGACCTCATGATTGTGCGTCATTTTTTTTTCTTCAATTCTGTAGCAAGAATTTTTAACCCCAGCTCATTTAAAATTCACTTTAGCTTCCCTTATTTTCTTTCTGCAGAAAACTGACATTGTTTAAACCTGCTGCACAACTGCATAGGATTTTCTTTACGGGCCAGGGGAGTGCTGAAAAGGAGTTGTCAATATATTTTGCAAGTGTTAGCCAGCAAAGTGGAGTGATAGCTCTCAAGGGGCCTGGCCTTAAGCTGTTATTCTATAAATATTAATAAAGCTCACTAGCCTGCCTGGGAGGAAGCTAACAGTTTGCTCATGTCACAGACTGTGACACGTTATGAAAAGAGTGATGAGATGACAATGGCGGGAAGATGACATTTAGTGACAGGCCTCATTTTTCAGGTATGAATGGCATCAGTCGAGTCGGCTGACCTCTCCCTTTACAGAACTGTGACCCAGCATACAAAGGCTCTGGTGGCTATCATGTTTAGTTAATTCATTGATTGACTTGTTTCTTTTTCAGTCACCACCAAAACAAAATAAAAATCACGTGAAGTATTAGAAGACGTTGCCAAAACATTGATGGATTTTGGATGGATTTTGAGAGCGCTCTAGAGAAACGTAATTTATGGGAATAAGCAACTTGCTCTAATTTCGCCTGCCAGGACTGGTAATGTTTTCTAGATTTAATTTATCACGATGCACAAAAATAAAGTAATCAATGTGATTACTCTGATTAGCTAGCTGATGTTATTATTCTGCAAAGTTACCTCATATCATGACCTATGTTCACAACTGCAAAAATGCAACTTTTTTTTTTTTTTTTTTTTACTTTTCTGATAATCAGTGTACTTGAATCTCACCCAGGCCTGTAAAGCTACATGCTTGCTTCACTGTAAGAGTAATGGAACCAACAATGTAAAAGTAACATAGCAAGATTTGAATGTGGTGCACTTGTTGCATGCAGCTAAGACCAAGCATCAACGCAGTGTTGTGGCGTGCTAACAGATGTGGGTTTGCTTTGTTTGTATTTCTTTCACGGTCTGCAGTACATGCAGGTCGTGTTTCTGTGAGAGGCTGAGAACAACATTCAAAACCATCCGCAAAAGCAATACTGACTTGACAGAATTGATGTTGATGAAACTGTCACAACTCCTGTGAGCTTGTTTGCACTAAATGCAATGGTATAAGTATATGGGTGGTTCCACAGAGGAAGTAATCCACAAGGAAGGTTCTGGTTTGGTAGCAGTGTCAGCAGTGAGTGCCAGGGTACATTCAGTAACATATGATGACAACACATGTTTTGTGTTTTTATTAATAGCGGTTAAAGTGTGTGAAAATTTGTGTGATTAAGCGTGAGAGAAAGATGAAAATGCTTTGTTTGTATATTCTCCTTTGTTGCTTCTCTGTTCCCTGATGTTGGCTTTGTTCTAGGATGTGCAGACATCACCTGTATCTTTGCTTGTCACAAATTCATTAATACATTCTCAACATCTAACTTGCAGTACAAAATGCCTTGAGGTCATCTCTCAAACTGTATTTAGACAGCCCACCACTTTAAACAAAAACAGTTTGTTTCCTCCAAACAATCAATACACATTTAACATAGCCAAACCAAACTGTCGGGCATTGCAATATATTTTCTCTCATACATTCTTTCTACATTTCTTTTCATTCTATTCCCATCACACATTCATATTGAACCAAAGGAATCTTGGTTCGTACTGTAACAGCCTGGTTAGTTGCTTCTATAAATTGCTTGCAAACATGATTTAGTCGCCCTTATCCAAAGATCCAAGAACAGTTGCATTTACAGACACGGCTTCAATATGGCAACCATTATGCAAAACCCTTGTTCTCTCGGCTTATGGTATCCAAAGCATTTGTATTAATGGCATTTCACACCAGTGAGGAGATAATTCCTGTGTGGTAAGGTGTAAAATTGAGCAGCTTTGATGTTAAGCGGCCTTTTTAAGATTCAAGATGAGGGTGTTAATTAGTTGATAAAAATCTTTCTGGCTCTAACCCCCCCCAACACACACTAATCCCTCTAGTCCGAGATCATGTTGCTTCGTTTCAGTTCAAAGAAATCCAATAAGCACAGAAGCATATATAGTAGTTAACACATGTAAGGTACTGTACCTGTATACATTTCTTTTAATATTAACAAAAAGCATTTTTAGGCTCCCTTATTTTTACTCCATTCATGTTCAGAAATACATTCACTAATGTGGCTTTGATGTAATCGAGGATATGGCCTATATGGCTTTTTATAAAACTAGGTTGTTCTATTAGTCATTTCTGGAATAATACATTTTCCAAGAAGGCATCCACTGTCAAACATTAAGATGCTGTATTATGATTTTTGTACGCAATCACCAAGGTAGTTTTATAACTGGTAAAAGTTGACCATTTATTTGTGGTCCTTTTTGTGGACGGTGAAAAATCTCAGCGAATCATGACAGCTAAATACATTGCAGGTCGAGCTGTGCTATTTAATAGCTCAGGGAATATTTACCTTGATAAGTTGTCCAGGCAGGCAATTTCAAATGTGCCATACAACGGGACATAACGTATAAAAAGAGGTCATGTTCTATGTAACTCTGCCAGCTCTGGCTTTTGTACTGGAAATAAAGGCTTTCTGTGTCAATTATAGCAATAAGTAATGAGTTCCATCCTCAGATATATTCTCTGAACTGAGAGTCGAGGTGGAGATGTCTATTTATTTTATAGTATTGGGAGGAAATGCCTGGGAAAGTATCAACACAATTCCTAGGTCGCACATACGGCAGAAAAAGCAGCTAATAAGGCAAGAAATATGGCCACATTGAAGGTTGAGTCCATTTTCCAGTGCACCCTTTTTCCCGTCTAAAATGTCTTGTGGATGCTCTAATGGCAGATATTCATCAGGCTGGGCTCTTGCACTGTGTCAGGTAATGAGCAACGGTGATCACAATGCGGACACAGCAGTGCCATTGTTTCCACAAAAAGGGCAGGAGATTGCTTACTTTGGTGATGTGATGGAGATTAGGTTTTTCCACAACCAAAAGTCCCTGCATTACCTGTAACTGCTGCAATTGTTGCTGCGTTGCTTCATTCATTCCTTGAAATATTTTTTTATCCCCCAACAAAAAGGTGCTAAAATATCCAAATATAGATCTTACAAACTAGGAGTCCACAGTCAGTTTCAAACTTTTATAAGTTAACATTTCCCGCACAGCTTCATAAAAAAGCGTGCTTCTCCACTGGAGGTCTTTTACTTTTATAGTTACCACTTACAGAAGTCCTCTGAATAGCTCAAATAGCAGGAGGCCTATCAGAAAATAGAGTAATTATCTGTTAGATGAAAGTAAGAAAATCAAACGTAGGAGTGAAACTAAACTCCAACCTTGCGTTGTTGGAACACAAAGAACCAACAACATGAAACCTACTGAACATGCTGTGCCGATCAGTTCCCCGTGACGTCCACAAAGTGCGGTTGATGGCAGGGACCAATCATGGGTTGGCCGAAAAGCAGGACTGTTATTCCATGCGTCAGCATGGTCACCCCCCTGCTGTGAGGCTGCAGTGCAAATAGAAAATAGTGTGGCGCTGAAGTGTGCTATATCAAACAATGGAAAAACAACATTGCAGTTGTCTATGATCAGCCACTTTCCAAACTTCAGCTGCCTATTTCTGATGTGAGTTTTATAAGTATGCAGAGTGAGCAATAGCAGGAGGCAAGAGCAGAGCCAGGCAGTCATTACACCCGGGATGGATGTTGCTGCGCTGCATTAAGCTCTTTTGAGAACTTATGTAAAGGTTACCATTGCTAATTAGGCAACTGAAAGATTTTCATTGCAACTATCTTGGAAATAAAATCAATGCAATGGCACATCTTGGAGCTGCAGGAGTAATACAAACAACACGAAACCCAATTTGTCCAGAACAGCAGTTTTTTTTACACAGTAATTAGGGTTGCAACACCTAATGGATTACAATTGCTTCAAATCTTTGATAGAAATAATTGACAACAAATGTCATCATCAATTAGTTGGGTCTACGGCACTGTGGCAATGTCTTCTAAGTTAAGAAGCCAGCCAATGCTCACGTGATGAATTACAGGAAATGTTGCCAAGTAAACATTTTAAAAATGGTGGAGGCGAACAATACAGTTTTAAATGCACGATTACAGGTTTTACTTTAGATACAAATGTCATCTTAAAGCTAATGCTTGATAAAGCAAACATCTTTCTGTCTGTTACGTTCGTTTTTAGATTAACCTGTAATCAAGCATTTGATTCTGATCTGATTTATATATAATGTATATTTAAGTGACATTTCCCTTTTATTGTCAGTGCATATCCTAGTAAAAGCACCGGACAAGAAGACAAGGAATACGTTTAGTTTTTTAAAATAAAATGCTGAAAATTATATAAACAAGATGTCACTTTTTTTAATCAAATTTATATTCAAATCTATAATCAACAGATTAATCAAGTATCAAAATAGTTGGTAGTTGCTGGTTAAATGACATTGAAATCATCTGAATATAAAACACTCATATCCTCTCGGCTTGAAAGGTGGTTATAAGTATTTTATTGATGTCTCATGGATAATGACAGCTGAGTTTAGATGAATTCAGATGTTTACAAATGTTTTTGAGCAGGGTAACCCAAAGAGTAACTACAACCTGGATCACAGACCTAATGATCTCTTCATCGCCATCTAGCCGTTCCTGCATGCTCGGTCCAAAGCATGCACAGTGCACTACGTCACATGTTACTATAGTGTAATGCTACAATACAGATGGGTGTGGTCATAGCTATGCATTTCCTTTTTATAGGATTCAGTGAAGATACTCTTCAAATATACATTAAATTGTACCTCCTTCTTCAAGCTCTTAGCTGATAACATTTCTTGGTGTGTTGAGTGTCAAGTATTGTTTGAAGATGTTAGCAAATCCTCAGTCGTTTCTTTATCAATGAAAGGGTTTGCCATCGTGGGAAAGAGCTCCTAAGTATATCACATCTGATATGGCATCATTTTTTACAAAACCCAGTATTTTGAATGCTTAGATTAATTGAACAACCTTTGGGTAGAAAACTCTGAGCTGTACTGAGCATAGAAACCGTTTGATAGTCCCCTGCAAAGGCGTGTGACCTTTTACACAATGCCGCCCTGTATTCTTGGATCAGAGAACATATTCTTGATTTCACAGCCAGCTTGCATTTTCAGAGATCCCACTTGCATGTTCAAGAGTATTGCTGCCGTTTGATATGTTGTACATGTGCACTGTTGAATAAGTGATGGGGTTGCCGCGGCGTGCATGCATTAACAGCGCAGATCAACAGAGTTGCCCGACGCGCTTCGAAACCCACTAACCGTCCCAAGTGCCCTCACAGTCTTTTCCAGTTCCAAACATCTGATTTAAAGCTGCATGAAGTATTTTTTATATAAAGCATGCATACATGCAACATCCTAAATGATAAAGTAGTACAGCACAAGAGAAGCCCCCTCTTGCTCTGGTGAAAAGAGATGGCATACCAGGAGATGAGTAAATGCGAGTGAGCTGTGTGCAGTTTATTGATGTCACTTAATGAGCATGCATGTCCATCTAGCTTCCCTTTGTCTTACAATGTACAGCATCAGTCAGAGTACATTATGTCTGTTAGTTTAGGTAATCTGGCTGTTTTTCATGCTGATTATATGCTTCATTGGTGATGCCTCTTGATCTCAATTGACACCCAAGTTGCACCATTTTTATATTGAATCAATTGTCAAAGTCACTCCATATTCAGCTGCTACTGGTTGGAGGCTTTTCCAGCAGAACAACAGGCTTCAGAGGCGTCTTGCTCCCAAAACATGTCAAATAGAAGCTGATTTAAAAAGCACGCTGTCAAAATGCCACACAGCAGGTAGAGGTGTAAACACATGATGCTTCCTTGTATTTGGGTCAGCTTAAGGTTGTGGAAGTAAATCAACTGTTTCCTCAATTTTGTCCCTTAATTTGTGAATTTTTATACAAGTGTGTATATATACAATATATATATATATATATATATATATAAAAGAGCTCTGGCACATCTCCCTCTTGCCCACTGTGCCACCCACACACTGCTTCACCATGTCTCTATTGCTCAGCTTCCCATTGTTCAATGCAGTGTTGTGTAAAATGAACAACTTGATTGGTTGGAAATGCTTTTTTTGTACCGGGAATTTTGCATTCCTCCAGCTTTGCTCCGTTTGGACCGTAACAGTGATTAAAAGCAAACATGGAAGTTATTAGTTTCTTGTGCATGGGCCAGCTGCGCCAGTAGCATGGACAACTTGCTAACCCCGCAACCCCCCCAACAAAAAAATACTCTCAGTTTTAATCTGAATAGTGATGGTAATCGATAGTGATGGCTCTGATGTATGCAAATGATCATCGAGGCAAAAAATGTCACAGTAATCACTTTGTGGCGACATGTTACACATATAATGAAGTATTCCCTATTTTCAATTGTGTCACCTGCCAGTTAGTCTTTTCCACTTTAAATGTAAAACAGTCATCAAATAATATAATAGTATACAGGTCAAACAGTTTGCATATAATGCTCTATATCACCACATTAGTTTTATTAAAAATCTTACTATGACCTGAGTCTGGCAGATATGAGTATTATCAATCAAGGCCTAAAGGTGAATGTGCATATAGTATAGTTTTCTTAAGTATTGGTGTAACGAACCACTGTCGATCCGTACGGATCGGCCCTCACGGTTCGGCACCCTCGTGGACCGCGAATTAATTCTACAGTTTACCGTTAACCATCACAGTGTGAAATACAGTTTTACTGACGATCGTGGACATTTAGGCTTTTCTAGTCGCTGATCTCTGATAATTATAAACAAGCAATCTGTGTTTAAATTGACAGGAGGGGAGCTAGTAAGGTTAGCAGCAGCGCAACAAAGCTTCCATTCGGTTCGGTTACATTATGATGCGTTCAGGCTCTGCTCAGTGAAAATGAGAATTGTGCAAAGGTAAATTATAACGTTATAACACTGGAATCTCGTAAAATGTAGTGTTTGTGAGAAACTTGAATAAATCCAGTTAGTTGAAGGAGATGTTTGCACAGCATCACACAAATAGATATTAGAGATGAATTATGAGCTGTTTATAATAGCAGCTTATAATACATCATTAAAACTACTAATGACAAGATCTATTTTAATCCATAAAAATACAATCTTTTATTTCCTAATCATAAAAAACACACTATAAATCACTATAACAAAGTACAAGGATAACATTTAGATTTGTTGATGGTTTGCAGACTTCAGAGTGGTTGAAATTATCTTTGGGACAGATTGAGCCTTTTTTCTTTTGTTCTGATCCGATACATGACTTGGATCCGTGATCCGATCCAAACCGTGACTTTTATGATCTGTTGCACCACTAATTTTAATGTGTACGTTCTCTTTGAATCAATGTATTTGTGGGGGTTGAGTTATTAATTTATTTTTCTGCAGGGTCTATGTTAATAAAAGGGGGAAAGAACGAGAGTGCTACAGTATGACTCAAAGCCATCACTCACACCTGTATTTTCTATCCTAGTTCTCAATATTCCAGGCCAGCTCTTTCGTGGCTGTAAGTAGAGCTCTGCATGTGCCCGAGATGTTTTTTGTGTGTAAGCCTGATCACAAGCAGAAACATTGAAAGGGCTTATGTGATCGAGATCATGACTGGGAAGGCTGCTGTTGTGCTGAGGTAGAAGAACACGGAGAAAGGAAACTGCTGTGCTATACCGCTTGACCCGTAGCAGGGATTATTTATTGCTGTCAGCTGAAAAGCTCATAACTCCTGTTTAAGTTGTTTATTTGTATTTGTTAGCGCCAGTTCAAGGACTCTGTGTTGCTCTGTGGGTTGAGAACATTCTATGGCCTAGTCCACACGTACACAGGTGTTGTTTGTCTTTTGTAAATGTAGCTTTTTGTCTTATGTGTTTTGATCTATTGTCCACGGCAAATTGGTGTTTCAGGTCGGTAAAAAAGGAGCATTTGTAAAACTCTGTCCTGGCTTAAGAATTTTTCGAGACTTCGTTTTCAGTTTGAAGTTTCTGGCTCCATGTGTTTTCGGATTGTGCGTCGTTATCTGCTTTGTGAGGCGTCACTAATGCAGCCACATGTCGTGTAACGGCGGCATAAATACATGCATGAACGGCGGGTGTGGCCGAATAACCAACAGGACATTTTCACTCATAGATGTAATTACCCATCCACTGTAGTTAGGAACAGATGCATCAGCATGCACTGCTACTTATTCAATGTGAATATAAGAGTGAAGGAAGATTTTTTAAATATAAAAATACCCACGTATGTATGCACTAGACCTGTGTCTGTGTCATAAACGCCTGAAAACAAAGTGCATGGCAAAACAATAAAACATTTTCTGAAATTACATATTTTTTAATGTACATCCACAGGTTTTTTTTTACCACTGCAGTGAGACCTGTCTATAGCTGGACTTGTTCCATCCATCCATCAATTTATCTGTAGCCACTTATCCTCCTCGGAGGGCCGAGGAGTGCTGTGGCAGCTGATCCCAGCTGACATTGGGCGAGAGGAAGGGTACAACCTGGACAGGTCGCCAGTCAATCACAGGGCTGACACATAAGAGACAGACCACCATTCTATGAGCGGTTTAGAGCTGCCAGTTAAAGGCCGATGGCAACTACATTCATTCACTTAATACTAGTCTTTGGATATTTTAGACAAATCTCACTAGTTGATTCAGCAGCTCAGGCTCAAAAAGAGGCATGTTCCTGAAGTGTGAGATAGAGAGCTGATATCTGAGCTGTTCCTGCCAGCAAGGTCGAGTCTGATCTGTTCTCATATGAGCTCCTGCTCATAAAAGAAGTAGCTTTAATCTTCAGTAGCCCAGGAAATCTCCTGCGTATCAAATCAAATCAATCATCACACTGGGATGGCTCAACTGTTTCTTAATAGTAAAATATTATGCATTATTTTAAGTCAGTAAAAGGGTTTAAAACATGCTTTGAATAGCTCTGTCCTCCAAAATCTATGAGCCTTTAATTCTACCACATTGCCCTAAAAAGGCCTCAGTGAAAGGGAGCTGGATCAGTGGTGTGTGGGTCTAAATATGAAGTATGGTTATGTTATGTGCAGAAAAGAGGAAACAAGTCATTTTGTATGCAAAATATGTTCAGAAAAATATAAAACTTTGGACTGGCCATATTGAAATGTATATTTAAATGTGTGGGATTGTGCTTTACACCCACAAGCGAACATGTAGCTATTGTTCAGTAAACATAGTTTACTTCAGAATTGGAACAATGCATTCTGCGTCATTATGAATATTTATTCCAAAATGTAAATTGTATTCTTATGTGAAGGCAGCTCCAGTACCTCACCTCTATCACACAATGTATTCATCTGACTTGTAGAAGGTATCTATCTTATTTCTTGAGTAGTTGGGGTCTGTATGGTGTGTGTCCTTTATTGGAATACATGTTGGAGTGATGATCAGCTGATCCCATGAACAGATCTCTCTGGACTCATTAGATGTTCATTCGGTGTTGAAGGTCAAAGAGCAAATGACTTAGCTAAATAAATGATTTTGACATTCTTGAATGCAATTACGGTGTCAGAGAGGGTGTCAAAGGACTGCCACATGTTTCCTTGTGGTCACTGTTCGCGCTGAAACAATCACGAGAAACAAAGATCATCTAGAAAATGTTAATCCCTGCTCTGTCATTAAAATACATCTTTGCATGCAGTACCGCAAGCACTTTAATTTCAGATATCCATCCTTTGAAAAATGTAATTCTCTCCCCAATGCTCTTTCCTGTGCCGAGCTTTCTCCGACATAGTTTTGATCCTTTATGAAAACAGATGTTGGGGCCCAGATTCATAATTACTTGACTTTGGAGCATTTCAGGCTACCGGTCTTGTGTGAAAACGGTTCGAGATACAAATATATAATTCAGGCAAGTTTATCCAAAGATGTTTTGCCTCACTGCTCACAATCCTTCTACTTTTTAAATTAAGGCAGTTTGAGGAGTATGTTCTGTATAACTGTAATTGTTTCCTTAATCTAATAACATTTTTGTATTTAAGTATTCATTTTATTTACTCCAATTTAGTATCACATGTCTGTGTGATTTCACAGCAAGGAAGGGGGGAAAGGTTTATATTCTAAATGTTGATTGGGGTGTAATTCAAATGGTTCGGTATTTTTTTAAGAAAACATAGGAGAAGGAAAAGGCCTGTACTTGGACAAGACCCAAAACTACTGTTAATGGAAATGTTTGAATTTTCTTAACAAACAGTGTTAATCTGAGGGGGGAACCAAGGGGTGGGTGCTACGGTAGCACCCGACCAACGGCGTCGTGACAGATGGGTGGCGTCATCAGCTGTAACCGCCGTACGAGCGCAGTGTAAATCTGTGGCCATGAGTTAGCCAGTGGGGCACGCTCACATTCACTAACGTGGAACATGGAAACCAAGCAAGGAAAATCTCCGATAACAACATACACTCCCGTTTTCAAAGATGCGTCATGGATCCATGTTTCTTCCTGATTTTCGGAGGAATTAGCAAAGAGGCACAGTGTCATAACGTAGACAGTTGGATGACACAGTGAGTTGTGTTTCAGTTAGTTTAACGTGAGGCAGTGTTGAAGAGAAAGACAGCTTTCTCTCCTGCTGTCACGTTGAGGTGAAACACCCTCCAATGAGGATTTGAAGGAAACCCCTGCTTGTTTCCAAACTTGTTAAACACAGAGATGGTGTTAACATGCTCTGTTCCTGCACTATTGCACAACCCCCTCCTCCACACACACACACACACACACACACACACACACACACACACACACACACACACACACACACACACACACACACACACACACACACACACACACACACACACACACACACCCCTCCTCCACTACCATATCCAAACACTCCCCCTTTCAAAGTTGAGTAAACCTGCAGAGTAACAGCGGAGGAAGCTTGGCCCTGATTCAGTGCAGTGGAGGAGCCGGGGGGCCCCATGGGACACTCAGGTTACCAGCATCCAATCCTGCAGTATTAGCAGGGCACAGTGAAATAACAACCTGCCATCTGGAACCTATGTTAAAGCCATCCGAGCCTCGCAGCGTTCAATCACACTGACCTCAATTAAGTGTTATTTGTTCAGTATTTTTTTTCACCCCTTCCTTTGCCTTCAGTTCTCTCCGTCTCCTGTAGTAATGTATGCCCTAACGCACTGTGTCAGATCCAGAGCGATGGCTAGAGTTTAGGTTTTCTTCCTTTGGACTCGGTAAGAGCTCGACCATTACATTTTAAGCAAGTCCACCTCATGAGAGGTTTCAGGAGAGAACTCCTCAAGTGGAGGGGGATAACGGCTCGTCTTTGTGCTGTAAAGATGCTCTGCGGTATGCCGGGTTGAGAGTGGGTGTTTTTCGGTGAAGCCTCATGCTTATGGCTCAATGTGGTCTTTCTTGACCCCACTTAAACAGGAAACAATGAGCACATGTGAGCCGATCTTCCCTGCTTTGAACCTTAAAACTCCTCTCCTCCTTCAGTCCGAAGGGGACATTTGACGATGCTAATCATCGTTATTGTGCTATGGGAACGTTTGTTGAGAACAGTTACGTTAAATAAAGGGAATGTCCTCTAAACCACTACTGAAAAATAACAATATTGGTGGATGTATTATATTTATATATATATATATATATATATATATATATATATATTATAAATATATAATATAAATTAAAATATATTCCTCAGTTTGCATTGAATTTATTTTTCGAAATAGAAGTTACATTTACTTGATACTTGAGTTTAAATGATAAAACAGGATTTAATGTCCTTAATATAGAATATATATAAACACATTCATAATTTGTTTTTGATGGAAATAAAATCGGTTTTATAGAGTGGATTTGGTTTTCGACATTCATTTCACTTGTGATTTGAATCAGGCCAGAAAGTATTGTGGATTTGACTTGGAATGGGTCCATTCTACATGTGAAGCAATTTTGGTCACTGCTCTGAGTTCAAATGCTGTTTTCCTGCTACTCAGATTTTGAATTGGTCTCAGTGGCTACATTAAGCCTACAGTTATTACACTTTTAAAAAAAGTCGATTTTAATGGCAGTTCCTTCCCACTTAACTCCTCACAAATTGGATGTGGTCTTGAGTGGCAGTCTTCTTTCAGCCACGGTTGGGCTCCTTACAAGCGAGGCAGAGGTTTGCAGCATTTTATGAGATATGTCTGCACAAACACTTCCATCCAGCAGATTTCCTCTTGTGGATGTGATTAGGAGCAGTATCTCTCTATCGGGGTCTATTAGACTGTGGGGATTTATTTTTGAAAAGTAATTTCTGAAAACTAGATCTTTTGTTAGAAATGTGTAAGAAAATATAGAGAAATGGAGACATTTTATAGTTAATGAAAAATGAAGAAGAAATCCTGTGTGAAACTGACTTTTTTATTCTGTGCTTCTAGTTGTTACCAAAGTAATATGTCTATTTGGTATCTTGAGTAAGAGAACAGGCTGAACAAAATATGTTCATGATTTTTTTTTTTTAAGAAGAAAATACATGGAAAGCCTTTAGTCAAGATTTCCATGGTGCATGTTAAAAGTCTTGAATTCAGGCAGATTCAACATAAGAACATGATAACACACTAAACTGCACATAATGTAAGAGTCTTGGTCGACCGGGGATTGATCTCTTCCACCTTGTACATGAAGTAATGTCATAAATTTGATTTTTTTTTTTTTTTACATCGCAACAACTACCAACATTATGCACAACTTTTCAGTGAGGTTTTATGCTTTTTAGGTTTCATGCCTTCTCACTTCTAAAAAATGAATTGTGGCTCCAGAGGTCTAGTTTCTTTGTGATGCAGGCAAAATGTGCAAACAAATTGAGTGTAAAGGAAAGATGAAGCTTAGGGGGAGGAAATGATGCGGCTATCCTAATGGCATGGAGATAAAGTAGAGGGGATTATTGGTAGTGTAGTCTATGAGAAAATGAACTTTTTTCAAAACTGATATAGTGCCAAACAGTTTATATCATATTTTTGCTTCTGTATCTTTGTAAAGTACGAGTGATCGTTTGAACAGCGTCCGTCAACTGCTCCACAGTCAGAACACGTCCGCCGAGTCCAAAAGAAATAAGAGACGACGAGCCTCTCTCTTATCGGTATTTACCTTTTGTGATGAGTGAGCACTGGTCAAAAAGAATTGCCTTGTGCTGTGTGCCACGCTGTCAGCATGTCACAGTGCTGGTCGGATGCCAGAGATGCCAAGCAGATACAGGCCGCCACGACTGGCGTTTTGAATCCCCTACTAAATGTCCCCTGCTATCAGTGACAGGCATCAAGAGGAGAGTAAAGCTTTTAATGGCCGCGGAGACACATCTCAGAGGAATTCCCAAACAGGTGACACGGGGAGCGCTCCGGGAGGCTTCTGAGCCCGCTGTCATTTCATAGTGTTCTGTTTGCACACCTGGCACAGGACGCCAGAACTATACTCAAACGGAAGTTGTGTTAAAAATGTGCAAGTCACTCAGCTGTGCTTACACTAACATTTCCTGACCATTGTATCTTTCAAAACGTAGTAAAAACGTACCTACACTTTTACAATATCAAATGGAAGGGTAAGTTCCTCTCAGCCTATGTTGTGAGCGTATCCCAACAAGTATTTCAGCTCTCAAAGCAGTTTACCCCTGTATCCATTTGGTTAATAGATCCATTAAGCAGCATGGCGTGAGTGGAGTGCGGCTGCTGCGTGGAGCGCAGGATGACGTGTTAATTCTGGGTAATTTATTACCCTGGGTGTCGCCGGGCGGAGGAGCTCCTGACAGATCCTGTCTCGCTGGGATACGCCCGCAGCCGGGCTTCTGCGGGCATCGCCTGCCTTGCAGGGGCTCCAGCATTCACTCACATCCGCTGATGCAAGTATGATGTAAAACCCTCGGTGCAGGGAAACAACAGTGAGCATAGCGTGGCATTATATCAGACGGGCAGTCTTTGAAGGTAGGAGGCTAAAAGCACACCTGTGGAGAGGGAGAGGGTAATCAAATTTCCCCCTTCAGTGTTATGGGCACTCGCTGGCTCTCATATGATTTTTATTTATGGAAGTATCCTTTTCTGTCTAGGGCCGGGCTCTGATTAGATCATGGATGCTGATTGTGGCCTGGAGCTGTGGTGATCAATCCTAATTTACTTGGAGAATTAAATTTATACATAGGAGGATGCAGTGCCATGCCCTGATAGATGAAAGGGCATTTCCCTCTTGTGCATCAACAATCAAGATGACAGGAGCAGGGAATAAAAAAAAAGAAGAAAAAGAAAGACATCTTGTATTTTGTTTTGTTGTGTGTTTTCATAACATGTTACATTGGGGCTTTCAATAGGGAATAAAAGCTGCATTAAAGACTGCAAGTCGATAAACCAGAAAAAGAAATTGCACAGGCGTTTGTGCATAAGCTTCAGCGCTGTCTAATGTGCAGCCATCGGGATCAGAGAGTGCAGACTTCGGGTGCCTCAGAGGCATAGGGAAGGGGATTGGGCAGGTCAACACTGCACTGCCGAGCTACCCGTCAGCCTTTTCATGTCATAATCAGTTAGGGGCAAATCGGCAAACACCAACTCTAAGTGCCCCCCGGGAGACTCCTCTCAGGATTTTTGTCTGTACTGTAGCACTGAAAGGATGGCAAAATTAATTTCTTTCTTTTTGCTCCACAGAAGGGATTTTTTTTCCTTTCTTTTTTTAGATGGTGATGTTGTGATGCTCTGTCTTCAGCTCTGTAAAAAAAAAATCACAGTGTGTTTACAGTAGGCCACTGCAGCAGCCACGCCTGCTAGACATAGCATCTTTTTACAGCCGGAGCTGTCGTCCAATCGATGATGAATCTACAGAGTGATTAGCCCCACCCAGAGGCTGCTGAGATGGGAGATGTGGGAGGTGTGTGGTTGTCAAAGCAGGGCGTGCGGAGATGACTCAGTTAGGCACTTAGAGTAAGATCATTACCATGCAGGAACCCTTCGTCTAGCTTTGCTGTGTGTGCTGATTTTTTTACTGTTGATATTGAACAGCCGCTGTTTTTCATTGTCTCTTACAGCAGAGCTGTGCTTGCTGCTTGTTGTGCACGTGCATCAGGTCATCACACGGCCCCCATGTTCATACAAGCCCACCTAGTTAGCTCATTCAGTTAGCAAAGCCTGGGTAAGATCCATATTATTGCTGTTGTAGGGAAACCTAATTAGCCCAGTTTATGTGATTGATTGGCGCTTGAAACAGATACAGCGCCCCTCCCAGTTTGGTAGTTTACTTTGATCAGGGGTCTGGGTGATTATAATCTGTTTTTTTTTACTTATTGATGCATGTTGGATGCAATATATATTTATTTGTCCTTTAGAACGTAACCGCCATGAAAAACATCAGAAAGTAATAAATGTTTTCCTCATGCACATCACCGCCGCGCTGTCTTTCTCTATTCTACCGCTCGCTCTCTCAGACCGCTCAAATGATCAATCTTTTTCTCTCTTTTTTCTAATGTGTCAGGAAGCCGACAGCAAAGCCCAACTTTACTTGTTATCAAACGAAGAGAAATGCTTTCCCCTCAACCTAAAACGGTCCCTAAATCAATACTAAAGTACTGTTTTACAAATGAAGCGGTACACGATTTAAAGCAGCGGCGGTGTGGGTATTAGACCAATCTCCGACAGTCATCCCTGCAAATCCCACCCACAGGAAGTTCCCGTGCTTTCAGAAAGTAATACCCCTGGACCAGGGCCTGTTTTGTCCCCAGACATTAATTTAGGCCCTGGTCCCTGCTGTTGAAACGCATTGAGTTCCTCAAAAGGTCCCTTGTCCTTGGAGAAAGTTCCTGCGGTCCATAAAGGGGCTTATGATATCATACACAAAATTGCAGTATGTCCCAGGAAAATCCAGCAAGGATATCTAAGAGAAGAAAAGTTGAAAGGAAATAGCTGGTTCTCTCCTGAGCTATAACTCCTGCCTATAACATCAGTGATGGATGGTTGGAAGACCTTATTAAATCTGTGATCTTTGCAGTGCACCTCCTTACTCTGGACTTACACGAGGAACGTATCGTGGAAATCTCAGGACCCCCATAGTGAGGGGATCGTAATTGGTATCCAGCAGGACAGCACTATCTCACAGTCTCTTTGAGGGGAGTTCCTTCACTCAGAGTTGCTCCTCAAGAGCCTTACAGTTACCATGTATTGTCCTCATAACCTGGCACATAGGGAAAGAAGCATAGTGGGGGATTTCCATCGGGCAGCTCGATGGAGGGATTCATGGAAGAAAAGCTTATATGAGGGGATCTGATTACAAGCGGAACAGCTCTAAATACAGGTGTGAATACAAGACTTTGAGGACACATTCATATCCAAAATGTTGGAGCTGCTTTTGGAGGACTTTAGGGATGCCTGTTGTGCATTATGATTACAGACTTCATCTGTAGTCAGTTCTTTCAGGCCTGCGGAAATTAAAGTGATTTACATGGTTGTTTGCATATTGAGCAGGGAAGTGAAATCCAGAGACAAGTGGTCGCTTGAGACACATTTGAGACAATTTACGATGACATGAGTCAACTGAAATCTGACTTGACTCTGTCTGGCTTCGGTGAAGCTTTTTAGTGTTTTTCCTTCTCTTCATTTCTCTTTGTGGTCCTCCGTGTAATCACCTGTGATTGACACCATCTCTTGTTAGATTAGTCCATGATTTATTTCAATCTTTCTTTAAACAGCTGCGTATCAACTAAATGTTTACGAAATACGTTTTTCATAACAGAATTAGTGGAAGTCACACTTACGTCACTGTGTTACTCTGCTAACTGTTAATCATGTTCCATGTTTAGATCCAATAAACTGCAGGATCATTACTGGCATTAAGGTGTGATAACATCACTGACTAATTTTGTAAATATTGAATTTTCTTCTTCTTTTTTTTTCTTTCATCTTTTTTTGCACATCAATTGCATGGATACTTGAGGCCAATTCAAAACAGGTCTGTACAATACAACCAGGTCTGCGAGTACCATTTCATAACCATTGGTGTATGAAGCCCTATGAAGGTAAATTACTGTTTTTAGATGCTAAGCCAAATGAAGTTGACATTAAAAACAACAGGAATCCAGGGAGCACAGTTTGTGCTTTCATGAAGATGTGTCAGATGATTATCTCTGCACAATTATAATTACAAAAGGTAAGTTACCGTAAGAAGAAAGCTAACTGGAAAAGATGATTTTGTGGTGATGGTTTACATCCACTCAGAGACGTTAAAACAAATCAAACACATGCCACACAGGTTTGAGCTCACCTCTGGGGAAGGACATTGGACATTAGCAGTAGCATTGCCTTAGATCATTATGTAATTATCTATGTATTTGTCCCTGAATGAACATGACATTAACAGGACAATTTAATGTGGAACCACAAGTATACAAATCATGTTTGTTTACAGTCGGACAGTGATGGTTATTTGACCAGTGACCAAAATGTTCCTGAGTTGATCCAACCTACAACTGCAAAATGGCTCAACTGTTTTAGTGATCAAGAGCCAAATTAGAGCATCTCTCAGCTAAAGCAGTCCAAACAATTATGAATGATCTGTTTCTTCTGAAATCTGTTCCGATAGCTTGGTCATACTTTTAGAATTGTATTCACCTGTGCCCAGCCACTGTTGCAAAATAGCATAGGGCCTCCAATATAGCGCCCAGAAAGCTTATATTATTATCTGATAGATGTCTGTTGAATGTGTTGCTATCAGCCAGAGGAGAGTGTGAACCAGCCACCGCTAGAGGAGACTCAGGCATGCCAGCTGATCTTGGAGCAGAGGTCAACATGAAGTATGTGAAAGAGTGCGAAAGCAATCTACGTGCTGTCACCACATTGGCTCTTACTAATGTTTTATTGTCTGTTCTTTTCCTGGCCATCCACTCTCGACAAGTTTTTTAGGGTTATATTATCATACATATTAGCAGTTACTAGCGTTTATCTTTATTTGTTTAAATTTTTCATCTGAAAAGACCCACGAGATATGTGTGTCTGTGGTTTCTGCCTCCGACCCAAATACAGTGGAGGTAGACATATTTTTGTTCTTGAGCCTGTTTGTGTCACTGACCTTGCTGTCGGCAGTTTCCCCAGACCATAACTTAAGTAGTTTCAATGAAAACTGTTGACACCAAGGTCTGCCGATTATTCAGATAAACTAGGACATTTTATTCCGGAGAGATGCTCCTGTTAATTATTATTTTTTTATTGCGTTCTCCTCCATTGTGTTATATTACCTTGCACAGCAGCTTGATTCTTGTGACGTCACATGTGTGGCTTAGTGTGCGAGACGGCACGAGGAGAGGCGACTGTTCGTTCAAAACTAAAGCTGCCCAAGAGGTTAGCATAGATGCTTCAATAGCATGGGCTATATTGGAGCAGGAGAGTTGAACGTAATTGGAAGAAGAGTCTTTTCTCAATGGACACTATGTTTTCACTCTTCCCCAGAGTTTGATTTACAGATGGTTCATCCAATCACCTGCCACATATCTTTTCAAAATGCCTGCTCCTTTCCAAACAGTTTCCAATGACTGCTTCTCAGATGGTTCTGCCTAACAAACCATCTGATGGGCCAGGTTAATTGTATTAGGGGTAGTGACTGAAATCTCAAAGCCAGACATATGCAAACCTGGCATTTGAAATATACCTAATCTACATACCGTGAGAAAATGGACTGTTGTAATTCCAGAGAGCCGACCCACAGGGCTCGAGAACGGCACGTAAAATGTCTTTTGTTCAGACTAAGAGCATCATTTATTTGCTGCATTCGGTCCCAGAGACCCTCCTCGGGCTACAGCTGAAAACCCCAAACATTTGTAACAGTGAGTTTGACAGTGGCAAGTTTAGTTGATTATTGCTTAGCTGGTATTAGGTTTAGTACTGCGGGCCGGACTATAAATCAAACTCAGGTCTAGCCTTTGCAGCATGATGTGAGCATTAATCGTAGACTAATGAGAGACGGGTCACCACTCTGGTGACCTCCACACTCAGCAGCCATGCTTGGGAACAGAAGCACTTTAGCCTTGTGGAGTGGTCCTCATTTAAAACCTGCATGGACCTCATTCATTTGTTGTCCCAGTTGTTCACCAGCACTATAATGAACTTTCGGAGTCCACGTTACTTATTCCTATTAATTCAGTTTCGGCTCTGTCGCTTATAGATGTAGCTTTGGATCATTCCTCATATGCTAGCCTCCATCTACACCCATGCTGCAGTGGCAAGCCTGCAAAGTACACACATGTATTTCCCTGTGGTTTAGCAGCAATATTGACAAGAGGTCATTTCAGCCAGACACAGCACTGCTAACATTTTGCTGCATTTGGCCAAGGCCGGGGACGTACATCAATGCAGAAAGTGAATAAATTGACTGCTTCTCCCTGTTAGTTACCGGCCAGATTTAAAGGCATTATTCCATCGCCTTCTCCCTCTGTCTGGACTAAACCTTAAATTGCTTAGAGTGATTAGTAGAAGGGAGTGTGCTGCAGCAGCGGTCCCAGGCTACTTTTGTTTATGTTAAGGCTTTTACGCATTCTGTTTTATTCGCTGGCGGGGCTCGCTTTTGATCCCTGAAGGAGGCGGCTGCTCCCCTCCCCAGTCTGCCTTCACACTACAGAATTCCGATCTGTTTGGCGAGCTATTCAACCCCTCCGCCCCCTCTAGCCAAGTCTTTCCCCTCTGTTGAAAACACACCTTTCTGTTGACCGAGGAGGCTTTTCTATAGAGCCCAGGCATGTGAAAGATTTCCAGAAAAGAAGTAAGTGGTGCCTGTGGTGACTTTCAATAGACCTCGTAGACAATGTTCTGATCTGCCCAAATATCCTTTCTGTTGCACTACAGGCTGCTTTTGTGTGTAGATGTTTATCTGCAGTGTTGTGAGCTGTCATTAATCCTTTGACTAAATAATAAATAACAATAAAAACAACCTGAAAGAAACCAAACCAAATATTTATTGAGAAATGTTTGTCACTTGATTTTATGTATATATATGATTTGGTTTGGATCTATTAAACGATGTCAACATTTTGTATGCTTATTAACAATTTAGTTTGGTCTCACTGAGCTGAAAAGCTCCCAAAAATATTCAGCTCATGCACTGCAGCATATATCAGCAGTCGTTTGTCTAAAAATGTCATCGCTAATCAGTGACACATTATGTCTCAATCTTTGTGATAATTACATAGTATTATTACTAATTACTAAGTGATTTCACAGACAAGTAATCTCTAGTCATTTCAGATTATACTCCGTGGGATTTGCCAAACCCTGTGCATGTGTGTTACTTGGTCTTTTTCTCGTGTTCTTTGGCGTTTGGTCTTGGATTTTGCACGAAGAATCTCTGACAAGCAAAATGCAGCAAGCAGTTAATTATCATGAAAACAGGGTTGTGAGCAGAGAGAAGGCTAGATTTATATGCAGCAGCACTGAATAGCAATCCTCAGCACACTGCTAATTGTTTGATGGATAGTACGGAGCCATTTGCATTTATATTGTACCCCAAATACCGCCCCCGTATTTAGATCCCATATTTAACTAACTCCTGACACTGGAGCAATGGTCACGACGACCTGCCAGGTAAACACCTCAAGTGTTTTAACGGGGGCTTCTGTAACTCGCTGTGTGAACTGGTGGGTGGCTTGTTTGATGGGTTGCTTCAAGTTTTCATCCTACACACATTTAAACGGCTTTAACAATGTCCTCTTAAACATCATTTGGTTTTAGGGAGTTAAGAAGTGCTTATAATCCATAATAAAAAATTATATCAATATTTAAAAAATAAAAAATGTCATTGATAATGAAACTAATCCTTTGTTGAAGTACTAAAAAATGCAACTGTTGGGCTGTGGATACGTGAAGATCTCTAGTGAGTCTATATCTATAGATGATTACATTTTTAACACAACATTGTCATGACAGTAATAAATGTAGAAGATTAGTTTTCACTGCAGCAGCATACGCTCTGCCTTCGTTCCAGTATACTGAACTGGTTTTAATCTTTAATCATAGGTGGTGAACTCACACACAGAGCAGTCAACTTTCAGACAGCCAAGGACCTATTCAGAACATTAATTGGATGACCATGATTTATTCTGAGGTGGTAAGACGCACTATAGAAAACCTTGAAGGGCAGAATAGTTCAGATGATAACTTCTTCCGTGGCCCCCTTCTCTTAGGAGATTCAAATGTGGACACAAAGGCTGCGTTTCCACGGTTGTTGATCATGTTTTTCATTATGTTTGAATCTGCAGTTATTCCCTCCACGTACACAACAAGGATTCAGTGCAACATAACTGTGTCTGATGACTCCAAGTCATTGCTCAATGCTCCCGGCAACACTTTCTCTGCACAACCACATAATTACTCTGCTTACAGCTGCTATACATTTCCTTTACAACCACACATACACCAAACTCCACCCTGTCCAAATATAGACAATGCAATTGAAAAATGTAGTGTGTGCAATTGTTTTAAAAGGGGAAACAGAGCATCCATCATTTCTTTTGTCTATCCAGAGAGACCTCAATTGATTTTGGATCACTGCATAGAAATGCAGTTAGCTTCTTTTTGGCACCGCTCGCGCTCTGCAGCTGAAGAGGAACTTGGTCTTTGAAATAAAAGCTTGGGATTGTTATCTGTCGTTTCAGAGATTTCAATCCAATGGCAGTCATTTTTCACTGGTCTTTGTAAATAACTTTTCCCACTGAGTTTTTGTGAATGTACCCTCATTAACCTTCTCCTTAAAAGTTTCAAGCTACTTCTCTCAGTCCCTTGTTCATTCAAATGAGATGATAATAACACTTAAAGAATAGTCTTCTTATCAGCTCCTACTGTTGAGACATCTTGGTTCAATAGAACCTTCTGTTTATTTGGTACGGGAAGATGATAATGTGTTTTTTGTGTGTTTGTGTTGGATGCTTCTCCCAGGATTTAGACCTAGACAGATGAACAAGAACAACAGCTTTGCTGGTGCTGAACCACAATGATAACGCCAGATGTAGCCTATTTATGGAGAACAACACTGTTTAGTTTTACAGTAATCTTTGCGTGAAAAAATACTGACAGCTGCCTGCACTTGAGGTGTATACATTTCGAGGATCTAACATTTGCATCCAATATCATCTGTTATTGTGTATGGCCTCTTGTTTTTTTTGTTTTTTTGTATACAAAAAAACAAAAACCCTGTGAGTTTCCCATGGCCTCAAAGGTACGTCTCATGGTATCCCGGCCGATTAATAAAGTGGAGAAAGGGCCATGCAGACGAGAGATGGCCGATGCACTGAGCCCAGCTCTTTGGAAACAAAAACAATGCATTTTGCAGAACATTCTTGAAACTTTAAAAAGCTGCTTGTTCTCCACTCTCTTGCATTTGCATAGCATCAAGGGTCTCGAGCAAAAAGGTAAAAATTAGCAACCCATACAAGCTGCATCTAAAATCTTGGGAGCAGCTGAAGTGCCCTTGCTTCTCCCCCCCATGTGGTGGTCCTGGTATTGAGGCCCCAAGTCATTAATCACCAGGATCTTTTCAGCTGTCAATACATACAAAAAGAAAACCCCCAAACCAAACAATGGTGTTGTCAATAGAAAAGTTTATTTTTAAGCAGGGGCAAATATAGTTCACAAGGGATTATTGTTTATTGTTCTGTCCGGCATAAATCTCATACAGTATTCATAAAGAGCTTATCTTGTGGAGAAATCCTTGTCTGACCAACACAGGCATATTGTCAGTGAAAAACTCATAGATTTGCCAGCGGTACTTTTTATCTCTTTTTCAAAGAGCTGGGGTCTTTCATCCAGTGACTTGCATTTAGTCAAATTCACTTTCAATTGTGGGAGCAAGTAGTATCGCTGTAGAATCCTGCAACACGAATGATCAAGTTTTCAGCTCATGATATTTAATTATGGATATGCCGTTGTGCATTGGAGGACACAGGGAAATATATATTATATTTCTGCAATATCTGACTCACTTATTCCCTGAGTTCAGTAATTGAGCTTCAAAGTACACAGTGACCAAGCCTTTAATCACGTTTATATCCACATTGACGTTTGGTAATCCAACTCAATATCTGTATACCATGTGGTCTCTTCCAATGAGCTGTTTGCAAGGCACCGCCATATATTTTAATATTACTCATTCATTTTATATGATGTTGCACTTGAACAGTTTTATTTTCCCTTCTTCTCTGTTTTACCTATTAAAGTGAAAGAATAATCATAGAGCAAAACCAGAACCAATTATATTTTAGAATATTACATTTATTTTAAAGAATGTTCCTTCCTTATGTTATTACACTTCAATATTTGGTCCTTCAAGGCACGAAAATGAAATAGCTGAATGCTAAAATTCTCTCTCCCTATTGATCTTGCACTCTGTGTGCTATTTGACAGTTGTGATTTTATGTTTCAGATTTTAATCATCTCTGCTGGTTTGGTGTAGTCCTAGATTTGTTTGACTCCTCCGTTTTCAACTGGTGATGATTTGTAACTTATAAACAACACAATTCATGGAAGGACACCTGCCACTTTTACAGATGCTGCAGGCTCCGCGTTTCTATACGGCACATAAAATAGAAAATTTGTGGGAGACTTGCACCGTAAACTTTATTGGTGCAAGATTTGTTGTGCCGTATTTTATTAAATCTAATCCGGGTGGTTCTTTGTGCTCTCCTCGTGTGTGCTGAGCCATGCATACACTGCTGCTTGGGAACAAGCATTTGCATTTTATTTATCTCCACAGTTACTCTGCTATATGTGTGTGTGGATAGTATTTTTTTTTTAACACCAACTATCATTATACCTCTTAAAATCCTAGTTAATCATGGTTGCAAGTGATTATATGTTTGGTGACTTGAAAGGTTACATTTAAAGATCAACATCTTTTCATTCTTTCGGTCTCCTAATCTGTTTTTCTTTGTGTTTTTTCCTCCACAGAATCAGTCAAACTAAGCTGGCAGTGTAACCCACATCTGGTGTTGGAAACAGTGAGGAGGCAGCCATGGAAGTGAAGGAACGCAGACCCTATCGCTCGCTCACCGCCCGGCAGGACACGGAGCGCCGGTACACCAGCTCCTCTGCAGACAGTGAGGACGGCAAACCCAACCCCAAATCCTACAGCTCCAGCGAAACACTCAAGGCCTTCGACCATGACTCGAGGATGGCCTACGGGAGCCGCGTCAAGGAAATGGTTCATCACGAAGTGGACGAGTTCAACCGGCAAGGTCGGCCTCAGCTGTACCAATGTTATGAAATACTGTGCCATTATGTCATTGATACCAACATGGTGTACGTATAAGTATATACTGTAGCAGTGCTCAACGACATGAAAAGGCCTGTTATCAGGTTCAGGGCGCATTACTGCCTGTTCTCAGTATTAGCATCATTGCTTTTTCATGAGGAGTCTCATTCCGTTGCTGCAGAGGTCACTCCGCATAGTTTGACTATTAACAGAGCCGACCGGGGATTGAACTTACCGTGCCAGTGTTAAAAACTGCATGGAGGACATGCATGCCGTTACTTGCTCTTTCGAATATATTATTGATCATCATAATTCAAACCAGATGTGATGGCTCTGTCAAGGTGGCTTGAGATCAAGCTGAAGCAATTTTACGAAAAAATAAGAATTTTTAATCATAAATGCAGAGGCCATTTGTGGTGCACTGATGGAAAGAAACAAACATCCTTGTGTGTCTTTAATTTATTAAGTTTATGTTTATCAAATCACCATGGACTGATTTATCCTGGCTTGCTGTGGTAATTCTAAATACCTTGGTAGAGAAGAAATAGAAGACAGATGTTTCAGTTTTCAAATACACAATTTAAAGACATAAAAGCGGTGAATTTTGAATTTGAAAACTGCTGTTGTTTACGAACAAAAGACGAATGCAAAACACCAGTTGTATTTTCTTTCAAGCCCCAAATATGTCGATTTTTTTAATAATTTCCCTCTCTGGCGATATACTTGCATCGTCATGTAGCTGCACAGCTATTTCTTGTGGAACCTTTGTTTTTAAAGGATTTTCTCCACCTCTCAAGGCAAGGATATTGCTGTCATCTTTTTTTTCTTTTCTGCAATGAATCCATTTCTTGATGTTGAGTGATGCAGTTAGTGGCAGAATAAATTACCAGGGCTTTGTATTTATTGGTTTGCTGCAGGGGCAGACTTTTCCCTTCGAAACCTGGGCTTCGGAGAAGCCCTCCCGTCGCACGTAGCCACGTACAGGACTGACCTGGGGATGCCACACCGCGAGTACTCGGTCAGTGTGGGCTCAGATGCAGACACTGAGACGGACGGCATCATGTCGCCGGAGCACGCGGCCAGATTATGGGGCCGCAGTAACACCAAGTCAGGCCGCAGCTCGTGCCTCTCCAGCAGGGCCAACTCCAATCTCACTCTCACTGACACTGAACACGAGAACACAGAAAACGGTAGGGCACTTTTCTCTTTCACTCGTCCTTATATATGGCACACTGTTTTCGAGTTGTGTTAATCTTTTGAAGCATGTTCCTGCACACTGGTGCAGAATTACATGCTATAATATCTTTGAGACGACAAAAAACACAAGGCTGTTCTGCATGGTACAGTAAGGCAGGATGATTATGATGGTTTTTGACAATGCAAGACATGAAAGATGAGTTGTCTTTTTAAATGTATTGGTGCACTTTGACACCCTGCAACTATTTCAATCCGACCAAACTGAAGTTGACATTTTGATTAAGCTTTTTTTAATCTTTGTTAGCAATTTTTCTAGAGATACACCGATACCATGATTGGATATTGGGCCGATTCTGACTCAAATAGCTGTATCATCTATCGGCGACAATGGGACCGATCTATTCAACCCTCTATACACACATATCATTTACATTATTACTGTAATTGTAATTCCTGTTAATTTTTTCCCCCTGAGTTGCTGGTGATTAATAATAAATATCAATTCAATAAATTCATCTATTTATATATTGTTGAATTAAGAAATCAATGTTTAAGTCAAGCCAGATGTTTTCTTACACATAAGAGAGTGATGCCAGTCACATCCCCACAATGAGTTTTATGGCTTATTGGCCAATACCCAAAGCCCAGGAATTGCTATCGGGTCTGAAAATAGATCGCTGCATCTCTATTTTTTCCCAGAATTTTCCTCAAGAGCAACATGTTTAGGATTTCACCTCTTAAAGAAAAGTCAGTTACCAGTGTTCCAGCACAGCCAGACAATTGGATTACAATTCCCTCTACCGTTCATTCCCAGATCATTTTATTATTGTTTTCTTCTTTTTCTTGCAGTGTACGTGTGTACTTTGATAGGAACCGGTTTGGCAGGTTTCTTGGTGAAATCACTGCCAGGAAGTGGGAAGCCATATTTATTGAATTGATCTCTCTGTTGCTTTGCGTTTCTCCGAAGGGCCAGATGAGCCGTTGTGCTCGCTCAGAAGGTCACTCGAGCTCCGGGAATCTGTGACCATGAACCATGGCAAATGTCAGAAGAGTGCAGCAGTTCTTTTTTAATTGTAGATCAGTGAGTTATAAACACATGATATTGAAGAATTTGGATACTCAACTCAGTACCCCAAGCGCTTACGTATTTCTCGGCAAACTCAGTTACTACTTAATAATAGTTTGAATAGTGTATACACTGAAAGGAAATGCCCTTGGAATCAATTTAGGGCAGTTTGTATGCAGTACCTAGTATTACCCACAATGCCCTTTTGTGTCCATAATGTCTACTCCTTTCTGCATTTGTTTACCTGAATGTCTGTCAAAATCAATGCTTTTCCTGTTTTTTCTTTTTGACACCGAGGTGTTGTGTGTTGAAATGTAACTTATGTTTTGCATTATGCAAAGTTTAACGCAAACCTAAACCCTGCATATTAACTGGCAGATTCACGATACTGCTCCCAGACTACTTCAGAGATAGAGGATCTCATCAAGGGCCATCGGCACAATTCTAATTGCCCCGGCACAGATCTGCAGAGAACCTTGTGAATAGCTTTGCATTTCAGAGTGCGTCACATTATGTATTGGCTTCTTATTATAAGTGACAGAAATAACTCTTGGAATTTGGAATCCATTTGCCCAAATGACTCAGGGAAAAAACGTGGCATCCCTCTGCTTGATCATCTGAGATGCCAGGGGACTTAAATGTGGCTGTATTGTACATAATTAAAGAGAATCTCCTTGGATGGCTGTTCAGGGGCTCTTCAGGGGCACGCTGGAATGTGTGCAGAGCACCCGTAGCTGCAGCATTGTACTACATCTGTGAGACCCAATCAAGATTCTAAGTAGCTTTTTATTCAACCCAAGCAGAGAGAGCACTTGTATTCAGCATTTAATTTAGTAATGCCTGATAACATACAATTTATATATGGCAAGTTAATTAAAATCCATGCAGCAGACGTGCTCGTGTGAGCTTTAATCTCTTTAAATCAACAAACCATTTACTCTGCTTTAATGTATTCAAGCCGCTGGGCAGTTCTCCCCCTCCTCGTATGTGACTTACTTGACCCTGCTTTTAATGCATGCAAATAAGCCATCGCCATTTGGAACAATTTTCTTGATGCTCAAGTGATTCTTAGGCATCGCATATATATACTATGAATAAAAATCCTGGCTGATAAAATTCATTACCAGGTGTGATGCGATGATGAAATTAGTTGATGCCTTTATTCTCGATCTAATCTTCTACATGATTGGTAAACGATTACTTATTGTATTTTTTGTTTCTCGAGTTTTGGAAAAGTAATTATGTCCAGCATACATTATTAGATGTATGTGTGTTGTTTGGACATGGCTATAGATAGCTGGATAGATGCATGCACCATAACAGTAATAATAACAATAGGGTCCTCTCGGACTGACTACGTCAGTCGCTCGGGCCCTAATTATACAAATGCGTATATTTGGTCGCATTGGAGGAATTCATTTTGTCCCCCTCGTTGTCATTTTCTTCTTTAACATAGACAATCCTGAAATAAATGCACACACAGGACCTACAGACATGCATTCATGTAGTGAGATGGCGGAGTGATGGCGCTGCAGCATATAATAGCGCCTCAAGCATTTATGGGTTCCCTGCCTTGCACAAGGACACTAGGCAGTGCCCAGCAGGTGAGCTGCCACCCCTCCATCTACCGGTCCACACTCTGTACCGACTGGTACTATGCTGGACTCAAACCAGCTCCCCTCCCCGCCCCCAGGGACTGCTTTTACCGCATGCGTATGGGCTGGTTAGCGTTTAAAGTGCATCCATGCAGTGTGTACAGGTTTGTGTGTCTTCTACCCAGCATGCCTCCAGTCACTAGGAAGCCCCTTGAGGACACTTCCAGCAGCCAGCAACTGCTGAGTCATTGCACATCCTACAGAGGCTGAACAGCAAGGAGGCCAGCCCGGCCTGCTGAGTTTTGGGGAGGTCTGCTGTTCTTGGGGTTTGTTCTATTAGAGTTTATCCAGATGTGTACTCTAATCCCAATTTCCGCCCACTGTTGTGGCTGGACTATTATGTTTCACTAAGCATTAGAAGCTGCAGTGGAGATAGCCACAAAAGCCTGCTGAGGAGCTGTTGTTAGTCATATGTTGCATAACCTAAGGAGAAAAAGAATGTGCTAAGGCCTCCACACGTCCTGTTGATAGAACAGTGTGACTGACGCTGGTATTTGTCTACAAAAAAAATGTAATTGGTTTCAGTGGGCGGTTATGTACTGATTTAGCTTTCACTTACTCAATCCTCTTAGGAGATCTGTTCTGTATTGATTAAGTAGGTGTATATACACTATATATATATATATATATATATATATATATATATATATATATATATATATATATATATTTATTTATATATATATATATATATGGTATTTACTCGAGTGGGATTTAGCAATGAAGTTGGTCCCTCTGCAAAATAATAATATTCAAGGCAGAATTGTTTTTATTTAAATAAAGTGTTTTAAGGAATACCAACGAATGACAGATGCAGTGCAGGACTCGTGTAATTATTAAATCTTTTTAGTTATATTATTACTATTTTGTATTATCGCTCATTACTTAAATCCTGGTTGCTGGAGGCATTGCTTCAGGGCAAAGCCTCGAGGAACGCCAGTGAAATCTTCTGGTGAAAGTCCCTCCACAACCTTAAAGGATGAGTGGGTGTGTGATAAGGGACTTGAAGTTGAAAGGGGCATGAAAGTAGACTGGAAGTAATAAACATACAACATCCACTTTTATTTTCAGGAGAGGACCAATGTAAAATAAACCAAATTAAACTGAAATAAGCACGTTTGTCGGAAAGATAATTGTATGATTATTAATATATTAAAATACGTCTCTCTTTTTTTATTAGCCTGCAGTTGATTTAATGAGAAGTATAACATATTCTGATTGTCCATACTAATCACATCGCCATGTCTTTATCACACCAAGCAAGTATTGGAACAAAACATCTTTTGAGGTTCCTCCACTGACTAATGATTTAAAAAAACGAAGAAAAAAAAAGACGAAGAAGATGAATGATGGTCGGGTCTCTTAATCCAATTCTGTTTCTTGTTCTGCATGATTAAGTACGAGTCATCAATCAGCATTTTTACCTTCAAAGCACACTGGTTAATGTGCTGATGTGATCATGCTTTTAGCTGGTGTCGGAGCAGTATTCATCGATGTTGAGCTGTCAGAGGAAAAGTCAAGTCTTTTCATGTGGATTTACCATGCGCAGCCTATTTTCTGCATTTTCATACAGATTTGTTTACGGCTGTCAAGATCAGATTTTTTTTTTTCTGCCTTCATTGCGGCTTATAACCTTTTCACATTGAGATATTAAGTGCCTTAGAATTATTCAGGCTGTAATATGTTAATTAAGCTAGTCTGCTTTGCACGTAATTACACAAATCCAAATTAATTATGAATAATGGCTACAACTAACTGCAAAACTCCACTAAAACAAATAAACTAGAGCTTCTGCATTTTCTTTCCTCTAATCTTAGTTACGTCCTCTAGTAATCTTTAATTCTCAAATAAAATAGCTAAAAAAGTAAGTGCAAACTCCTCAGTTACAAAAATGAATGCCGTTGCTACCTGTATGAGATACTTGTTGAAGTCTCTCAAGAAACTTTGAACGGTTGAAAGATTGAGGTCAGGAGCTCCAGGGCGGTGCTCAGTGACTGACTCTTTGAACAGAGACTCTCTATGAGGGACAGGTGCTTGTCGTAGAAATGCGACAAAGCCCCAAAAAGCAGACGGGTTTAGAACGGCAGATTTTAACTTCAGCGGGGAGCACGTCAACCTGTCCTCTACCCGTGGTGCTCGTGACTGAAAGTACGTTATTTCAGTTCTTGATACTTGGCCCCCGAGCAACTTTTCCCCTCCATAGGAGAGCGTCAACGGTGCATGAGGGTGATTGATTAATGTGTTTTTTAGGCTGTAAGGAGATCCATAAAGGAATGTCAATCATTTCTAACAGCGTCAGCAGTGGAATTAAGAGACCAGCTGAAGCCAAAAAATGAAAATAAAAATAACAAGTGTTGTGAATCCTGTGCCGCCTCCAGGTTGTAGTGTCACTGACAGGAAGAAGAAAGGGTTCGATATGAAAAAGGCCTCGCCAAAGGCCATCGACGACCGTAGCAGTAGAGGGTCAAGTGATGGAGGGCAAGTCATGTTGCAGTTTGAGATGTACATATTGATAGGGTAGGGTTATCCAATAGCATCAATAGCCAGTTTAAATGGTGATATCATTAGGCCATGTGAATTCATTTATAATTATATAAGCCTGTAATTCGATTTGCAGAGTCAAACAGGATAATGTCATGGTAATTATGACGTTTCATTTGTATGGGGTTTTCAGACTCAAAATGGCCTCGAAGTAATGCAATGAACAATCCATTAGTAATAAGCTCACCTAATGACTCATGACTCCTACAACAGGTCCGCACTCCTAGTATTCAAAGAGCAACAAGTTCTCCTAGATCACTCGTGCAAGCCACTTGAGAACGGACCTGTTCGTATGAGTGGTTCATTGATTTATACCACATACCACACACCACATGGGATATCTTTGATCATAATTCGTTGGGCTAAAATGGGTTATGATTAATGAAAATAATGAGTCACCCCTGCACAATTATTACGAATGCTTTCCAAAAGTAACGTCAGAACAAGCAGCATTTTTTTTACACAGCATACAAAACTGTGCACCTCAATCTTATACCTCACAGACTGTGCATACCGAAATGCGGATGCTTGTGGCCACGCCCTCGTGAAGCGAATAATCAAATGCCTTTGATGCCCACTCCACACTTAAGATGTGTTTATAGCTTTGAACCGTTTCCCCGAAGCGTCAAGGCCGTATTGGGAGCCTGTTGGGTTGAAGAGAAATCAGACTTCCAATTAGACGAGCCGTTTCCTGTATTAGAGGGCTGGATTTATGAGGGCATGTTTTACAGCAGTCGTAGGACCACATAGAAGGAGCTTCCTGTTGTGACCTTGGAGTAGAAATAGGTGCAAATAAGAAAATACACTTGTGTTTTACTGCATTCTTTGGTAGGAAAATCAATTATCATATGTGAGAGCAATATTGTTATGTCTGTCTAGTTTTTGTTTAATATACAATTGACAAAAATTCCAAAGACATGCAGAACAGCAGGCATGTTATTAGTCTTTTTATTTTTTATTTTAATGACGTTTTTGATATCAGTAAAGCCTTTCTCGTTTTAATCAGTATAGTTTTTACACAGAAGCATTTAATGGTTCACATAAAACAGTTTCATGTGATTATTTTAGTAAATGAAATAATCATACATTTATAATAGCATAGCATGGAATTTACCGCACATCCCAGTGGACTGGAGCTGTGCACACATTGGAATTGAATAAATATATAATTAGATGACGTTATTTTGAGTACAATGGCTTCCCTTGAATCTTTTAACAGACCATATTGAAGGATTCTTTTTACCTGCCCTCCAGGGTTTTACTATTGATCACTGGCTTGTAATTATCTGTGCTCCAGAATATTCTGTAAAATCAGTCTATGTCCATCAATTATAATCTGCTTGTGTCTTCCTGGACATGTTGCAGGTCGCAAAATTGCCAAGAAACAAGAAAGAGGCAAATTGAGATGCAATTTAAAACATGTCTTCATGACACGACATAAGAATGAAACGATTTCATTAAACAATTCTTCTTTTTCTAGTTTTTCCTACATTTACTCTTGAAATATAGACTTAATGTTTTTTGTATTACATTCACAGTGTTGTTTTCCATTAGAAATAACTCCTGTATGCAATGTTTCACGGTGCTTGTTCAAAGAATCTGAAACAGTAAGAGCCATCTATACAGGTAATAATTGCTATTCTTTGACAGATATCTTTGTATTCACAAAGTTTTAAAAGAAGCGACACATTTGTAGAGAATATTGTGTTTGAGAGAACCACAGGAACAATTACACCGTTTATACAGTTAGTGATGGTAATTATATTAGTTTTCTTGCAGAACAAAAATATAATCACTTGTATTAAACATTGATATTTTGATGCTTCATTGCTTTTTGACATCTGCGTTCGACACAGTGGCTGTGATCATTTGCTGCAGGGGACAGTGCTTCCTGTAATATTGGGATCTGTAATTCCGTATCCACATCGAGCACAACATGGAAGCTCGTTCTGAGATGGTCACAGGCGTCGCAGCAGCAGAATATCAGGCGAAATGAGGCTTCAAAGGAATCACTAGTGGTTTCCAGCACACAGCCGTGGTTATTTCCGCCCTCAGTGTGCCTTGTGAAGTTATTTATTTGCTTACTTTTTTGGCAGAGTCTCCGCTCAGATCATGGATTAGTAGAGATATTCTCTGGCTCATTTGCGAGCTAATTTGCTGGGTTTTAGAGGCCCGTGTGGACAGTTTTGGTCCGTTATCTGTGGACTTGCATACCCGCTCCCTGCCAGTGCCTCTGACAGTCTAAACCAACAGCACATCAGGGCCCATCTTACCACCAGGGCTCAGGGGCCTCGCTACAGCTCAAAGCACGACGTGCAGCGGGATGAGCCCTCCTCCGTGGAGGATCATCCTTACCCCGTCTTACAACTTCTGTCCCTCTCTTAGCAATATCCATTTAGCATACAGCCTCTTGTTGTATTTATTAGCTAGTTTCATGAAACAGAATCCCTGCTTAGAATGGGATAGAAAATAGCAAGGCACTGATTTCATATTCTGGATCTGTATCGGTGCGTATACTGAGCATATTGAACAGATTCGGTAAGTTTTTGTTATATAATTGGAAAAATAAGTTGTTTTACCGACCTTCTACAACAATAAAAAGCACATTTTCACAAAGCTAAAAAGACAGTTGGTGAATGTACACCTTCACAAGTTGCAAGTGTTGGATGGTTGGAGTCCAATCATTTCCACCAACTAAGGTAAACATATTTCTAATTTAAAAAAGAAAAAAAGAACACTGGTATCAGATCAATATTGGCCTCTAGCCGAACCACAAAAAAGTGTAATTGGTCTTTTGATGCAAGCTAGTTGCAGCCCTCTACGTGAAATCCACTACCACAAAAAAAGTGGTATCTTGTCTATTTAATCTCATCACATCTTAATAATCTTAAACATTTTATAACAGAAACTTGCACCAAAATTCCACCTCTGAACAACCAGTTATCTCGAGTGGAAGCAATTAGCGGTTGTTATTGAGGCCGAGGAAGCAGAGATCACACCGTGCTGTTGCCCTAGTACGAGCTAGAAATAATTAAACTTCCATGCTGAGATTTCCCTCATTACCGGTCACCTCTGATATGTGTCTCTGATACAAATCCAGGTACGGAACTTTTGGGTTCGCTCGATTTACAAAAGATACATCATTAAAAACTGGCTTTGGTAATGTAAATGTTTGAACTTTAGTCGTTTAAATTTTTGGGGGGAATTCTAGAACCATTTTCCTCATATGTGTGACATTCATGTTCAGAATATTGAAACCTGAACAACTACACATATAACAAATGACTAAGATCAAAGTGTGAGTATGAAAACACGGCACAAGAATATTGTAATTTTTGTATTTCATTTGAAAGCAGCAGCTTTGTACAGCATGGAATACAAGATACTATACATTACACTATACATTATTGTTATTATGTGATCAATTATTTGTGTGCTCTCATGGTGTGTCAGTACAGCATGAAACAGAATAACATTAGCATGTTTAAGTGTCGGGGTAGGGACCACATACGATTTTCACACGTTAAGACCCTGCAAATCCAATTCATTGTTGTGCTGAACAGCGCAGGTTCTTCTTGGATTATTTCTCTCCCAGTAAAAGTCACTCGGCAAAGTGAAATTTCACAGCCTGTGCATGTTGAAGAAAATAGCTCGAGACATAAGCTTTAGATTCCCCCCCCCTCTGCATTCAGTGGTTCCCCTAAAGTACTGCTGTCACACGGGAAACACTGGTCTTATCTCAGCTGTATGAATCACCAGCCTCCGCAGCAGTTCACACCGGAGCTGCATCCTCTGTCTTCAAAGCCCCGATACTCGGACTGTGTGAATTACCACATTCTGGCATGGACCGACTTTGAGCTATTTAGACGATTTGAACTGACTTATTACCAGCTGAGCCCTAATGGTGGTTTACAGTTGGTTGGATGTGTAACAGTTTTAGCCCTTTCATTCTTTGCCAATGGGAAAGTCCAGGACAGCCAGAGACATTTCCACACGGAGCTGAGGAATGGATAGCAACCTGAGGCAGCTCTTTCTAAAACGTCAAGTTTTACAACTTAATTCAGGAAAGAGAAATACATTGTCTTCTGTCAGCCAGAAGCCTAAGATGTTACATTAAAAAACATGCCTTGGCTATATGACCCAGTATTTTGGCCAAAGTTGTAAGCACACCTTTTTTTTAATCAATATTGAGATTACGATTGTTAGCACAATCTTTCATTGGTTTTAGTGACAAAATATGTTTTTCCCCACTGTCACATTTAAATTCTCTTCCATGTTGTGCTACATTCCTGCTAACGCACAAATGTTTCATTAAAATGAATGTTCGAACAAGGCTCTTGTTCATCTGCATTCAGTGAATTTAAAAGTAATATACAGTTCATTATGCGCCGCTAACTCTCCCAAAGTGAAGCTGAAGCATCTTGATCGCCCTCTGAAGGCTGGCTGTTTGGTGAGAAGCGCATTTAATTGTTGGAAGCCAAAGTCGTGACAGCATTCATTTTGGATTACTTGTGCAGCCTTAGACCTTATAGAATATGACTGGTGCATGGCTGGTAACTATTTTGTGAGACTTTAGCAGAGAAACAACTCTTTGTTTGCCTTGTTTATATTGTTAAATGGGATTCAAATGATTGTTTTTTAAATCTGAGAGATGACCTTGATTCCCCTCAAGTCCAGAAGTAATTTCAACTTTGTGAAAGTTTGAAAGAATTATCTTTGTATATTTGACCCAGCAAGAGGCTTCAGGTTACAGCTTGCTAGTGCACACCACTAATTGGATACTTGCCTTTTTTCATCCTGGGTCAGACTTTAATTGTTGTGTTATTATTTAATTGTGCTCTGTAGCCACCATTTTTCTTTTTTATGTCTTTATTGTTGGTGCAGCATTGAGGAAAGCAAAGAGGAAAAGGTCTCCTAACCTAATTCCACCTTGGTCTCAGTCTGCGATGATATATTTTTTAGTTCAGACTTGAAAAGTGACAATTGCACAGCTATAAAAAGTGATTTGATTAAGGGTCCTATTTTTTCCATTCATTCGGTGAACCTTTATTTATACAGGGTGGTCCAGTGAGAGTTGTTGACTGTTGCATGGGCGCCCTGTGTACAAAGGGCAATAAAGTAGAGGTATTACATTTAGAATTTATGAGTGCAAACGAAAAAAGAAGAAACATGTATTGAAACATAAAAAGTGCAATTCAAATTTGATATGAGAAAGCGGGATACAAATCAGAGTTGTTATGCACCATTCTGCCTTGCTCGCACTGTACACATGCAAGGGAAGTGTCAAATAATGTATCATGATTCATGACACAACATATCTTTAATTAGTCTCTGATTCTCAGCCTGGTATCATTTATCAGCATTCAGGAAAAATGCATCCAACAAATATGCAATTAATTCTTTGGAGAAAAAAAAAGACTTATAACATAAAAAAGAAAGAAAATGGCTAACCACAGACCCTCTGATTGAAAGACGGGCATGCTAACCACGGAGCCACAGTCGCCCCACAGGTTGTGATCCTGTCGGAAATCATTCTGTAGAAAACGTTCGTCCGCTGTTGAAATATAGATTCGGACAACCGTTCCAGACATGTTGATTCTGTTTGAATTCAATGTTTGAAGCTTACTAACTCGTCTGGATGTCTGGGGCAACACACTACTACCATTGCCAACATGTGCATGCACATGTTTGATGACTTTGTCTGCAGAAGGGTCTATACAACCCGCAGCTAGGGTGCAATAAACAAATGATTGGAAATGGATCAGGCCTCATACAGCTGCTAGGGATCAATACAAATTGATCGGCCTCAATCCTGAACCTGCATATCAGCTCAGGACATCCAGAATACAACACAATGCATGTGCAAAAAAAAACATCAATACAATTGTATGAATTGGATTGACTGAGGTAAAGAATATCTATGCAGAGAGATCTTTTTCTTCACAGTGCTTTGTTGTAGAGTAAATATCCACGAATGGCAAAATATATATTTAAAATTGGCTTTCTGAATGACCACTGGTATGACACAGTATTGAAGGATCGTTTGAGTGTTCACTTTGTTTCCCAGCTCCTGTTGCTACCACTCCTAGCACCCCAGGCAACTTCTTTTATTTGATTGATTATTATTGATCACCTCAGTAGAAATAGGAAATTGAAATTGGCTTACGTTTTCTGACCAAACTCTATAAAATGACGTTCCAGAAAAGATGAAACGGTTCTGTCTGCATATTGTAATATTTGCCACCGCCGTTGTGTTGAACGCATACTCATTTTATTCAATTTATTTCAGGAAAGAGAATTAAGAGTCAACATTCCTGTTTCTATACTACTATTCAATTATTTCAACTGCTTCTGTTATGAGCACACCTTATTTGTCATGTTGCAAACTCTCGGTGGCTTTCGTTTCACCATTATATGAATTATAGAAGCGCTTACAAACACAAGCTTTTTGACAGCATGTATTTGAGATAACCCTTTGAACTGTCATACACTCAGTGATAGCTGGGAGGCACACACAGATCAATTCTTTAACACACGTCTGAAATGGGCTTTTTTGTAAACTATCTGGAGAGCATGATGATAGGAGGAAATCATGTTTTGACAGAAGTATGCTCCTTTAACATTAAAATCGATGGTGTTTATACAGATCATAGCAAATCTGCACAAATCAAACAATGGTGGCCTTTTCAGCACTACTAACATTTTGATTCCAGAAGAAAGTTTGAAGTATTTATTTTTTCAGATTTTTCAAGGCAGTGCTTCAGCTCTTTGCTGTCTTTTATTGGGAATGTAGCGGTTTCTTATGGGTATACTTTAGAATTGTATTAGGCCAGGCCTAAAAAGACAGGATGGGGATGGTGCCATCTTTGTTCAGCAAGGCCCCAGGCAAGCCACATGTAGCCCTAATGAGTCGCTTACAATTTCAGGCTCCGCTTGCTCTCAAACACCAAAAGTAAACTTTTGTCTTTTTTCCCCCCCCTTCACTATTCGGGGACCTTAAGAGGATTGTGGGGGTCATTATTTATTCATGCCATTGTGTTTATTCACCAGCCTCTATGTGTTATGGGAGAGGGAATAGAGTAGCTAGTGCAGGCGGAGTAAAAGCTGATAATTATCCACTATTAGCATTGTTTTTTTCCGCCATGGTTTAAGTCGGCTCAGTTGATGATGAAGCTCTGATAGAGGTCCAGAAACACCCATTTAAAGCAGATTACCATGTGCACGTCTTTGAAGTCTGGAATCCTCTGCCGAGGACTTGCCGAATGGGCGTGGACGCATCTATAAGCTGTTTTTACGCACCTTTTTTTCTGCGCCGTAAGAGGAGATATTCTGTTACTATGTCGGTTACAAACACTCGCGTTGACCAGGAGATCCTTAAAAACTGCCGCGACATGCCTGGAGGATGTTGTTAACAGCGAGAGGTGAGGAGATTGGAACCTTCGCTTTTTATCCCAGAACAAAGAAAGCCCCAGGGATGCTTGAATGGGGCTGTGTGTAGGGATTTGGCAATGTCGGAGCTCATCAGAACCAACATTGATTCAAAAGACTAGTGAAGTAAAGAGTACATTTGGGCTCGGGTCTCGAAGACTAAGGAGTCTTGTATATGGATCAATCAGCGATTAATCAGTTCTTTAAGAACAGTTAGAAAACTTGTCTTCATTATTGTAGTGCATCAGCTAAGCCGTCTCGACACGGTTGAGATGTCCTGCACATTCATCGTGTCCAATGAGCATTTATTATGGGTAAACGTTGCTGCTCATTCAGTTTTCTATGAAGGTGGCAGAGCTGCAGCAGTGAGGTCCCCCATGAAGAAGAAAACATACATTTCCTTTAGGTTAGGATTTCAATTTCACATTTCCAGTCTGATGCATTCTTCCGTTTGTCACGGAGAAGTCAAAACAGATGGCGTCTTTCGGCCGGATTGCAGGGCACACGGTCTCTCCGGCGCAGAGAAGTAGAGTGGACTGGATGGATGGGAGTGGCAGAAGCAAGGCAGACGGGGATGTGGGTGAATGATGACTTGGGGAGGGAGTCTGTGCTTATAATCACCTAGAGAAGAAATGTCATCTCTAGTCTCAGCCACTCTGGCCTGCTATTTGTCTTCCTAGGTGATACTCTGGAAAGCCACTAGCATCAGTGCTCTGCTTAGTGCTAAGGCTCGTGGGCTACTGCTGTTTTTATTTTTAAATCTTAGTTTGATATTTTCCTCCTCCATGCAGAGGAATAGATTAGCACTAAGTGATTACATCCTTTAATGGGTGTAATTTAAAAAGGAGTGTTGGGTAGAGATTTGATCTATTTGAGGCCTGTGGACATGTTAATGGGAAATGTGACAACTGCTTAGTTGATCTAAATCTCCCATTTCCGACTACTTCTACCATCCAAACTGTTCTCTAGGCACAACAATAACTGTATTAATGGCCAGAGTATTTGCGCTTGTTTTCTGGATTTATTCTAACCACCCATTTCTAATTTGGCATTCAACATCTCTTTAGGAGTGTACAGTAGTCGTAAGTAATGGATGCTGGGTTTAAAGTGCTGATAGAAATGTTGCGGGTCAGCCTTAAATGGAATAGTGCCTTCTGCGGCAATGCTTTTTTATTACACACAAATATAATTTCCCTTTTCTCAGTAATGGTCTTGTCTATAAAAAAACAACATTTATGGTTATTTACAATTTGTTTTCGACCTTATTATGCATTATCTTCACTCTCCGTTATTATGCTATTGATTCCCAGCAGGTAAACAGCACTGTCAGAGAAAATGTTGTCATTTTTCCAATGTTGGTTCATAAAAGCCCATTTCCCACTTCCTCTTCAAATGTTTCTACCGTATGTGTCTGTTTAGTTTCGGGTAGGGTGTTGGACTATGTGCAGCGTCCTGCAACTTCAGTTTGCCTGACAAATTAATGCCATTGCATCACCTGGGGAAATCCTTATAATCCTACAGCAGGCATATCATTTTTGCATTACCTTGGATACATGCGTAAAATCAACTCAGTGCTTGATTTAGCCTTAGTAAAAAGTGAAAAGTAAACATTTTACAACGATGACACACATACACACACATGTTTACCAGGCAGCTTATCACCTGTGTTTGCTGCATTAGGCTTATGACTTTTTCAAATCCGTCCCTTTGAGCGTCACACTGTCTCATTTGTTTTGTTTTGTCTTGTGAGATGAGATCAGCTATCAGGTCTTAATTTCATAAAAGGCTAGTTATGGCTTGCAGCTGTGCAATAGAAAACAATTATGTCAATTTGAGAATCCTAATAATGCTAAAACCAGAATTACGCCATGTTGTTTGTATTGCCTAGAGAGGTCTTATAAGTGTGTAATTATCACCGGAGCACAAGCACCTACAACTTACAAGCACATCAGTTTTCTCTAAACATGGAAGTGACAAATATAACCTGATTAAATTATACATTATTTTATACATTCTGAGTCACTACAATGAATTTAGCTCATTTTAAAGCATTGCCTCCGTTGTTGATTAATTGCAGGCTCACCTGCTGTTACTTTGTCCATCTGATGAACATGTTTGAGTCGTTGTGAAGTCCATTGCCTTTATTGATCATATGTCCTCAAGTAATGTTCTGCAAAAAGTGTGAAAAATCGACCTCCTCCTAAAATTATGGGGGAAAAACATACTGAAGAGCGGAACATGTATTTTCTAACCCTGAGGAGACCATCAGCTTTAGTGTCACTCTGTTTGTGTGCACTTGGTAATCATTTCTAATTGATCAGCTGTAATATCATCTGTTTTTGCGTAGTTATCAAACAGCAGAACATTTGTTTACATTACCATTAACAGTGCTGAATTGTTTTGAATAAATTTGGTAGAGTACGTGCAAATCCCCTTCAAAGTAACCTACAATATCACAGACTCTCAGAATGTACAATATAAAGCAACCAGGACTAATCAGCCCACCAGAATTAATTATACTTCTATATATATATATATATATATATATATATATATATATATATATATATATATATATATATATATATATATCTTATAACTTCTAGTTAAGACGCAAGTCAAATATATTCTGTTTGCTGAATAGCCCGTACAATTACAATTACAATATTGTGATATTGTGCATTTAATGGAAATTATATTGAAATATTAGTTGGAGATAAAATAACCAGATGGGAACCAGTCACTTAAATACCTAAAAATTCAAGGTACTAAAAGTCCCGTAAATCCAATATCACCTTATTGATTTGCAACATTGCCCATAGTGTCCTAATGCACCAAAAACATATTTTAAAGTATACTGTGTCTGGTCATGTCACCCAACCATAGCCAGTCTGTCAGTCTGTAATATTCAACACATCTTTCATCATGTTACATTGCAAAAACATCACCACCTTCAGTCACAAAGACCGTCAGTGACACAGAGGCAGGACTAACACTGCCTTCCCGCCGTCTTTGAAGTTGAATCCAAACCAGGAGCAGCGATATAGTAGGCAAGAGGGCACATTTAATCAGTCAGCTCAAACACTGCCAGTCCGTTAGAAAAATACAACTCAAAAAGGGTATCAAACCTCCTTTCATGGGTTTAGCAGCGCTAAAGCCTTTGTATCGCACAGCATCTCTCGGACAACTTGATTCTGACTAGTGCGCATTTGTGTTGCCCACCTTAAACAGCCCCTGGAGCTGGGCAACATGGGACGGAGAGTTGAAACGTTGAAAAAGGAATTGATGATGCCCGGGCAATTTGAAAGCTATTACATCCACTTAAAGTACTGTGTTGTCCAAAGCACCTTGTAGGCAAATATAACTCAATTAAATGACCATTATTTGTAGTATGTTTGGCATAATTGGCTTGTTTTTTTTAGAAACAAGCCAAAAAAACAACTGTTCCCCTTTGAACAGACTTGCAATGCATCCTTAATGCCTCACAGCATGCTCACACTACAGTATGAATTAGTTATTATGACTTAGTGTTCAAGTCGGAGCAACATGTAAACTCATGGCCCATTTTTACTGAGAACTACAGAGTACACACTGCTCACGATTCATTAGGATTATTACCTCCCCTGTACCAAATGTATTTTGCCCCAACACTTATTTGAGGATCGCACGTAAGATTAACATTAACAATAGGCATGCATTTATAACCAGGTCTCCAACGCCCTAGATGTTTTTTTTTATACCAGTTTAAAGTGCACAAGATCACAGGCGTATGTGTGCTTTTCAAATGAAGCACTGCAGAAGCAACACATACACCTTCAGATATCTCCAAAGAGAGTTAATCAACTGGAAAGGAAGGCCTTCATACATGAAAGCTGTCGTTGCTGACAGATGCTGGTTAGAATCAGACATCAATCTTTAGCGGGCCTTCCTCACATCACTACCATGATCTTTTCTCTTTTTTTATATCTGTAATTAAATGTCTGTTGATTGAAGAATGTATTTTGAAAGTGAAGCAGACATAAAAGGGGTCGGTCTGATTTAGGGGTTGTAAAGGTACACCTTCACCAGTGTGCCGTTGACGTGGTCCGAGCATGCGGGCTGTGGACGGCATAAACATGTGTTGAATTGTGTCACCAGAATTGCAATATGCACTGCAAAATGGTGGGGCATTAAACCCACTGCGTTTTAGGATTAACCAGCTCGCGCCATGTACCGTGTGCCCACACAAAAGTAGGTTCCTTCATTTCCCTTTGACCTCCATATGCAAATACACGAACAATCACAAGTACAGGAAACATCTGAATAAATATTATGATATCACTATTTACAGTATGGCCCTTGGATGGTGGCGGGAACAGTAAGTACAAACAGCTGAAAATATGGCAAAGGCTTTAAACATCGTATCTTGGAGCGAATCCCACTCCGCCTACATGGAGGACAAAATGTGTGTCAATTACACAACATTTTACTGATCTGCCAACCTTTCACACACCCCTGTACAAATACTACTACACAACTGTCCGAGTCAGTGTAGTAACGCACAGTCTTAGAGATGTTTTTTTCAGTTGTTTGCTTGAGTCACTGTAGATTATTAAGATGTAGATTCTTAAATGCAGGCCATCACACGCTGTGTGATAAAAAGAAGATTCAACACAATCTGGATTTTACAACAAGAGTAGCAGTGTGACGATGTCACTCGGTCCCCACTGACACTCTGAGTCATTCCTCCGCGTCCTCGAAGCTTTGTGTGCCACACGGCATCAGTTGATGGTACAGGACAGCCGCCGAGATGTTTGTTTTTTCTGCCGGTGTTCATCTGCAAATACGCTGCATTTTTTATAGATGCTGCCTGCAGCTGTAGTCCTTGAGCAAACAGATAATTCCTGTTGTCACTGCAGCACATCTGCTTCACTTTGCTCTGTATTGTGAGTGTGTAGTAATATTTAACAAGGTATTCATGGATTTTTTTTTTTTAACACATGTCTATGTATAGCCTCATAATTAAGTGGGAGGCAAAATCAGAAAGATTAACTAGGTTTAGAGACAAAGAGAGAAGGAACTAAAAGGACTCGCCAGATGAAAGATGTTGAGTCTTCTTCCTCAATTTTCTTTCACTCGACTACATTCTCCCTCTAAATGTATTCTCTATTTACCTGATTTAATTTTTCTCTCCCCCGGGCCTTCTCAAATAATGGCGTTTTTTTTTTTAAACATAAATGTTCATGTGGATATTGGCACAGTGATGATGACTGATTCTGCCTCTCTCACGCTGGAACTTGATTATTGAGATTCGGCTCATAGCATGATTCTGCACGATAGTCCCCTACAGTAGTTAGCTTTGGTGCGTACATCTCAAACCGCCATGCTGACGTCTCCTCCTGCCTCCACTCGTTAGTCAACACAAGCAGACGCTCGCAGACATGCATGCACAGCTTAAGTAACATGAAGCAGTGTCTCCCACGGGGGCTTGTGGCGCTGTGGTGGGTGGACTTTGGACCTGCATACTGAGTATACTTTTACTTTTCGTACTCAAAGTGTATGTTGATGGAACATTTTCGAGTAACATTTTTAATGCAGGACTTTACATTGTAACACATTATTTTAACACTGTCCTCAAGTAAATAATTGAATCACCTATATGTATAAATATGAATGTTGATGACATGTCTTACTGCAACCAAACAATCTTGCACCATCTCAACAACAGCCAGTGTGCGTCAACACTCACGAGTCTTCACAAAGTGTTTGAGTACAATACAAAGAACACCTACTTGCTTATTTATTGGAAGTTGTAGGGTTGTAAAAGAGAAAAAAAAGGATTGATGCATAACTGTCCGCCCACATTTGTATGTTTCTGCTGCGGTTCAGCTTATGTCTCTCATACCAGCACCACATACTGTTATCGGTTTTCCCTGGAAAATAAATGTCATTCTTTGAACTGGGGCTTTGATGTGAGGTTTACATCTCCTGAATTATTTTTGCCTGAACAACTTTTGTTATGCTTCTTCTTTTTTTTACTGCGGAACTGGTATACTTTTAAAAGTTTTTTTTTTTTTTAAATACAAAATTAATCTAACAGTAAAAATCTGTAGAATGTAAAAAAAATTCTACTTTTTCCCTAGAATCAAAATACAATCACAGTTGGTAAATTTAACGACCTTTAATCACTCACTTTAGATCAGAACCTTCAGTTATATTTAAAAAATGTATTGCAAGACATGTATTCAGAAGGTGTTACGCTAAATATCCAAATATCATGAGCAGTTATCCTAACCTGCAGATCTCAGTCACCAATGGGGTTGTCTACTCTCTTAATTGGGCTATTGAGTTGATGTAGAGTTTACATGCAGTGGGTGTCTCTGTTTGCAGTCAGGCCAAGCCAGGTAGTGATGGGCACTTCCTGGAGCTGTCGGGGACTAAAGCAATAGGGCATGGTCCAGGGACTCCTAAGTAAAGGTCTCCTTTTGCTGCTGTAAATCTAGCGAGTGAAGGCAAAGGCAATCAGCTCTGGCAGCCAGTGAAACTTCTCTGGCCATCTCAAGCTGTGACTTCTCGCCCTGCCTGTGACTTTTGGTGCCCGTGGCCCGGGCATGAACGGCACAAGCCAGCGTCAATTAAGCCATGTGAGACAGTAAAACCTCTGCGCACAAGACTAATGGCGGCTGAGCACGACTACTTTGACCTCATTCAGGTTATGAATTTGACCGTTTTTTTTTTTTTAGACAACTTTAATCTTTTCCTGTCTCATTGATGAATTTCTCTCACTTTGAGGGAAAATGCTTTAATATTCATACCAGGACCTAGTTCAGCTCATTTCTGTCTCTTGTGCCAAGATCTTCAGTCTTTCCCTCTGCTCTGTGTTTTACAGCGGCAGATACCAGCTCAGAGAGTGGTACTCTGTTTAGCAGAGTGTTGTTGTTTTGACACACGTTAAATGCAGTGTCTTGGACGCAACCGAGGGATTCCGGCCATGACTGTAATGATGCTCTTTTCAGTGGCTCTTCCTCCCCCGATCGCACATTGCTATACATTCAAGTACAACAGTGTCACGGTCATTAACCCACAGCACGGCTACTGTGCCCCTGCACCTATTACCTGGAACCGGCATCAGAGGCCCGAAGGAGAAATGAGGTGTGCGGTGTGAAGTATATGTGAAGCACAAACTGTGACTCTCTGGGGCAGTGGCCATTTGCTGCTTGTGTAGGGCTGCGGCTGATATGTTAATATCACTAATTGTTTCCTAATTAGATGCGAGTCAGTGAGTCGTATTTTAATACTCTTCAGGGATCATTACAGAGGGAGAGAGGAAATTTATCTCTCCTGATGGATGGTGGTCCAGTCAGCAGGAATTTCGACATCACGACCGGCGGACTGGTGGGAAGATGGGGAGAGCGGCAAACTGATGGCTTTGTTCACTGCAGTCATGTTACTTAAGTACTCCATTTTCAGTGCGGCGCGGAGCCGCATCAAAAGTTAATCACACATTAATAGGAGCTCCGTGGAGATTTAACATTCCATGACAGCATGGGGATTGGAGTCAATAAGCCCTGAAAGACGAAGTAGTCAGATATTTGTATGTAGGAATTAGGGTTGCATATTGGTATATAATAAGGAGCTATAAATAATCACAAGTGTAAATTATTCATATTCTTCTGTTACGGTCAGTTGCCAGTCTGATCCCCGTTGTATTCTATATTACTGAGAAGTAGGAACGTGGAGATGGACACAGAGTGGAGAAGAAATAGGAGGGATTGGTTCAGGTTGGATGCATTGCTTGGCTGGCAGGGGTTATATGCGTTTCCACGGCAGGGGGCATTAACAACCCCCGCCACATCTGGAAACATATTATTAATGTTCCTTCTGCACAGCACACACATTTGAATCTGCTCCTGTCATTTTTGTTGTTTCTCGAAATACATTTATTTGAGATGGTGTAATTTTGACTTGTGTCTGGAATTGGAATGATTTTTTATTTTAGTACATGCACTTATTCTGTAATGTCATGTGTACACTGTTACTGTTTTCTTCTTTTATTATTGCCAGTGAAACTGAAGTTAGAGCCTCATTAGCTTCTGTACTTTGAGCATAATGCAGTGAAACATAATGTTTGTTACAAGAGGAATTTATGAAATCCAATCCTCACATGTGATTGGACTGCTCAAAAGTGTCCGTACGAGACACATGTCTCTGGTCCCTAAAAGTTGCAGATTGATTGGTGGATAGATTCATGATATTATTGGTTGAAATTGGTCAGTACTAGCCAATGTAAGAACACTTCATATTTTGTTTTACAGGAAGAAAAGATCATTGTATTTTTCCACATATTGTTAAATATGTGCCCAACATGACCGGGGCTGTGCTCTAGAAAGCCAACGTTTAATTTTATTTTCATCTCAATCTGGAATAGTTCTCCTCGTTTGCATCTAACATCCCAAAAAGTATGTCTCGTTTTTTTTCTCTGTCTCTCTAAACCAGTGCATCTCAAAGTTGTTTGGATTGCTCACCCAGCTGGGGTGAGGTGGCTGAGACAAAGGAAGATGTGTCCCTGTTTGTTTTTGAAGTGTCAGAGTTAAGTCTTGCCTGTGTGTGTGTTTCATATCCCCCCCCATGTGTTGTCTCTGTTTGTGGTCCACAGGTCCTCCGCTGCATTGTTCATCCGCCTCCTCCTCCCCTGTTGAGCTGCTCCCATACCCTCCCCTTTTCATTGCATCCAATGAGAGCCGGCGAGGGTTGCTAGGTAACTGTGCGGCTCAGCCAGCCCAGGACTCTGACTCTGAGGATGAGTTTGGCCCCAATTCATTCTTAGTTAAAACTGGCTCAGGGAACCTGTATGCTCCTGCCACTGCAACTGCTGATGGTGAGTTGTGTTTTCAAACTACTGTTGCTTTCTGGAGGTTAGCCTTCCTCTGCTCCTGGACATGTTGTGTTAGAGGTCATGCAGATAGCTGTGGGCAAAAAGCATGTTCCGTTTTCTTTTTTTCTTTTTTTTTTTTCCCGAGCACCATGAGAGAGAGAGTTGAAACTTTGAGTCGATATGTAGCCTCAGGAAAAGCACAAAACTCTCTGAAGCAAGGTCTGCAAAGTTCAGAGTCTCACTCAAAGAGATGGACAATTTTGGTTCAGTAGGAGATATTTGTCACAGATATTTCTCTTCAGTTTCAATGCGTACTGGTGATAGGAATCATCCACAATGCCTCTATAGAATATTCAGAAACATCCTACATGCATCCTCTGCACCTCATGCAGAAAGTCATGAAGGAATAAAGAGAGTTACCCCACACCTGGTGCAAGTCCAAGTCCAAGTGCTTTATCATCATATGTCGCTGCAAAGACTGACTCCTTTGAAGTCGTATTAACAGCAGTGATAGCCCTACAAAAGGCCTACTGTCGTTTTATATTTTGATAGCATCTCAGACATTGCTCCTTGAGGGAGATTAGGCTTGAAAACTCCCTACGTGGTTTCTCATTCATAAATGTCAGCTACTCCTTCCTCTTGAAACACTCAGTGTTTCCTGCTGTTGACTTAACACTCGTTCAGATTGACAGAATGACATTTGGGCTCAAACTGCAAACAGCCTTGACAGTTGAGAAAAGAACAAAACATGTACAGTCCATTTACGAAGTAGCTGTCAGCGTGTGCTGCAGGTTGTATCAGCGGTTAACCTGCTCATTTGATTATGGTGAAGATTTTATTTGGGATGCATCTACGGGCCCTAATGAATTGTGTGTGTCAGGGAATATAGTTTTTTTTTCCTGTATCGCCGATAAATGTAGATTCATGGACATCTTGTGGATTCATTACTGGCTTGAAAGGCCTTGATGTGCACTAATTCAATGTACTCTGTTTATTACACTGCAAATGCTCAATGCATGGCAAATGAAAAATGCAAGAGGATAATTTCCTCAAGGTAACCTCAGGAAACCCGATTTATTATTATGGTCACAAAACTCCACACTCGTAACTGCAGCAGGTTATATATTCCTGTTTGTGATCCGTCGATATGTAAAGAGGAAATGTTGCCATTCAAAATCAGCGATTTATGCTGAATGTCTCCCATAAGTCGTCGCTTTGCATGCCAAATAGTCTTTTTTTTTATATTTGCATGTTGATGCCTTTCAACTACTTGCATCTCCCACCGACGCAGCAAACACAAAACAAAATGAAACGGCCTAAATAATTGATCCAACTTCCAAGTTAACTATACAAAGGATTGAATTCCATCAAACTCCAAAGTGCCCCAGCTGCCTGCTCAGAAAGCCCAGAGAATGAGTTATTAATCCCGACGCAAAGCCCCCCCCCCCACCTCCTCCTAATTCCACAGTAGCAACACGCAGGTCACCGGCAGTGACACGACTGTGCTTAAGGGGACGTGGGTGGGGGGAATGGCCTTTACCGCGGCAGATTTGTCTCATAACAATGATACTAATTTGCATAGGTGCAGCATTTAGCTTGGCCTCGGGGCTGTCGGAAAGGAGGAGGAGAGCACTGAGGAGGAATATTCCTCTGCTCTGCTCCAGTCATCAGCAGGATTTGTAAGAATCCTTTTAAGTTGCAAAGTACAGCATGTTTCTGTGCGTCTCTCGGGTGCAAAGTCTGTCCCTTTGTGTGTATCTCCGTGACATAAAACTGCTACTCTTGATGCTCTTGTTCATTCTGAGGACCTTTCGCCTCGCTGCAGTTACGTATGAAGTGAAATGTACAAAAAAGAAAAGTTTAACTTGGAGATTCTTCCATGACGTTTAATTATAGAAAATCTTTGACACTAAGGAGCCAATTACAATCAGTGAGAGAAGAGCCTCCATTGTTCACTTAAACCACCTAATGAGCCATGTAAGCTGCTCCGTGCCTTCTCCTACATTTTCCACATCACATCCTAATACTTTAGGAGCTTGCAGATTTTGTTTATTTAAATCAGCTTATCTTGCATTTTTGGTTGAAATGTATTTGACTCTTTCACTCCAGTGAACGACACCATTTACTCCCATCGGCTGTTCTTTGAAGCCGTCGCTTGACTCTATGAAAAAGTGACTAATACAGTTAAATCAGTAAAAATCCTGATTTAAGTAGATATTGTCTAGCATTTTTAGTTTTTGCCTTGATCGGTTTTGTGGGGTGATTTTCAGTGATATGTGATGACTCTATATACAATATTCCCAGCCCTAAAGCCTTTTTATTGGGCAAATAAGTTCTCGTAAATCCTCAACTCAACTGAAGGCTGGTTTTAGCATTTCAAGGCTGAAAGGACTTCATTAAAAGTGTTACATGTGTAGTGAGACTTTTCCCCTCAGCAGCATGAACTTAATTTTCTCAATGTGACAAAACCAGAGTTAGCCAGTAAGGTAGTGGTGTAGATGTGTCTCACATAGCAGGGCTGAACACAATTGCACAGCCAATGTGATTAAATCAGAGATCACACATTTCCCTGAATCGTCTGATCCAATTTATGGAAATGGTAATTTATGGAATTCTAATGTGCTCTGTTTTATGCAGGATCTTCATTCAGACTTCATGTTGTTAAATGCAGTGTAATCTGGAATTAAGTATGCATCTCAGGTTTTCAGAGAGAGTTACATGAGAAGAAAAAAAAGAAGTAATTTTAAAGCCACCATGGGAAAAAATAGCTGGAATATCAAATCCCATCTCTTTGACATACAGGTCAGCTATTGAAGAAATATTCAAATTCACAATTGACACAGTGCAGGGAATATTTACATTTTTTTTGCTGTCAGTAAACAACCACAGAAAACCATGTGTGCCTAAAATAATTGGCTCACAGTGTATCTCTTGCACTGGAAAACAGGTGGCTTTTTATCACTTCGGATTGCATTTGCTCAAGGTCATCTTTGAAAAAGCACACATGGATTTGAAATGTTATGCTGGATTTTGAACAAGTAAATGCTCTCAGCAGCATATCGTTATTCACATTAGTAGCCTCTGAGGCTGCAGAGGTTTTCTGTTTGTTGTTGTCGTTCCTCGGGATCCTGTTTTCATTGGGAAGAACACTGAGCCAGAGTTTCTGTAAGGCTGACGAGGCTGCTCGCTGAGGCCTGCAGTCCTTTTGTGGAGCATGTGTTTCCCTGTGGCCCCTGGCTTTCTCTGAGGGGCTTCTTCCTGGGGAGACAGCCAGTTGGAGCCCGCTGCCATGCTGAGCTGCAAGATCTGAGACACTACAACCTCCCCGTATTAGCATTTCTTAATGCAAAACAGCATGGGGTCGGCCAGTGTTGGCTTTCAGTGCAGCCGGGCTCCCCCGGTGAAAGGGCCAGCGCACCGCCACCTCACAGCTGACCAAGCAGGAAGGGCTGGCTAGAAGGCCCTGGGGGACGTGGCTGTGCGTGAATTCAAATAAGTCTTCATTCGAACTGCTTAATCATCCCCCGGCGTCTGTGAAGACAAGTAAAATGTGGTTAAAAGAGGTCACTCCAGAGAGTAATCCATCCACCGGACACCACGAGGAATGAACTATCTAAGGCGGAATGATAATTTAATGGGAAAGTAGCACATGGCAACCCGCCTGCCATGCCCTTGTTTTCCCCGGGAATTGTGAGGTTACATTTTTGGGTTAACATATGAAAAGGAATCGTTTTTCTATTGATGTCAAGTTATCAATGAACTGCAGCCAACAGACAATTTGTCCAGTCCCGTTTGACTTGCAGTTCGTCAGCGCACGGAGACCGCGGGTAATGCATTTTGTATACCTCCATATCTTCTTTTCATTGACATATATCGAGATGCATCACTTTCATTCCACGATAATTGCCGACCATCTGTGCCCTCTAACAAAATCTTCAACCTCTTGATGGATATGCAGCAGAGTGACATCCAGAGTCGAGCATACACAACCACTTGTCTTGTTCTTGGTCGGGCAGCTCAAAAGAATGACAGAAAATCCATTTGATCTCAGAGAGGCAGAGAGAAGCATATGCCAGGACTAGTCCTAATGGATTTAGTTGCAAACAGCAGTAAAGTTCCTTTTTTTTATTTTTATTGCTGTGTTTAAAAATATATGGTTTTCCCTGTTTATATGTTTGAGTTTACTTTTGCAAGGTAACGTTACCATTTGCCTCCACATTTTCATAGAATACATTGTATGAAACTAGTTCATCTACTTTTCATTTGGTGTCCTCAAAGAAAGCTGGTACAAGGATGTTGAGTACAATAGCAGCTCTTTTTTCTCCTCCAGTTAGTAATCAAGGTGAGCTACCAGAAGGTATCCGAACGAAAGCCCTCCCCCATCCCCATCCAGAGAGCCAGGCGAGACCCCCACCATGTGTTGTTTGTGGTACCTGTTACCTCTCAAATGAGTCCAGGAAAGACAGCTCGTATTCCCGCATGGCTCTTCCCTCCAGACTTCTCTAATGGTGGAGGAAACAGCAGGTCCAGCCGAGAGAACCAGCGACAGGGAGCCAGGAGAGATTGCAGCTTCACTGCCTTCATGACAAATTTTATTTGTATTTTTATAGACAAACGCTACTCAACTGGAAACTTTGCTCTGATGATTAGCCATTGGGTCTGTAGCAGTAAGTAAGATGTAACGATTTATCTGGACGCTGGATAGCTTTTGATTAATTCTGCATTGAATGGCTGACCTCGGTGTGGAGGACATGGTGTCCGTGGCGTGTCACAACCTTTTATTTCATCAGGTGTGATCATCGCTGCTGTTGATTTTACCCACTGTTCTCGTTCAGAAATATAACTTCTCCCTGGACGCTGTGCAAAGTGGCTCATTACGTCTGAACCCAGTGTTCCTCCAAATGGAAACAAATGTGGCAAGAATGATGCCACTGAAATGTTTTTCTATGTGGATATGAAGCTAACGTAAGTATTTTGAAGGTGTAGAATATTGCACCGTATCAAACCGTATCTTTATGAAGTTTGTTTGAACATTTGACATAGCGTAGATTGAACAAGGCCGAATGTGTTGGATTTTCCCTTAAAAATGTAATGTAAAGATTTGGAGCTACTGTAAGCTATCAGGCTGGTCTCTAAAATATATATATGTACTGCTGTAGCGCAGGTTATTGAATTGTTTCCATGACTACTGTTGCAGATTTTTAGTCAGGCAATCTTAGTCAGGACATCTGATAGGGATGTTGACATTTGTACGACATTTGTACTCGTTTGTGGAGTGGCATCATTACTGACGGGTGAATATGATTTTTTGCAAAAAATATACGACCGAAAACTGGATGTTTTTTTTTCTAACTAATGCAAGAGGAGTAGTTTTGTTGATGTGTAGCTCAGACAGTTGGTGTTCACTGAAATCACACACAAGACAATTTACACTCATATCAGTTTTAACATTCTTAAACTTTCACGTCTGTTCATTGTACAATTTCATTGAAATAACTGTATTGCATTTTAACAGCATGGCTTTTTGTTAAGTAGAGTACTACACACCTTTACCTATAATAACAAAAGAAAGAAAAGAAGTATGGCAATCCCTCAAATTAATTAGATTATCATATAAGGACATTTTGAATTATTTATTTGATATGCTTTGTTGAGTTGTGTCATCTGTGGATATAGCTCAATGCAGTCTACAATAAGCCACACTGCAGTCTTTATATCATCTAATAAAGCATTTCAAAATTCAACATCAACCTTTTAGAAATAGAAAGCACTCAGATAACACGAACAGTACGTCTACCAAAGCTCTTAATAATATAAACTATTATGAAATTTGTTTTCTACTGCTGGTTCGGGATTAGCCTCAGGAACACGCAACGTGATTCACTATCATGAGATACATGTGCCAGTTTTTGTTTTTCATGAATAAATAGTGAATATGCTCAGAGATCCCACAGAAATCCATTACCTATAGTTTTACATCCGTTTCATTATTTCAAAGTGTTTTTTTCATAAAAAAAACACGTTCATAGTGCAGCTAGTACCTCACAAGTTGAATCGTTGTCTCCCAGCAATTACAGCATGCTGCTATCTCTCATGGTGGGGGTTGAGGTCTTGGATAATGAAGTGGATTTGCCTTAATTACTCATCTAGAATAGCGTCAGGAGGCCTTAACCAGTCCATACATCTGTTCGGAGGAAAAATGAAAAACCCACATTCCCAGACTGAATGGATATCTTTAGGCTTCTATTTTGAATGTCGTGTGAAGGTTCGGCTATTGTGGCCGAGTCTCCCTTCTATGTGTCTCTGATAACAAATGAATCTCCTTTTCATGCCAATTTCGTTGTGCAAAGCAGCTCAATAGAAAACCATTTATTTTTCCCCCTGTCCTTTGGATAGTAGTGAGTAATTGTTGCTGAATCACCACATCTGTGGGGGTCGTGTCGTTTTGTCTCACGAAATGTCCTGATTCTCCTCTTTCTGTTCAACTCCCCCGGAAATAGCAGCAGCGACTTACCTTGCTGTCGAAGAGCTATTGAACGGAAACGGGAAGAGATGCATACAGTCAAGTAGTGAATGTAAATCATGATGCAGTGCTCGTTCTTTTTCTGGAGATCATGTTCTACAATGCCATAAAATGGGGACGGCTTGTATGCAAATAAGTAGGAGAGCGAAGTCGGTGGGTTTACTGCGGCTCCTCTTCCATGGAGACTGTAAAGCATGAGGAGGGTACTTCATGTGCAAGAAGTGTGGATTGGATTGGGATCAAATATTTCAGATAACTATGTTACTACCGAGTAAACCTGCACAGCACTTAACTAACATGTAAAAACCTAAATCTTATCTTGCATCGGGTTTAATAATTTACTATTTATATATTCAGTGTTGCATGCCAGTGGAAAATACTGTTTCCCCCCCAAAATACCCTTCGATTTGACTTTGTTTTCCAGTACAGAAAAGTACAAGTGACTTCAGATCGTTGTTGAACCAAAACTGTGCATTTGGGTTCCAAATATTTCCGGTAGCTGCTTTTTCTTCGGGCTCTCTACAAAGTGGTCCCAATAGGTTTAAACTGTGATTTGTCACTCCATACTATGTTCAGCTGATTTTCTGTGATCCAATTCCAATAGTGCTCACCCTAGACCAACCTTCTCTTTCTATCGTGACATTTTAAGAACAGTTTTGCTTCAAAAATTCACCTGGTAATATTCCAGCTTGTTATACACTGCAATACTGTGAAACGCTTGACTCTGAAACAAGGACCTGTTTCTTGTCATGTTTGAGTCCGTAGCGTGACTCATATCGCAAGCAGGGTCCTCCGGTAAACCAGGTGTGACCAGGTGTTAGAAACATGAATCACTTGTTGCCCCACATTCGCTTGATAGTCACAGGAAGTGAAGTATTTGTTTACCGAGCAGTAAATGCATTCCAGCTCAGTGAAGCGTTCGTCCTCATGATATATTTCTCTGCGTATGTTTGTGCCGTCCCTGCATAAATAAAATTAGCATAACCGTATTAATGGCTTTAGGGATCAGGTACATTACTGAGCGGGAGAGAGGTCATCCGCAACTGTGCGGTTTTACCTCACACCAGTCTATTGTCCACCAGGACTGTGGTGCGCCTCTCTCTCTCTCTCTCTCTCTCTCTCTCTCTCTCTCTCTCTCTCTCTCTCTCTCTCTCTCTCTCTTTCTCTCTGGTTTGTCTAATTACGAGGGCAGCATTGTGCAAAAGCGTACTCAGTATTGGACCATCTATCAGTGTGACAAATGCGTAATGTGGCACTCGATTTCTGCCAGGGTTTCATCCCGTGGAACATGTGCACCATGAGGCAGAGCCAGGTTCAAAATAGAGTCTGAAGTTGTTTTTTTTGCTGACTACTAACAGAATATAGTATAAATGAACTGAAATGCTAAACTTTCTGTAAAGCGCCCGTGTGTTTAAAAAGCTTGCAGGAAGAGATGTGAGCATGTGCTTGAGGATTAAACTACATTTTTGTCCTGTTTTTCCTTGCCGAGCGATCGTCTGCACATTACCTGAGAACACAAAGGTCTCTCTTTGCCGCTTTCCTAAAATGCCTCAAGCACTGAAGCCTAATGCTACTTTGTTCTCAATGCTCCTCCGCAGCATGTGCATCAGTCTGACTCGATTGACACATGTTGATGTAGCATCTTCGTGTTCCTGACCCCTACAGGATCTGAAATGACACCGTGCTTCTTGACTGGCGCGCTTTAATAAAGGAGCTGATTAAACAAAATAAGCCCCTCTGTGTGTCTATATCCCGCTCCCTCTGCTGTAAATTGGCAATTTAGTGTTGGGGATATCTGTGAAATAAAGGAGGCTTGCTGCCTTAAAGAAAAGCCACTCTTTCATTCTCAGTCAAGCCAGGAGTTCATTGATTGATGAATGGCTTAACAGATGTGGAAATAAATGGATTGAGAGTGCCCAAGGACATTGGTCTTCTATCTTGTGAAGTGCAGAGAGCATCAAATAGTGCATATAGGTCCACTGGGTACAATGTGTTCCTATACACTTCATATCTAATAGCTGTAATACCTCTGATGGGAAGTGACAACAGAGCTGGTAAAAGACCTAACAAAATGAAACAAAAAGAGACAGTTTTTGCAGCTAAAAGTATGTGACCACTAGAATCACTTCTCATGAGCTTGACCACAAGCAAGAAGCTGAATCTAAGTTTCTGTTTCAAAACCTAAACTTGCTTTAGGGGAGCTGTGGTAGCGGTAAAACATTTCACACGAGGCTATTGTTTATAAAAAAACACTCAAATCAAATGGTTCAATCCTGCTTTCATCGTTTAAGGAACATTTCAAGGATGAGACCATATCTGTCTCCTACAGATCTGGACACAGTTATCAACACTTTCATGCTGTAACTTGTCGATTAGACTACTGTAACTCTGTAACTCAGGCATCAGCTTCTAGCTCATCCAAAGCTAGCTAGTATTTTTACCCGGGCTAGAACACATGCCCAAATGACACAGACGTGGCTTCCTTACCTGTTGCCTTTAGAATTGATTTTAAATGTTATTATTGATTAAGTTATTTATCAGATCCCTTGTTTACCTATCTCCCCTCTCGCACCTCGAGATCCTCGGATGCGTCGTTCCTTGTTGTTCCAAGGTCCAGATTCTTACACAAAGGAGATAAAGCCTTTGCATTCAGAGCTAATAGAGTCTGGAATTACCTGCCCAAGGAGATCAAAATCACTTTTTAAAACCCTCTTTTTTTAAATTGCCTTTCTGTGATTTTAATACATATACACACTTTTTTTTTTTACATTTAAGTTTGTTTTATTCTCTTTGTTGACGTATTTCCTTTTTGGGCTTTAGTTCAATTCATTCATTTTATGTTTTAAATCTCTTCTGGTTTTATTGTCAAGCACATTGTAACTGTGTTTTACAAGGTGCTATAGAAATAAAGTGTATTAGTATTAGTATGCATGCCCAAACATCATTCCTTGGCTAAATACATGTAAAAAAAAAAAAAAAAATAGATGATGAAGAAGAAGAAGCCAGCTTGTCCGCTTACACAGGAGCCAGTGTTCGGTCTGAGCAAACTGTCACAAGTCTCTGTGGGAGGCAGAACGCACACTCTGATAGAGACCAGTTAGGAGAAATAATGAGCAGGAGAGGGACTTTTTTAAGAGTGGTTCACATAAGGGCTTTGTAGCTCTTCACTGAAATTAGTTTGAGGTGTTAATTTTTGCACCATAAGGCTCTTCTCACTCTGTTATTACAAGCACACACTTTCACCAACCCTTTTTGGCATATGCACCCTCAATGGATCTCCGGTGGTTTTGAAGCTCTCTCTATATGTTTTCCCCCTCTTTCCCTTTCAGACGGAGCCTTTCAGAACCATTCTCGGCTGCGGACGCCTCCACTACCGCTGTCCCACTCCCACTCGCCCAATCATCAGCACCATGCGGCCTCTATTAACTCCTTGAACAGGGGCAACTACACGCCGCGGAGCAACCCAAGCCCCGCGCCCACAGACAGCTCGGCCCCTCCTGAGGGTCTGGCCAGTGGTCAGGACTCCGGCAGCACGCAGGACAACTGGCTGCTCAACAGCAACATCCCCCTGGAAACGAGGTACGCTGTGACTCGTCTCCCTGACAATGTATAGAGATGTTGGCAAGTCTGAGCTTGACTTTTTCATGCTGTCTGCTCCATATGAAATGACCGCAGTGCTCACAATGTGCAAAGTAATGAAATTGAGAATATCCTGCTAGGGGCCAAGGACTACGTTTTGAGATGAACGTGATTTTGTGGCAAACAAGAGAAAAGTGCTGCTTTTGGGTCTTTGCCCGATGTTATCAATCCTAACATTGAGTAATTAAGTTCACGTTGGATATGAAACAGTTCTTGCAAAATTACATTTGAGCTCCCGTGAGCAGGCTTCACAGCCCCTCCACTTCAGCCCTGAGTTTTATTTATTATTTCATATTAATCAGTGCCCGGTTCTCCAACACATTTCTCAATAGGAGGCCCTTGTGTGAAGTGGATCTGTGAAGTGTTATTGTAATAATGGGAATATCTGTTGGTATTTCTTCTGCTGGTCTAATTGCAAGTCGGGGTGAAATCAAGAATAGCATCGCATGTTATCTCAACCCTCATAATGATCACAATGGTCTCTCTATAGGCTTCTCCATGTGATCAGGTTGCCTGCTAAGCAAATTTAAATAAAAATACATTTTGTAGCCTTTAGTGGTGATATGGATCTATTCAAAGCGATCCAATATAAAACCTTAGACCTTAGACCTCACCTATAGTTTATAGATTAAAAACCCGCTGCCATAAATGAAACTGTTGTTGACGGGAGACTAGCTAATAGCTAAATTGGCACGGCTAAACACCAGCCATGAATAGAATGACTGTCTCTTCCTTCAGTTTTTGTGAGACGGTTCAGTCAACAGGAAAATGAGCATCAATTTCGGCTGGTGCAAGGACAGTTAGTGGGATAATTAATGATTACATGTCATCCAGCTCCAAAGTTAACTCTGCACAGGTATTCCCTGTGGAGCAGAAACCAGATGGCGAGGAGAGGGAATCTGCCACAGGCAAGAGGGTTGCTCAATCCACATATGTAGTCTGTGTGACCTGTTCTCTTTAAAAAAGATCAACTACTAAAGTTCCAATAATGAAATTTAAACCATTAGTGACACAACGATATTTTAATGTCCCTTTTACTTAGTTAATAGTATTGGAATGGTCCTCTCTTGTCACTGTAATGGCCCTGATAAATTCTGCTCTGGTAGGTCTTATTCTGCTCTGCAGTGGAGAGATGCCAGCAGTTGGAAGGCCCTCTCCAGCCTCACCATTTTCTTTAGATTTGCTGCCAAGCATCGTTCCCTCTCTTCATTAAAAGTTGCATTCTTCCCCAGAACACAAGCTTGAGAGACCACAAACAGACTTCACACTGACCTCGAAGGGGCAGGGATCAAAAACAAGGCTTTTCTCTTGAACCACTGAACGTGTTTAGCCTGCCCATTGCATGTGGACAGTCCATTTCTGCATTGCATTGCTGCAGGGGGAGTGCATCAGGGGGAGAAATGAGACGCGTGCCTCTAGAAACTTGAGAACAAACTGAAAATGTGTATTTATACTCAACTTTACCTTATGGATACTATCCAGTGTGGACGTGATGGAACGTTAGTGCATTGTACTTAAACATTAAGATATTGAAAAGTGTTTTGTCTGATTTAAGTGTTAGAAACCGTAAGGTTCTCATTTGTAAGTGATGCATTGTTTTCTTCCAATCACAACCTTAAAGGAGCCAGAATACTCTAATGTTTATCAGAGAAGAGCAAGACGCTTGCAGAGAAGGGCAGGGCTCGTACAAAACCAGGTATGACAGAGCCCAAACGAGGGGGAACAAGAGAGCTAGATGTTATTTGTCTCTCACCTATGTAGAAGTAGTTCCATAAGGGCCTTGGTTTCTTTGTCACACGCTGTCTGTCTTGACCCCCATTTGTCAGTTGTTGTTGTTGCTGTTGCTCGGTTATCACATACTGTATTGGCATTTCTGTGTCTCTTGCACGCACATCTCACACTCGCTTCATATCCATCTCTCCACCTGTATGTAGAAACATAGCAAAGCAGGCATTCCTAGAGACTTTACAGGACAACCTCATTGAGATGGACATTCTGGCATCAGCACGCCACGATGCCTCGTACAACGACGGGTATGTTGCATGTTTGCTATCTGGCTCACGCCACTGACACAATCTGCTTTGCCATGAAAACAATAGTGATGCCTGTGTTATTTCTCCATCAAACATCCCGTTTTGAAATGCTGTCAATCACCAGCGCCTCCTGCCGTGCACACAATCGTTGCTGTGTTTGTCCCTTCCCTGTTTGATACAACGAACAAGTCACATTGTTGGGTTGTATTGCTTCTGATTAATGTTAAGCATGACCGCTTTATGAAACTCAGTTGCCCGCGTTATCTCCTATTGCCGGAATAGGATATGCCAGAGATTTTGTCCTGATGTTTTATAAATAAAATATGGTCTCAGTGACTTTCCACATCATACATTGTAATGTGACACTCAATCATGTCTATGTCACTGTCGCTCAGGAGCTTCGTGTAAACTTGTCAGTAAAATGGCCTTGACAACAACGCCGCCGCCACCGGCTCTCTGATGGGGCCGATCTTGTGGCTTTTGGACATGCAGCTCTACACGTGTTTTCCGAGATAGCCGTCCATGTTCTTCAAGGGCGAATAAATCTGCTAAAACTCCCCGCTGCAACCGTATATGCTGTATCTCTCCTGTGGACAGCCTTGACACATAGTTACCGGGAATTACTCAGCACCGCGCAGGGATGAATACGTAAACAAGAGCCAGCTGCGGTCGCTAGTCCTGTAAATTAGATTTAATATTGATTCGCAGTTTCGACTGAGCAAAAGCCAGTGTGCTTTAGCATTCTCACTAATCTAGCAGAAGCGTGACTATGGTAACAGTATTGAATGTGCTTGGAAGCAGAATTACACACCAGAGGAAGGGACTGCACTTGGACACACAGTAACCTACAGTGTTGTGATGATAGACCTCCCTTAGAAATGAGGGTTCTCTGTGAAGACTAACAACAGATTTTGTTTTCCTCCCAGGCACTTCCTGTTCAAACCAGGTGGAACATCCCCAATGTATTGCACAACATCACCAGGATACCCTTTGACCTCCAGCACGGTGTACTCGCCTCCGCCGCGCCCTTTGCCCCGTAACACCTTCTCTCGACCTGCCTTCAGCCTGAAGAAACCCTACAAGCACTGCAACTGGAAGTGTGCCGCTCTCAGCGCCATCCTCATCTCAGTAACACTGCTGTTCCTGTTGGCCTACTTCATCGGTGAGTCACCTTTGAACGCCTCTGCACGTCGGGGTGAGCGCCTCTACCTATCCGCCCCCGGCCCCACCTCTCACTTAACTGCAGACACTGGATGAGTCCGTGCTATATTATGTTCCCTCTCTCATCTGTTTTAATAGTGTTGAATCTGCACTCCGCAGCCTTATATGAGCATAGTTATATAGGGACTCATAGATTGACTCGCCCACGCACCTCGTCTGAAATAACATTATCGTTCATAGATTGGGTTGACTGAATTCAAAGAGATGGGCAATCCAGTTTCTTGCTCTTGTGAAGAGGTCAGATAGGGAATGAATTAAAAAGACATCACACAGGAGAGGACTTGCACGTTTAAAATATTCATCTTATTTGATTTAAGATTCCCTGACCAGCACACTCGGGTCCCAGTTGGGTTAAGGACTATCAGCTGTGAAATTTGAGTTCTGCTATTAAATCAGATCTTTTCTTCCCTTAGGAAATGGTATCCATATCCGAAAATACAATCTCTTATTTATTTGTGGGATCTATATACAGAGGGAAACGAAGAAGCAGTCAATAAGGAGGCAAAATGAAAAGCTAGAAAGGGAAGTTGAAAGTACATTTAATAGAATTCTGCAAGTATTCGCCGTGACGTTGTGACACTTGTTGTTTGTGTTCCCAACTCTGGATTTTTGTGTTGATTATCTTTCTGGTCTGTCCAACCATCACTTAGCGACCCAGTTCATCCTCTGTTTATTCCAGTAATACTAGCAAACTTCACGAGTGGCAGAGATTTATTTGAGTTGCTTTTCTTAAATCAATCAGAGAAAGCATACGAGAATGTGTTATTATTATTTAAAAACTAAAAAGAGATAGAGGAGAGTTCACAGGTGCACAGCAACCAACAAGAACAGCAGCATCTGCAGTAACAGTGTGATCACGTAGCGAACGTGGGGAGGTCAAAAGTCCAATGAAAAATGTGAGGTTGATGGATTTTGGGGCATTCAAGGCCACGTAGCAACAGGTTCTGGGTCATGGGTGAGGTAAGTAAACCACACGTTGACTGAATTAGTGCTATGAGCTTGGCTAAGGTTGGAAATATGAGAGTTGAGAGGATTTTAAAGGAATGACTAGGTTCGGGACAAATGGAGACGGGTAAAGCTTCTTAAAATGTAATGTCAAACAGGTATGTTCTAGGTCTGGATTTAGATAATGTTGAATATTTTGGTTGCCTCATTTGGCAGACAGTTCCAAGGATTTGGTGATCTACATAAAAAAGCTGGCACTACCGTTTTCATACCATTGTTCCAAATTTAAATAAGGAGTTACTTCATACTTCTGTTTAATATATTTCCCCATATGTGCATCTGATTGTCTTTGAATACCTGTTTAACATACAAATGGTTACACTGTTGAATTCGTTCACGCACAGAAACAGAAATAGTTTTTTTTTCAAATGGAAGGCTGGTGAGAACATTGTAGTTAATTGTCAATGACAGAACAGCCAGATATCTCTGCATGGCCTTCATCAGTGAGATAAATGAAATCTTCATTGAGGACATTTGTTATAGATATGCATTATGATGTAACAATCACAGAGGCGATCCTTTCCGCTGCTCCTTGAGGCCAAACAAACTCAAATCTGATTATACATTTTTGTTTAATTTGAAATTCGGAACAGAGCCGGACTAACGAAAAAAAAGAATGAGCTGGTTGCTGCTCATGGTTATTATCTACGGCCCCAGTCATTTAGAATCAGTGTGTGGCAAAGTTCTGGTTTGGCTTGTGTTTAGCACCAGCAGTGGGGTTTGGCTGTAGAAGTAGAGATACAGTACGTGTCTACAGTTTGATGCTTTGACTTGGCCAAAAGCCAGAGAGCCCCATCAGCCTGATAGTGCTTAATCAGACTGTGTAATTATACCCTGCAAAAACTCAGACCATCTCCCAATGCACCACAAGTAAACATGTTGGAGACCAAACCTCACTCTATGATCGGAATTTCCAATCAAGAACGAGGGCCATATTTAATTAAAGGCTGATTAGAAAATACATTTAATTTCAAGTGCAATTAATTATTGAGGCCTGTAATTGGGAACTCCGGGTGAGATGTCTAATGAACCAAATTATGCCTTCTGACAGATGTTTTGACTTGTAGCATGGTTTTATTTTGTCACAGCTTTGTAAATCGGCACATTTTGAAGTGCAAAAAGGTCGGGGGTTTAAGATGGCACCATTTTCTCTGTGGTCGCTCGCTCATTAGCACATTTGTTCTATGTTCCTCATTTTAAGGTCATCAGTATCCTCCTGTGTTCATGTATATTCACCCTGGGTATCTAGCCAAGGACGGAAAGGTTGGGCCCCAGAAATGTTTTTTCTCTGCATGATCATCCAACACAGATTTGACCTCTTTGTCTGACTTTCAGTACTTCAGGATATCACTCTTTGTTTGATTTGACTTTTCATTTTCCCAATCTGATATTTGCTTTAGCTGGTTGGTCAATAGGATGTTACTCTCAATGAAGAAAAAAAACTCAGCTTTCATATTTGTAATCTTAGATAAATACTACTATTTTTGTTAAATCAATATTGGATATTAACTTCATAAAGACTAAAATCATTCAAGTACAACATGTTCTATTGTATCTATTGATTACATTACTTTAAACTGCTTTCAGTGAAACTCACATTTCTTTATTTATATCCTATAATACCCCATATGTATTAGAAATTCAGCATCCACGTACCATGATGCACAGCTACTTAACCCAGTTAGGTCTGCGAGGTTGTTGTAGTGTTTTAATATGCTGATGTTTCTGCCCAAGCAGTTGTTTGTCCTTCTAATGTGACATGTAACTTTGCATGTATTATATTGATGCAAAATAACTAAACAATATATATGTTTATATTACTGGCAAACAGCAGTTGAAACAATTAACATTCCCACATCATTGCTTATAATCAGTGAGAATTTAGCCACATATATCTCACAAGCAGGTAGCATTACATTTCTGGTTGTGTATTGTTGCAAGCAATAGCAATATACTTTTTTGTCCCCCCATTTTTAGGTTGCAGCACATATTGATCATTTCTACAGTTATTAAAGTCATGGTGATAGGGTTGAAACACAATGGAGTATTCACGTGAAATTATTTGTGGCATTGGAGCTACATTGAACATGTCCAAGTCTCTTTTTTTACTCTTTTTTTAAATTTGCCATTCTTCACTGCAGGGATACAAGAGGAACCCCATTGTATTTCTTGACCGATTTTGTATGAGTCTGACCTGCCGATTCTGATTTGTTTTTTTCTAAGGACTCGACAAGCAAAGCTCAAACAATAATTTCAACCATCTCGAAGTAAACCATCAAAAATCCTAAATGTTATCCTTTTACTTTGTTATTGTCACCCATTTGTGGTTATTTGCTTCAAAACACAATACAAACGATTAGAAAAATAATGATCGGCTATTTTTGAAGACATTTTCCTTGATTAAAAAGGAAGTGAAAAGCTTGTTTGATGATATACTGGAAATAAAAGTAACGGCTAAAACATAAACTAAACAAAGCATGAACCCCCACCAGTTATAAATAATCATTCATTGTTGTTTTTTAGTGTCTTTAAAGAAATATAGTATGGCAATGGTGCTATGTCTCAGAGCTACAAACCGGTTAATTTATTTACACGGAAATATATAGTTTCTATAATTAAGTTCTTCCCAATGTGAATATTGAAAAGATTGATTTGCACCAGACTTGTAATAGCCCAATTCTGAAGGAAGTAAGTGCATTTGCCCAAACTCAGACATTGCCAGTCAGTCTATGTTATGTTTACTTTAGATTTATTTTCCAGTGTTATTTTTGTTTTGTTTTTGGCATTTTTTTTTTTTTTCTGGAAATGTATAATTGTGTGCAATTTAAAATTATTCACAAAACGATGAGTAGTAATTTACACAACCGTCTGCCACCGTAAGAAAGGTGTTAATGCAGTTAGGGGACAAATGAGCAACTGATGGCTTCCATGTCTAGCATATATTAATAAGAGATTATTAACCATATGGTGTAATTATGTTTCAAACCAAGGTGTGTACGAGACTCTATTCTACACTATCCTGCCTTTTTTAGATGCTCAGTGTTTGATGGTTTATACTAGTTAAATGAGAAAAAAGGCTCAGCTCATCACAGCCTCCCTTGAAGTGTGCACTAGTTGGAAAGTGCTCCTCAGATCAGAGGATAGAGGCACAGGAATGCTGGCAGATGACCCACAGCAATAAGCGCTGACTTCCTCGGATTGGCTGAGAAGCCTTCTACTACAGTACCTCTGTTACCTAATTGGCACACGGCGTGACCCAACTTCCTGCCAAGAGATAAGCGAAAGGAAGGCACAGCGTGTGCTCAGGACAAAATGGGCAATGTTATGGAGTGCAGTGCTCTTGACAGGTCAGTGGCATCGCTGGAGCACAGACGCAGCTTGTCTCTGCCAGTGGCCATCTCATTAGAAGTGCCTTGTTACTCCCACAACCTGTCTTCATTTTTGCAGCCAATTGCAGCAACTTTCGTGGGGCGTCACTGCACGATGTTTGCAAAGTTTGAAAGCAAGCAAAACTAAATCAGGAGGCTCTTCACTGGCTCCGGTCCAATGTTCTGCATATCAGAGATACCAAGAAGGCGTTGAAGAAAATCTTTGGATTTAGGATGGGAGGGGGACGCCTCTTCTACCGTTTTCCATTAGAGGCCTCAGGGATGGACGGGATAAAGAATGGGGCTCACAAAGACGCGATTACGAGGACACTTGGAATGACACCGTGCTTGGTGACTTTGTGTTGGTTCTGCCCGAATCATACACTGACTTTTTTTTTCTCCCCATTTCGCCAGTCGATGTAGAGCTACAAATCAAAAGAAGTGTCTTTCTGGAGCTTACAAAATGACAAACAAAGCCATCTCTCTCCTCATTGGTTGTCCTCCACTGACACAGTCATTTCCACGGGCACTGGACAGACGCACAACAGATGCTGGTGTTGCGTTTGAACGGATTTTAGGGATTGTCTGTGTTGTGTTTCACCCGATAACCACGGTGTTGTTGCCCACCTTTCTTCACAAATCCATCAAATATATTTCAGTAAACATATGGTACTATTTTTCTAGTGTGTGCATCATCACATTATTTGGTTTTGTGCACATCAAGTATTATATTTTTAAAAAGACTCCCAGACTACTTCAAGAGCTCTAAAGCTAAATGGGGGACCCGGCAGGGTGATGTTCTCTGATAGATCCGCAATTCATCTGGAAATGACCCAATGTATTGGATTCATTAGACACTATAGCTCAGTTTGATGTGCCACTTTGTCAAGCTCATATGGTGGTTTCAGTCAATTTGAGCTGAGCTGAGCTTGGTCAAGTAAACATTTTCTTATTCTTAGGGGATCACGGCTGTAGGATTTTGAAGTGGAGAGATGTAATATGATATCCATTGCTTAACGAAGCAACTTGCAGTTTTCTGTTTGGTAATTGATCAATAAAGCACTTTTTTTAGACTCTAATGAATTTTGATGCTGTTTGCATGATGCTGTGCATGCTTTTTTTAAATCTGAAGTTTGCTGTCCTTGCTCTGAGATGCACCTGATTCTGCTGCACTTTCTGGAAGTTACACAGGAAACCTCCTTTTTTTCTAAGACACTTTTTGTTTCCATGAAGAAGTTGCACAATATATGTTTGCATCATATTCAGGGAATAAAAACGTGCACATCTAATCAGACGTCAACATAGAATTGATCGGCTCCCATGTCACGGATCCAGCTATTTGAGTCATACTTAAGATGGACTTAGTTTGAATTCCTTGTGCTTTTAAAATAATCAAAATATTTCCATGGCAGACATCAGACTATAGGAAGTGGAATATGACCTGAGTGAGGTGATATAAGAGTTTGTAAAAAAACAACAACTAGATGTTAAGAATCCCAGTCATTGTGTTCTTACCACATTCTCTAACCTTGTGGGATGACAAGTCTCAAAACCACGACTGTGTCCATGTGTCCATTTGAGTTGTTTCCAAATAGGCAACAACTACTTCTGTGAACAAAAGAAAATACATTTTAGTTGTAAATATATGAATAAAAAAGGAGGTTTATTTCATTGATTCTTGTTTTGCAGTGGTATAACAATAAGACTGTTATAGCTGTAAGTCCACAAGAAAATCCGTTTTTTTCTCAATGTATCCAAATAATGACAGGCACAGTAAGTCTGAACAGTCACTGGCTGGCGTATTGGTGACATAAAGTAGTTTATGTTCTTGTAAAAGTAAAAAAAATAAAAAATGAAGACACAAAAGAGGAAACCAACATTGAGAGGACTAGAGGGGTCTTTCTTCCTGCTTCAGTCTAACACTGTCAGATAATTTCACTCTTTAAAATTGGATTGTGTGGTTATTTACCCTAGGAGCTTAAGAGAACCAACAAACCAATAAAATAGCAATATTGAGTTTCTGGGCATTTCTGCTGACTGTTGACTTCCAAGGTGGCTTTTGCCTTGCTAAGCTCGTCTTGTCCATTTTCTTATTGGTGATCTGTCATGGTCAGCCCCTCCTCCTCTGTCCTGCTCTCCGCTGCCATTGTTCCAGAGGACATTCCTTTTGTCGACCTTGTAAAATATCAGCATGCTTCATCCACTGTGTTCACATTGAAACACCCTGCTGTCTCCCTGCTGATGTGTTTTTTTCTTCTTTCTTTTGTCCCCTAATTTTGCAAGGGAGTGGAAAGGTAATGGGGTTGGAAAAATGACAGGGCACTGGGGAGGGTCCGTGCCGATGTTGGTGTGGTGAGACAGATGTTGTCCCACGAGGTCAGGGCAGCATTCATCTTCTGATCGCACTGCTCAGCACTTTAAAAAAAACACGCCATTAACCATTAAACCACGTATTGTTCTTTGTTCTTTGTTCTTTACTTCCTGTGCCTCCAGCTCACAGCTGTCACCTTTGGATAATTACCCCTCATCGCAGAGAAACAAACAGTTCCCTGAGTTTTTAGGGATTATTTTGAGTGCAATTTAGAGAGTATAAATGAATTTCATCCAAGCAAAAATGATAGTCATCTTTACATAAATGGATTCTGAGGTTGTTTTTCTGTTTGATATTTCAGCCATGCACCTTTTTGGGTTGAACTGGCACCTGCAACCGATGCGGAGACAGATGTACCAGCAGTCAGAGGACAATACAAGTGGCCTACCGTTTCCGACTGACCTGAGCTTGCCACCACTAGGCAACACAGGATTGGAAATACCTGGCCGCAAGGGAAAAGATGAGAGTGAGTGCCTTTTTTTTATACGGATAACGCATTTTTACTCCTTAATGTGTTTGTCAATTTATAATTAAATATTCCTGAATACGTTGATTTTCTTTCTCCAGGACGATTTGTATAGCTCTCAGTTTACTATAGTACTCGTTTGCACCCGCATTGGAAGAGAACAACATTGCACAAGAAAAAAAATAGTTTTTCAAATCTTAAAAGTTTAAAGATGACATTTTGGAGCTCAAGCAAGTTTGTTATTATTTTGTCATCCAGTATCTCATTGTGTTAATTCGTCTCCATAGTATGCAGAGGGATCTGCATTGTAATCCTATGAAAGTTGTTGTAAGTGGGAAAATGTTATTTGTTCCTGGAGGGAGAAAATGGGGGCAGCTTAGGGGACCGAGTATCCAGGGGCTGGAGGGGGATTAGCCACTCTGTCCTCTTCAGAACGGATGTGATCCTTTCATCTCCTAGTCTGTGCTGCCTTTTCCTGGCAGCCAAAGAAAGCATGTGCTCACCCCACGGTACCAACTGCTCGACTCGAAGAAAGTTTGCTCCGCTACATTCTCGAACAAATGGGCCCAGATTTAACCATGTGATTTGCCACTGGCAGAGTACAATAGGTAGGAGGTCATTACCATATAGATGAATCCAGGACTTGTCTTTTTTCATTTACCAGACAGCAGAAAGTGTGTTTAGCTAACAACAAGCCCAGCCTGCACGGCAGCCGCCGCTGATAGGAAATCAATAGCCATAGTTTTCCAAATAAGTCTCATTCTGCAGCGCTGTCGGCAGGAACAATGATGAGTTATCTGATGTTTTATCTCGGTGATGCAGATGTGTTGAAATTCAGCCATGTTTCTCTCTTCCTGAGTCTTTCCAACAAAGCATTATATCGTATTTAAGCCTGCAGAACAACAACCGTTTATTTAACCATGAGGCCCATTATCACTCTTCTCTGTTTATGATTTATTTAAACAGTCTGATGAGTACACCATTAACGTGCTGCATGAATACAAACACACCCCAACGTGTGTTAAAGGAGCCCGTGTGTTGTAGCATTATGTAAAGTCCCGATCTAGGGAGAGTGTGCTCTGTGTACTCTGATGAAACCCTTCGCCACTGATGGACTTTTGAGAACACCGCCATCTGCCGCACTGTGCGTAACCTAAAGCCGTGTCTGCCACCAAGTCCTGGGGGTAGTTTGTATGGACGTCTGCTTTAGTAGACATCGGTGCTGAAATTAGCTCCTCTACATGAGCAAGCAGATGTTTATGATTTCCACGGAGTCCCATATAAGGTGTATTATGCAGCATATGGACGACTTTTGGCAGTGGATGCACTAGTACGTACCTGAGCGGGCTTCTAGCATTAGAGACCCCTCCCTGCCATAATTACAATTTTCACTTTATTACTTTTATTTAATTATTGTATTTTATCACATCGTTGAAGCAGTTGTAGTTTCTTGTACCAATTCCACTCCATATGTTCAACCTTTTAAATCACAGCGTTAGAATCTTTTACTTTGATGAACAAGATTAATGAAATGTGTACTGATTAAAATATAAATAAATAAACTTGACATCTTTGAGTTAGCTACCTCAACAAAATGAACAAAGTTTGATCCCCAGTTTAATGATAGGATGGAACTCCTTTGAAATAAGCAATGCTGCCAGGAATTCAAAAGGTATTTCATAATTTCAGAGGAATCAACACAACACACTTCAGGATATAACCAGAATTATATTTGAGGACCCGACTGGTGTTCAAGTAGATTATTCTTAGTTCTGTACTCCCCCACACCCCCCTGGATTTTGAACTGGCATTGGTCAGAGGGGTCATTCATAATAGTTCTTTCTCTGGCTGTCAGCGATGTGATTGAATATCTGTGATATGGTCAGACAATCATGCTTCAGCAGACCGACTCCAAATGCTGGATTAATGGTGTGATCTCTTTGACCGATTTACTCTCTGTGCATTGCAGGCAAATTGGACAGCCTGTTCCCAGATGACAGCTATATAGATATGGGAGAGATTGACGTGGGGCGCAAGGTCGCGCAGCAGATTCCCCCCGGTATCTTCTGGAGGTCCCAGGTCTTCATTGATCATCCCATGTACCTGAAATTCAACGTGTCCCTGAGCAAAGATGCCTTAGTGGGAATCTATGGAAGGAGAGGCCTACCTCCGTCACACACACAGGTGGGAAATATTTTAATATCACTGACATGCTTTCCTTTGTCACTACTGGCAATCTATTGTCTTCGGTTATGCTTAGCAGATGCATGAAAGGAGAGTTTTTAAATCTAAATGTTTGAAGGGCCATAAGTTACAACATTTCTGTGTTTTCTGTAACAAATCGTGATATCTTGTTTGGGAAACACAAAATGTCAAACCGCATAAAACAATTTCCAATCCTGTCTGCATTAGGATTCAGCCTCTTTTTACATTCTTCCTCTGCCACAGAATATAAATTAGGATATTGTTCAAACAAATCCACCTAGCCATGAAGGAGTGTTTTGAAAATAAAAAAAAATCATAAATCTCTCTATTGTATTATAAATCCCTTTATTTGTTCCAGAGAGGATTTACAGCGCATTTCTTTCAGGTTCAATATCATCAATGATTCACATAAAGATACAGGACCAAGAAAGGGAGGTTTTTCTTTACCCTAAATTCCCATCTAGGTGCAGCACAGAATCAGATACATTGTGTCATTGATTATATATGACTGCTTGGTTCACAGAGATTAGATCACTGTTTTAAACATAGCTGGAGTTCAACACATTGTTCATAGCAAGCTTTGTATTTGCATTAATGTCCAGTGTGATAATTATTTTTCAGTCAAAAGATCATGTTTGTCTTTCTTCTGTATTTTTGAATTGAAAGGAAATAATTTTGAGTTTTGGTGACGTGTCTGACCACACATAGTGGCAGAAGAGTCCAGTTTCCTTCCTTATGTCGATGAAAATGAGCTGGCGTCTCATTGGTATTCATTGAGTCACAACTGATATGAAGCACCCCCCCCCCCCATCCACCAACTTCCCAGTTGTTGTTTTTCTCACTTTAATAGTTTTAAGCACGGCTTTCATATAAGATATGTGGATTAAGAAATTATCACAGCCCATCCAGCCACAGTGTGCCAAGACGTACTCAAGCTCCTCTGGAATGATGAGTTATTCATGCGGACCAAATGATGCTCCGCTTTAAAGAGGGGCTGAAAGCACTCAAGTCTCATGTGTCACTCTAATGGCGTGTCTGCGGTCCATCCATCAGTCTTTCTCACTCTGTGCGTCTGTCCGCAGTTCGACTTTGTGGAGCTCTTGGACGGGCGGCGGCTCCTGGATCAGGACGTCCACGGCCTGGAGGGGCCCGTGTTGATGCAGCGGAGCCTGGCCCCCATCACCACACACGACACGGGCTTCATCCAGTACATGGACTCGGGCATCTGGCACCTGGCCGTCTACAACGACGGGAAAGACACTGAAACTGTCTCCTACCTCACCACCTCCATAGGTGAGCGCCCTGGCCCTGACCTGCTGCGGAAACCTGTAATAGCAATCCACATAATCCCTATAATACCAACTAGCAGCACTCCACAGCAAACAGCCCACACTTGGGGCATGAGTCAGAGGCAATTTTTGGCAGATTTCAATAGCCAAGGAAAGTGAAGGTTAATCAAGGTGAAGTTGAGTATGACAAAAATCAGGACATCCGTGCTATCCTGCCATGCCCCTGAGTAGGGCATTGAGAGATCATAATATCCTCATTAGCCTGAGTGTCTCCCGAGCGAATCAGGGGTCCAGCTTCTGGGATCCATTTGCATACAATTCAAAGTATGATTGTACCCTCCTGCTAGTGCCGTTTTTGATCACGATTTGCTCCAATTTCCATCTACTTTCCATATATCAAAGTAGGGAAGACATCTCCCTCCTCCGATTAACCGTGTGTTGAACGCGGCCGTGTTTCAGACACGCATCCTTCTCTCGCGGAGGTGATTTTGTTTAGTACGCTCCTCTTTGTTCTCCCTAAAGCGCCGTTGATTGGCATCGGCGCATCAAGCAAGGTGTGAGAGGTTGTCAGGTGTCGACTTTCACAGGGATGGCAGCTGGGAGCTGTTCTCACATGCTCTTTAATTAAAAGCTCCTGGGCCAGAGTCCATCTGTGACAGGGGCTGTGCCAGGCAGCAGATCGATGAGAAGCTGTCCTCAACACCAATGTAACACCAAGTGGAGACAGGCAAAAGACCCCCCCCCCCCCCACACACACACACACACACATACACACACTTACTGTGCCAACAACAGCTGTAATTCAATACTTAATATATGATATGACACAAGGAGGGGGAGTCCGGGTCGCGTGTTTACTTCTGCTTGTTTCTTCTTGACTGTGCGTGAACGCCTCCTGTGGGTTGCATCAGAGAAAACACAACCTCTGCAGATGAGGTATTCCGTGCAACAGATGGGGAATTGGGAGAGGACGGAGTGGGGCAGAGTTAGTCAGAGCCAGTCAGAGCTAGAATTCTGCCTCTGTTAATTTGTATCAGAGCTGATCTGCCCAGAGGAGCTCAGAGGGAGGCAGAGGGGCCCTTTCTAAAATGGGTCACCGGTTAAGTGCCCTTCAGCAGAAATTGAATCTCACCAACTGCCTGAATTGTATTGAGCCGTGGAGGGATAGAGTTGACCTTCAAATAAAGCAGCCCGGGCATCGAAATACATGTGAACAATATCTAGAAAAGGCGCACTGAGAGACATAAGCAGCATTGTTTATAAGACACTGACAGAAAAAATATTTCCGACAGTGTTCGTAGGGCAACATGTCTTATTTCACCGTCAGCGTCAGCACCTTGTGCTCCTCACAGGCGTAACATGAAAGGTTTGCCTGCTGCACACAGCCAATGCCGTAATACATCTGGGTGGATGGAGCGTCCCTGTCTTTAATCTAGGCTCCTTGGCTCCTCATTACTTGGCTGTGGCTCCATGGCAATGTGAAACGTGTCCCACTGAATGTTTTGTATCACAGCCTTCTGGAGCATGAAGCCATTTGTCCCCGCCGCCTGGTGCCAGACATGCTTCAACCCAGACACGGCTCCCTATACAGGGATTCAAAAAGCCAGCACCAATGTCTTACTCTATATCCTGTCTCACCATATAGCAGAGGCTCTCTCTCTCTCTCTACGTCCGTGCACAACCACCCATCATTCAAAGGTGCTGAGCATCCTCCGAGAGCATGGCAAGGCGCTGATTAAACCTGCCGACTGCATGCTATGTCCCTCGCCTGCCGGAGAGGACTCACACAATAGTTAGCTCCCCTGATGTGAAAGGGTAATGAATTTCAATGAAGCTCTGCTTGAATCCATGATTTATGCGTTGGCCTATGTTGAGTATGTGGCTACGAGATATTCATGGCCTTCCCTCGCTGCTCTCAGAGGAAACGCAGCCAACAGACATGGGTCGTGCGCAGTCTGCTAAACCGCGTCAGTATTTGGAATGGGAGCGCTGCAGTTCACGGTCACTTCATTAAATGTGTTGGATTTGACAGTTTGTTGTACAGCAAAGAAATATGAGTTTGATTAGCAGCACATTAATGTAGCACGCCTGCCCCCTTAATCCGTCCGTGGATTGCAGTTTAAGGTAAGATATATATTTTTATTTTTTTAGATCTTTCAGTGCCTCGGTTGGTGAACGTTGAATTACAAACCCCGCTTATTTTTTTATTTTGTTTGTCCCTGTGTACACGAGCTGCAAGATTCACGCCAAGAATCTCTTCTGCATAATTGTACTTCTGGGAGAAATTTTAATGGCCACACACACGCACTGCTGCTTTCACTAGCTCTGAGCAATAAAAAAAAAAAGCCAGGGCCTCCTAGTGTAGGTAGATGTTCTTGGTGGAATCCATCAAAACCCCACCAAAATGCGGATTTGCCTCCACCACCCCTGAGGACAGTCTACCCTGCATCCCCACACTAACCCGACATGGCAAAGGCAAGCCTGCAGCACAGAAAACATCAGTAGCACTTCTGTATTTCTGGTCTCTCTCTCTCTCTCTCTCTCTCTCTCTCTCTCTCTCTCTCTCTCTCTCTCTCTCTCTCTCTCTCCCCCTCTCTCCCCCTCTCTTCCCCCCTCTCTCTCTCCCCCTCTCTCTCTCTGTCTTTTCTCTCTGTCTTGCGTTGCATCCTCAGTGATGATTGACTCTCCAGAGTAAAGGGAAGCTGAATCCATGGCTCATATTTCTAGCCCATTGTGGAGCACAAGAGACTCTTTGTTCTGTAAGTTTTGCCTCAGAGCCTCTGCTGCCTGAAGGCAACGGACAAGATTGAATATTTTTCAGGACCATTTCAGGCTTAATTCAGCAAGCATCATGTTTCAGAATCCCGCTGCTGTCGAGCGCCTCAGTGGTCACTCTGATTTCTAATAAAAGCGAGTGTCAGAACACGGCAGGAGAAGTAATAATTTGCCCAATTTATTTGATTATGTTAGGGGGATCAATAAAGGAAATGACAAAGAGTGTTGTGCTGATTGTTTGCCTCACACAGAAATGCTCTCAAACAAAGGAAGATAATAATAATAATAATAAGCCACACTGTCAGTTGGAGTCAAGGTTACTCCAGTCACAACTAACGTTGTGGATACAATACGGAAAAACAGTAAAGTAATATAGTATAACCTAAATTGAAAATGTATTGGTTTCTTTTTATAGAAAAGTAATGTATTTATATGCAGGTGGAGAGGCTTATTATATATTTGTAATGGCTTATAAGCAGGTAACTAGAGCTCACATGTTTCTGCCATCACAGCAAAATCATTTCTACATGCGGGCCATCTCGTGTTCAAAAATGAATTTGAATGTTCTACTTTTTTTCAGATCTAAGCTTTGCAATTGTCTCACAAGCATTTGTTTTCCCATTGACATGGTATAATACAAAACAGCACTTAGTCTTAAAATGTTTCATAATGCCCTGTCTCTGCACACGGTGAGACACCACTGTTTGATTTGAGCCCAACTACATTTCGACAAGCTGCCAAGAAACCTTTTGTATATCCCAGTGCAGTTTAAATTGTTTCATTTTGTTAATTATTTTTTTTTTTTTAATTTAGAACTGGTGGGCAGGTTGTTTTTCAAAGACCCAATTGATAATAAAATGATAGAACACGTTAAAACACAGCTGTTGTCAATTGCCCCACAAAAAGACGTTTAACACCGTAAATCACTATTGACTAGTACGCTATGTTCACAAAACAAAAGAGGGAGATGAAAAACATCTTAGTGTATATATATACATATACATATATATATATATATATATATATATATATATATATATATATGTATATATATATATATATGTATATGTATATATATATTGTGATGGCCTACTCATTGTTTCCTCCAATACCTCAAGCCGAGTGAAAATCAGACAATAGAAGAAAACATGAGAACATGACCCATGGCAGTGGGCATAAAAGTGTCAAATTAGGTTTTTAAAATAATGCATGTCACTTATCACATCCATTGTGTTTATGAGGAATCGTTCTGGTCGAAGCCCAGATGACCGGAACGTGTTTACTCTTTCAGTGAATTCCACAATTCTGGTGCAACATAAATGACACTCAAAAATGTTTTGCAGTGAAACAGAAATGTTGACAGGATTGGAGCTTCGTTCTTATCACTGTCATTAGCAAAGGCTTAATAATCAGCCCAAAGAAAATGAGTGGGAGGAAAATTGTTTTTCAAACCGCATTACTCAGAAAAGCTCCTGATTGCTCTCTTGCAGATTCCGTTGATGACTGTCCCAGTAACTGCTTTGGGAACGGCGACTGCGTTGCTGGAACATGCCACTGCTTTTTAGGATTCAAGGGACCTGACTGTGGGCGAGGTGAGTCACTTCCTCACTCGTAACGACTTTATTGATCGACATCATTCACACATAACATTTTAGGGTGCCGACCAAATTATATTCACTGCGTGACCAGAGCGAAGCATTTTTAATCTTCCAATTACTTTTTATTGTACTTCAGATCTTTGTTATTAAATTAGGCAGTTCTACTCCAGATGATTCATTTTTACCTGTTTCTCTCCTAATGGCGTCTTGTGTCCCGCATAAAGGAACTTTTGAATAGCTGTCAAGGGAGGAGAGTTTTAGATTAAAGGACTGATATTGAATAATTCTTTCAATTATTAAAACCAAGGCTGTGTTTATTTTCCACCTAATTAAAAAAGCTACGTAAAGGCAGTCTGTTATAATGAAAATTAGCTATAGTCACATCTTTCCACATACACTGCCATTTGTTATGGCAGTGTATGTTGATCGGCACCATTTCTTATTCTTTTCATTTACTTTCTACAGACACCCAGTCGCCATTGTGTAGATATTAGATATTTGCAGTTTGGTTTTGTTAGAATTGGGTCACATCTGCACTGGATGCCAAAGCGCGGTATTTTGGTCTGCACGTCATACACTGGAGAGGAAACCATTTCGCATTTTGGTCAGAAGCTCATTGTCAGATCGAGGCTTTTTGCACACACTATTCTTTGAAGCTATGGTTGGAGGGGTCCATTCAAATGGATGTATGCTGTCTGCTCTTTTCAAAGCTGCCTGTCCAGTGCTATGCAGCGGGAATGGTCAATACCTTAAAGGTCGCTGCATGTGTCACAGTGGCTGGAAAGGCTCCGAGTGCGATGTTCCCACCAATCAGTGCATCGACGTCACATGCAGCAGCCACGGGACCTGCATCGTGGGAACCTGCATCTGCAACCCAGGCTACAAGGGGGAAAACTGTGAAGAAGGTGATTGTTTTGATCATGGTAATGTGTCCTACATGTATAAAGTCCTAGATGAAATAGCTGTTGTAACCACCATCTCATCCTGTTAGTGAGTGACATTTTAATAGAATACACATAATGGGAACAGCTATTAAGTTTATGTGGTTTATTTAACAGTCTGTCTAGTACTGTAGTAAAGACGGGACATCCTTTATGAAGATTGTTGTGGCAGTAACACTTCACAATATGCATCCTAGGTGACTTTTCCTGTATAAAACAGGGGTATAAGGCATTACGTTAATGGGAACAGTCCATTTATTGTCTGAAATTCATATGCAAAGTATAATGTTAATCCATTAGGAACTGCACATTCACGGTGCCGGATAAGGCTTGACCAGATAAGATTGAAGGAGCCATTGTGTTTGTCAGCTCTTGAAGGCTCTCATTTCAAGATGAAAAATGGACCCCGGGAGTTTGATAAATGGGGCTTTGTGACATCCATAGGCCCCCATTCTATTTTGGGGTGGAGTGTTGGCCATAAGGAGTGGAGGGGAATGTGGACGAGGGCCCTTTAACATTTATACCTTTCTTCCGGGCGACCTTCAGCCACGATGATTAATTGCCAAGAGAGAGTTTCTTGTCAGTTAGCCTCTGATCTTTGTGCCTTGTGCCCAAACCATCTGCTAAGAGGCGAGAGATCCTGTTTATCTTACTATGACGGCCTTTATACCCATTTATGTCACGGTAAAGGGAAGCTGCCTGCTGCTCTCAGTATCTAGACATCGCTCCTGCTTAGGGCCCATTTGCCATCTGTGTGTACCATGCAGTTATTGTCTGGTAGAGGGAATGTTATTATTTTTATTGTATGCTCCCACAACTCTGGTGCCTTACAAAGCAGGCATTTATTTGACAATATGTCACAGGAAAGGGTGCTATAGAAACACATATTAATTTGATATTTGCATACTAACTAAACTGATGTACTGAACACAGATGCAGTGCAGGAAACAAGGATGCAGCAAAGTGCAATGCTTCCTCTGTCGCAGAGATCTTTAAATATTCTATAAACCAGAGTGGAGCTAGGAAGCCTGGCCGATGCTTTTCCTTACTTTCCCAGTTTTCTGGTAATGTGGGTTTTGGTTTTTCCAGCTTTGAACTACTCATTCTCGTGGCTCTCATTTTAGAGAAACGTGCTCCTATTAAGGCACCGTCCCTTTTTGAAGGGAATTTTCATTACGGGAGTTGATGGGACAATGCCAGCAGGAGAGCGGGCACGACCTGTACGTTGGTACCATAAGCCCCAGTGCCATTTAATTAGTTTGACTGTAAATCTTGTCCGCGGTGTTGGAGAAAGTGGGCCTCTTCGCTGCATTTTCTCTTAAGTTCCCTCCGTACATTCATCCTGTCGCAGCCCACCGCAGTTGTCATTCCAGTCAGGCTCAAATAGAGATGCCAGATTGCCTCTGAGTGAGGCAAGCAGCAGGTGACTGGTGTGTCTTGACACTGTCTCTTTGCAACCCCTTTCAGTGGACTGCCTGGACCCGACATGCTCAGGCCGAGGGGTGTGTGTCCAGGGAGAGTGCCACTGCTTTGTGGGGTGGGGCGGTCCAGGATGTGAGAGCCCCAGGGCGTCCTGCATGGACCAGTGCTCTGGACACGGAGCGTTCCTGGCAGACACCGGGAGCTGCAGCTGCGATCCCAACTGGACGGGCCATGACTGCTCCACAGGTGAGTGCTTCCCTCAGATGAGAGTACACACTGGCAGCTTTCCTTTTCACATACTAGTGCTGAATTAGCTCTCATTACCAGCCCGAGAGAATGTCAATGCATTAGCAAGAAAATATTGCATCAACAAAATTACTGTAATTATTTATTTATTTAGTTTTTCGCTGTTTCCAGCAGTAAGGCCATCGTCTTGCATTTATGAATGCAGCATGTTCTTAAAGATTGTAAATAAAGCATTATATAAAAAAGCACCATTTATTTAGGAATTGAGTAAGTAAAGACATAACATCAGTTAACTGTTTCACAGTTGTATCACTCTGGTCTGGTAGAAAGCTGAGTCATACCTATATTTGTAGTTATGCACTTCTCAGTTATGTAATCTCTCACAGTTATTGATCCTCAACTTCTGAGAAATAGTCAGCACAATCTAAAAAAAATATTTGCCATTTGTAATAACCCTAACATCTCTGGTGAACTCCCTGTCTTTTTTGTCTGAATTTATTTCCCTGCCTGATTCAATTTAACTTTGACAATTGCTCGGCTCCTTGCAGAAGTAAACAATTCTGATTATGAAAACGACTCACATAAAGGCCTCAATTATTCACATCAATGATCAGTCGGACGTCCACAGCGAACAAATCAAATTCTGGTTGATTTTGCTCCAAATGCCTTTCTCTTACGAATGGTTTCATCCTCGAGCTCCACATAGTTAGCTGGCAGCCGGAAAAGAGAGGCGTAGCAGGGATATTGTCGGAGGCATGATCTAATGCAAGTTAATGCTCTTTCTTGAGTTCTGGCTTTCTTCACGTTGGCACAAGGCTCACAGCTGATGATAGCTCTTTTCTGCTCCGGAGGATTGTTCCCATTGTGTTCATTTTGTCCACGGGGAACGTTCTCTCTCGGTAGTCAGAATAGGCTGAGCATAAGATACAGTTTTACAGCAAGAATACACCTTCTCTCTGAGGCTGAAAAAAAAAGTTGGGGACAATCCAGGTTCAGCTCTTGACAGGCTGCCTGCCTGCTCGCATTTACCAAAGAAATATTTTACTGAAAAACCTCAGTGAACTCAGGGGTAGATTGTTAAAGAGTTGTCAAATGGAGGTATATAACATCACTTTCATTGTTGGCAGATGCAAAAGTTCCCGATTTCTTTTCTTCTTTGAATGGTAGCCAGCTGAAGAATTTCACAGTTTTGCACTCTATAAAACGCTCATGTGAGACTATATTAATGTTTTATGATTATTCCCTGGCAGATACTTCCGATAGCTCAGTTTGAACAGGACTGATGTGTCGATAATCAGTTCATCGGATCTGTTTTAGTTGAAGGCAGAGTCAGTTGCAGCCATAAGCTGCTTTCATTTAGACAACATCATTTGTATTCTCACAAAATATTTCTGAAACGAGGGCTTCAGACCAGCAGTCCCTTAGATCCAGGAATCCCTTTATATTCAGAGCATACACAATGACCTATTCGATAATCCCAGGGATTTTGAGGGAAATGGGCAGTTAGTCTGAGTTTGCCTCGCAGAGAAAGGGCTCTGTAAATGACGATGAGTTGGCTCTTCATCCGCCTTTATCCTGTTCATTGTGGAGCTTTCTGTGGTCTAATACAACACTAAGCTCGGCAGTGGGGTAGCACAGCTAGCAGTCCATTTTCTTACAGTCTGGGGGAAGAAAAAGATGGAAAGCTTTCAATATATCTTTCAAGATTCTTTAATTCCCCCTGTAGTACTTTTAAGTCACAAACTCATTTCCTCACGGGGATTTGGCACTGTACAACCTGGGTGTGCACAGTTGGAAGTAATGCGGTTACAAGCCATAAAACAATGCCTGAGGTTTTATGTCCTTTAATATGTGTGTTTTTATGCCGTTTTTGCCATTTTCACACCCAGAGGAAAGTTTGTTTACACGGCCCTTCAGTGCAAATGGTAACGGCCATCATGGGGATGGGGGTATTTCTCACTGTTGACTCCTCTGGCCACGGATAATGAGGGTTTGCCTGCAGGCTGTAATTGCATCTTTATCACGTTAAAGGTTTCTCCTTTGTTCTAAGTGAACAGTTGTCTCACAGTCAGTTTGAGTCTGTTTTCCTTCGACCACGATGTGCCTTGATACATCTGTTCAGAGTTTTTTTCATTATTTTTTGTTCACTTATATGTTAATTAAATCACTCAAGATGCTCATTATGTTCATTAGCACCTTTAGGCAATAGAAGGCATCCACAAGCACTTCTTGAAAATGAGTAATGAGCAGCCCCCTGTTGCTGAATCCTGTTCTGATATTCTACGTTTCTATGGTTCCATGGTTTTTGCTTGTGTGTGTTTCAGCAGTCATAATGTTGCTAGCATACTGTACCTCTTCATCAATGGTCCGCTGTACAATTAGCATTAACATAGATTCACAAAATGCTAAACTGCAATTAGCAGGGGAGAGAGCTTTCTTTATTTAAGCTTTTCACGCTGGTAATGTCATGTTATGGTTTGTGGCTTAAAATACAACTCAAATCTAGTTTCTAGCAATGACAAAATCATCCCTTCAAAGGCAGTAATTGACTTATGAAAAGATTTGGGACATGGGACCTAACTTCCAGTTAGGTCCCATGTGGTCACATTTGAATTGGCTTGGCTAATAAGGCAGCAGTACGGGCCTTTTGTTCCTCGTTGCCCATACTGCTAAGCCGCTTCCATGTTTTTTTAAACACAATAGTTTAGTGAGAGGTGAACATTTCAATGAGATTCACAATAAATATGTCAGCGTTTAATTTCTGTGAGCTTTCGTCTTGTCACGCTCTCCCTCGAGTTCACGAGACGCGGGTAATGTCACGGGCTCTATCGCAGCCTGTCAGGGAGGCCTTTCAGTTGCCGCACAAAAGCGTCGGCCGAGCTTTTCTGTGGCTCTGTCTCTCAGTCGCCTTCATTCCGCAAATGTACTTCTTCCCCTGGCACACTGCACTCAGGTAGAGTAAAAACAGCATATTGACATCTCATGCCTTGAATCATGCCCTGAATATGCCTTAAATAATTCAGTGGCGCTGTACTTCCTCCCTTTAGTCTATAGCAGTGGTTCACAAACTTTTTAGGCCACGCACCCCCTTCTACATCCCAACCGGGTTCACGCACCCCCAATCCCCCACACCTTAAAAAAAACCGCAACAGAGCCTATTTATAGCCGTATAAAATCGGACCAATGCGAGAACTGTTTGCTCGCGCGTGGCGTTTGTTACAAGATTAGTCCGCTTTAAAGAGCAATAAGGATGGCGAGGACACACGCACAGGCTCAGAGGCAGATTGCATTTCACATTTATTTACTTAAACACAGTAAGCCACGTAAAGAACAAAGAGTGGCACATAGTCTCAGAAACTGATATAAATAAAAAAAGGAGGCTCCAGAGGTGCGCGCACCACACTTTGGGAATCCCTGGTGTAGACCCAACACATGAATGAGACTGCAATTGTTTTTGGATGTTTTGTAACTCTTCCAATTTTGATCTAAAAAATGTAAGGGGCTTCTGACTTGCACTGGCATGCTTGGTGTTCAGGTGGCGGCGCAAATAAGAGGCTTTAGACAGCTGTTAGCCAGAACCTCACTGCACAACACGCACTGTGGCTTCGGGCAATCTGCATTGCCAATCCAAGTGAAGCCCAGACCCAGATAATTGTCATCATATTTCCTCTTTTTTTTCCCAGTCTGATGCTCACTCTCGTTTCCTCTTTTTTCACCTTGACTCCGCGATGGGCTTCTGTGCTCCCGGTTTGTCTGTGATATCCCTTCCTACCTTCTCGGTCTCCTCGGTCTCCTCTTTCTCCGACTCCCGGTCAATTTCTTCTCCCGGTCTCTCCCTAACGCACCCCTCTGTTTTTCTCGCCTCCAGTTCCTCTCTCTCTCTGTCCCTCTTCTCTTTTATTACTGATAGCTTCAGATGTCCCACCTGACAGCTTCCCCGATTTCAGCCAGTTTAACATATTTTCATGGATGTTGCTGAATGAATGAAATGACGTTAGGTGCACAAGCTAGGCTAGCTAGTGTGTACTAAAAGACAGTCTGGCGGCCGGAGCGGAAGTGCATCTATTTATTAAATTGTACGTTTTTGATTTCAAATTTAAATCTTACAAAGGGAATTTTTATAATTAAAAATGCCTACTTAATTTTTTTAAAATTATGTTTAATATTAATTATCACACCATTAGACCACCATTATATTTTTCCTCTCGCGCACCCCCTAGAGGCAGCTCGCGTACCCCCAGGGGTGCGTGCACCACAATTTGGGAATCCCTGGTCTATAGTAACGTGGCAAAGCTACAAACTCAACATGTACAACAAAAACATAGTAAGTTTACAGTTTAATCAAAATGGCAGTGCTGATATTGATTTAATTCCTACAAGAAGTGCCAGCTGTATTATTTTGTGTCCTCTTTAGCCCCTCTGTGTCGGAAAGAGGTTGAATTTACAAAGAGAAGAACAGGCAAGGAGAAGAATAAGTCTGCTAAGGCTGCCACAATCCATGTCTTCTCTATATAATGGACTTATTAGATTTGTATTGTCAAAAAGGATTGCCCCTTATGAGGTGCAGGAATTTCTTTTCAGCAGCCAGCAGACAAGGTAGTGGAGCGTGGCTGTCTTTACTTGACAATAACTCCTGGATTTGTCTTTTTCTTCACCCTTGTTGCCTTGTCCCGTCACCACCCCTCCCTCCTTCCTTCTTTTCTGTCTGTCATCCCCCACTCTCTATCTTTTTTTGTGTCTTTTTCTATGTCCCTGTCTCCCACAGAGATTTGTGCAGCGGACTGTGGTGGCCATGGCATTTGTGTGTCAGGCACCTGCCGCTGTGACGACGGCTGGATGGGCACCGGGTGTGACCAGAGGGCGTGTCACCCTCGCTGCAACGAACACGGCACTTGCCGGGACGGCAAATGCGAATGCAGTCCAGGGTGGAATGGAGAACACTGCACTATCGGTAGGAGGGGAAGAGGTTTTGGTATTGGTGGGGGACTCTGTGTGTGTTTGGGGGGGATCTGGGGTGGGGGCAACAAAGGCGCTGTCTGTCTTTCTGCGTGGGTATGAAGCACTGAGTGTGAGGGGAAGGGTCCAGTTGGAGAAGAGAGGGAAAAGCATGCTTAATTGAATTTGTGCAACTCGGTAGAGCATGAACAGGTTTACTCAAGGATCTGAGGCTTGCCTTCATGCATTTGAATGTGGGAATGTGCTAAGGTGTCCTTTCATTTTCTACCCATCCTTTCCCTCATCTCTTTCTTTTCTCCCTTTCCATTTGCTATTTGTTTCAAAATGATGATATGCGGGCCATTGTGAGCAGATCAGCCACCACGTTTTGCTCTGTGTTTACACTAACAATTGTTCCTCAGTGATCACACTTGCAGAAGTTAAGTTTTCAAGACCTCTACTGCATGTCAAGGCCTATGTTGAAAGCATTGGCTCACTTCAAGAGAGGAAGAGGTTTTCCAGTGAGTTTTCTTTATGTTGCAGAGGAAAGTCATTAACTGTTTTGTAGTGGATTTCATAATCCTTTAGCGGAGTATGCCAGCAGTGGTTCAAGGCTTGATAATGTTGGCTCCTTTTCCTTTTTTGATAAAAATCCTTTACAGAGAGAATAGTAAAGAGGTAAAAAGGAGCCAACTGATCTTTGCCACATGTACTCTCACTTTCTATTGAAAATATACTATTCACTATGTTTGTTATTTTGTACTTCCTGAAGAGTTGGCATTCCTCATTATGAGCATTTGATTATCCTATAGAACTAGTGACTGCAGTATTGTTTTAATATTAGCAACAGACACAGCCAGGCAGCGAGTAAGCTGTAGTTCACCACTGTTTGTGACCTCACTCATCTGTTTGAAATGCCCGCTGCCAGAAAGACGCACAGAGAGTTTGACAGATTCCATGTTAAAGTGTAACTAGAGCTCATTAAGACGAGTGTTTTAATGTACTGAGCTGCATGATATTTGATGTCAGGACTGTCAAACCTCCTCTAAACCATCCAGAGGACATGTGATGTCTGCTTTACCATTCGTCCCCTGTGTGCCATCCATTCTCTCATCTTCTCTTCTCTTAGATATTTTGTTTTATATTTCATTTTTATTGCTTCGTTTTATTGGTGGAAAGTAAATGAATGCTTTCACTGAAGTATTAAACTTAAGTACAATTTTGAGACATTGGTACTTTACTTGAGTATTTCCAATTCATGTCTTTCTTTATTTATTCTACTCCACTATATTTGAGATGGAGATATTTTTTGCTCCACATATATTAATGTTATAGTTAGTGCTTTTACCTAACACAATATGAAATATGATCCAATATCAAATATGATCCAATCCTCTAGGTTAAACTACACAGTTGCCAACTGACACGGTCGCTCAATCGCTATCCTTCTATGGTCCAGCCGCTCAAGCGTCAGAGAGGAAGTCAGAAGACAATAGCCGTCTCTTTCTTCTCTGCCACAGCCTTTCATTGAATAGAAATGTGCTACTCCCACACATATAAGTCACCAGAGAGATGGGACAAAAGTTGAGAATGCTAGTCTCAAAGGTGAAAGTTTGGTTCAAATTTAAAATAGAAAGATAATTTTTCTCTCACAGTATTCTCATGCATATCTCGGGGCAGAGCTGCTTGAGTACAGAGTCTTGACTTAGTCTGTGAATGTTTTATACGCCGGCCTTACATTATTGATGGGCCTTTTATAAGTGCCACATTGAGATCCCTGCTCCCTCAACAAGAATATTCCTCAGTGTCATCCATTAAGAAGCCAAAGATCTCAATTTGAATCAATTTTCATTATTGAGAGCTCTGCATTGGCCCCAGAGCCCCATGCTGTGGAGAGCGGGGGGTTCCGATTCGGCCCGCGCAAAAGCCGGAGCCCCTGGTGACCTCATCTTCTAAAGAGGTGTTTTGTCGAGATGAAACGTTCCTTTTTGTTGAAACATCCTGACCTCCTGTGCGATATTGCTTGAGCGATTTAAGGCCAGTAATATGTGCATCAGATATACTGCCGATCCTGGCAGTTGATAAATGGTGAGAGATTGAAACGTTCTTTCTGAATATATCGCTTATTTTTTGCTCTCTCTTACTCTTTCTTTAATTCTTTCTCTCTCCTGTGCTCCACAACCCCCCCCTGTCTTTTTTTCCCGCTCCATCCCGCTCTCCCTCTGTGTTGGATCGCATTTGTTGTGTTGCTTGTAATGCATGATTTTGCTTCATGACTGCACTTTTCCTTTTTCAAATTTTTTTATTTACCTTTTGTAATGTAAACTAACACCTTGCCTTGCTGTCTTGTCATGGAAGTGGCACTGCTCAAACCTCCCTTATATGTCCTGTCTTTTATCTCCCAAGCTCACTATCTGGATAAGGTAGTGAAAGGTATGACATTCCTCCTTCCTTCTCTTTTGCCCTCCTGCCATCGTAACTCCAGCCGGCATTAACGAATCATGAACAAACACACACCATGCTCTTCCCCCCTGACATCGACATATGCAAACACTACGCACCTCCAAACAACTCATTCTAAAGATCCCCACCTCCCATCAACTTTTTTTGCCATATTGTCACATGTGAATCTCCACTTAGCACTTTCACACCTGGCGAGTCAAGTTGTGCCCCTTTCTCCACGTGTTGGATATTTGGTTTGTGTGCGGCCTTGCATCCTCGGCGGCGGTGGGGGGTGTCAGGAACGGGGCTTTATAACCTGTGCCATGCATTATGGATGAGTGTGCAGCTGTGAGCAGGGTCTGATAGGTGCTGAGGCCGCATCCTCTCTAATTAAAAGAGTTCATGGTCTGGTTGGTGCAGGGCAAGCAGGGGGTGGAGGCTCTGCAGCAACCCTGCCTCTCTGCCTCCAGCACCCTCTCTCACTCTCACTGTGTCCTTGATAATGGACCACCTGGCACGAGAGCGGCTGCCAGAGGAGTCCTTTTCGAACACTCGCAGCCTCACGTTTGGAGCTGTTTCAGGCGGGCTCGGGCACGTCTCAGCAGGGGGCTCCGCTCTGAAAGGGCTGCCAATTAAGTTGAACTAGTGCCAGCAGAGAGCGGATCTTTATTTATCCTTGTGATAAACATTCGGAGCTTACTAATCATCCGTCTCCACTGGTCCAACCAGAGTTGTTTTGTCCATTCGCTCAATAAAAGGACGGCTAATGTCCAAACATGTCTCGGAGGCAAGACACCCTCTAATGGCATTAGCCTTCGACTGTGAGTCCCTTTTCTTCAGGGAAACGAGAAGAAAATTGAGACGGGATTATTTATTTTTCTTACAATTTTCAATGCTCCACAGTTGATCCCCATTGTTCGTCAGTCTGCATCTCGGTTGCTCCTTTTGTTTGTTTTTCTTTAAACGTGGATTAAAAGGAGCCCTTCAGCGCCCATGATTCTGCTCTATAGTATGAGTGTAATGTATAAATGAGAGAGCACAATTGCAGATTGCAATATTCCATGAGTCAGCGTGTCTAAAAGCTTCATTATATTTCAATATTAAACATACATAACAATAAAATATTATATAATGGCGTTCTATGATAGAAGAACGAAAAGGAATTAGAGAAAGGTCACAGATATTATTTAGCAATACTTTGTTGTTCCCATTAAATTGAATTTAGTCCTGCTCTTCATTTCTTTTAAATCATCATTTATAAGGCATAAATGTGGATTGTTCATTGATCCATGGCCGTACTATGACTCATGTCATTATGCTGTCCTTTCGATTTATTGCAACAACCAAAATGTGAACCGATGCATTCCTCAGCTAACCATGTGATCTACAACAGCCATCTATTCTACTGCTTCTACCCTTCAGCTTTCTAAACACTTCTCCATATTCCCTTCTCATCATTGTTTCTTCCTTCATCTGTTATTTCTCCCTTTAATACATTTCTCCCTCTCGCCGCACTCGTCTCTCTTCCTTGCTCCCTCATGCTCCCACTCCTATTCTCCCTGTGTGATGTAAGAGCATCGAGACAGCCGCCTCAGCCTCTCTCTAGTTGATAAAATGGGTCAGCTTAGCATTCTCTCTATACCAAGGCAGCTCGCTAACAACACAAACTGTGACAGACGCGTGCGTTTGATATCTTGAGACGGTACCCTCTCCCTCAGCGAGGGGATCCGAATCACAAGGTACCAGATAAATGCCAAACAGCCCGAGAATGGGTGAGATAATCCTCTGATGTATGCCCTTGTGAGGACCCATCCAGAGAGAACCAGGGGAATGTTTCACCTGTCGGTCTGCTCCAGTCTGCCTTTATCTCCCCTGGGGTCTCATGCCCGGCAACACAGTGCACGTAAAGTCCTCCCCTGCATAATATTACTGGGTGCAGCCGTATACGCCTGCTCATCCTAATGACCGAACACACACTCGCTCTGAAGGCATAATGTTATTGATGAAAAAAGAGAGCAAATAATATAATATACAGTTATGATTATTTATTTTTTGCTTTATTTTTTTAAATAACTAGTGCCGCTTGTTGTCGCTCATTCAGGAGCAGTAATGCTATGATCATTATGGTGGTCACATAAAAACGGATCCAATTATGTGCAGGAATGCCAGCACATACACCACTGCTCTCATTATCCAGCTGTAGTAGTGCAGATACAGGAGACCAATCTACTGTAGTAATGAGTGAATATTGATTTAGAAGATCCCTCTTATCTGACTTTACTGCAAAGGGATATTAGAAGCTTCACAAAAGGTGTATTGAATTAATCAACTTCAGCCGAGAGTCATTATAGCCAGCCGCACCCATTTGAAAATCTTGACGTGACTTTCGTCAGAGGGATAAAAGCAGCACACCATCGTCATCAGCAGGCCCACATTGTTTTATCGTTGGTTTTTGTGCACAAACAATACACGGTATTTATCCACCACCCATTTAACCTGCTGTATTTGATATTATGTGCCCACCTCTGTCTTTTGTCACTTTTTGTTCCACAGAGGGCTGTCCTGGGTTGTGCAATGGAAATGGTAGGTGCACTCTGGGTAACAATGGCTGGTACTGTGTGTGCCAGCTGGGCTGGAGGGGCACTGGCTGTGACACCTCTATGGAAACGGCCTGCAGTGATGTCAAGGACAACGATGGAGGTAAAATCCCAAACAACACACACCAATGTCTTCTGACACCGGCCAAGCTTCCACAGGGACTCTTAACTAGACATGATTTGACCACAGAATGAGCCCCCTTTTGCTTGAGAATACACTCTACCTGCGTTCTGCTTTCCAGGCTCAGTTGTTCTCTTATGCAGGTGAGGATGAGGAATAGCTTCCGGGCAGTCACCTGGACAACAGGGTTTTATTAAAAACCGGCATTGCTGCCTTGAGGCCTCTGAGCATGGGCTGGCCTCAGGAGGAAGCCCCCGTTCTGCCCGCTAACTAGCCCCAAGCAGAGCCAGGCACACACACAGAGCCAGCCAGGGGGCTGCACCACTCTTGAGGCCAATTGGAAGATGTAACTTCCTTTCTTCCAGGCCTCATTCTGGGCTTGAGCTATGCGATAGCATCCCTTATTTATGCAGGGACTGTTTGTCTGGCTATCCCCCGCCCCCCCCCCCCCCCCCCCCCCCACTTTGCAGGGACTACAGGGCTCTTACTGGCAAAGAAGGGGTGCTGCTGGGGATTTGACTGACTCCTGACAGCAGGGTTTATTTTTATCACCCATCTGGCCAGATAGGCCCCTGAAAGCAAAGGGTAGGGAGTCCAATGACCCACTTTAGGAAAGAAAAGTGCATCGCACAGCAGCTCTTTCTGAGCTGTTTTATTTCATCCAAATTACAGATAGAGATCCAAAGCAATTGTGGCTGTGTTCAAATGTTCTCCAGGACAGAGATGTACATGACATGGCTCCAATCATGTTGTAAAACAACAGTCAAAATGAGTAATGCCCGAGTGGCTCAGATATATATATATATATATATATATATATATATATATATATATATATATATATATATATATATATATATATATATATATATATATATATATGCTGTGTCCAGGCTGTTGTTTAATTAGAGACTGTGTGCGTGTGTGCCTTGTTTGACCTTGTCAGATGGCCTGGTGGACTGCATGGATCCAGACTGCTGTCTGCAGGCAACCTGTCACACCACCTCTCTGTGCGTTGGCTCCCCGGACCCCCTGGACATCATCCAGGAGACACAGATGTCCTCTGCACAGAGCAACCTGCAGACTTTCTATGACCGGGTGTACTTCCTGGTGGGCAGAGACAGCACCCACATCATCCCCGGAGCCAACCCCTTCGATGGAAAGTAAGTGACTTCGATGGAAAGTAAGCGCATTACTCTCAGCAGACACCACGCAGTGCAGCTTTCTGTGACCAGGCTAAAGTTGTTCTTCTCCTGGGAATCAAAATTAAATTGAATTTTTAGCATCGTCATTTATTTCTCATGCATCAATCTCTTGTGAGCTCATACTCATTCAGTTGAGTCAGTTAAATTAGTCATTGTTGGATTTAAAGCTGCTATGCAAAACTTTTGTCTCCCCCCTCTGGCAAAGTGAGTCATTACACAAACACTGTTGACGTTGCATGCAGGTGAGTTTCTCCTCGCCATCGATCGTTTTCGTTTTTTACTTTAATCCCTCCTCTTTTTTTATCTGGAGCATCCACTCCAGGAACTTTTCTTGGACGCTTCTTAGGATCTTCCACCATAACTGCTGCCATATTACATAGTCTTTCCGGACCCCCTTAGTTCTGGCCGGTAGACATAAAATACACCAAACACCACAAATCTGGTAAACCACGAAATACAGAGTGATTTCCCTTCCGGCGATAGGTGTATTCCTCATTGTTTGGCAATGACTTGAATGTGACAGACATTTGTCTCTATGTAAAACTCCCAACTCTGTTTCACATTTTAATTCAGCTACTCCGCTAATTTATATTGTAATAAACAGTGATCTAGTCTGAACTTGCAAACATCACTTTTCTTTATATTTATCGTATTGATGTTTCAGGTGCAAGCCCAAATCAATCAGTAGCTTTCATTATTAATGTAGGCCAGTACAGTCACAATGCTGTGGTTGTTGCACCAATGTCGTGGTCGTTTATTTTTTATTTTTACCCAAACCAAAATATCTGTGCGAAGCAGGGCTCTAGGTGCTGTATAGGCTGCGGAGAAATGGGCAGGGACCGACTGTGTGCATAACTAGAAGGAGGATGAACAGATGATGATGGACAAACAGAATGTGGCAAAAAGCAGGGAGCATTCCAATGCATGGAAGGCATCTCATATTCATGTATTGTGATTACTTTTACTGTAATCCATCTGAGGCCCACTCCCAAAGGCAGAGCCCACGACACCCCAGTCGTGGAATCTGAGGCGCTTTCATATCAGGCAGGATGGCTGTCAAAGTCCCATAAGATTCCCCTGCCTCTCTTTTCCTTTGTCTCTGTATCTTTTCATCTTTAATCGCTTGTGAGGCTGTGTCACCTTATTTGCATCCCACTTGCTTATGGATCTCTCTCATCCTGGTGTATTATACTCCTGTGAAACAAACAGCCAACAGTCAAAACAAAATAAATTGAGAATAAAATATGTTGAGAATATTTTCAAATGTTGTCCCCGGTGATAAAATATTCTAAAATGGTGTCAAAAACAACAGACGAATCAAAAAAACTTCATAGAGTGGAGTTGTTATTTGAGGCTTTTTTTTACTTCTTTTCAAAGTGGTGGCAGAGGGTTGTAGTTTCAGACATTACTATTTTTAGTCCAGCAGAGCTGTTGCTTTGGTGTTGAAGGAAAAAAATCAATTTCAAAAGTGTCTTTGCTCAAGCAGGATCATTTCCATTAGTATAATTTGCAACACGACACGTCCTAGCATTGGGTGTTATTTTGGAATAATGTGATGTTTGCCACTAATGCAGTGCATCTTATCTCATTGTTTGGAGTAAAACATGTATTTTATCTCTACACTGTCAGTATTCAGCATGTGAATCTTTAATTTCTTAAGGCCTTGACACAGAGGTTTTGTGTGATTAATTCACACATCAATATTTATTATATTTATTTGACTGTTATTTTTTCATGAGTCCTTGTGATTTTACGCTGTGGAAAAGCGACTTAATTTTTTCCGGTAAGAGGTGGATGTATCTGTAATAAAGGCATCAGCCAATCACATTCTGCGGGACTGGTTGAATTGCGCCTATATTTGTTATGATTATAAAACACCAACATGGATGCTCCGTAGTCCGAATTACTCCTTTCGACCTCGACAAACACAGCATATATTAGATCCACTCCTTCTGTTCTTACCTTTCACAATAAAAGCCAAAGACATTTCCAACGTTTTCATTAACAACACCAACCGTTATCAAACCTGCCTGTTTTTCAACCAATTGAGCAAGTGTCATGGCGAATACTTGAGAAAAGCCCTTGTGTCACACTTTGTGACATTATTCCTATTTGACGTTTTCTATGGCCTTTGGAGAACCACTCAACATTTTGCAGTTCTCCACTGGACAGAGGAAGAGGCGCAGAGGGTTGAGTAATACTCCTGTCTCTCTCTCTCAGCAGAAGATGCAGCCCATAAATAAGTAAAATCAAGAATCCAGAGATGAGCTGCAAGATTGGAGGCCTCGGCTCACCTAAAAATATCAGTGATAATCTATTATTCATGCCTGGTATTCATTCCCCACCCACTGATAGATATGAGCGGTTGTGACAGGGGGCTCGGGGCCTCTGATGAGCCTTACAGGCACAGTCTCAGCATCACCCTGAAACGCCTGCTTTGGTCACCTGATCATCTCTTCATTGATCCATTAACCGCTTCCTCATGCTAGTAGACATGTCAGAGTGCTATTTCTGATGTTTCCCACCACGAAAAAGCTGCAAAGGTGCCACTGAATAAAGCATCTGCCACTGCGTAAAAGGGTCTCAACTCTCCACCATGACACACAATACAAGAGAGTGGATACTGACTCGAATAGTAAACAAGGTCTTTGACCATGGAACAATTTGGGCAAAGATTGATAGCTGGTTTATAATAGCAAGGCAGAAGCCATTTGTTTCTTTTACTGGCTTGCGTTTTATTCATTTTATTTATTTATAACTCTTTTATTAGCATTAGGCCTTTAGTGTCAGAAAATCTCTTGTTTGTTTTCTCCCCCATGTGCTCTATCTCTTTTAGCAGCATTATATATTTGGAGAACAAAACATTTATATTGAGGTCTCTTCAGTATGCAGGGTAATACATAGGCAGGGAAAGAGAGGGCTTATATTTGCATCAGGGTTTACCCTATAATCAAGTGATTTGCATAGGTAGTTATGTTTTTGTTGCCATTTATTAGCTGTGCCGGAGTGCATTTATTTCTTTTGTCTGAAATACCACTGCGTCGTGGTTCCTCACAATTACACAATGACAAAAGGGGGTGATTTTCCAATTCTGTGACAACTTTATACCGCGTGATTGCTGTGTGTCTTTGACACTTATTATATTTGACTATTTTTTCCTCACCAAAGGTTGTTCAGTTTGCTTAAAAGTATTTTGTTTTACACAGTTACACACCCACCTGAGCTGAAACCGGCAATTTGTGGTAAATTGATAGAACAGAATTATTAGCTGAAAGTATCACTAGTGTCATCCCAAAAAAAAACAGCAAATTCGATGCACACACTCAATCAGAAGAGCCAGATAACAGGAATGTTTTCCTGTGAGACATCGGTCGGCGAATCAGTTCAGGACAGCTTGTTTGAACGGTGGAAGCTCCTCGTGTCAAAAAGGTAGTCAGGTAGTTTCAGCGTCAAGCGTCAACATAACTTCCACGACATCAATGGCAAGAGCTGACGAGACTAAGTGTTGTTATCCATAATACTTCCACTTAAAAAAAAAAGAAAAAACACATAAACTACAGATGATTTCTTGCTGCGTTCATTTTTCACAACATGTCCTTGTGTCGCCCTCTGCGGATGATGTATGACTAACTGGAGGTTGAAGATATTGCGAAGGTCCCTTTTGACTTTGTGAATCCTTTTGGACGAGGGAAATCTCGCACGGAGGGGAAGTTTCTGCAGCAAATGCTTCACGCTTCCTTTGCTGCTCTTTCCCTTCTATTTGATGTCAATATTTAAATCATTTGTCTTGACAGCGAAGAATCATCTCCCCATGTGGCTCACAGAGGCAGGCAGGAGATAGTTCCACTTTCCCAGCTTTGTCTGAAGGAAATGTGGATGATTGCCTCTTCAAACAAGACTCTAAAATAAACTGTTGGCATGAATGATTAATTGAGACGGCTCGGCCCGCGCTGCGCTAACTTTAGTAGTAATTGTATGTAAATAGAATTACAGATAAATCTTTGGGTACGAGCCCAAGGACTCAGAACAGTATCTCCTTGCTTGTTTACAGTGCAGTAGTGGGCAGCCAAGGTCTTCTGAAGGAGACCTGGCCTAATTAACATAGAACTGGGTTTCTGGGGACCAGGAATGTGTGGGGTGAATGATCTTGCCTCTGGTAAGGACATGTTGAGGGCAGCTACTAACACACTAGTGTTAATTGTTTCCAGTACGTGGCAGTGTTTAAGACCCAAATGTATTAAAAATAGCCATGGTCTAATGAAGAAGTGGCAGTAAGGCATTTGTTAGGGGACCAATTTTTTTGCGAACGACCACAGAAACAATGGCTGACCATGAGCTGGCCCTTTCTAATGACATGGGCAAGAACTCGACGGAGGGGGGAGACGCGAAACAGCAAGGTCTCAACTCATCAGTTCAGTAAGATTAGGAGGTGAAGTTGGATGACTTCCCACTATTGATCGGTGGGGACTGATGATCAGATCTAATTTATGCAGCTTCTGGAGACCTGATGTCAGTCTGGAAATCTGTCAAGGTCTTGATAACCAGCCAAGCAAGTCTTGCAATCTGCAGTCCTATTATTTTCCTCTCTTGCATTCTGTAATGGAAAAGATAAATCCTCATTTTTTATTTTTTATTAATTAGAGCAAAAGCAAAGTAAAGCTTCCTTATCTTATTATTCTGAAAAGCCCTTAGAGACATCGTAGGAGGCAATAGGTTGTTCTTTCTGTTTTGGCTGTTTTTTTATTGTGGACAGTATTTATTTCTAAAAACATAAATTCTTACAGTATGTTTTTTTTTTACAACTTGTGTTCTTGGTGAATATTGAAAAAGTTGTACATCATTGTAACTGCTTTGTCCTTTTCCTCTCCCATGCAGCCATGCTTGTGTCATTCGTGGACAAGTAGTGACCTCGGATGGAACACCGCTGGTTGGCGTCAACATCAGTTTCATTAACAACCCGTCCTATGGTTACACAATCACCCGGCAGGATGGAAGGTAAGAGCCCTCGTCCCTATTGACACACACGCACCAAATCAAGGGGTGCAACGCAAATGCCACCAACCGCTGCCTAAATATTCTGTACAGAGATGTGACAACGATATTTATATTATTTTCAAATAACATTGTTAAGTTGGGCTGAATATGGAGGGGGAGGAAAAAAATAAAAACACAGTTGCCACAGCAAACTGTGCCGCCATTGATCTGCTTTGTGCTTTCATTTGGTCCAATTTTGGAGTTCTCGGCTCAATTCCCAGAGAAATCAAACAAAGCCCTTCTGGTACACTCATAAGTTATGCTTCAGTAGCAGCAGGGAGGGGAAAGAATAAAATATGCCAATTCAAAGCAGCTCGCTGGGGCCATGAAACATGGTGCAGATGGACATTATTTATTTGACAATGGAAGATTTACAGAATTAAGTGAGACATTTAAGTTTTGTCTCACTCAATCAGACTTGCAATTCATTTGCTTTGCATCTGTCTCTGCTCTTGTTGTAGCTACATTTTTTGTCATTTTTTGTCATGGGTGACACAATAAATATAACTTTAATTAGTTGTGTGGTTGTTTTAAATCTATGTCGAGATAGGAATGCAAACAAATGTTCTTGACCGCTATCTTCCTTCGACAAATCCACATATTTTCTGTTTCTGCAAGAGAGAAGGAAACCTTATCAGTAAGCTCATTGTGCAGCTTCTTGATGTATCATTATCATGAAACAAGTGGAAAAAGACTGAGCGACTCTATGCCAGCTGCTTTGGCACCAGTAGAGTTACTAGTTCCATGTGTTTCTTTCTTGGCGTGAAAGACAAACTTCAGGTAACATTGTCTGTAGAATGTTGTGTTGTTCTCTCTACATGTTTTTATTTATATCAGATTGCACACTCTCGCAGCCTCCAATCCCTCGGTATCTCTCATAGTAGTCAGTGCTCGTAAGGTCTAGTGGCAAACCAAGCCTCTCTATCACAGCACAGCATGAATTGGTGTTTGCTCTCCAAGCCCCACTTCCTCCTGACACTTTTATCAGTCACCGCACTCTAAAGGCCCACTTCTTTGCCGCAGGTTTGATCTGGATCATTCTTGCCTCTCCTCATTTCTTCCGTCTTCTTGTCACTCCTCTTTTTCCCAGTTTTACAAAAATCTCCCATCTCCACCTCATCATCCTCACCTTCCTCGCTCATTTCATCTGCTCCAACCCCCCTCGCGCTACTAGGCCTCTAATCCCTCCCCACCCTTAAGCCTTTCCTCTCTGGGCAACACTCTTTCACTTATGTCCTGTACTTTCCTTGAGCCCAGGTCTCATGTCCTTTCCACTGCACTGGTTCTCCTCATCGCTATCCTTTTTCCCATTTATGCGTGTCCCATTTTTCTTATGCATCACTCCATTTTTCCTTTGCAATGCTCTGTACTCCTTCCTCCCTCCCAGCATATGTGTAAACACTACTCCATCTCCCGGGTTCCCCTGTAAACATGTCCAGTCTCCTGCAACTCCCCTGCAATCACTGTAAACTGGTTCAGTGCAGCGTGAAATCAGAAATGCACCTGTTCAGCCATTTAGAAATGAGAAAGCTGTCTCAACTCATTTTTATGATGTGTTCTTTATTGTCCAAGGGCTTAGGTTTTAAATTACCTTTTCCACTATCTTGAAAAGTTTTTCTGGCCTAAACAAAAGCGGTTAGTTTAGTTTCTTTCCAGCTGTGTAGCCATTTTCTGACTGACTGAGCATTGAGACGCTCCCGTTCCCTTTTATGCTTTTCTCCAATAATGAGCAGAATGCTGACGGGGACTCCAGCTAATTACATTATTACGTGCTTGAGATGACCTCTATAGGAGCACGATATAGATATGGGAAATCCAGTGTGCACTTTACAACTTGTATACCACTTGTATTGGAAAAAGATCCATCCGAATGTCCTAAAATGAAAATGTATAATTTTCACATCTCACACCTACTTGTAATATATATAATAAGCATTATAATTACTGTTATTTTTTTTCAATGTTTTTGGTGGTTTTTTTCTTCTGTAAACACACGTCAGCCTTGTCAAAGGGGACACCAATGTGGTATTATGTTTATATACAGTATATAATTAACATGAATATAGAGTACTTTCTCTCACTTCAGACGTACATAAAGGGACCTCACTTACCACCTAAGCATCTACATTATACAGTTATTATTCACTCTTATTAAACTTATTCACGTATTCACTTATCTATCACTTATCAGTCCACTCAAGTAGATATCGTCCATTTCATTATAAGTATACATTATTACATATCATTTGTTTGAGAGTTAACCCTGCCAAGTTCTTTGGCAGGGTTAACTCTTTGAGGCTGATGCATTCCCTGAGGCCACAAGCAACCAAGGCTGCTGTAGGTAGTTTAATATGTTTTGTCACATGGCTTAAGGCTGTTGTCATGATTGATAACAGCCGGCGAAGCCCTCCATCGATTGGCTGCGCCGCCCATGGGTATCTGTCCAGAAGTGTTTAAAGAGCTCGTAGCCTTAGCCCTGCCAGGCGCCCTGCAGACTGTACGGCGGCTGACGGATCGCGGCACCACAAGGGTACGGCTATCAGCCCCCATCGGCTCTGCAGCCTCCGCACTACTGGACAAGCTCACACCTAGCCAAGGGCAAAAGACCAAGGGCGGAACAAACTTGTGTTTATCTCCACTGCCAATCAAATGTTTAGCCTTTAAGGGGAGTTAAACTGAGCAGATTATTCACAGTGGCTTAAACCAAGAGGGAGGTTCCTTCATATAGAGGCCACTATTTGGACCTGTAATTTGAATAAAGATGCTTCCCCTTGGGCCTGTTGGTGAGCGGGTACTAAGTAGCTCTTAGAGAGAAGTGACAAGAGCTGCAGAAACCCAGTGCAGGTGCAGGCACGCTGCTGTCACCATGCACCAGTCAGACTTGATTAAATCGCCAGAGTGCAGCCTGTTTACTGAGACCTGCTCAGGTCAGACCAGAGGCATGGGCCCTTAAATGCAACAGCAGATGGGATTGCATTGCAGGGCTTTTAGTTTGACGTTCGAGTGGACAGCCTTCATCTTAGGGATCGATAGAGAAGTGGCGGATGCCTCCATCCTGCAGCACATATTCTCTCTCTCTCTCTCTCTCTCTACTCACACACACGCACACATATAAATAAATGTGCAGGAGCAGTGCATCACAAAAGCTATGGGTGAAACAGTCATGCCTGAATTTACAGCATGCATCTACTGTTTTTCATCCATCAAATAAAATCTACAGATTATGACAGTAATTAAGATATGTGCTTTGAATATTGTGATTAATCGTTCTTTTGTATTTTCAGCCTGTGTGTGCCTGAAAGATAATGCTAAATAGTGAAACGGCATTCTTTCTTCGCAGCCTTCATTTTATAAAAATTGGAATGTATTACTGTTTGATCTGTTATAACAACACTTAATTAGAAAATAGTCATTATATTCACAGTAAATTGTTCCATGGTTTAATCCTCAACACACAACAGATTACATGCATTGCTAATGGGGATTTTCACAGTATTTTATTTGAAAACTACAGTCAACATTGATCCCCTCTGACATTGTGCGCCTCTGTGTTCCAGTTTTGACTTGGTGACCAACGGGGGCATAGCCATAGCCCTGCACTTTGAGCGCGCCCCGTTCATCACCCAGGAGCACACTCTCTGGTTGCCATGGGGGCGGTTCTTCGTCATGGATACCATCGTGATGCGGCACGAGGAGAACGATATCCCCAGCTGCGACCTCAGCAGCTTCGCCCGGCCCGGGCCCGTGGTGTCACCGGCTCCGCTCACCGCCTTCGCCGGCTCCTGCTCTGAAAGGCGCACCGTCGTACCCGAAATCCAGGTGACCACTCCCCGCCCCTCGTCACCGCCCCGCAGCTTGTGATCTACATTGGTCTCTCCTCCAAAATGAATCATGCCCCACATCTGGAGGCGGCCCTGAAGACTATTCATCAAGCACAAATGTAATAGTAACTCTGGCCCGTGGCAGTGCTGTAATTTTATCTCTCTGGTGTAATTGGTCCGGGGAACTCTGGCGATTTACAGCGTGCATTGTACTGCCTCGCCTCAGAGCGATGATGATTACCTTGCACACAGAAAACAGCCCGGACATTTTTAATTTCTCCTGGGTTGTGGGCTCCTCGATTGCTTTTGCAGTATATTTCATGTCTGCATATATTGTGCTATCCGTCTACACATGTATGTGTCTTGTTTCGCATGAGCTTGTGTGTGCAGGTGAATTTGTGGCCACTGTACGTCCAGCAGGCATCTCTGTGCCCTTCTCTAATTACTTTGTCTCCGACTTTGCTTCGTTAGATTTATGGCATGTGAGTGAATTTAGCATGCAGACCTCTCTATTTATAGCAGCCTTGTCTTTGCTGTTCCTTGAGCTGTGAGAGTGTCACACTGGTACATCGTCCAATTTACACTTGTCCTTATAAAAGGGAATTCTAAACATTCAACCACTCTGGAACATTTGTCAAGAAACGCACCAGAAGTGACATGTCCTCCAACTGACTTCCACTTTGGGTAGCCGTCTTAATTGTTACTGTACATTTTGTACTGTGGAGACAGACGACGAGAGGTCACTTAATTAGAGCAGAGAGGAGTTGGTCACCCAAACTAGTGCTGTCGACCCTTGATCCTAAATATGAATACTGTATAATATAATTGAGTGCTGACCTACTGTTGTATCATCAAGAGGTTACAGGTCTGACCTCAGTGGAAAATCCCCAAAGCCACAGCGTTGTCTCCTGCTAAACCAACTTTTATTACTCTCTGTATTATCGGACGGTGCCAGCTCTGAGCCCAAGGGCACTCGTGTGATGCCATTGTCATATGGATTGCAGGGAAGACTATTGTCCTAATGAAGGACTTGCTAATATTAATTCAATTATGAAAATACTCCCTGAAGTACATAATGAAGAAATCCGTCATTAGATTCCCTGTAACGCATGGACATAATTGTCCTCTAATTGATGTCTTTAATCTTTCCGTGGTTCAATATATTTGGTTCGGGGCGACTATGAAAAATATGTAACAAATGGCACAGTTGCCACTGACCGAAGGAATGACAAATTGATAATCTGTGTGAAATAATGGACATGCAGAGGCATGTTATTAATCCTACCGTAAACACTGAGGAACATAGAATTCTAAGCACTTCAGAATTTGCAATTCCTATCTTAGGGATTTATCTTAGTCTGTCTGCCATTTATATGCTTTATTTTTTTGTCCATAGTCTCTGCAGGAGGAAGTGCCCATACCTGGGACAGATATGAAGCTCGGCTATTTAAGCAGCAGGACTCCAGGTTACAAGTCAATACTGAGGGTGACCCTCACCCACTCCACAATACCTTTCAACTTGATGAAGGTTCACCTCATGGTGGCTGTGGAAGGCCGGCTGTTCAGAAAGTGGTTTCCTGCAGCCCCAAACCTCTTGTATGACTTTGTGTGGGACAAGGCTGATGTCTACAGCCAGAAGGTCTACGGCTTGTCTGAAGCATTTGGTAGGTGATCAAGTGATTATTGCATATAATGTGAAAATGTTTCATCTTGAACACGTGTTTCACTAATACTAGTTTCATCTTTCCCTAGTATCTGTTGGTTTTGAGTACGAGTCCTGTCCGGACCTCATTCTATGGGAGAAGAGGACAGCTGTTCTTCAGGGCCACGAAACCACCGCCTCCAAACTGGGAGGATGGACTATCGACAAGCACCATGCTTTAAATATCCAGAGCGGTGAGTCAACTACTAATCCCTTTCGAAATGCCTATTCTCAGACACTCGGCATTAAACCACCTACTCAATAAATGATTTCATGCTGAAAGAAATCTTGATTTGAACTATTTATTCAAGTGTTGAGTTTTCAAAACACAGGTAAATACATGTGTGGCAGTGCAGTTTTCAAAAAAATTGTGTCAGCGATTAAGAAGAAAATAGCATAATGCAGATATGTACATTAATATCAGGGATTGTTTTATTTACATTGGAAACAAGCATCCTATTTAACTAGCGGTTTCGGTTTTGTTTTATATAATTAAATCTCATTAGGACTCAATAACATACCTCATCATTTGATAAGATGAAAAATGTTTGGGGTGTCAGTCTTCAGTTTGACGCTCCTTATCGCATTTTACACATCACATTCTGCTCGTGCCCAAGACTGCAGATAAGTACCACCATGTCCACCGAGTGCCTCAGATGATGCTTTTAGTGTAGCAATGAATTGTCCTGCCCGTCTGTGGCATTTTGAGGCTTTTTCAGTTCAGCAGTCATGTATCCTCAGATAGATCTGACTTTTTTATTACTTCTGTCCATTTTTAGGTGAAGGGGGGGGTCAATTTTCCCATTGCCAGTAAATTACTCCTGAGAGGCAGAAGTAGGAATGAAGAGAGAAAGTTAGGGCAACACCTGTCACTGGCCAGGCTTTACAGTTTGTTTGTGTCTGGAAGGGCTCATCAGAGGAGATGAGGCATACTTTTATGAAAAGTGCTCAGGAAGGTGGCACTTTGATCTGTCACACTAAACTTTCTAAGTCTAAATGTGCTGTCCGGGGGAGGGAGAGAGCTAACCCCCCACCCCACCCATGCAACCACCCCAGTTGGCACATCCACGTCCTGTTCATGCCCAGCATTTTAGAATCATCCCTTATTTAATTGCTGTCAGGCTGCTGCTCCCAGCAGCAGCAGCCCCTATTATTAAATCAAGTCCCAGGAAGGAGATGCTCAGCTGATCCTTTCTGATGCACCAAATGTTGTGACACTCAAAGAACTCAGGTCGCCACGTAAACCAACCATCAGGAGCAGAAAACCTCCTGCAGACACACAGATGCTGGATTTCAAATATGATTACATTGATTGGGCAGCAGCAACATCTTTACATTAACATATCTGAACATTTTCCAAGAGTTGATTGGCAATACTAATGGAAACATAGTTTGTGTGTGTGTGTGTGTGTGTGTGTGTGTGTGGGTTGTATGCCTGAATGCCTGCACATGGACTGTACTCATATGGCTCTACTTTTATTCATGCACAAAGCCGGTGGAAGCAGGGAGGCAGGCGTGCTGCCAGTATTAATCGGGGCAAGTCAATTTTTTTTGTGATTGTATGCCTGTGTGGTAATTTTCTAGCTCCAAGAGATTCCAATTGTGCCAAGGGCTTTTTGCTCCCCGTTTTGGCGTGAAATTGTGCCTGTGTTTCCATCCGCTAAGACCACCTCTTATTGCAAACATGGGCACACAGAGCAATTTCCATGGCTTCAGTTGGTAGAGGTGCACACACAAACCTATTCAAAACCGCATCAGATTCTTGTCTGTGTGTTGACTTTCACTCTCTTTTAAAGTGTTTATCTAATATGTATTTTAATCTGCAATAGACGACCAGGAGACAGAGACTTTCAGCATGGTGGCACTAGAATAGCCTCAGCTTAGCAAGTTCTCACCAGTGACGTGTTAGCAGTCGCCCATTTACAAACAAACAGAGCAACTTGAGCATCCCGTTTTAATATTTTGGCTCCCCATTTGTTAACTGCACTGCCCATTATCACACACACACATCAAGCAGCATGGGTGTCTTAATTAATTAAATCTTCTGGCGAGGAATTTGTAAACCTATTTATATAACCCCCTATGCATCTCTACGCACCAGACTGGAATGCTGGCTCTACAGATTCAAAGTATATGCAGATTTTCTGCAAGTGTAGATGGCAGCCGGATTTGTCTTAAAGCTCCTTCACAGTAATGTAGAAACATTTTTTAACGTAGTAAAACTCCTGTAATCAAATTAAATGTATGTTGTGTGGACATTATTAATTGGGAAGGGTTTCCTTATGAAAGTGGAAAAGGACAGGGTGTTGTATGCTGCACAGATTGTAAAGCCCCCTGAGGCAAATTTGTGATTTATGATATTGGGCATCATAAATAAAATTGACTTGACTTCATTTTATGTGAATTGCATGATCAATTTGCAGAAGTGGAATAGATATATGCATGCCTAAATATGACCTAGATGCAGACTGCTAACCTTTGTTATCACTGTGGTGGAAAAAATACAGTCACCAGTTACTTAGTTTTTACTTTCAGATTTGTGTAGGTGTATTGTAACTGCCTGAATTTAATCTTCTTGTAAAATAGGTTTGTTGACAGGATTTCAAGTGCCTCGTAAAATGTAAATCTAACTTCATCTGCCTTTGGCAACAAATCTTGGGTGCTAAATATTCATTGTATAATAAAGCCTCTTGAAGACATTTTTTTCTTGGGAGAAACTGGCCCGGATGCACTTCCTGGCATTTTAGGAAACGCTGCTGCTTTCAAAGAACAGAGATGCTGATTGCTGCCTATTGTTGAAGCCCACCTCCGGTTATCAAAATTGCACAAATTAGAAAGAACCAGTTGGTCACATCCCTTTCCACTTGCTCCACTAGTCTGCACCTGCATTTTTGCTCGCATTCAATTTTAGGGAAAGAGAGCCCAGTCAACTCTGCTCAAACCAGACATGTTGCAGGTGTTTTTACTTATTTTTCTCTTCCTGCACCCTCATCAGGTATTCTTCACATGGGCAACGGGGAGAACGTCTTCATCTCCCAGCAGCCTCCTGTAATCGGTAGCGTGATGGGAAATGGGCGCAGGCGCAGCATCTCCTGCCCCAGCTGTAATGGCCTCGCTGACGGAAACAAGCTGCTGGCCCCCGTGGCTCTGGCGTGCGGCTCAGATGGAAGTCTGTATGTGGGCGACTTCAACTATGTGAGGAGGATTTTCACCACGGGGAACGTCACCAGCGTCCTGGAGCTCAGGTAACTGAAGAGCAGCCCACTAACGTTCACTCAGGACCATGAGCTCAGATGGGCTTGCACACAGGTCGTAAACCACTGAGGTCGATTGAGATGGACAGAAACGCCCTCAGGCCCAGGATTGATGGTCCTGCCTGTCTCATCCACCTGTAACAGCTGCAGCTTGGCCCTGATAGGGGCTGAAGAGGATGTAATGGGGTCTTAACAGAAGACGTTCCAGGAAAAGATTAATTTCTCAATTATCATCAGCAAAGACGGAGGATTTGAGTAGATTATAATTAATTTGTCATGATTCTCTCTTAAATATATCTGTCCACTTTTGTTCTATCTTCTAACAACTAACATTTCCTCTCCTTTCTCTTCCTCTCTCATTTTCTGCTGCACTTGGCAAACAGAAATAAAGACTTCAGGCATAGGTAAGCCATACAGTATTTGCTGAAATTAATATAGAGAAAGGGCACAGTCCACATACTTGATGTCAAAGTGCCCGTTTGAGCCCATTTCAGATGTGCACTTTTGATCAGCGAGAAGATCATATCTTTAAATTATGACTGACTGTGATTTTCATCTTCATAAAGCTGTAGATTTAGTAGCTTATGAGCTCTTTATGAGCTTACTGAATCTCTGGATTCAGTGGCTTGCTCACGGCAGTGTTTTTGCATTTGTGTGTGTGATTGCAAAGAGAGAACGGAGCCTATTGTTGGCTCAGTAGAGACTGCCCTTTGCCTCAGGATTGATAATGAGGGTCAAATAACATTGACCAATATAGATATATAAGTATTGAGTCATCTAGTATTATGGTTTTGAATGTGTCCCTATAAATAAAATGGTTGTGGAATTGCTATCTGTCAAGTAGTCAAGGAATGAAGTCAACATTTCAGAGTGGGATATAGAACTTACATTTCATTGCCAGTGTATTCGGCATACCTTGCTACATCCACACGGTAGGAAAGAAGTTTCATTATGATCTTATCATTGGTTTAAGATACAAAGACCTCATTTAAATTGGCAGATGGCGGTGAGGGGAAATCTCTGCGTGTTGTCTTTAGATACCAGGTCTCGGGCAAAGGGCTATTGATTGACTTTCTATCAAAGGGTCTTGACTACAGCTGGGGAACATGTAGTCAAACTGAGGATGAAAAGCGAAGGGATGCAGGTCACTGGCCTCTATTTTCAAGAACGGCCACATTAATGTTAGGGTCAGGGCTTAAAGGGCTACCAAAACCCTCAGATGCTCTGTATTGCTTTTTCCGTCTCTCCACATCTACCTTTTTGTCAGTCTCACATGTCTTTGTGCACTAACAGGACGTCAATACACTCACATACACTAGCTTAAAACCTTCCCATACAGACTGTTTGCTAGAGCAAATCTAAAGAAATGTCAAAGCTCCGTCCCCTCGCTCTCAGTACCCCCAAGACATTTGCATATTAAGAAGGAGATTTATAGAGAAAAAACACAGCATGTGTCCATACAAAATGGATGGCTGCCTCCTGTTCATGTGTGAGCTAGCGATAGGACTGGGAGGTGGGTGATCTCACTGCAATGTTCATTGACCCCCTACTAAGGATGTCCCCGTCCACTCCAACTGCGCTCCCTCCGTTGCCGCGCCAGCATGCAGCAAAATCCAATTATCTTCTACAAACTAGATGTTGTCAGTGAATATAGATGGGGTATGTGGACATGGCTCAAGGTCAGGGAATAAAGCCTCATAGTTTCAAACACTATGGGGGGGACCAACACTGTTCTACATGCAACTGGGAGCTGATAAGGTATCAGCTGATTGCACATGGCAGATAGAATGCAAAGTAGAATCCAGTTATTGAGGCTTGATACTGACCTACTCTAAGACAGTAGTGTTTTTTTTATTTATGTCCTAAACCAGCCAGTTGTACCTGAAATGTACTGTAGACCAACATATCAGTCAACTTGGTCAGTGGGCTGATTGTGACATGTGTGCCTGAGGTTTGCTGCAGTGTACTGTCATCTCTGATTCATTGAAGGTCAATTGTCATATAAAGTTACGTACCGGAGTTGACAATCCCACAGACCCACTGGTCTTTCTTTCTTGTTGTATGATACAAATATAAGATCCGGCCCTGTCACGCCGGCCATAAGCCCTTAAAGAACCCTCAAGGTTAGAGTTGAAATTCCAACTTAATCCACTTTGAATGACACCCTGCTGACAGGTTTCTGGGTAACGCTTATCAAGTCTGGCAGAACTGTGCTGTATCCTGCCCTGATAACGCTGGTCATCACTAAGGTGGCGCTAAACGCTTCACTGCTGAACAGGTTACTGATTCATTGTTTTGTCTGACCAACAGTCAACAATGACAGAGAAATACTGCAAATTATCACATGGGCAAAGCTGGAACCAGCATTTATTTAATTTTTTGCTTGATAAAGATTTAAATGATTTATATGTATAATAGATTAGCCAAATTTCTAGCAATACATTTTCTTATAATCAACTAATAGAAGTATGTGGACATCATCTGTAGAGAAAGGACCACTTCTCCCAGTACAATTGATGCTTTGTACTGTATTTATGGGAGCACAGAAGTCTGACAAATTTGTCATTCAAATCTGCCACTTTCTAAATAAGATCCCTCTTGCATATCCTGCCTTGTATTATGGCTGGATGCAGTTTAAAATATTACAATACCAACTTCCTACCCATTATAAGAATGAAAGCATTCAGTTCTGTAAAATGTCCCCACCACCGTATTTATTTGTCTTTTTAACTAACCACACCACAGACTGTGGGTTGTAGCTGCTGGCCCAATATTACGTTGCATTAAACCATACAAATAATAATACTTTTGTAGATCTGGGTACAAAGAGGATGATATGCAATTTTAATACTACTTGGTACTGGGTTATTCCGGTTGATACCTTTAAGGTCTTGTGTTCCAGTACCCAGCACTATTGGGATTAGGTGTTTTAGTTACAATCTGTCATGGTTTTATTTTTCAGCAGAAGATCATGTCTTTGTTATATGCAGGGGCAGATTCCTGATGGAACTAGTCCTCCCTGCCACTTCATTTGCACTACTATGGATTTGACAGTCGTCTTTGTTTTCTGTGTTTTCTGACACCTATATTCTGACTGGAGTGTGCCAATAGATTGCATGCGTCGCGCCGCAGCAGGATTGGTTATATTTGGCTCTTTTGTCTATCTGTCAGGTTGGGCAACCTCCTGTGGATATGAAGGATTGCTTTGCTGACTTGGTTGGAAGTTTAATAGGATATTGTTTTGTTCTATGCTGTGCCTGATGGACGCATATGTGTGTTATTGCTTCAGCTATGCATTTCGGATACTCTAAATAAGTCCCAAGGGAAACAGAAAAACACACTTGTTTGAACCTTTATAAGCAACAATCAGACTACTAATGTACAGGCAGATAATATGTCAAAGATTTCTTGGAACAGGGATGAGGGGGTACTTAGGATTTCTGTCAAAGGATCCAATGACTGAGCAGACCCTCGTTTCTCTTTGTCTTCCTAACTCTACATCCCCTCCATCATTGCTGTTTCAATACGCTAAAGGAAACATGACACTTATATCTATCCAATCCATATACAGTATTTACACATATGACCACTGTATACTACTGTATATATCACATTTATAAAGATGAGTTAAGTTTCCACTCTCTTTTGACACCAAGGATTTCTAACTAAGCTGACTGTATTGCAGATGAGTTATAAGCTCCACCATTATGTCATGTTTAATCTCATTCTATTTTGTCATCTTTAATCTTATTCCATTATTCTTTTTCCGTGTCCATGGTTTAAACTGTAATTGTGTCCCATTGACTCTCTAAATGGCTTTGAATCCATTTTAATTGTATTAAACAATGTTTCTTATTTGAAAGCGCTGTAGCCCTTCCAGCTTTATTGACTTAGGCTTCTTCCTCCCCTTTTTTCCCTTCTCTCAGCAACAGCCCCACTCATAAGTACTACCTGGCAACCAGTCCGGTGAACGGTGCCGTGTACCTTTCGGACACCAGCAGCAGGAAGGTTTTCAAGGTGAAATCCATGAATGTGGTGAAAGATGTCGCCAAGAATCTTGAGCTGATAGCGGGCACCGGCGACCAGTGTCTCCCATACGATGACGCTCGCTGCGGGGATGGAGGAAAGGCCGTTGAGGCCACTCTGACCAACCCCAGAGGTATTGTATGGACGTTGTTATGATCAATATAGGGTGCCGTACCAAGTCAGGGTTTTCTTTTCTTTTCAAGCTTGCTAGTTAAAGACCGCAGTCCCGGAGGCGAGATCAATACTCTTCAGTTTTCATGCATTAAATTATCTTATCTAACCTCCATTACTAACTATGCATATATATATATATATACATATATATATACATATATATATATATGTATATATATATATATATATATATATATGTATATGTATATATATAGCATAATTTTTTCATAGCATGCTTTTCCTTTTATTTTGGGGTCTTCTTTGTCTTGTTGTTTCCATATATGGATGATGCATTAGTCACTAGATCACATGCTTGTTGTCCTCCACCGGGATGACATTGTGATTCATGTGCTCTGAAATAACACTCAAGTCCCATAATACAAAATTGCAGCATGCAGGCTACAGTATATTCCAGGTTTGCATTGAAAACAGAACATTTTGCCATAACTGCCGTTGACTAGATGTGCATAGCTGCTTGAATATTGTTTGACCGACCCTGAAGTGATAGACAAATACAGAGCTGTGTCTGGCTACGGTTAGTATTCTCCACCTCATTGTTGTTTGAGGCAGAGAGAGCATGAGAGAAAGAGACTACATTGATGACATTTTTTGTTGTAATTGAATCAATACATACAGCATTCATCTATTTGATGTGTCTATTGTTCTCCATTATTGATTTTTTGAAAAATCTATCCTCGCATTAGCTTTCATTGCCGTGATTAGTCTTTAATTTTTATTGCAGTGAATAGAGCTTGATTGTCATTTAGTGGTGCTCTGTCCGCACATTAAGTCGCAGATAAACAAAATAACTGATGCATATTTCCCTCTCCTGTCCATTGGGTGACTTTTTATTTGCAGGCATTACAGTGGATAAGTACGGTGTAATCTTCTTTGTGGATGGCACCATGATTCGCAGAATTGATCAGAATGGTATCATCTCTACTCTTCTGGGCATCAATGACCTGACCTCTGCCCGACCTCTCAGCTGCGATGCAGTGATGGACATCTCTCAGGTACCACCTCTCTGACCTGGGTCGGCCAGCATGTGTTGTCCTGTCATTCAGCCGACAACAGTCTCCTTGACTGACCCTTGTCTTTAGGATGCTGACATCCCCATGTGAGCTTTTGTGTTTGTCGCTGGAAGCTCCTCGCCTGGATCTAGCGGCCCTCGGCTTAGTTTTGATCCACATTTGTTTATCGGCTGCATGACGCCAGTTTTTAGATCCGCATGACTTGCAAAGGATAGGTAGAGGAAGACAGTTAGAGCCCACAGGCACTCTGTTGGGATTCCACTGCCAGTTTTCAGGTAGAATTATGGTTTCCTTTGTTCACTTAAGCTCATGTCAGTAAAGTTTCTGTACCTCTGATTTGTCATGAATGAAGGCTGATGACTGAAATAGTTCAATTCAGGTCAGAACAAGAGGAAGTGTGTAACGCAACAAGGCCGCAAAAAACATAAAAACACGATGTGACAACATGTGAAACTATACGTGGATTACACACACAATTTCGACTCTTTTTTTTCAGAGGTAGCAATAAGAATAAGGACCAGATCAAGTGCAAGGCTTTACCAAGGCAAGGCGTTAACCAATAGGCAAGTTGTGGGATAGTTGTAGTATGTGTTTATTGCACGTAAAATATTTTTTTGCAAAACCTGCATCTTTAACCAGAGAAGATGTGGAATTTATTAAACTGAGGAGGGTCTGTATTTGCTTAGATTAATTCCATTGGTCCTGAAGATTATGAATTCAGTAAAGCAGCTCAAACACATCTGTGCCAGCTTGGTGAATTACAAAATCTTTAATAAGCAAATACAAATGAATGAAAATTAGCTGTTAATTGGACTCCGTCCAGGCTGGGGGAACACACAGAAATTATAATAAACAAAGCACCCCGGTACAAAGCCATGCTGAAACCAGAGGTGGCAATGTAGTCCCCATAGCTCCCATGTCCCCCAAATGCAAAGGGCTGTTGACCTATAGCTGCAGGGGATGAGGAGGATGACCTTTGACCAAGCTGGCTCTCGATTCATGCACACATGTTCTATGATGCACGCAAACACATGTACACACACACACACACACACACACACACACACACACACACACATATGCACACATACGAACCAGACTGCTACCTCAGACAGAACATTCCCCGGGCAAGGACACTGCACTGAGGTCACATCACCCTCTAGCTCAGTCACTTCCCTTTGGAGGTGACGAGACAAACTTTTTGCATACTTCAGCACCCTTCGCATGGCTGTTTTTTCCCCCTGACATTATAATTTTCAACCCAGGTAGTTTGGGGATGCCATAACACACATTTCTATTCCAAAAACAACACACTTATGTTTGTGTTGTCTACAGTATCTTTAATCGCTATAGTTTTACTTCCATGAGAAGAACATTCCTGGGCTTTAATGATAAGATTTGATTGATGTCCAAACTCTGCTCCACGTGCATGCACCAGCTCGTTTCTTGCCCAGTCCTGTATGTTATCGAGTACGACGACAAGCAAACAGGTCCTGAGGGGGCCACAGATGCCAGCAGAGAGAAGCTTTCTGTGTGTCTGTAAAATGATGTATTCAGTGGAGGGAGCAAAGCCTCCAGCTGCCCATTTCCAGCCCTGGGGGAGCTCCATCCGCCTCATGACCTGTGCTTGCTGCTTGCTCCCTTACCCCCTCCCCATACACACAAATACAAGGCACCTATAGATGCTCGCCATCCGTGCTCCACAGCAGCGAGGACACAGGCAGACTGACTGCAGCTCTACAACGATGACAAATCGCACCAGCACTGCCAGAGACACTCAGACAGTAAAAAGCATCCATTAAAAATTCATCCAGGGCACATAGCTTCCCACTTCAAACACTCCCCAATCCCTCACTTAGGGCCAGAGTTTCTCTGGAGAAACCTCATCACAGTGGTCATTACTTTTGCTGTATCTCACCTGTTCTAGGCAAAAAATAATGTCAAATGTTTCTCTCTCTCTCTCTCTCTCTCTCTCTCTCTCTCTCTCTCTCTCTCTCTGTCTCTCGTTCCTGATGAGGTAATTGTTATCTTGCCGCGCCATCTGTGTAGCGAGCACACTGCAGCAAAACTCACTCTTAATTTAATGTGCAGCTCTGCACACTTTATTTCTTCTAACTTTTCATTATCATGCAAAAGGTCAAGAGTTTGACCTCTTCGAGAATCTTTTAATTTGTTTACACCAAGGCCGTAGGTCGTCGCTGTTTCAGATTTTTTTTCCTCCATTTTATCTTTCTCTTGAAAATCTTCTCCGTACCCCCTGCCAAGTTCAAACTTAAATAGAAGGAAACCATGTCTTAAAACAAGATCACTTGAACATATTTCAAGGGTGTTAGCGGCTTCAGAAAGCTTTATCAAGGCTCTGACTGTGACATTCAATTCAAATCTGAGAGGGACTTCAAATAATGACATATTACTCTACTTCAGACAGACATCATGTTGGCAGAGTGAAGAGATTGCTAATGGAAAATGGCATTACAGTTCTAATACAAGTTCAAATCCATTTAAAAATAGTTGTGTTGGTGCAAATCCTTGGCTTGTTTCCTCGGGGGATAAGCGCGTTTTTTATAATTTTTTTGCTGTTGGCGGTCGTGTCATACAGGCCCTACTGACATCTGCCCCACCGTATAAAGGAAAGGGTATGATCGGGTTACAGCATATGGGACAGCAGCACGGGAAAAATACCCTCATCAGTCAGAGTGGCGTGAAAACCTGCTTACAGGCAGCTCCCCCGAGCCACTCCACACACTGGCTCATGAAATATTTAACCACTATTGTTGACAAGAAATAGGTTTTAAGAAATTGAAAATCTCCCTTTCATTCCCCAAGTAAATGTATTTTCTGCCCACTGAAAGACATGTTTCCACCACCAGTCCTCCTCTGTTTGTTGTATGTGACCCAAGATATGTCCTGTTATATAAACCTCCTCTGTTTTGTGGGGTATGACGGGAGGTTTATGGGATGTGAGCTGTGTGCGATGCTCAAATCAGTTTTTCCATCAAAGGTGGACAAATACTCTGCTTGTCGAGGTGGCAGGGAATCATCTTTAAACAATCCCTTGTCAGGTTTAGATTAATTGTTTTGTCAGCGTTGCCCTATGAATTAGAAAATTGCCAAAAGCAGGTAAATAAAGGGCATTATTTGGAGAGAGCTGCTTCTCTGTGCTCTATTAAATGTCATATGTTGGGTTTCAGGAGCCATGTGTTTTGTGCTGGGCAATGCAAAACAGCATGTCAAAGGAAGTTGAATATAATGTGTCAGCCTTGACTTATTTTCCCACATTTTTTCAGTCGAAACCATTTATCTGAGGCATTTTAACCTTCATTTTTTATTTTAAAGTTTGGGATGAATTTATTGTTCAACCACCAACAGTAGATTGATGCCCTCTTCATGGCCAAAAAGCTTCTCCATTGTCCTTTTTCTTTAATGGTGATACAGACGCACACAATGACGTGTTGCATTGGTCCCTTTATTTTAGCTTTCTACTCACTTGCCTTACCCGAAGTGCACAACTTAGAGCCCCCCCGCCTCCCCATAACATCTAATTAAGGAGCATGATATGTTGTCCGAGGTAACAATGTATGTAATGTAATGTATGTAATGGCAAAGTACACATGAACATCACCGAGTCAAATTCCTTGTATGTGCAACATACTTGGCCAATAAATGATTCTAATTCTGACTTGATGCTCAGAGATTTCTCCCTTATCAATTTTTCTGATAAAGGTTTCTGCAATTTGCATCACAGGGTCATTATGACAAATTATGTAACCACAGTAACGGTTGCATCAATTCATTCACCTTCCCATTTTCCAATTGTAGGGGAAAGAATCCAAAACAATGCTTTGGCACACCCCCATCTAATAGGTGCCCTAGAATCTGGACCTTTCTTTGTATTTTGGTCCAGGTTGTAATCAGTTTCCTTTGATGGTGCTCCAAGGCTTCTATTGAAATATGGCACTTCATATTATGTTCCCAAGAGATCCCCCCGGGATCATAAGTGAGAGAGAGACCGGTAAATTGGATCAATCTAGTCATTCCAATTTGTTAAAGGCCTGATATATTGTTAGCAGAACAATAATTTATAATTTAGGAGGCCAGAGGCAGGCTAGGCTTTCATTTAGTTAGCGTGCTCCAGTTTCTTTTCCAAGGACTCATGCAATCTCTTGTCATTACAAAATGAATAACCCAAAGCAAGGAAAAATACAGAATGCAGAACCCCAGTCCTCTGGTGTCCAGAGTTCTCCTGACCCGTTGCAGTGTGCTTTTTCAAATCAGATTATTTGAAAGATCTCTCATTTTCCCCTCCACTATTGTTATCATCTCTGATCTTAAAAATCATGTTTTTTTTGTGTTTCCCTTTTTAACAACTCACCAGCTGCTGTATTCCTCCTTATCAGATAATAAATCGTTTCAAAAATAGTTTTTGCTTCCAGCGTAAACTATGAGATAGCACACCTTTTTCACAGCAGCCTATCTTTTTTAAAGCAGTTTTCAACATTTCTTCCCCTGAGGGACCATTTTCCTCTGATAAAGTGAAAAATGTGTGGATCAATAAAAGTATGGTCTGGTTTTTGTGCCAAAGCTGATATTCTTGTTGTTTTCCTCCTCTCAGGTGCGTCTTGAGTGGCCCACAGACCTGGCAGTGAGTCCCATGGACAACTCCCTATACGTACTGGACAACAACGTAGTGCTCCAGATCTCAGAAAACCATCAAGTCCGTATTGTAGCGGGCCGGCCCATGCACTGCCAAGTGCCTGGCATTGACCATTTCCTCATGAGCAAAGTGGCTGTCCATGCCACCCTTGAGTCCGCCAATGCCCTGGCCGTGTCCCACAATGGTGTTCTGTACATTGCTGAGTCAGATGAAAAGAAAATAAACAGAGTCCGACAGGTGTCCACCAATGGAGAGATCTCCCTGGTTGCAGGTGCACCGAGTGGCTGTGACTGCAAGAATGACGCCAACTGTGATTGTTATTTTGGAGATGAAGGCTATGCTAAGGACGCTAAGCTGAATGCACCCTCTTCTCTGGCGGTGTGTCCGGACGGGGAGCTTTATATTGCGGATCTGGGAAACATTCGTATTCGCTTTGTGCGCAAAAACAAGCCCTACCTGAATCCCCTCAGCATGTACGAGGTGTCCTCTCCCATTCACGATGAACTCTACCTGTTCGACTCCAACGGCAGCCACATTTTCACTCAGAGTCTGACGACAGGAGACCACCTCTACAATCTGACCTACACGGGAGCAGGAGATCTGAGCAGCATCACTGATAAGAACAAAAACATAGTAAACATTCGTCGAGACACGACAGGAATGCCTCTGTGGCTGATGGTCCCCGATGGACAGACATTCTGGTTCACCATTGGCACCAACAATGCCCTAAAAACTGTTGCTGCCCAGGGTCAAGAACTAGCTGTGATGACCTACCATGGAAGCTCCGGACTCCTCGCAACTAAGACAAATGAAAATGGATGGACAACCTTCTTTGAGTAAGTAATATTAAGAAACATTAAAAGAAAACACCTATATTTTCATTACACCTAGAGCCTTAATGCAAGTTGTAGCTGATCATAGATTACTACTTTGGCCAAAAGAGAAACTAAATGTAAACATTACATGAACAGTCAGAGTTGCAAGGAAAGTTCAGTTTACTTATAAGTCCAAGCAAGTTCAATACCAAAAGATCAGTCAGTAAGGCAAACAAATCCCAAAAGGGGCCAGACAGATTCCTCAGGTCCAAGTAAAAGGCAAGCCGGGTCAGAAAAGGCAAATCCTATAAGATGGGCTAGGAAAGCCTGGGCAGGAACACACAAGACAATCAGGCAGGGACCAAGTGAAGGTGGACTGGTATAAATACTGAGGGACTAATTAGACAATGCGCTATCAAGAACCAGATCAAAACAAAGTAAGAGGAGGAATTTGTGGCTCTAAAATAGTTAGATATAACATACAGGTTGTCGTTTTAGGAATATCTGAACTGGAAACTACCTTTTTTTTAACGTGTTGACATCTATGTCACTTACAATACAAGACCTGTGGAAGTATGGGTGTAATCCTATTTGCTGTTATCATACCAAATAGGATTACTGGATGATATGTTACTGATCTGCACCCTTGCTTGTAGTGACAAACTGTTAGGAGTTGTTAGGTACAGGAACTAAACATATCTGCTGGCTGGCACATTTTACTCGTAAGTTTGCAACGAAGCCCCGGAAATATAAGCGTAACAAAATTGCCAGGGGCAATAATAGGGAACAATTGAAAACGATCCCATAGGCTCCAGCATTCGAGCTCAGGATTTCTTGGTCTTGTGACTTGTGTGGAGCAATCTGTCCCTTAGCTTAATATACTGTACCAAGGGACACTATGCTAACTGGGTGTCATTCCAAAAAAGTGTGATTAAACTGGTCACACATATGTTACACCTCGCTGGAGGAATATAACTCTGACACATAATCAGACGGTCTGTTTAATCTGAGTAGACATTTATCACCTGTGTTTGATTTGGTTGTCACCTGAGACGTTTGCATAGGGATTCCTCAAGGTGGAGGGAATTGCCTAAGGCTTCAACAAAGCCAGCAGGTGGCTGAAATTCTGAATTATTTCTCTTTTACTTCGTGCAAAATGGCTGCTGTTAATATGAGGTTTGAAAATAATCGTCCCTGGCTCGTAAAGAAAAGGCAGAGACGTTATTGCACCAGTGACACTCAAAGTTTTTTTTTTTTAAGATGAAATGGTCACAGGATTTTTAGGATGTCTCACCTATTCCTAAGAACATAGAAATATTTGCAACATTTTCAGGATGTATAAATTACACGTTATTTTTAATAACAGCACGCACATCATTCTAGAATCAGAGCTACTGTACAGTATGTACATGAAATGTCATGAATGGGACAAAGACAGAGTTTAAGCATGTAGTGCATACAGTAGGTTGCCGAAGGCCAGTTTTTACATTAACTGTGAAATAGAAAAAATAAAGTACAATATCCTCTCCGTCCAAAACACGATTGTTTATTTAGAACTATATTACAGTTAAAATGAAAATGTTCTTGTTTTTCTCTTTTACATTTAACAATGACTTAATATTTAGCTACGAGAAACCGTCCATGTTTCATTCAGGCCTAATAAAGAGTTTGTTTTTCTTCAATAATTAGCTTTAAAGGTCACTCCACCGTAATTTGCGATCATCTGAAATGAAAGGAAAATTAACCTCCATTTATCTCCGCTCAACAAAGTGCCCTTCCAAACATTTAAGCCATTTTAATTATTGTGTTCTTACGTCCTGTAGCCTATACATTGACATTTATTTCGGTGAACGCAAAAATAAAGGACTGACTTAAGATCAATAGACATCTGCTCCACTGTCTTACTGGTGTAACCCTTGACAGCCTCATTTGCTCTGACATTTACTGTATACACAGATGCTCCGCTGACCCCTTAATGTTTTTGTTGTAATGATAAGTGCCTATGCTTAAGGCTTGCTGTAAATCCATTAAATCCTGTGGCATTCTGAAGGATGCCTTATTCTTCTCTTGGCCTCTAATTAACAGGGCAGTAATGCATCTAGTCACTGGGTTCAAGCAAATGTTCCTAGGTTGATTCAATACATCAACAATAACAGCTAAATCATGTAAAACAACCGCTAATGAAGTTGAAGCAATCACATGGCTGTTGCCTTTACATCGTACGCACAGTCATCAGTCACATGTGTCCTGAAGTTCTCAGGCAGCAAGAGGCGGTGAACATAGCTCTGCACAAGGCCGAGGTTGGATATGCTGGAGGAGGACGCTGATATGATGTGTCCGGCCTATTGTTGGGCCCCAGCGTGAAAAGGTCATAGAGCTAGCGTGTGACACAGAGGTGATGCAATCCGAATGGACTCGTGCCCATCCAGGGGGAAAGCAGTCCTCTCTCCTTCTGCTGAGCACCCTGCCCCCGCATGCCCCTCGTGTCCAGAGAAAGCAAGCTAATAGGCGGCTGAGTTGAAGCAGGCCGGAGCCATTAGAGCTCGGCGGTGAAGCCAGAGGAATTCGCTCGAGCTCAAGGCCCTAATTGAGACAGAGAGTGTGGGTCAGTGATCAAGCCGGGGCACACAGCGTCACTCTAGAATGAGATTTTCAGTCTTGTGGACTCTTGTCTTTTGTGCAGGGGTGAAGCCAAACAGGGACTCTCTCTTCGTCCAATGAATTGAACAGTTAAAAGTGCAGATAATATGTAACTTCTTGCACTTTCACTGCAAAAGCGTTGATTGTACGACGACAAAACACAGGGAGAATATCCCACTGATAAAATACGAGCAGTATCAAAAGAAATCAAATGCTTCAGATATGAATTACTCTGATATTTAGTATTTCCTGAAGTGGGAGACTCGGGCTGAAATGCATCTCTGAATCCGTGTCACGTGTGCCGTTGTGATCAGATAGCGTTTATCTCTGGGAGATGATTTCTCTCCCACTCTTCCTTTCCATATTGGATATTTGAGATGGCAGCGCTGAGGAAATATCCGTAAACCAGCACCCGCCATCTCATTTATTAGAGGCTTTATTATGGCAAGCAGCAACATTGAGGAGGGCTTCCTGATCTGTATTCAGAGCGCAAATAAGAGTCTTCATTCTATCTAATGCACCGTTCACTCACTCCCATTCTGGAACACTGGCAATCTGAAAGATTTGAAATTGTTCTACGCTGATGTGCTTTCTGAGCAAAATGAAACAATCTGGCCACTCATGTTCCTGTCTGTGATAAACTGACTGATTCGTAGGCTAGGGAGCATCTCTCCAAGGTGTCGCACCTCAGCGCTCCTATTTCATAGACTGTATAATGAGATTAGGTGATATCACTAATCTTTTAAGCTAATAAGCAGGTTGTGCTCTCTCGTTTTAGCCATGACAGTTTTTCCTTGACAGTAGTTCTGGTTTTTTTTGGTTTTTTTCTATTTCCATGCTTCCATCTTGTGAAAGTTACTTACAAACTGAGAGTATCATGTATATTAATGTCACTTTTACATCCTATTGCAAAAGTTAGAAAAGTCCAAAGTTCTTCAACATCCATGGGTTTGCTGCTGTGTTTATCACACCAATACAGAAAAATTCTCTTACTAGCAATTACCGGCAGAACAGTATAATTAACAGTATAACAGTATAATTCATTATTGCAGTAAATCTGAGATGATTGAGCATTAGTCACATTTATGTACCTGCATGCATTTATGCATACCTGACCTGCATTCGTGCTTGTGACTCTATATTTTATACTATATTTTTTTTATTTTTTTTTGCTGTTTGTATAACAGTTCATGACATGCCCCTCTTCGCTTTCTTCGACTCTCATCAATGTATTTCCTTGTAGGTATGACAGTTACGGGCGTCTGACAAACGTCACTTACCCCACGGGGCGAGTGAGCAGTTACCGCACAGCCGCCGACAGCTCAGTCCGCATCCAGACAGAGGGCTCCAACAAAGAGGACATCACCATCACCACCAACCTGTCGGCCTCTGGCGCCTTCTACACACTCATGCAGGGTAGGTGTCTTTCTACTGTAGCTCTCAAGTGGAAAAGGTGAATTTGAATGTCCTGATAGAAACATGTTGTGACTGAGCCCCCTATTTGAAAATACTTTGTCCAAGCGATTGACTTATGTTCACAGTTTTGACATCAATTAATAATTTTATATCAGAATCACTAGCTTTTTGTTGGAGGGGTGAAGAGGTTTGCATGCCCTTCTGGTTCTGCAAGCTGTAGGGGCCCGTAGGTCCTCGTAGAATGACCCAAGACAAGCTAGTGTCAGGTAAGGGGCCAGACAATGAGCGATTCAGAGATCTTTATGTGCTTTGGTCACTTTGAGATGGACCCTCTTCGAGCCCACGATGCCTGGGATGGGAGCTTGCAGCCAAGCACCATCTGAGGCCGGGTTGGCTTCATCTTGGGGATCGGCAGTTCGATCACTGGTTCCGCTAGTCCATGTCAATGTGGCCTTGGGCAAGACACTTAACCCCAAATTGATCCTGCTGTGCCTACGGTGTATGAATGTGTACACTGAAAAAGTAGTATATAAAAGTAGAATAAGTCATTTTTACTCAGACAATTTTTAAGTTAAGTTTACTTACTAATAACAATGTTTTTTCATCCAAATTGGTCAAGTACATTTTACTTGAAAATTACTTACTGAGACATAACATTTACTCAGCCTTTGATAGTAATCTTATCTCAGCATTTGATAGTAATCTTTACTCACATTTGATAGTAATCTTTACTCAGCTTTTGATAGTAATCTTTACTCAGCATTTGGAGTGGCATTTACTTAAAAATAGCTAGGTAACAATTTCCACACATAAATTCTGAGTAGTGTTTACTCTGGAAATTGTCAAGTTAAGTTTACTTACTAGTAAGAATTGTCATTATCCAATATGTTCAAATACATTTTACTTGCAAATTTCTTCCTTAAACATAATGTACATCAATAGTATTTTTTACTCAGGCTACCTTTGCATCTAATTACAAAATCCCTGTAAACATAATTTAATATGTCATGCTTATAACTAGCTTTTCTTAACTGTTCATATTGAAAAATATTAAATCATATTTATATAATAAGTCATCCATCTACCACTATTCAAATATACATGTATATGCATTTATTAATCAGTAAAGCTTCCACAAAACATGAAACGGCTGCTTTTAAACTACAGCACCTTTATTTGTTAACACTTGGAAAGAGGTAACTGTTTACAGACATACACCAATACAACTTATATAGTCTGGAGATATATCTTCAGGACACCAAGCAACATTGAGAAAGAGCTTCTCTAACATTTTAAATGTGTGTTTCAACTTTGGTGGGCAAGTCAAGTTCATTGCAAAGATAAAGCAGAAGGCAAGCCTTTTCCACATTTTTACAGTCATCAAGCACTTATTTTCCCTCGATGTCCATCAGACACATGGACAGGGTGAAGCTTTCCTGGGCAAAAGATGAAAAAAAAACAACATGATCAAGATGATCCACCTTGTTGAAATCATTAATACAGTAGTCCTCCCAGTAAAATGTACTATTGAGCAACAACACAAACTAAAGCCTCCAAAATGACAATATATTTAAACCAATACCTCTGTGAAACAGCTTAGAAAAGATATAACGCTAAGACACACCCATGAAGACGTTAGCGTTACAGCTAATGTTACCTTCTCTGTGTGTGTGTGTGTGTGTGTGTGTGTGTGTGTGTGTGTGTGTGTGTGTGTGTGTGTGTGTGTGTGTGTGTGTGTGTGTGTGTGTGTGTGTGTGTGTGTTGGACATGCACATGAGAGAGTTCTCTGCACATAGCTCACTGCGCTAAAGTGGACCAAAAGCGTTGCCACAAAACGTAGTGGTTCTTCCACGTCTGTAAAGCAAGTTAACTAGCACCATAGCCTCACTTGCTAACCTAAACTGACCCGGTCACGTTCCTGTTAGCGTTAAGTATTCAGTGCTCAAACACTGGTTTTCACTGATGAGTAAATAAGAATGTAAAGGGTTAATTAAACATACAACCTACCCCAGTGGCTCCCGTCCATGAATTTGCTCTTGACTGGTTAAACTCGACCATCCTTTCCCAAGTTCTTCTGTTGTCGTTTCGCTGAGTGACGTCACCCCACAAGGTTGCCAGTAGGGCTGTGCAGTATAGTGTGTCATACCAGTACATGCCGTAACAACAGTTGTCGCTCTTCAGAAGGAAGCAAAATTTATTTTTCTCAGCTCTCCACTGCACTCCGGTGCGGCTGGTCGGAGCTAGTTGTATTACTTGTATTGAGACTGGACTGAGTCATGGCTTCTAACTTTATAACAACAATTAATAACCCACAACTAACGCTCAACTAACAGGGTAAAACATCACGATACAACAGTTTGTGACACATAAACAATTTGTAACATTTGTAATAATTGTACATTTATTAAATTGCACCGCCAAACTGCATGCTGGGTACTTTTACTGCCCACATTCACAGAAACTCCATGCAGGAAGAGACAGACCCTTCCGGTCTGTCTCTTCCTGCGGCAGAGTTTCCCTGGGCCATAAGTCCCTCCATGTTTAGTTTCCTAACACCAAATGTACCAACTTCACCACTCGCAACAGCTTTTCAGTTGGCCAGTGGTCCTTTTCGGCGTCAATGAATGAATGTTTTTATTAAAGGAAAATCCGTGATATGCTGTAAAACCGCCAGAATCGTACAAAATACCATGATATGAATGTTTGGCCATACCACCCAGCCCTAGTTGCCAGGTTTACTTGTATCCCCCAAGTAAATTTTACTTCGTTGTGTCAGGTTGTACAGTCACTCCAGTAGTTTAGTTAATATTACTTGGTGTGAATGATCACATTTACTTATCAAAATAAGGATTCATAATTACTAACAAACACAAAGTAACACAGTAAATAAAAGGTGACCTTTTAAAGTAAAAGGACTGAAATAATAATGTATTGTAGAATTTACACATATAATCAAGGTAATAATTACATGGCCAAATTTTTTTTCCAGTGTATGAATGTTAGCTACCTGGTGAGCAGGTGGCCCCTTATCCACTGCCATCAGTGTGAATGGGTGTGAATGGGTGAATGATGTCATGTAATGTTAAAGCACTTTGAGTGTTCGGAAGACTAGAAGCGCTGTATACATACAGGTCCATTTACCACTTGAAGGGGTCATGTGGGCTGCTGCCAAGTGAGCTAACCAAAGGTAGTTCCAATTAAAACAGCTGGTCGTGACGTTTGTGGTTTATCTAACCAGGACATTGTGTCTGACGTTTTCAAATACATTTTTCAGTGCGTTAAATGGCACAAACAAAATTCCATTGACCACTATCTTAATGTTCTGAGGTGGAGTCAGACATTTCGGGTACAGATATCTCAAAAGCTAGGTGAATGGTTATACCTAGGGCAGGAGTGTCAAACATATGGCCCGCGGGCCGGAGCCGGCCCGCCAGGGGGTCCAGTCTGGCCCGCAGGATAATTGCAACAACATTTAATGTTCACAGCTAGAAGCTGAAGGAGCAGCGGACCGAGCTACTTATGTCTCATGTTAACTCATTTGACTCAGGGTGTGCAAAAAATGACATCGCCAAAAGGCATACTGGGTAAATGGCACCGCCCACACAGGAAGACTTTTCTTGTGAAGGAAGAAGTCTTTTCCTGTGCAGCACAGTGGGCGGGCTTTACCCATCATGCCTTTTGGCGATGTCATGTCTTGCACACCCTGAGTCAACTTATATCCGTGAGACATAAGTAGCTCAGACCGCTGTACACGTATCTGTGACTGTAAACATTAAATGTTGCTGCCGGCTGAAGAATGACAATAGTTGTTACGGCTGCGCATGCGCCACTAGTATCAAGGTATTCCCCTGGGTCCTAAATCCCTCCAGGTTAGCACCCTATGTACCAATCAAAACAGCTGCTGGCCAGTTGCGAGTGGTGAATAAGATGGCGGTGGCGGTCCTTTTCGACATCAATAAATTAATGTGTTTATTTGGAAAAAAAATGCCGTGATATACCGTGAAACTGCCAGAATCTTACAAAATACCGTGATATGAATTTTTGGCCATACCGCCCAGCCCTAGGGCACGCTATACATTGACCCAGAGTCAGAATTCATTAGACCACTGACATTACTATAAATATTGCTCAACTGCGAGGGAATCTGCAGAGGAGAGCCCAGGCAGGTAAACAGTGGGCTGATGTCTGAATTTTTGGTCTTTATGTTTCTAGTTTATTGTAAAAATACCTTAAAATATGGTTTATCATCCAAAAACCTTCACCAATGATTTAAACATAGAGAAATATTGTCATTATGTATGCGTTAATATGCTGTGATTTTACTGGTCCGGCCCACTTGAGATCAAATTGGGCAGCATGCGGCCCCTTCACTAACATGAGTTTGACACCCCTGATCTAGGGGTTAATAAATTAGTTAGTAATGCCTTGTGAAATTGAGGCGAGCTGACCTTTAAATACAGATGTAACGTCTCAATAATGATCAATTACAGAGCTTACCCACTGCAGTATTTGTTGCACCTCTGTTGTTTTAATCAAATGTGATGGGCAACTCCCATTTGCCAGAATGGAAACACATATTGACTTTCTGTCATGAAACACAATTCATAACGCACAAGGCCCATATACGAGATTCTCCAGATTTAGGGAATGTAGTGAGAGAGACACACTTGTGTGGCTTATTTCATCTGATTTGTCTCACACGCTTCAGCAATCTGACATCCTGTTTTGTACCTGACCAATTGCTTCATGGATTACCCGTTAATAACATGAACTTTAAGACCTCAGTGTTTAAAAGACTGCCACACACACACACACACACACACACACACACACACACACACACACTTCCCCCCCCTCTAACATTTGATTCAGATTTGAAGGTGTACTCCAGCCCATGGCCTATACTGAGTCCTGAAACGGAAGATGACAGTCTCTGGTTTCTCACCGTTGCTCGATGGACTGGTCACCTACGTTGTGACCTTGTCTCAGACATCTGCCGGTGAGAAGAGCGGCGCCAGGAACTCTGCTGTTAATTAATTCACTATTGTCTGCTTTGTGAGCTCGCAAGTGGGTGATCACATAACACATGAATGCACGGCCTTCAAGATTCCTTTCTGGTCATCTGGCTGTGTCCTCTTCTGGGCGAGCTTCCGCACACCTCAGGGCTGGTAGTCATGTTGTCATTATGGAGCTGAGAAATGTAAGATTCAAGGAAGCTTCTTTGTAATTGTCACTCTAATCAGGTGTCGAGTCATCGGCCATTATTCTGTTGTATTAATTAACTAGGCTCATTGTGTTTTATTCTTCGACAAAGACACCATTAGTTGTTATTGATAAGTAAAAATAGTGAGCCTCATCGTGATGGTCAGGTGTGCTGGTCCATTATTGGTTCTGTGTCATGCAGCCTACAGCCCCCTTAAATGTGAGTGCAAGACAGATCGCTCCCCTGCTGAACTGTATGAGGGTGTGATTTGTGAGGGGAAAAGAAATCAGAGGGGGTTGAAAGGTTTTTATTCCTAAAAATAAATCCTGAACCACAGCGGGCCTTCTTTCTAGACAATGATGCCCGTCAGGCAATATCTCACAGCTGTTAAAGTAACATTCATAGAACAATTGTGATCTTAAGTAAAACAATTTTATAACTTGAACCAGTGGTGCAACGGATCATAAAACTCACGGTTCGGATTGTTTCACGGATCAGAGTCACGGATCGGATCAGCACAAAAGAGAAAAAGGTAGCAAATATAACCTTGAGAGAGCCTTGATCACTTTCTTTTTGCCGCCGATATTAATTGATCATCAATTATTAATGATATTGGCAGATACAGATTCCTTTGTTGTTGGATTGTAGCAGCTGGTCTACAAGGCTCCTAACTATACAGACTCTGAAGTCAGTGTAAACCATCAAAAATGTAAATGTTACCCTTTTACTTTTTTAGCGTAAATTAGTGGCGGTGTGTTCTTTATAAAAACACACAATTTGACTGATAAGGAAATAAAAGATGGTATTTTTATTGATTAAAACAAATATTGTCATCAGTAGTTTTAATGATGTATTATAATCTGCTTAGAGGTATAGCTCATAATTCATCTATATATCTATGGATCGATCGTTACACCACTAACTTGAACTCAACCACTGCATTGCAGGAATATTTTAAAAATATTTGTTTCAATTGAATCTATCTATCTATTTTAACTCTCTTTCCTTGTCCTTTGCAGACTCATAGGGGATGTGAGCATATACAACAAAACTAAAGGCTACATGCTAATTTAACCTGACAGACAGTTTATAATCCCCCTTTTCAGTATCCTGGATAGGGCCACTTGGCCAGGCGTGCCAAAACACTTAATTATAAACTTCAATATTCAATACAAACAAGGCAAAATGCCTCAACATGAAAATAAATAAGCTACAGTATATGCCTGTTTGTCAGAATAGGAAAACGGTCTTTGATGACAGATCTGTGTCATTTTTTTCTGATTTCCTGTGGCGGGGTCATCTGCTGCGTGCCGCCCCTCTATTACCCACAACTCTGCAAACGTCTGGGCGGGGAAGGATCAACCCCTGGTCTATTAACAGAGATGAACAGCATTCTGTTGACAGCATGGAGACGTTCATCACATGGCTTAGATGGGGTGTCATCGCTAATGTCACAAAAGAGCGAGGGGCTGACACTGAAAGTCCATTTGTGATGCTGTTGTTGTTCGCACTATAAACAGTTGCAGGGTTTTTCTTATTATCTTAGGTATTTTATATGGTATTTTGCTGAAGTAGCATTAATCGGGGGAGTTGTAAATTTTGTCCCCACCAGGTATAAAAATAATTCAGCAGAGGTAGGGATATATAGACCAGAGGGCGGGGGAGGGTGCCCCCCGGCAAATCCCACCCCAACTGTATGCACACATTTGCGTAAACTGCCTAATTCACCAGTATTTTCAGCTTTATCTGGTCTCATTGGCCTCTTTTTGGTAGGGCCAGCCCCCCGAGGCCTCTGGGCAACCCCTGAAGTGTCTGTATGATGGAAAGAGGTAAGGGCCAGTGCAAGGTCAGCCCTGCCTCCTCTGCCCATATCTCTTGTCTCAGCAGCACAGCACGTCCTGTGCAAAAGAAAAAGAACACAAAACCCAATCTTCTCATGATATGTTTATTGTATTGTTTGCTGTGCAAAGAAAATTATTTGTCACAGTAATTTTAAAGTGACATGTCAACACGAGGAAATTACAGTGTATGTTCTGATTCTTCTTTTTTTCTCTCCTTTAAATGAAGTCAACTAATTAACGTAGTGTTTAACAAGCCATTTATTTTCCACTGTTCTTAATGAGAATAATATTCATCCTGGTCCCTGTCAGTCTACTGACAGGAGGCAAGAAGGAGACGCTCTATGATGAATGTACATGAGATGCTCGGTGGAAACATTAGTCACTGGTCTGGAGCTGGAACACAGGCTGTTGTCACCTAGGGACCGTAATAGACAGGCTCAGATTTATCCCTCGTGTGTGTGTGTGTGTGTGTGTGTGTGTGTGTGTGTGTGTGTGTGTGTGTGTGTGTGTGTGTGTGTGCCAGTGCCACAGGCAAGCTAGCAGCTTTGATAGTTTTCATTTCTCCATATCCTCGAGGCTGCTGCAACAGCTGTAAAACTTTACTTTACTGGCGCTGTGAAACCTCTCACTATTGATCTTTGTTGTCACCGACATTATCGCAGGGGTTCAGTTAAATACTGCTGCTAAAGGCTTTCTTTTTGCTGAGCAGCCATTTTAGGTCATTAAGTTTGTGTCTCACTGAGTTGAATATTAGATGTAGTCCTCTTGCATCAGCTACCAGGAGCTCTGCTGTTGTTTGTTGATTGTTTCTCTTCTTCTAATCCTTAATCCTAATCATGAACGCCCCCCTTCTACATCCCCAGAACAAGTTCGGAACAGCTATTTCATCGGTCTGGATGGCTCGCTGCGGCTGGTGTTGGCCAACGGCATGGAGGTGTCCCTGCACACTGAGCCCCACTCTCTGGCCGGCACAGTCAACCCAACGGTCAGCAAGAGGAACGTAACCCTGGCCATCGACAATGGCCTCAACCTGGTGGAGTGGAGACAGAGGAAGGAGCAAGCCCGTGGCCAGGTCACTGTGTACGGGCGAAGATTAAGGGTAAGCACGCCGCCTTGCTAAAAGCAACCTGTGGTCACACACACACACACTTAAAAAGGACACTTAGGAGTGAGGAAAATGTCTATCTCGCTCAAAATGGCTTTGACTTTCAGCTCCCTAGTCGACATGACCCCACTCAGGGTGCAATCTAGCCTCAACTTGAGGACCTCTGCTTTCCTCAGTCTGAGTCTTAAGTGTAGGCTAACAGACACTGGAAGACAGTTAGAGTTAGCGTTACATTCACACAAATATTAGCACTGTATCAAATTGTGTGTCACCGTGTCCAGTAAAAAAAAAAATATTGACTGGACCACTCCATTGCAGGGTTAGAAATAAAAATGAACCTGGCTGAAAATGCTGCTATAGTTTATCTTCAATTGAGTTTTATTGAATTTTGATAAGAAAAGTCTGCAAAATGCTTGGTGGTTCAAATCAAAATTCAGAGAGGTAAATGATCTCAGCAAGCTAACTATGCAATGCTGATACAGTTAGACACATAGAATATCAACAGGTCACTTTTCATAATGGGATTAACACCCCAATATTTGACTATCTTGAACGACCCACTGGAAATTATCATTGACATGAGGAGCACCTTTGAAATGCATCCTAATAGATTAGCTTGAATTTAGTTTTTTATAATCTTTGTGCAGCATATATAAACTTTTGTTTTCCACGTTATCTGGGCGGCGACACAGCTAATGGGGAAGTGCCACTTTGTCTGTCATTGGCTGTTCATTTAATGGCCCCGTCGTCCCTCTGGAAGTGAAAGCGTCTAATGTATGTTACAGACAATGGCCTCAGGGGTGAGATAGGAAATGGGAGCAGCCTAATGGCAAGAACAGAGGGGATGAGCAGAGCTGGAATCATTGAGCGACCTTGAGTGGCATGTCAAGTGATATTACGTGGGTGGCTGGATGAGTGTGGCAGTGGGAGGGAGGGTGAGCGGAAGAGAGGATGGGTTGAGTCTTTTCAGATCTTTTGTTGTGCTAGGACTGAGCGATTGGCTTGTTGCTGTCTGTGTTCCAGTTTGTGTCGCTGACCGTATTTGTCACACCGTTGAACTACACGTGCATGTGTTTGTTGTATTGTGCCTTTCATGTCTCAAGGCGAAATGGATCAATGATTGTCCCCTCCACAACGTCACATGCTCACCCCCTCCCAGCCACCGACAACATTTATGATTTATGTTGCAGAGGCACCGTAGCGCTGTTTCTATCCATGGAAACAAACCCTTCACTCAGATTGAGCAGTTTGCAAATCTACATTAATGGGAGAACCCTTGTGGCTGCCACTCGGCCATAGCAAGAAACACCAACCACTTCAATGTGGAATTAAAAATGGAGACAATGCTGGTATCTGTGTATTAACATTGCAGTCTCATCATGGTGTCTTATAATGTTGGGCTGGTTGTTCCAAAGAGATGCCAGCTTGAAACAAATTAAAAGATAGAATGTGTTTCCTTTTTATTGCAATGTGAGAACAAACAATAACTGATGTTTTTTTAAATTAAACACGAGAACCGATGAAAAGCTTTTCCACTCGCGAAACCGATTCATTTTGTCATTTGACACAAAAGCCTTTGATATTGATTGAGAGCTCAGATGTTGCTACCATGATTTATGCTGAAGACCGTTTACATTGTAACATTGTAGGTTTAATGCACTGTAAAAGTCTCTATTCTGTTTCTACTTTCTTTGACAATTTCCTTTTAGAGGCAATGTCCAATTTACAATAATTCCTCTTGAGTGGTTTTCCATTCTCATGGGATCTCGGGATCTCTGCTGTAAGAGCTTTTTTCCACCCTGTTGAGTTTTTGGTGAAACAGATCTTGGCACGAATATCTTTCTCTGTTTTTTCTACTTTATATCCTGTTGGAGGCAATCTGAATATAATCTTTTTGGACAGACAGCAAGTATCTGCTGCATAGTCTTTGATATCTTTACCTTATCTATCAGAATCCTGTCAGTTTAACAAATTACTCTCAATGCTGTAGTAATTTTCCATCCGCCGGTCCAGTCTGACTCATGTGAAAGTAAAAGAGAAGATTACAAATGTAGACCCCCCTCCTGCTCTTATTCGTAAATCCATCCTAGGAGGCTTGGGACTCAAATTGCTTGTGCTTGCTTGTGCTTTTAGTGTAAAGTAATCCTCTCAATTAGGTATCAATGACATTAATTGCTTCTGGTATAATTGTCCCTTCACAGATGGGAGACACAAGCATGCCTTTCTCAATGTGTGATTGTAAAAAAGGACCTGCTCTGTGGCATTGGTCTGGAAAGTAGCCAGAAGCAGCTTTATCAGCTAAGATGTTTTTAAGCTTTGCCAAGATTTGTACCGGAACCGTATAGCACATCTAAAGAAAAACTGTGTACATCAAGAAAAAAAAGACATGTTAGATAATACAGAATCGGAGGGGTCATTTGAATTATTGCCAGAAACCTCTATGACCGCATCTTCCAGATGGTGTTTAAAATGGTACTTTCATCCTAAGACCCTGGTTTGATTTCTTCTTCCTACGGAGCTTCTGCTAACAGAGGCTATTGACTGAGAAACGTGGCATGTTTGAGGATCTCTTTGGCTGCAGCACAGTAGCTGCCTCCTATATCAGCTTGGCAGCGGGTTCGTCACCGTGCTGACCTGGACATGGTCTTCAGGATTACACTCTTCACAGTGGTGTTTTTCCGCTCTGATCACAGTGAAGCCGAAGGGTCACCATGTGCAGCCTCACATATTCAAAAGTGTCATTTGAACAATATTCTCAGTCACACGGGAGAAGAATTGATTTTGTTCTCCTCTTTTCCAATTTACGGAAATGGCTAAATAAAATGAGTCATCTGCGCCTGGTAATTCTTTTCAGTAAGCAGTGAAAATGAATTTAATGATCAATGTGTCTCTAATGTTTCTTGCATGAATAGGCATACTCCCACTTAGACTCCACAGAATTTTTGCACAAACAAAGAAATATGGTAATTCTTATAATTTCATCACTTCAATGGCTCCTGCAGTCCTGAGATACAGCTCCTCTGTTGTAATTAACAGCTGTGAAAAGAAGAATATAAAATAATCACTTTGTGATTAAAGCCCTCCTCATAAGGTCCCACCTCAAAAGAGCAATGCACACCAATTCCTCTCAATCGTTTCAAACTTCCCAACATGTTTATTTCCTCTTGGTTGAGCTGCTTTGGTCAAATGAAATGTGTACAACTCCCTGCCTCCTCTCCTATAGGTTCACAACAGGAACTTGCTGTCATTGGACTTCGATCGAATCACCAGGACTGAAAAGGTCTATGACGACCACAGGAAGTTCACGTTACGGATCCACTACGACCACGCCGGGCGGCCCACTCTGTGGGCGCCGAGCAGTCGTCTGAATGGAGTCAACGTCACGTATTCTGCTGGAGGGCACGTGGCAGGCATCCAGAGAGGTACCATGTCTGTTCGCATGGAGTATGACCAGAATGGAAGAATCTCCTCCCAGATATTCGCTGATGGAAAATCGTGGAGCTACACTTACCTTGAGAAGGTACGAATCGTTGTTGTTGCAATGTTGATTAAATGGTTTCATAGATAAAAATGCAATGTAAGATGCATGTTACACAGATACATTCTGGAGGTATGTCCGTGTAAGAACCTCGACGGGAGATTTTAGACTGGAGTTAAAAGTTAACTTGAAAAACTCCAGCAGTGTTTGTGCTGCATTATCAGGCTCCAGCGCAGATATCAGCAGAAATGTAATTAAAACCTGTCTGGTGCACCGCAGACGTTATACTTTGTAACCACAGTCTGACAGCAAAGTTCAAGCTGAAATAACTCAGATGAGGGAACAGAGTGAAATGTCACTTTCTACCCACTAATTGAAGGATAGATTGTTGGGGAGAAGGTGAATAGCTGCAGTTCTCCAGCATATACATGTAATGTGAAAATGGTAGCCTTTCTAATAGGCTATAGTCATTTTTTATTCAGCAACATCTACGTGCTGAGATGCTGGCACCCTGTTGTGACAGTCTTTGAACTGACATCATTTATTGGTCCAAGGAAGGCGCGAATGGACATTTTTGATTTGCCAAGCAGCCGGTTTGTGAAATCTTCTCTCAAGGAAATCTTAATGTCAGACGAGTATCAACACTGCTTTCAAGATGGGAATTATATTTGGTCTGAAACGGACTTGCATGCATAATGTGTTATTGCCTTTGACATTTCCTTTTGTGGTATACCAGCCGTGTCTTGTACATTCCCTACCAACACTGTGGCAGTACACAGTAGGTAGGTAATGTAAGGAATACGTTTTTGTTGTGCTTGTTTTATATAATAATTTTATATAAATGTTTGTTTTTGTAGTTGCTGATGCTTGACAAAGTAATGGCAATTTATATTTTTGGTTAAATCTTGTCTTGGTTTGTGATACTGTATACATTACATTAATGAGTCATTAATGAGTCTTTCCCTGTTTCCTCCTCTCTTTACAGTCCATGGTACTGCTGCTCTACAGCCAGAGGCAGTACATCTTTGAATTTGACAAAAACGACCGACTCTACTCTGTGACCATGCCCAACGTGGCGCGGCAGACCCTGGAGACCTCCCGCTCTATTGGCTACTACAGGAACACCTACCGGCCCCCTGAAGGCAACGCCTCTGTGCTCCAGGACTACAGCGAGGAGGGCCAGTTGCTGCAGACCACCTACCTGGGGACGGGCCGCAGGGTCATCTATAAATACGGCAAGCTTTCCAAAATGCTGGAGATCCTCTATGATACCACACGCATCGGTTTCTCCTACGACGAGGTGGCCGGCATGCTGAAGACGGTCAACCTCCAGAGTGAGGGCTTCACCTGCACCATTCGTTACCGTCAGATTGGCCCACTCATCGACCGACAGATTTTCAGGTTCAGCGAAGAGGGCATGGTCAACGCCAGATTTGACTACGTCTACGACAACAGTTTCCGCGTCACCAGCATGCAGGCTGTCATCAATGAAACCCCGCTGCCAATCGATTTGTACCGCTATGACGACGTGTCCGGAAAAACGGAGCAGTTCGGCAAATTTGGAGTAATCTATTATGACATAAATCAGATCATCACCACGGCAGTGATGACCCACACCAAGCACTTTGACGCTTATGGCCGGGTGAAGGAGGTCCAGTACGAGATCTTTCGCTCGCTCATGTACTGGATGATGGTGCAATACGACAACATGGGACGAGTGGTGGCCAAGGAGCTGAAGGTCGGACCGTACGCCAACACCACGCGCTACACATACGAGTATGATGCCGACGGTCAACTCCAGGTGGTCTCCATCAACGACAAGCCCCTGTGGAGGTACAGCTACGACCTGAACGGCAACCTGCACCTCCTCAGCCCCGGGAACAGTGCGCGCCTCACGCCGCTTCGCTACGACATCAGAGACCGCATCACTCGCCTGGGAGATGTCCAGTACAGGATGGACGAGGACGGTTTCCTCAAGCAGCGAGGGAACGACTACTTTGAGTACAACTCGGCGGGCCTGCTTGTTAAGGTGTACAACAAAGTGAGCGGCTGGAGCATCAGGTACCGTTACGACGGCCTGGGCAGGAGGGTGTCCAGCAGAAGCAGCACGGGCCACCACCTGCAGTTCTTCTATGCCGACTTGTCCAGCCCCACTCGGGTCACCCACATGTACAATCACTCCAGTTCCGAAATCACATCGCTGTACTACGACTTACAGGGACACTTGTTCGCCATGGAGCTAAGCAGCGGGGACGAGTTTTATGTGGCCTGTGACAACATAGGCACACCTCTGGCTGTGTTCAGTGGCTCGGGCCTCATGATCAAGCAGGTCCTCCACACAGCGTTCGGAGAGGTCTACCTTGACACCAACCCCAGCTTCCAGCTTATCATCGGCTACCTGGGAGGCCTGTATGAGCCTCTCAGTAGGCTGGTCCACATGGGCAGACGGGACTATGACGTCCTGGCTGGGCGCTGGACAACACCTAACCACGAGGTGTGGAAGCGGCTCAACAGCAACCACATTGTGCCATTCAACTTGTACATGTTTAAGAATAACAATCCACTCAGCAACAATGAAGAGATAAAGTGCTACATGACCGGTAAGTTTATTTAACAGGCTTTTGTTTTACAGAGATGAGAGGATTAGTTTTTTAAGGAAAACTTTTTCCCCTAACTGTCCTTTGCGGAGGATTGGATTCCAGTGGTTACTCGGAGTCTCGGCAAAAAAAGTTTAGATTCATCATTACAAAGTATAAAAACATCCAGAGAAACGTCTAAAACCACAGCTGCCAACCTCTGCAAAGTAGCGAACTCTGTGAAGTATTCCTCTGACAGCTGTAAATGAAAGGAAGTAGGAAGCATCCTCAAAATAATGATTTGAATTGTGTACAGGTTAGTAACAGTGTATAAATCACAGTTGACAGATGTTAAGTGAATCCTACTAGAGCAATCAGTGATGCATATCACTTTTTTATAGTGCTAAAAAGACATGTGTTTGTTAGGGGAGGTGAGGGCCCCATGTCCTCATTTCTGTGGGAAACTGCGGTTGTTTGCTAACTAATTTAATTTCTCTTTTTGGAGGGGGGTATTTTTGTTAAATTTCTGTGTTTTTCATTCTAAACAACGAACCACAAATTGAAAAACAAACCCTGCCAAATTTAAATTAAAAAGCAGTGTGCTATAGAGGTTTTTAAAAGCTTCCTCACAGAGACACTGAGGTTTCGTTTTTCTGTGTGTGTGTGTGTGTGTGTGTGTGTGTGTGTGTGTGTGTGTGTGTGTGTGCGTGTGTGTGTGTGTGTGTGTGTGTGTGTGTGCAGGCATACATGTGTGCTCGTGCGTGTGCCCGGTGGCTATCGTTTTGAAAGTGCTCAAAGGGAACCATGCTGCACGGCAAAGCCCCCTCTGTAGTCAAACACTAAAGTCCCTTCCCAGAAATATTGCATCGCTTGTGTTGCTTTGTGGTAGGGAGGAGGTAAATGGCAGTGAAAGCACCCCAGTGGAGAAGCAGAGCACAATGGATGCATAGAAACCTCAGCCAGGGCCGGTTGTATCAACCTCTTTGGCTTGGAAGGAAAACATAATTGTCAAGGATACTCGTTGAATACTCCCTGGTTAAACCAATCGCCATCAGCCAGATCTCAGTTGCAAATGGGAGATTTAATTATCTAAATTAATTCAGCATTATATTTACTCCATATTGCGTGTGTTGGCTCTCAAATAATTTGTTTTATACCTTTTATCCATTATTAGTTTACCTATAGACAATACTGAGAGGAAAAGTACTAAAATCTTTGTCCAGGTGGAGTCGAGGCTTCGACTTCTTTCTGTTAAACAAAGCCGCTTAGCCGCCTGCCAAACAGAGAAGTGTTCAGCTTCACAGTCCATCATTAGGGGACTGACTGGCATTTAGATGCTAAGCAGACTGTTAGATATACTGTCGTGAGTGGGCCTCAATTGTGATTGATGGCGCTGACATTTCCATTCCTTTCACTAAATTATCAGGGTCCTTTCATTGTCCTCAAACTAATTCTTATTTAAAAAAGGCTTTGTCAGGTGCCACAATATGGCAGTGCCAACTTGCCCCCACCCCACTCTCCCAGGTGTCACAGCAATGAGTCCGCTGTCCATAACAAACGCATTGAAAGGGGTCAGGAAAACAAACGGCTCAGGTTTAACAGGCTTTCCTCCGAGTCATGTCTGTGATATTCAGAATGAATGACGGATGGCAGCAGCACCTCTGACCACAGCACCGTTGGCTGCTATTAGACGTTATCCTGATTGCATGGATTTGAATCTCAGACACGTCACTTTCCTTAGCTGAGTCTTCAAGATATCTTGTGCTGAAGTCTGGGCTCGATGAAATTACATGGAATTACAGTATATAATTATCAGCGCAGCAGACACTCTCAGATGTCACTGGGCTTTTTCTGGGCCCCAGTTGTGTGTCATTAGCATGGCACCTGCAGGAGTGGACATGAATCACCGCCACCACTTTGAGTGTTTAATAAGGCTTGTCCACTTTCACAAACAAATCAAGTGCTCAGACCGCGTGATGAGTATTTCAAGGAGACAGACACTTGACCGCAGGATGACAACTGTTGAAATTCGAACAAATTAATTCCTTGTGTTTTTATTTTTTACATTTGTTTGTGGTTTCTCTGGAGCCAGGAGTGATTATGTCTATTGATGACATAATAGACATGTTTGTTCCTTCCGTTGCAGATGTGAACAGCTGGTTGGTGACCTTTGGCTTCCAACTGTACAACGTCATCCCTGGCTACCGCAAACCGAGCAACGAGGCCATGGAGCCGTCCTACGAGTTAGTTCGCACCCAGATCAAGACACAGGAGTGGGATAGCACGAAGGTGAGCCAGTCACTCTCGACCTATCTCACCTTTAACCTTGCCAAAGATCCCCATTTTCAACTCTGCTCTATTCCTTCCCAACATCATTAGCAAGTAGACATGCTCTGTGTAGCCACACTCCCAGAGGAGCTGCCAGCTATCAGGCCAGAACACGGCCCAGCGAGCCAGGTCCCTGCCCCAAGTCCTCATCTTGGGGAATGGGGTCAGGCTAAACAGCTCTTGTAATTGTCCTGCCATTAGGGAAATTCACTCTCCATTCCCCCCACCACTGGCCATTGATTTCATCTCAGTCTTACACCGTTAGCCAAGGTCTGAGAAGTAGTAGACATGCTCAAATTCCCGCGTTTATCAGCCCCTTTCAAGTTGCCTCCAACTAACCTGAATTATTGAAGAGGCCAATGTTGTCTTGGGTTTGGTTACAGCTTAGACGAGTGAATGCCCCCCGTGAGGGGGCCAGATTCATGTTGAGTGACACTCTGGCTGCTACCTCACCACAGCCGGTGAGTATTTGTTATAAAACATTTGTGAGCCTAAAAGCTACTGGGAAGATCCAGTACAAGGTTATCTAAATCCATGACCTCTGATCTGACCAGCCAACCATAATGATACATCAACCGAGCATAATAAACAGACAGCAGTGATGTGACACTATGCTGTAATATTATACTATTGGACTTTGCTTTTATATACAAAAACATGTAAAGCATTTAAAATAGAATACGAAAATACAGACATAACATTTTCTATTTCATATCTTCTTGTTTTCTGCCTGTGACCTTGGACAGAAATATATCCAATGTTACTGTCAGTATAACACGCATTATTTTTTAGTATGTTTGGCCATAGTAGCATCTTAATACGTGCTCTAATGTGCTTTATATGCATTCAAATGAATTTCAGTGTTGCCCCGAGCATTCCAGCGCTCAGTTATTATACAGATCATATAAGTGTGGAACCATATTAGCAGGAACCCCTGTTATGTCTACAACCAGCATTATGGAGGGTTGCTGTCAAAGCTCCCTGGGACTGACTCATGCTCGCTGCTTGTGCCTGACACTCCACTGAGAATCTCTGAACTCACTCAAGGTATCAATCTACAAAGGCGCTGCAGCAGAGGAAAGCTCTAATTGACTCCAAAGACACCCCAGCTGTTTCCATTTCAAATATCTGAGAGTAGATACGGATGGATGGAATCGTATTGCAGATGAAAAAGAATAAGCAACAGTCTTTTTTTTTTAAGACATGGAGTTGCAATTCTGACTTAAGTGGGCAGACCTCACAAATGAATCAACAAGCAATTTTAGGTTTTTTTTCTAAATTACTTAATATGTTTAATTGCTATGGAAACTGCTCCAATTCAGTTTTTTTAAGTAAGGTGCTTCACCATAATTAAAGATGGGAAACAGATTGCTTGCAATTTTTACTATCACTTTCTTGGAAACACTCTTGATCGAAGGACGACATTGAAATGAGTCGTATGTTTGCATCACTCAGAAGCACCGAATAGAAGAATGTCCATTTGAGTAATAATTGTCTCGAAACACAGCCTTTCGAGCATATATTGAAGAACACCCCCTAATAGACTGTACATCACGTAGCTGCTGAGGATTTAAATCGCTAATTTAGCCTGGATTTAAAGGTTTTACTGCTGTTTGTTCTTTCAGCACAGCTCTGCCGTAAATACTGTAAATGATGTGGGAGGAAAGATTGAGATAATGAGTCTTTGCCATGTGTGCGAGCCATGACAAGATTTCTTATCTAGAAATCCTGCTTCCAAAATTGTGATCTGAGCTGCTAAATGTCAAGCTGATCCTCTCTACGGATGGCCAGAAGAGCCTAATTAAATGTAGGATTCTTTGAAGCAGGGATATAGCTTTAAAACTACACATGCAGGTGTATCCCGTACACTCGGCATTCCTGCCTTTCTATCTCTTTTCATTTAAGCCCCCATTTCGCCAATGCTGCCGAATCCGTGCAGCGATTGAAAAAGGGCCGTGAGGGGCCAGACAGATGAGGTTTGTGCTGCACTAGGCTTGATCTCTCATTCTGGGTTTCGCTGGAGGCTGATTGCACCCCATGCTACGTGAATGATGCCTCTCTGGGAGTGTCCCAGGAGGCTGTTTCAGTAAAGTGGAGGACATTGCCCCATCGCCCCCCTCCCCTCCTCCCTTTCCTGAACACCACTGGGACAGCTGACCGGGTCACAGTGTTGGCGCAGTAAACAAACACGGAGTGGCATGGTGTGAAGTATCCCCCCCAGGCAGTCTCTCCCGAGGGGCCCGACAGCACAGCTGCCCCCTTTCCCCCCTTTCCCCCCTTTCCCCCCTATATGTTTCCTCCTCATGCAGGATCTGACTCGTAGTCACGTTGAAGAGCGAGCAGATATGCTGGTCACTGCGGCCTGCTCCCACACTCCCCCGCCCCCACCCAGCTCGAAACCCGTGACAGAATTAGAAACTGTCAGCAGGACTTTGGATGTGACTGGTTGACTCCTGAAGACGCTCACAGCCTCTCATCTTGGGCGATGGCAGAAAGTGTTCGAGAGCCTTTTTGTTGTTGCTCAGATGTGTTCAGGCGACTGTCTCGCTTGTTGGCCAGCTTCCATTTCATATCTCTTGCCTCATTTTAACGTCTCTTTTTTCTCCTAAGGACTATGTCTTGTCAAGTAGTATTAGGACAAAGTATTAATTTTGGCTCTAGGGAATGCAGTATCCATACAAGGCTTTGATCCCTAAAGGAATGATATATATACACACTAGTTACCAACCAATTTCTGTTTCATATTTGGCCCAGCATGGCTGTCAGAAGACAGTAATTTCACCCTTTTTCAAAATATCATGCCTGTCACAAATGATCAGAGAGATTTGCATTTGCTGACAAACACCTCTGCCCCTACCTTTACTGTGTGTGATACATTCACAGCTTCAAAGTATTGTGGAGTTGTTGTTTGCCATTGATAATGGATGGAAAGCAATTACATCATTTTTTATGTACATAATGTTCTCAAGATGTTAAATCAAATAATAATGTGGCATCAATGGGATATTTTCTCTACAATCTATCATTTTTACACCTTTCAATGTATTGTTGAATTAATTTTGAAGACTCCATTTTCTAAAGAATATCTGGTTTCAGCATTGGATGATTATAGACTTATGATTTTGTTTAATGAGTTGTTTTTTTCCTTCCAGGTTTTACAGTGTATATTAGACTCAGATCATGTTAATACAAATACATTTTAGACAAGGTGTTGAATCATCTTCATTCAGTCATAGGGTTTAGTCCCCATGCAGTCTATGATAAAGGTTACATGTTAAGTTGTGAGGTAATCATATGTTCTGGTAAATATCTAGAGGAACATCTTCAAACTAGCAGTTGAGTGAAATGGTGTGAATCTTTCTCAGTCAGAACAAACAGAAGAAACATGTTACTGTCCATGTAGATGCTGCGGGGGCTGCGTGACTAAACAGCATCGTCTTTGTTTTTCAGTCTCTGCTGGGCGTTCAGTGTGAGGTTCAGAGACAGCTGAAGGCATTTGTCAAGCTGGAGCGCTTTGGCCAGATCTACAGAGCTAAAAGTGCTGGATGTCCTCAGACAGAGGACAAGAAGATCTTTGCCTCCGGTGGCTCCATCTTCGGCAAAGGGGTGAAATTTGCTATCCGAGACGGCCGCATCAGCACCGACATCATCAGCTTAGCCAATGAGGATGGTCGCCGCATGGCCGCAGTGCTGAACGACGCGTTCTACCTCAAAGACCTCCACTTCACCATCGTCGGAATGGACACCCACTACTTTGTCAAACTGGGCTCGGTGGAGGGAGACCTGTCCCTCATTGGCATGACGGTGGGCCGGCGCACTCTAGAGACCGGCGTCAACGTGACGGTGTCTCAGGTTAACACTGTTCTCAATGGCAGGACTAGGCGCATCACGGACATCCAGCTACAGTATGGCGCACTGTGCTTGAATACGCGTTACGGCAGCAGCGTGGATGAGGAGAAAGCCCGCGTGTTGGAGCTGGCCCGGCAGAGATCTGTCGCCCAGGCCTGGGCTCGGGAGCGCCAAAGACTGAGGGATGGAGAGGAGGGCTCGCGAACCTGGACCGAGGGAGAGAAGCAACAGCTCCTGGGCTCGGGGAAGGTGCAGGGCTACGACGGATACTACGTGGTCTCGGTAGACCAGTACCCAGAGCTGGCAGACAGTGTCAACAACATTCATTTTATGAGACAGAGCGAAATGGGCCGAAGGTGACATGAACACGAGGCTCTGGAGTGGCGAACTCAGACGTAGGACATGGGACTTCTTGCCAAAGACAGTTGTGTACATGACCACTTTTTTTTTTTTCTTTGACTGTGCTCAACTTGATTTTTAAAATACTGTAAAAAAGCTTAAAAAAAACGTAAAAGAAACAAAACAAAAAAACATGGTTGCAATCAGTTGCACTGTATTAATAGAAGAGTGCCCTTCTCCTTTTGAAGATTCTTTAACAGTCTTTGCCCTCCAAGTGCGGCTGCTAGAGGATGAAAAATTTGCGATGTCTGTGACTTATTTTTGTGACTCCATTTCCTCGTCCCTGTTGGTGATTCTGTTCAAAGAAATCCAAGAGGAGTATTGGTAATGCATTATGTTCACTGGCTCACTCTGCTGCCAGACTTGCAGATTGTTATTCACAAGCTCGCTCCATTCTGCCTTGTCCGCGCCTCAGCCAAGGAGATTCCTTCTCTTTTAATCACTTCTTTTTTTTACTTGAAAACCCTCATAGCCCCAGTCATCCATAAATAATGAGAGAGATTTCTGTTGGCGGTAGAGCCCTTCATCAAAAACCCAGCTGAACTTGTCAAAGCACTTTCATTTGTGATTTCTTTTTCTTTTTTTTATTAAGAAGAGGATTGATACTCATCTGTGGTCTTAGCTTGGAAGCCTTCGGTGCACCCTGACTGTGCATGTTGATGGCCTTCTTTATGAACTACAAAATTAGCAAAACTGCTTAATCAAGCTTACGTTTTATGGTCAAGCCAACAAAGGGATATGAGGTCACTTTTTTATTTTGTGTGTATTTTATTTTTTAACTGGAACGTTTGTTTTCAAGCAAAAAAAGAAAACAATAGACTGTTCTCTGCTCCTTTTTATTTGACCGTGGTCAAATAACTAGATTATAAAAATAGCAAAGAGCCAACCCTGTCAGAAAATACTGTGGAATTAATGTCTGTATTAAACAACAAAAGGTATTTTACAGGAATGGTTTTGAATTACATTTTAGTTTTGTTTTTTATAAATAGCTATATGAATTAACAGTATAACAAATGTGAATTAAAAAAAAATGTGAACAATTGTCCCTTTTATTGTTAATTGTTGTACTTGAACAATACCTAAGGGTGTTTCAACACATGGAATAAACTATGAAAGGTGGTTTAGTTAAATCAATTATTGTGTTTTTCATTAAACTGGCTACATTTGACTGATCTCAGTTGCATTTAAAAAGGCAGTGTTTGTTTATCAGTGAGCTTAAGTCAGTATTCCTCACCACAACGTCCAATCAAATAAAGTTTTTTTTTTTTTAAAGTGAGACTACAAAGATGGTTGAAGAGCGCAATCTCGTCAGTGATACATAGGACATTAACATATTGCCTGCTGAGATAGATAATAAGATAGATAGGCTTCACATTGTGTTGTGGGTGAGATGAAAGATACAAATTGCCTTTGCCCTAAGGGCTGCCCGCAGGTCAGCATCGAAAGTGCTTTTATTCTCCGGAATAGGGCTCCACTCGGCCCCGCGGCTTGCTGGAATGCATTAGTCCTGCAGGTGTACTAGTTCCCGTTTACAGACTAAAGGTCGTCTATACGCGGCAACCTTGGAAGTAACCGACACATTCTAGCTCCCGTATGTCCGTGTCCTCCTCAGTGGAGGCCGCAAAGGACAATTCTGTTCATTCGAAAATGTCATTATGTGAGAACTCGAGAGGAATCGGGACTATTTTGGAAAAGATGACATTGATTTGACTTCTGTTACTTTTTGAACTATGCCAATGCCACCGCAAACTCTTGACTTCCTTATCATTTGTCCATCAAAAGATGAACCCGTTTGTGTGTGTAGGGATGGTGGGAGCATGATTGAGTGTCTCAATCTGTATAAATGTTAAAGCAAACAGTACACGGTTATTTTTCTTCTGCTGCTGGTTGATTCAGTGAAGTTTGGTTTCCAAAAAATAAATATATATGTATGTTCAACATTATATGAATGAAGGATATTTGCATTGTGGAATATTGCACTGAGAACTGTTGCGTCATAAGACTGTATCTTTTTCTAAAGTTTTGGACTCATTTTGAGTTTGGGTTTGTTCTCAACACTGTGTTTTTAGCGCTTCTCTTTGACCATGTAAATATGAAGACATCCAAGTAAGCTGTAAATAAAATGCAAATGTAGATACCTCTTAGAGCTACATCAGTGACTCTGTGTAGTCTTAAGGTAGAAAAAAAAATAAAGGGAATATTTTGTGTTTATTTTTGGTGTTTTGTTATATATCATCTATATTCTATATAATACAGAACCATGTTTTATTGCTTCATCTCAAACAGAGACTTGAGCAGTATCAACAGATAGATTGTGTTATAGTCACTTAATTTCCACACATTTTAACAACATAGATGTTTCCGACACTTTAATATACATACATTAATCCTCACCCCACAAGACATTTCATAAGACTTTTTTTTAGGCTAATTTGATGCAATATGATAATTTAATATTGCGCCATGTGCCATTATTTAGTCAGACATGCACTGCCACCTGTTAAGACCTCAAATCTTAAATTCAATTCTGTGGAGTGAACATATGGCTAGATCAGCGGCACATAAAATAAAGACTATTAATAACGGCTTCTCTACAGTAAATGTATTTCCCTGTCAAAAGGCGAGGCCGCCTCGAGGGAAGCTGTGCAAAACTTGACTATTAATTAACCTGTCGAAGTTGAGGACCGATCCTTTGATGTTACAAAAGACACCAGGAGACTGTGTGTTTTTCAACTTGATAACTTTGTTGAAACAAGTGGAACTCGGGGGCTAATCCTGTTAGCAGGCGGGAGGCTCGGGAGTTAGCTGCCAGTATGTGGTGGCGGCTGGGGAGCCTGGAACATTTACACTCACTGCAGGCAGAGCTGAGCTCCGTGCTCAGAAGAGAGCGTGGTGGCCTGTTTTACCTAAGCAGGCAGTATTCCTATTTGTTCTTCTCCACTAGCGCTGATCTCCACGCTTGACAGACATGCGTCGTAGGAAAACGATCACACCCTAATATTTGCTTTAGTCAGTTTGACTGCGGATGTTGTTTTTTTTGCAAAGTAAATTTCAAATAGGTGGCTCTTGTCTTCCTTGAGACGGCCTGAGCCAGGAGCCCAGCATGCCTCCTGTAAAGAGGATTTCTTACAGGGAACGGAAAGTCCTGCTCGCAGAGAGCCTGCGCAGAATGAATTCAGCTGCAGAGAGGCAAAATGTCCGTTAGCCCGGAGGAATGTAGTCTTTTCATAATACCAATAACTTCACCTCAGCCCTTGCTGCAGTGTGGAAGTTGCCACAGTGCATGGACATTTTTTTGTTGTATGTAGCGAATGATTAGAGTCAGGTCTACTTAAGTACAAGCATTTGGTATTGCTTTTGATCTATTTTGTGAAGAATGGAGCTTTGACGGCCATTCACAAAACTCATAAAGCCACCGCATAAATGACTAAATTAACTGGGTCAAAATTAAATGTAATACTATATATAATAGTCTAACACTGCAATATTTATTTTTTTCGCCTTGAGAACCGTCTGTCCTGGCCGTGCACATAGCCCTGTGCTCCATCACTGAAATGAGGGTGGAAAAAAACAGTATGAGCTTTGAAAAAAAGTGTCACTGGTAGCGATCAAAAAAAAACAACTCACAAATCTACAGCTGTCGTTTGTGCTGGGAGGCAGCGAGAATATCTCTAATTGCACCTTTAATCACTTAAAGCAACACATCGCGATAGCCACAGATAACAAATGATCTGTGTTGCTGTGTTGCTTTGTGCGCTCGTTTGTCTTTTCTTCTTATTTCAGACAGCTGCCTCTGCAGGAACTGTCAGAGTTGACAGCCTCAGATTCTCTGGTGCATGCTCACTTAACATCGACCACTACATTCAAATCTGACCAGCCCTTTCCAGATATGTACGTGAGAGGAGACAGGGCAATCATGGTTTTGGCAGGATTTCACAACTGACAAGCTTGGAAGGCCAAACTTTTTTCTATGCTATGCACACACTATTTCCCATTACCTGTGCTGAGTCTTATGCGAAGGGATATCTTCACATTGCTTCCACACTCCATCTGTTTCCCCCTCACTGATCATTTGAACACTCTGAGCCCAAGAGTTGGATAAACTGGCACAGGTATTTGCTGCTAAAATCAGCAAAAGGCTTATTCCTGCTGAGGCCCAGCCATCCCTCCCCTCAAAGAATCCTGTATGTAGCCTGAAAATAATGGCTCAAATGAAACACCTGTTGTCTCTTGTTCTGCTCTGTCTGTAAATCTCAGGTATTGTCATTACATGACTGTCAGCTGCGTTTATTTTCAACGACAAAAAGCATCCCTTTGCCACACTATTTTCCAGTTCCCACAAATTGTTGCATCCCAGGCTGGCTACACTTGTTCGAGTTTTCCCCAACAGCCATAAAATAACTGGTTGCTTTGATGGGCCACATCTGCTGCGTAGCCTGATAACACCATATGCCTGAAAAGATAGGACAGCCTCAGATTCTGTCTTAAATCAGTCAGGTCCACATTCCCCTCTCCAACAGTTATGCAAATGTTGGACCAATCATAAAAGCTAATGGGGCAATGAATGGTAAACCAACTGGCCACATAGAGAGAAGTGAGGCTGAATTTTCCTCAAGGTTCAGGTCTCATTTGAATGCCCATCGTGATGACAAAACACAGCGGCAACAGAAACACTCAGTGAAGTGCAAGCCTCGGAAATGAAACCGAGGTGATGGTTTGGAAAGTGTCATATTTCTGCGGGTCACACAAAGGCCAGCGTTGCCTCTCATACAACTAACTGACCTGCAGAGGGAAAACGGGTAATGTGCAGTACTAGCACCTTAAGCAGTACAATGCTGTATGCTTGTAATATGAGAGGCATTATATTCCAAAACAGGGACTTTTACTCTCCCTGTCCATTGGAGAGCAACATGACCTTTTTGACCTCTGTGCTAGCATTAGAGGGACTCAGGCTTTCTGTGTTTTATTTTTCTATTTTCACTGAGGCAAACATTGCCATCGTAATCAATAATCAGGGAAGTAGAGCCTCACCAATTCACAGTGTGTTGTTTCTTACCAGAAGTAAAACCGTCATAACTACCAGATTCACAATCCGCATTGTTTTTCACCTCTTTTGAGAAGTGCTACGACAACAAAAACATATTGTGAAAAAAAATGCATGTCTTTGAAAAGTGTTTTTATTATTTTTTACATGAAATGTGAGATATGTATTAAAACATTCAATTGTTTGTTGTTCATCGTTTTCTCCCTGTTACCTCAGCTTGTGCGACGGAGAAGTGTGGCAACTCATTCTCTATTCTCCCTCTGATCTCTGTGGATTATGTTGAAAGTGAAGCTGTAAGAAATGAATCCTGCAAGACAAAGGTGAAATTCTTTTCTTGGCTTTTTCAGAGATACATACTGCGAGTGCACGTGTGTGTGTGTGTGTGTGTGTGTGTGTGTGTGTGTGTGTGTGTGTGTGTGTGTGTGTGTGTGTGTGTGTGTGTGTGTGTGTGTGTGTGTGTGTGTGTGGCTGATGCCTGCCGCACTCCAGCAGGGTCTTAGCGGTCTTGATGGACTCACTGGAGGCGGAAGCCGCAGCTGCAGCTGCCTTCTCCCATCACATTTCCCTTGACAGGTGTGAACAAAGGTCCCAGAGAAATGTCACTGCAGCATTTTTAAGTCCCTCGGACACACCGCTTGCATTCAGGAGTGAAACTGCCTTTGCACATTATGCAAATCATATTGACAGCATATATAATGCTTTTATTAGGCTAATTATACCTAAGGTCAAATCTGTTCATAGCAAAAGATCAGCACACATTCAAACCCAAGTGTCTGGAAGTGTTTGGGTTGACTGAAAGGTTAGCTAATGCTTAATGTCTTAGGACAGCTTATCATGTAGCACTTTATGTCCATGAAAAAAATAAAAAATAGGTGTTGTTGATTTCTGTCTATGACATCAGTGCCAGTGATGATCAGTCAGGGGCCGCTGTCAATGTTTAGCACGACAGCAGCGACGAATATAGATGGATGATACGGAAAGATTTGAAAGATTTTTCAAATTGTAAATTGTTACCCTGAACCCTCCTTGATACGCAGCAATATGCTTTAAAAGCATCTAACGCCTCCGTCCATCAGGTGAGAGTGGGATGAAAGAGCGAAGACGTTAATCACAGACGAAGGCGAAGAGGAGCCGTAAAGATTAGATGCGTCCTCAGTGGAGATTCTCGGTTGTCAGGGTTGAATCAAGGCATATGTATATTTAATAAGCTTGAGCTGCTGCAAAGTATTTAACAGCAGGCCATATTAAAAAAATATAGAGCAGTGGAAAAGGTTGTGTTTTCTTTAAATTCGTCAGCTTTATTTGGGTCAAAAGGTTAAATTGATGTAAGGCTGTTCAGAATTATTTTGCCAGGTGATACAAGCAATTTATGGGGAAGCTATGTGTAAAAGGCACTTTTTACACATAGGACATTTTACATCAAAGACAAAAAGAGATAAGGTACCCCACCCCCTCAATCCGGGTGTGGGACAAAATCCCCAAAGTGCTCATTGCCACAGGCATATTCTTATTGCCATCGGCATTACTTAGACACAATATCTATCCGGTGTCAGACAGCTGTTTAGCAACTGCCTTTCCAACCTGAATGCCTTATATGTTGTGCAACCACTTGAAAAAAAATCAATAATTGAAAGAATATGATAAACATTAGCAGCAGTGATGAGATACGTAGATGGAATTGTAGCAGGCCTTGTTTTCTTTGTCCTCATTTGAATCCTGCCGCTGTGTGTTTTCAGTTTGAACTACAAAGCCTGAAGACAGTCTGACAGAATTATTTTGGTTACAGAACCTTTGGGCCCATTACGAATACTATTATGTAGATCAGCCTCGGGGAAAGGATTTCCACGTTGTGCATTTGGATTGCGACACGGCTGGCCTCCTGTTTCATTTACCCATACAAATAAGCCTGCCAGTCCAACTGCTCTAAACTTTTTTTTTTTACACATTTAAAAAGAGATTTGTTTTCTTTCATTTTTATTTTACTGTTTATTGGCAATAAGCCTCAGACCAGTACATGTGGATGCAGTGGAGCAGCATCAGGATTATAATTCTCATGCGCACCCCTCAGCTCTCTCCACTTATCTTGATGTGACTACTGCACTGCACTTGTAAACATGAAAAACACTATATTCATCTTTCCAAGACACTGCAATACAGTACCTCTGATTTTTGGAAAAGAAAATCAGTAATAGCTCTCAGTTTTGATAAGGGATGGCCTGCTGCGGCAAAATCAGCTTTTATTTGGGTCAGAGGGATGCTGTTAAAAATAATAGAGAATCTGCGTGAAACATCCTATATGGAAGGAAGTATAGGCAACTTTCCACAGAGTTTTGTTTTTTACTTCCTTTCTGACTGATGAACAATAACAACCTGATGCCTGAAGTTGGCATTTAAGAAAGATTCTTTGCGATTGACCAGAAAATAATGTTTTCTGAGTACACAAGATGCCGGCTCCTTTCATCGTGACATAATGCTTCCGGAGTAACACAGTGCGTCAGCCATAGTGCCAACTCCCAGGTTACTGTGCATATTTTTATCAAATAAAAATAATAGATTATATTTCAGTCTCTCTGTTGCTGTACAACAAAGGTGCTTGAATGGGAATTGACTGCCTGAATAAATAAATCAAATGCAGCTGGAGGACAGTGTTGCGCTGTGACAATAGAGAGTTTTCTAATAATGTTTTGTTTAGAATTGTTCTCTGCACAGGGTGTACTTCTGTGTGATCTTTTGTCATTATTTTCTTCTAAATGTGCACCTCCTTTGTACGCGCAGATTTCAATAAGACGGCCCCTTAATTTTGAGGGATAGTTGAGGCTGGTTTTAATTGTTCTATAATTAACACAACAGCATATGGGCGCAGGCCTTTGTTTTCATAAATGCACTGAAAAATAGAGAATACTTTGGTTGAATACCCACATCTTCAGTTGATGCAGTGAGCGATTGTAACTCAAAAGCCCACATGGATACCCAAGACATTACCATTCATTGTTTGGCTAATTAGAGGGTAGTTTGTGTGTCTGGATAAACTAAAGTAATTAGTCATAGATTTATGGCCGGACGTCTGCTGAGACAGCAGTTGCTTGCATCCACTGAAAGGGATTATTGCCTTTGGAAGGAAGCAAAAGAAGTGGAGACTGCTTCCTCTTGTGATTTAATACAAATGAGGACAGTGAGACATGAGAAGGACAGACACATGTGTTCCAGTGCAAGCAGGAGCGTTGTAACCCAGTAGAACATTATCTAACTTCTCAAGCTGCCCTTGAAAAAAGACAGTGAACTGCCCCAGGTGTATTACACCAGTTACTTCAGCCCTCTGACCTTTGTGATTAAATGTACATGTAATTAATAATAATTTTTGTCTTTGATTTTATATAGCGCTTTTCTGAATACTCAAAGACGCTTTTACATAGGAATCATTCACCCACTGATGAGAGGAGCTACCATGCAAGGTGCCACATCAGGACTATCTAACATTCATACACCGTAGGCGCTACTACGGGAGCAATTTAGGGTTAAGTGTCTTAATATGAGAGGTAAATAAAATAGATCAGTGGGGGAGGGACGTCTTAATGATAGGGCTTTGTGCACAAATAGAAAAGAACAGCTCTCACTGCTCAATTGTAGTTTGCCATTTCGGGAACTGTTGATCATTTTACTGGCATTCTTGGCTCTAAGGCTGCATAATGTTCCGAGTGTTTGATTATTTAGCCGGTAGTTTTACAAACCCACATACAGAAACAGACAAGCAAACAGACACGCGGATGGATGGACATATATATACGAATACACACTCCCTCTGGAGGAGGTAATAACTATGTATATGGAGCACATGAAGTTAACTTTCTTTGGAAGTTCACAGCAGTTTTCAGGAATGTCAGGCAACTAAAAAGGTCCTTAAAGAGTTGTAAAAGCTTCAGGTGGAGCTACAGATCATAAAAATCCCACGGCAGGCGTTTTCCTTTGCACAACCTGACAGAACATATATGACATCAGGACATTTTGATGTGCGCTGAACGTTTTCAAAGTCGTCTCAGTGCGATCAGACCCATGCTGACAAAGCACGAGGTAAAGAAAAATGCCATTATGTAGGCTTTAAATTTGTTTTTCAATACCAATAATTACAAATATGTCATTATGACAACAGGTTGTCAACAAATACTGCATGTACTATCTAAGTATCCCCACACAGGCATTAGCATATTGTACCCTGCACAAAGTAAGGCAATGAATTCCAGATTCATCTGGGGTGACCTAGATATAAGTAGAATTTCTGCATCGCAATTGAGAGTTAGCATTTAGGATCATTTGTGCAAATGATTTTGTAAATGAGGATAAGGTAGCTCTATCCTCATTGGAATTTAAATTAAAGAACCCGAGGAAATGAAGAAGAGCCCACACTGTATCTTCATGGAAGCCGGCACTGACAAGTGATGCTGCGGTAAAGGCCGAAGTGTGGATGAGAATGAATTGTTTCATTTGACCGTGGCCCGTGTGCGTGTGGGTGAGAATAACACTGTGTGATTAGGTACGATCAGTTGATATTGCTTCTTTTCTATTTTTCATCATCTATTATTATCCATCTCAGGAGAGTTTGATTTTGAGTACTTGCATAAGAAAAGGAAATGTTAAAGAGCTAAACTTTTGTGACATTTTTAAGCCTTTGATTTTGTTGTTAATTCTTCTAATGGCACGACTCTCTCATCTCCTCATTGCAGGATGGGACTTTCCTTCCATCGCAAAATTGAAGTGTGAAAAATAACCACAACTGTGATCAGTAAAATCAAAACCTATGTTAGGCTGATATGCACCCTCACTCCTGCAGGAGTGTTGATTCCCATTATATGCACAGTCTACATGCATGTTGGGTACTGATTTGATAGTCAGTGCAACAATATCTCATAAAAGCATTGCTGTAAGTCATGCAAAGAGAAACCTATTGACACAGTGCAGAAGAATAGTGTAATCAGAAATATAAATACCTACAGCCAGAGAGTGATTTATATGGAGGCTTGAGTGCAGATTTGAGTTTTTCTCAAAATACTTCACAGAGGACTTGCTCACTTTGAAGGACTTTAGCTGTAAGCCAAACTACACAAAAAAGGGTATTTGAAATCAGGATCAGAAAAATTATTATCTATCACAAGGTGATGACATTTTTGTCTTTGATGTGGCTCATGAAAGAATGGACCGTAAACATATGATATACATGATAATTACAGCTGTAGCCCACGGAAGGAAGCAAAATAAGTGGAGACTGCTTCCTCTTGTGATTTAATACAAATGAGGACAGTGGGACATGAGAAGGACAGACACATGTGTTCCAGTGCAAGCAGGAGCGTTGTAACCCAGTAGAACATTATCTAACTTCACAAGCTGCCCTTGAAAAAAGACAGTGAACTGCCCCAGGTGTATTACACCAGTTACTTCAGCCCTCTGACCTTTGTGATTAAATGTACATGTAATTAATAATAATTTTTGTCTTTGATGTGGCTCATGAAAGAATGGACCGTAAACATATGATATACATGATAATTACAGCTGTAGCCCTTTGGAAGGAAGCAAAAGAAGTGGAGACTGCTGGAGAGTGGCATCTTCAAGTCTTTAGTATGTTTCACTGATTCTCGTCTGTTTAGAAGATGCAACGTCAAACCTGATGTTAAGCAGTCCACATTTTCCATTCTGATTGCAGCCTTTGCTGCAGAGTGCTATGCATGTTCCACTGCACAAATTAGGGTGGCAAATACTGAGTATTTTCAATATTGACCTTCTGTCAATTAGGTGTACAATTCATTGATGAATTCAGCTTTTAAAATGACATAAAATAGTGTACGTCTCCTTGAGCTCTATGTGAAAATTGCTTGTTTCGTTTCACCAACGCTCCAAAACTCATGTATATTCAGTGAGGTTTAGAACAGAAAATATGCAGCAAATGTTCACATTTAAAAAACAGCAATTTCTTGGTACTTTATAAATGATTTAAACAATCAGCATCAACCACAAAATAGCAGACCATTCATTTTTTGTTGATTGATTGATTAACTAATCGGTTTAGCATTTCACAACCAACACACTCATTTGATTTTTTACAAATATAGCCTCTGTGATGGCTGAGTATCGTCATTTCCAAACAGTGAGTGTCTTGAGTGCACTTTTAAAGGATATTCTCTCTAAACTGCTGACTTCTCAGGCCGGTCCATCAGATATGAGTCGACGCAAATACCGTCGGCTGGTAACCGGAGAGTCATAGCAGGTGAAGCGATACAGCGGCCCAAATCTCTTTCAGAAAGGGTTGTTAGTTCCTTTTGATTTGTGCTCGGCCGCCTGTCACCCAGACACATTCCCTGAAATCACATCGCTATAATGGTCTAATCAGCACTTAACGAGCCATGTTACATAAAATCAATGCACTCTTCCATTTGAGAATTCAGAATATTTGGTGGACCTGATGAAGGCTCGTTGGAAGGAAGGGGTAGGAGATGCTGTCGATAGGGAGGACAGGAGAGCAAAGGACACACTTGCCCTTTGAGTTCAGTGATCCTCTTGAGATCCGAGCTTTTACAGCAAAATCCTTTGTTTTGCTGACTAATCGTGTATTGATTTGAACAAGTTGTTAAGCCCAAATAAGGCTGTCAGGCTGCTGCCAAACACCTCCTCTACCTGTAAAGGCTCCAAGAACAGAAAGCTATATCTCCCACTGGACGCACCATTTGACTTATCCTCTTGATTTATCATGGAGAGTGTTCACAGGATAACACTCTGCATTGGTGCGTGTTTTCTTTTTAGTTTCATACAGATAGCAGAGCATACTGTCTCACCTTGTTTCATGCATACATTGCCTGGTGGTTTGTGTGGGAGTATGTGTGTCTTTGGGAAAATAAATACATGCGACACGCCATCAGGTATCACTCCCATGCAGGTTGTCATGAAATGTGTTAGGCCTGCAAAAAAGACAGGGGGGGGGGATTACAAATCTAGTTATGGATAAACACTGGGGGGTATCTCAACCACGCTGTTCCTACTGATGCGCAGAAAACAGTTGCTGGATGCAACCTGAATTCACTGTTGCTCTTGACTATCTGATGCCGATGAAAGCCAGCAGGGCCTTTGCATTATTCTTGATAGAACTGCAAAAATAACATAACAATGCCAGCTTGTTTCCATTTCAGTAGACCTTGGAGCTGCAAATGAATAATATATTGGAGGCAACTCAGGGGTAAATGAATAAATCTGCAGTAGGTGGGGATTTGGAGAGAGGAGTGGAAGTGGCATAGAGCTACAGCACTACCTTATGGTAAAGCAAGATATTGCACATTATCGTGGAGGAGAGAGAAAGCAGATTTCAGAAGTATACTACTCCATTAATTCAGACAATTACATTTTTTTAAACATTTTCTAGCGTTTTTTTATAATAATAGTATTATTCTTTTTGTTGTTGTTGTGTTTTATTTTTGTTTTTCCTTGCAGCAAATTAAAGATTGTTGGTTTCAATCGGCCTGACAGTCACCATGTTTCGACTTTGCTCTAAAGACACCAGAAGCATACGATATGCAGACATCATGACCTCAACAAATCCCCCATCACATTTTGCACTCTCCGTCAATGAATCGGAAAATGGATTTGTTCTGCTCCCCATTAGGACTAGACCATGTGCATAATTGCTCCATCCATGCTGGAGATAATTAATATCAATGACCCCGCTGACTTTTCAAATGCATCATGTTGGGTTTAATGATGATGTGTCATAAGCAGCCGGAGGTGGAGACACCCAGCTCTGTGTTTGCTGGCAGGCCCAGACCAGGGGCTCCAGAGCTGACAGGCGAGTCCAGGTGAGTAATTGTCTATGGCATCTTATTACATTGCTGGCATGATCTGATTTACTCCAGCAGAAAATAGTGGGAATAGACCCAGTTGTCGTTGTGGGTATTGGATTAACGAGGTTTAGGCACAAATGGACCTCACACTGACGGCAGATACATCATGTAAGATTAAAGAGGATGTCCACGTGGTTGTGACGGCTGTTCTACTTGCTTCATTACACTATTGAATCACTCCATACATGTTATGCCAAGTGTTGTAAATATATTTCACATTGTTCTCTGGATGTAGATATAACTTTGGTTGATTGTCTTTTGTGTGAAGTATTGTGGCCAATGGTTCTGAAGAGAGTTTTTTTTTACAGGCATCAGGAAAACGCTGCTCCCACTACAACAAATGATCTACAACTTTATTTATTTTTATTTTTTTACTGCTGATAGACTGTGACTGTGACATTAAAATAGAAATGCTCCTTACAGAGCAGAGAACAGGAATGTTTAATCGTCTATTTATATTTTTGTGGATTTCCCCATGTCTTTTAGTTGCATTCAGTCAAAAATTAAAAACTTCCAATACTGTGTGGCTGGGTTGCACCAACATGGATTAAATTAATCCTGGTCTAGAGTTAATCTAGGGTTAGTAAATCTAGGTTTAAACTGGTTTATAATTAATCAGAGATGTGTTGCACATCTTAATTTTAACCCTGGATTAATTAAACTAGTTTAAACAAGGGTTAAAACAGGATTTGTTTATGTTGCCGTGGAAACATTCCGTTACTGATACCTTTAGTTACCATTTATAGCTACCACTACAGCGGCTATAGCGAATAAACTCCGTCGCTAGCTAGCTATTATGGCACGTCAAAGAGGGTCAAACTTTGCAACATTTGAAAAGATGTTGCTGACTGAGTTAATGGAGGAGTTTAACTCCAGCTACTAGGAGCTGGAGAAGTGGTGGCACAGCAACATTCCTCTCACTTCCATGCTTGATTGCTGGTCCAACCTTCCCATTGAGGTATATGCCACTCCTTTGTGAATCTATACCGCTGGGAAAACTTGCTGTTGTCATGAAATGAAATTGGGTTTAACCTATCTCTAATTTTCCTGCGAGGAACTCTTTCTTCTAACCCCATCCAGCGAAGATATGCAGCCATATTGTCAATAAAACAGAGATAAACCTCCTCCAGGGGTGGTTTAAATATAACTGCTAATCCAGGTTTAATCCAGGTTTAAAATAACTGGTGCAACAGATTTGATTTTGATCTAGATTTAAACGGAAATTAAACAGAGATTGCCAAAGGGTTAGATTGACCCAGGATTAATTGTAAACTAAGGCTAAACTAGGTTTAAAGTTTGGTGCAACTGGATTAAAAGACACACCTGGTTTAAACCTAGTTTAAGAGTTAATCCTTGTTGGTGCAACCCAGCGTCTCTCAGTGTCTCTCCTTTTCCACAGATTCTTCTCGCTCCTGCGATCAGGCAGACGCTACAGGAGTCTGAAGTCCAGAACCACGAGACTGACTAACCCGTTTCTACCCGCAGGCCATCAGGCTGGGGAACATTGGACATTGTAGCAATGCATAGTGCACTTTATACACTGAGCAATACTATTATCATATTTTTGTGCAATACTGTTATATCTTCATTTATTTTTTACCTTAAGTTTATTCTAATTCTGTGTTAGGAGGACCCAGGAAAATAAGCTTTTCATAGAATAACTGTCTGTTATCTGTGCATATGACATCATGCATCTATAGTGTTGGTTAGGATGCCCATGGAGGCAAATGAGCCGATCAGGAGTCAAAGCAGTTAGGTTGCAACTTCATTTTATTTTTTATTTCCCATTCAATTGTCACACCAAAGTTCTGCCAGTGTCTACTGGTCTCCACCCATTCCCCTTCACAAACAAATGGAGCTATTTATATACCCCTGTGACTCTAATTAGACCATACCTACCATCTAGGTCAGTCTATCTATAAGAAAATATGTGCACTAAATATTTACATGATTTTACCAACGCCGAAAATATCCATATTAATTCATCAAATGTATACATCCTATAAATAAAGTAAATTATAAATCCATAGTTTTATTTAACTAAACACAGCAACACAGATATTCACTTCCCCCTACCCGCTTCCTCCGGTTGGTATTTCCCGGAATTATAAATGGGAAAAGGAAACAGGTAGAGGTAAATTGTTGCAATAAAAATATACACAATTGTTCTGCCACCTTACATTTACCACAATTTCAGTTCAAGCTATCACTCATATTGCCACTGTCACTATCAGTGGTCTGGGTAACGGCGGTGCGTCGTTACAGTGTCCATCATAAAATGGAATATAATAAACATTGGTCAAATATTTGCAATAAATGAAACGAAATTATAATCCTGAACTCCTAAAATGGCATTTGTGCTCCTAGAAAACTACATCTTCCAGAGCGATGACAGGACACCTGATTGGATTATCGTTACCCACGTGACTGAAGTCGGTGAATGGTGAAGGACCCAAACAGGAAGTGTTACTGTCCGACACAACGTGAAAGTCAAGATAGATCAAAACGAAACATATGCCATTGAAAGTGTCATTAATTGCATCTTGAAGTTGTCGCAACATGTTGCGCTTTTAGCGCTGTTTCGCGGCTCGACGTGCAGCGCGTGTCACGATGTTTCAGGCTGCGGCTAAAACGCTCTCTGTTGCATCGCCCGCTGTAGCAGCTTTATCTCGTGGAGCATCGTTTAGTATAAGACGTTATTGTAAGAAGACACCAGCGAAACTGCGGGTGTCCGAAGCGGTTTCAGGAGCTGACTTGGGAACAAACGTTAAAGTGCAGGTAACTTATCACTTCATATACTTTGGCCATTTGTGCTAACAGCTATGCTCCAGTAGCATGCCGCTTAGCTAATGCTATATTAGTATTTTCATGAATGAATAAATACATTAAACAATAATGTTTAAATGGGAATAGGCTTCTCAAATGTGACTGTAATCATTCCATTTACATGTGGTCTTGTAGTCGCTTTACAGCACAGCTCCCAATCAATGCAGAGGTTTAAATTATATGTACGTGACAATACAAATAAAGTTGTAATGGCACCCTAAACTATGACAATGCATACCTAGGTTCTCACGTTGCGTTCCTATCATTACTGCATCTTGATGCCACTGTATACATTTAGCTGACATTTTATTGTGAAAGAATGAGGGAAATTCTCACATTTCCAATATCCAGGGGGGGTTCATGAACATTACACACAAATGAAAGAAAGGAAAAAAAGAGAAGATATTTCTGTATTACCAGAGGGAACATCGAAGTGTATTTGATGTGTTTCTCTGCTGTAGGGATGGGTTCGCTCTGTTAGACCTCAGAAGGCAAATCTCTTCCTCCATGTGAACGATGGGAGCTCTCTGCAGTCTTTGCAGGTGGTCGCCAGCTCAGAGCTCAACAATCCGTAAGCACTTCAGTTGTATTTCCTATACATAATCCTTCACATTATACTTTTTGGGTATGAAGAATGCTCAGACAAACAATGTACTGACTGTCTTCCTCTCGTTTCTCTCTCTCAAATGAAGATTGCTCACACTAGGTAGTGCTGTTGAAGTCACAGGTACTCTCAGGAAAAGTCCACACCAAAAACAGCCGGTTGAACTGGAAGCAGACCAAATCCACATAATTGGAGGTTGTAACCCTGTGGTAAGAAAAAGAAAAAAAAAAAGTCTCCTCAGACATCTTCACCTCATGTTTGAACTTTGTAAAGTGGCCATTGTATAGGCAATGTAATTTCATATTGTTGCTTTGTGTTCTTGTTTCAGGATTTCCCCTTCAAAATAAAAGAGAGACACAGCCTTGAGTATATTCGGCAATTCCCTCATCTCAGGTGTAGAACAAATGCCTTTAGCTCCCTTTTGAGAATACGAAGTGAGGCCACGACAGCAGTTCACTCATATTTTAAGGTGAGCACTTAAGTGGAGGAGTTTTGAATGGAATGCAGAGCAAGACATTTTGTATTAATTTCTTTTTTTCTTCAGGAAAATGGCTTTGTGCAGATTCACACTCCGATCATCACCTCCAATGACTGTGAAGGGGCAGGGGAGCTATTTCAGGTGGAGGTGAGCATGTCCTCCAGTGTGTTATTGTCCGTCGAAGCTCTGATATGAACACAAAGGATCAGTGGCATTGTTTGAAACTTCAGAACCTCTGCTTTTAACGCAGCCATCGGGCCCGGAGAATGAAGAAGGGGAGAAGTTTTTCTCTGTCCCAGCTTTCCTGACTGTGTCTGGCCAGCTTCATCTGGAAGTGATGTCAGGGTGAGATGAGCTATATGAATATGTATCTTCTGGTATGTTCTGCCTCAGAAAGTAAGGCACACGCTCACGCACTGAGGACGATTTCTAACTCTGCGCCGCCACTCCTTCTCTTCCAGGGCTTTTTCGAGAGTCTACACCTTCGGGCCAACGTTTCGTGCAGAGAACTCCCAAAGCAGACGCCACCTGTCTGAGTTTTACATGGTGGAGGCCGAGGTCTCCTTCACACAGTCCTTAGAGGATCTCACCAAGGTACACTGTCATTGGCCTACAAATACCTTGTTGCTTTTAGATATTGATCAAAGTAGCACATTCGTTGAGATGTTATAGCCCGTTAACTGCTTTCCACTCCACTTATTTCTATGCATAGAACAGATTGACTGAAAATACACTTTCAGGATTTAAAATGTATTGATATGTGCTGTACTATATGAACAGAAGCTTGTTTTTATCTTTTATTTTGAAAACAAAATTGCTTTCCAGAGTTCTCACTTGGCTCACTTTTTTGATTTCTGATGAAACGCAGACACAACAGATCGGCTAATTCTTTAAACATGAGGATCTCGGATCAAGTGAACCGATTGTCACACCCCATCGATTCCTGTGTACTGTTTACGCTTGCCGTATGTGACTTTTAAAGACACCCTCATGCGCAGTTGGCCAGAAAAAAAGCTTTAATTATTAAACCGGGCTCCGCTCCTTAGGTCATGGAGGACATGTTCAGGTCTGCCACAGAGCATGTCTTGGCTCACTGTGCCGCGGATGTGGATTTGTTTCACAAGCATGTGACTCCTGGACACAGGGTGAGTCCTCAAGGACACTTCCTCTTTGGGTGCATAAACCAGCTCCTCATACCAGCCAACCATGAATACATTTGACTTCAATATTATCTATTTATTTACATTATTATTTTTTTTCTCCTATCTCTAAGAACACTGTTGAAGCTATGCTGAAGAAGAGCTTCCCTGTGTAAGTCTTTTTTCTAAACATGGAAAATGAAATGATTGTCAGCTGAATAATGAAGCAAAGTGTTGAAGGCCTTGAATGACACTATCTCAATCTACTTTAAGGATTACCTACAGTGAAGCTATTGACATCCTAAACCACAGCTCCCAGAAATTTGCCTTCCCGACAGACGTAAGTGTGGATGTTGTATTTATTCACTAACGGAGCAGACTTGATATCTATCTCTACTGTATGTTTGCTGCTAACACTGTTATCCCACAGAGCTCCACGTTGACCTTAGCTCTTCTCTTCTACAGTGGGGCTGTGACCTTCAGACAGAACACGAGAAGTACCTGGTGAAACATTGCGGCAACGTTCCAGTCTTTGTCACTGATTATCCTTATGATCTTAAGCCTTTTTATGCAAGAGACAACCAGGACCACCCCAAGCATACGGTAGGACGTCATCCCATCGTTCCAAATGCTGAGCGAAATCAATGATTTAACGGCTCAGTTCCTTCTGCGTCATGTCAGTTGGGTTAATCGCGGCATTTTGCATATCTGCACTGACTCCTGGCTGTCGTTTGTGTGCAGGCAGCTGCAGTGGATCTTCTGGTGCCGGGAGTTGGAGAGCTCTGTGGGGGCTCCCTGAGAGAGGAGAGGCTGGATCTGCTGAGGGCTCGGCTGGAAGAGTAAGAGCACACACTCCAGGGGCACTTCAAGGCCCATGCTAATATATCTAGACTATGCTAGTCAGAATCTGCTTAGTGGCTTTGAATTTGTTTGTATTTTAATTAATTGAGATCAGGCATAAATTCCACTAGGCCATATAGTTGGTGCATTTTCACAAGCGCTGCGGTGGCTTTTTCTAATATAAATCTGTTTTCTCTCGCCACCTCACAGAACAACAATGTGCAGAAAGTTAAGGATCCAGACTAACTTCTTCAGTTGGGTTTGCAGGTTTTTAAGCCCCCCTACTCACCATATATTGAGTTGTCGGAAAACTAAGTGATACATTGACTTTCACACTGCGCATACCATTACATTTATATATCTATTATTCATTGGTATAAAAGAACACAACAGAACAATTAACAATACATGCATATATTGTACAAATGAAATAAGATGAAATTGCAGGTTTTACTGACTAGCTGTGGACAAGAAGAAACCTTTGTCACATTTGTTTGTCACACTGATGCAAAAAATGCAATGAATCTATTGCTCTACGTATAACCCCAATATGAACATCTGTCCCTGGGGGGTATTTTTCGTACGTGGTTCAACAAAGTCGATCAAATGTCCTATTATCCAGTTTAAATTAGCGAGATGATTGACATCAGTTTTTCCCGGTTCTTCAAAGGTTGACCCGCCCTCAAACAGTCTTGTTCATTTGAACCAGACGTCATTCATCTGGATAAATGCTCGTGCACGCTCCTCTTCAGAAGGGGGAGGAGTCGAACACAGATTCGATGATCTTCAAACGCTACAATTTTAAATAAACTCAGAGAAAGAGCGTATCTTCTCTCCGTGGAGGAGCAGGAGATGATCATGACTACATATGATGAATTTAAGTCCATAATCGTGGCAAAGTCTAATGCTGCGTTCACATCCAAAGCGTAGCGAATATTCGCAACACTTCCTGTTTGTGAATGCAGCATAATGGTGCCTCCGCTGGTCGGGCAAGAGTCACATAAGTATCGCAAAATATCAAGTTAAATGTGTAAGTGTTGGGAAAAGGTATCGGCTAATTTTAAGTGCCTCATCACCCAAATCAATCAGATTATATTTATTTAAATGTGCTTGCTGGCAGTATACAAATGAATATATACTTATGAGGCTATACTGTATGTACTGTATGCGCTTATGTATCATATATGTGTATATAAATGTATGTGTAGATGACCATATAACTAGGAGTTTGGATATGTGTATGGGCGGATCAGTACCTTTTTAATAATTTTCTACAATAATGATATTTATGGTGTACTAATAACACCGTCATATAATTCTGAGTGCTTTAACACCATCCATAAGTTTCTTAAGCGCTAAATAAACCTTACGAACAGCACGGCATGCAGCGGCTTTCCCGATGTTCTCCGCATCGCAGACACTGTAAACACATGTACCAGTCGCAAAAAAGCTCAAGGCCGTGATCCATCACACTGTGATCCAGTCTGCATACAGTATGTGAGACGAGTGATGCTCTGCTGAGCCTGTGGTGTTTAATCTACGACTCAAGGAGGTGTCGGCTGAATCTATAGCTCACGTACAGGAAGTCATGATGAGGTGAGAACGGATCTTGGCGATCTCAAAGAACTCTCTCCCTATAAAACTAATATCGCTCCTTCATCAATGCGGAAAGGAGCTGCCTTTTTTGTCCGGTGGGAGTGGCCAACTTATCCAGTGAATTTCACGAAACCTGTTCTGGAGCAGGTTAAGGGTTTTCGATGTGTTGCTATGGTGATTTTTCTAAACTTGCTTCGAAGAACCGAAAAGCCTGACCTGCGTCATCTTATCCTGAAAATTATCCGGCTAACTCAGTAAGCCAGATACGAGGAATAGGGCCCTGGTCTGAGTATATAAACCTCAAACAGAGGAGAAAGTCTACAAATAAAGTCTGTTTTGATAATCTCACATTAATGGATAATATAGGCAAATAATGCTATAGAGGATTTATATTAGGTTTGGAGTTTCTTTACCAATGTCTCTCACATGAATTTTCATACTTTTCCAGGGTTGGATTAGAAGACACCTACAGCTGGTAAGAAAAAAAAAAACACCTTTTCATTACCAACATTTAAAAGAGACACCTCCCACACCAAAACAATTCTAATGACATGGTAATTTATTTGCAGGTATCTGGATTTGAGGCGCTTTGGCTCCGTCCCCCATGGTGGCTTTGGATTGGGATTTGAGCGATTTCTGCAATGCATTCTAGGTGTTGACAACATAAAAGATGTGATTGCTTTCCCCAGATTTTCCCATTCTTGTCTTCTATGAAACACAATTCCAGCGAAGTAGATATATTTGTCTGTATTTGCTGTTTGTCAAACATCAAATAAATATTATATTCAACATGGTTTTACTTTCAAATGTATCTGCACCTGTATTAATTAAATAAAAATGCACCCACTGTTTATCATGCAACACTTGTCAAGGAAGTGTTTAATTGTATTAATAATTGTATTGCCTGTACCGACTTCCATATTTAAAAACAATGTCGGATTTCAGAGCAACATACGAGTATTTCAGATTTCCACCAGATGGCGCTATTTTCCATTCTATCCCAAATAGAAAATACGAATAATTTACTCACAGCAGCTATTTACTTTTATGTTGACCTTTTCTTTACCAACGTGCGGAAATAAAATAAAAACTATCTTTAAGTTTTGATTCATGCTAAGCTATGTTGGTGAGGCATACAACGTGTTATGTAATACTGTAAAATAGGATGCGTTTCCGTATTTGGAATAAAACAGAAATACTGTTTTGTGTGAACGTAGATAAATAAATAGTAAACATTGGTTCCTCCATTATGTACACTCGTGTTGGGACCTTGCGGAGCAGTTCTTCCATCCTGTTCATCCCAGCGCAGCCCATCCCTCTCTTTGCTCGGTGGGCGTGGTGTGAGTTGGGAAAACAAACTGCAGACACTCTACGATACTTCCTCACCCTGCATCAGTTGAGTTTCCCCGCGGCTCCTCGTCAGCTGGCCGTGCGTAATTTCCCCGAGAGTCGAGTTGCGCCTCTTTTTTTTTTCTCCTCCCGTTTTGCGCGCTGGTTGTTGCGCACGGTGCCAACAAGCGCAACCGGCAACATCTCCGACCAGCACCACTTACATTTTTTTCCTTCTTATCAAATGGGGGGAGCAGACTGCGCCAGTGGGAGACCGACGCCGACAGCACTTTGAACGGGCTGAGCCTTCAGGATCCGTCATGTATTAGTGACACACGGCGGTTGGAGCGCGAGAGGAAACAACAGACACTGACAAACATGAGCGGCGGGGAAATCATCTTCCAAGGCTGGCTGAGGAAGTCACCACCGGAGAAGAAGCTGAGAAGATATGTAAGTGGATTCCACTTTGGCGTAGTTTCTCTGTTTCTGAAGAGTTTGACCTGACGCATGAGGAGTAACCGAGCTTCAGTGCAAGTCGCTTTGTGTTGTGCACATCTGCATCTGCGCTAAGTTTGTGTCAAACTGAGAAAGTCCCAGCAGGTGCACCCCAAACACCACCATCTGGACCCCTGCTCTCTTTTCATGACCTACAGGAGGCACCACGTGTTCTTCTGGATTCTGAAAGGGGGCGGGGAGACAGTCCCGACTATTATAAACTAGAAATGTAGATGTTTGACATGATATATAAGCAGTTGCCAGGTTTGACGTAGCCACCCACTGTGGGGGCCAACATGGAGGTAAGCCTGTGTAATACCCGACAGCTGTCTGTGATTTTGACTAGATAGCTCCCAGACACAAACTGCCACTTGGCTTTATCCGATCGTGATGAGGTAACGTCTAATGAAGCATTGATGTGGCCAGTTTTCATCGCAGCCGAGCCAACTCATGTCACAACAATAGTGAGAACTGCAGAGAGCCCGTTGAGAGCCGGGATGAGGCTCCATGGGCCAAAAGCTGCTCTAGTCTCCTGCCGGGTGCCGGGGCAAAGGGGAATGGCAACAAATCAGATAATAGGATTTATGGAGGCAGATAGAACCATGAGACAATCTCCTCTAAATACAGCTGTCCACTGTTTATGTATGGTGTTCTCCATATTCCTACTAGCCGACTTTGCCATGATGTCATCTCTCTGTTTTCATCTGGAAATCCATCCTTGAATGTCCTCAAATGTAGCCCCTCACCCCCATTGTTCTGTCATTTCCTCATTGTCTTCCACTTAAAGCTGGCTAATGTTTACACAGAGACCACCATGGTCCATATGGAACGGCAGCTGCAATGGCACAGAGGAAAAAAAGCTTACTTGGTTCATAGCATACTGTATAAACAACGAGAAAGAAGAAGAAAAAACCTCACAAGGCATAATAATAATGGCCTTCCTCAGGCAAGAGAGCAGGGAACAGCCTCTCTCAGCCCTTCTCACCGTGTTTCTCACCCCGAGCAATAACCTATACACACACACACACACACACACACACACACACACAGTTTCAGCCAGAAAACAGTGTCATGAGATGGAGTGTCCAGAGCAGGCAGACTTGTGAATGCGATAATCAGCCCATCTCAAATTCCTTCCGCTTAAAGTCAGGCTACGGACAATCGGGGCCATTTACTCACCAGTATTGCTGTCATCTGACATAGTTGACGTCCTAATGGAGAGGGATATTTTCAGATACTACTTTCACATACTGGCAGACATTCCTGCCTGAAGGTGTGTTTCCCAAGAGAACACGGTGGCATGTTTGATAGGTCATTATATCGGAATGAGCTTAGGTGTTTTAGGGCTGTGACTCTGCCATGTTGATCCCTACAGTTTGTACTGTTGTGCCTCTTGTTTTTTTCTTCTTCGTCTCTTTAGGAGATTATTTGCAACAAGGGAAACAATGTTTTAATCCTTAACAACACTTGTCAATATTCCACTCCTTTCTACAGCGCAGTCCTCCCATTACCAGACGGGGCCTGTGGTTTGTTAATCAGTAGTTAGTTAGTTGGTTGTTGAAATGATTTGTCATTGTAGTTTTTTTTGTTGGTAAGTCTCCTGTGACCTTCCTCAGAGAGAGAGAGAGAGAGAGAGAGAGAGAGAGAGAGAGAGAGAGAGAGAGAGAGAGAGAGAGAGAGAGAGAGAGAGAGAGAGAGAGAGAGAGAGAGAGAGAGAGAGAGAGAGAGAGAGAGAGAGAGAGAGAGAGAGAGAGAGAGAGAGAGAGAGAGAGAGAGAGAGAGAGAGAGAGAGAGAGAGAACTGGTACTACCACCACAGCTCTGGCATGCAAATTGTATGCAAAGTCAGGGAGCAAAGCACTTGTGGCAGTTGAAGCCTGGATACAACTGGGGGGAAAGAGACAGGAGACGACATGTCTGTGCTCAGTAACGAGCATGACTAGTCATGGTTAGATGTGTGCTAATTGTTTAAAACTGATACAACAGCGCCCTGCTGCACAAACACATGACGAGCATAAACTTTCTGTGTTCCCCCCTCAAACCATGTGACGGCGGCGCCGGTGACGCGTGCATAGTTGCTTCTCACTCACGCTGCATCTCCACAAGGAACGCTGTGGAGTCTCAGCGCTGTTGAATCAATCACTTGGTCAGGGGCTCCAAATGTGGGCAGTGTTTTCAGGGCAGGTGGGAAGGGCCCCGGATGTTGATTGTTTTTGTTAAATAATGTCCAGAATAAGCAGAAGGATCATGAAAACAACTGATCCAGCGCTCACCCAAATACGCTTCATCATGTCTGCAACATTAACCCCCAAACTACCTTTTATGTGTAGCTGCTGTCACCTGTCAAATCAATATACTGCTGAAAATGCATGTTGAAGATAGTTCTTCATCCCAGACTTGTAATAAACAAAGGAAATATTTAGTCCTACCCCTTCGGGATATCCAATGTTGACTGAAATTTTCATGCACATCTGAATCATGTGAATTCGCCGGCACAATATGAATCATACACGCGACGCGTCATACTGTAAACAGTTTGATTCCTGTTCCCAGGTCGGGATCAAGCTGCTGTTGGCTGAACCTTCCTATCTGCCCGTTGCTGTATCTGACATCACAAACGTGTCTGTTCACATACAGTAGAGCATTGCCACATTCCAGACAGATCATATCGGCGAGGTGATAGCTGCTGTCTCCCGCTGCCAGTTTCTGAAGGGCTTCGCCGCCTTGCCCATGTGGATGGTATCCGAAAGGGAGAGAAAGCTTGGAGGGAAGAGCCGGTGGATTTCTCAAGGCAGGCCCAGCAGAGCAGCAGCCGCCTGGGTCCCAGTGTCAGCTGCCTGGTCTGCTGTTGTTTTGCAGAGGGGCTTTGGGAAGTCCTTGCCCTCAGAGGTCAACTGAGAACGCCTCCCAGTTCCTGCTTTGACAGACACCAAGCGCTCACACAGACATTTTCCTTGTTCCACTTTATCTGTGGGCCCTCAAATGGATCTTTCCCCCAGAAGCTACAAAACTGGGGTGGCTTTATGTGACTGCAGTATTAAAGTCAGATTAGTTTACGGTTGTGGGGTAAATTAGCCTAACGGGATTCTTGTGATTGAGATAAGGAACTTCTGATCATTTTCTTTATTGGTTTATCTGTTGATTATTTTAACTTAATTTAGTGCCTGACTGATGTTAGAAAAAAGCGTCTTTTTAAACTGAATAATCAATTATCCTTTCATACAAAAAACATCAGAAAATAGAGAAAAGTATGTGTTATTAATGTCCCAGAGGCAAAGTTGATGTAAAATCACTTGTTTTGTGAAACCAACATTCCAAATCCTAAAACACTTTGAAGTGTTTCTTGTGCGTAACTATTAATCTCTTTGAGAAAACTGTTGTTGATACATTTGATGTAGACCAGCTTGGTAGTGCTTCAGTGCATTAACAGTCTTCATTGACATCCTTAAGAAATAAAGGTGCCTTATTTTTTGATTGGGTGCATTTCTATTCCCTTTTATATGGCTCTCAAGATGGTGACGGCGGTCAACGTCTAACGGTGCTAACAGTGCTAACAGCGCTAACAGCGCCAATGGAGCAAATGACGGCAAAAGTGCTGACAGAGCTTTACAGTGTTAACCTGAGGGGAAACCGCTGTATGAGCCCAGAGCAGCCCAGAGCAGAGCAGAGCAGCCCAGTGCAGTAAAAGCATTGCACACACGGCTATGTCAACAAAGCAAAGTAAAGCTTGGATAACAACACACACCGAGGGAGACATTACTCCACTATATCTTTACATTGCTGCTCTATTAATGCTCTGAATCCCGTATAAAGAACCTCTTATGCTTCACAACTATTTGTCTCAAAATGACACTTTATCAACTTCTTCTTCCCCAACCACCAAGTGCATCCATTTTTGTTTCCATATTCATTGTGAAAATCCCCGGGAGGCCTTGTTTGAACCTTTGTCATAATATCCTGTCCTTTGCCATGAACTCTGGTTTAGCCTGTGTGTTTTCTGCCCCAAACCTAATTAATGCACCACTAGCAGATGTCAGCCTTCCTTTGGATGGTACCTACAGGAAGTGTTGTGACAGAGGCCCCATCACCTCTATCAGCTGAGCTTAAAATACTGCCGTTCTGAAAAAGAATTAGATCCCATTGATTTTTGTCTTATGATTTGCACCAGCAGTGAGAATGTTTGTACTTACTTGCTACACTCTCAGAAAGTACACTATCACGGCGGTGATGGTTTTATTTAATGGTGCTTAAAACCCTAACACACCTAAGGGTACCATTAGATTGTACTACTGTCAGGTGTTTCTACTGAAATAGAAATCTAACGTCTGCACTGTTCATTGTATCCAAACACAAACTCATACAGGGATCATGCTACCAGCTTGTGTGCGTGCCGGTAGCTTACATGTCATATGACTGTCATTAGATTGACCTTCTGGAGCAAATAGGCTTTACAGTTGTGATGTCAGTCAGTTGAAATGGGCCAACCACTCAGCACTGCAGCATAGAGGGACATAGACCCCATTCCTAACCCTTACAAAAAACAATGTTACTAAAAGCAAAAGCAGTTTATTTTTGAAAATTTTAATTTCAGTGCAAGATGCTTGCTTTGGTGTTGCAGTGTGTGGCCAATGAAAAACAAAGGCAGTTGACAGCTATTTCTTTTTTGAGCATATATTTACCCAGGGACGGTTGACTTGCAGCACACTTGCTCTTCTTGACCGGCGCCCTGCTTTGCAGTCAAAACAGCCTTTCTGAGAAACTCTGTTTGAGCTGCTTCAGCGTACTGTAGATGCACCAAGCATCTACAGTACGCTGGTGTTTATTCAAATAGCATGCTTTTAATTTGTGAATGCAACAATGCGGATTACTGCAACACTTATCTTCCATGCAAATGCCACAATAGCTATCAATGTGAATCATGTTGGAAAAGGAAGTGGTCTGTGTTTTCCCCTCCGCACATCTTATTTGTAGATGTAATGATGATATGATGATATGATGATATTTATACACAAGTTCCGGCAGGCGGAACCTTAGATGGCGGCTATTTTCTTCCTGGCAACATGTTAATGTTGTTTGTGAAGTAGGATTTTGATCAAACTTGAATATTGTCTTGCTTTGCCATATATTGTGTAATGTGTGTGTGTGTATGTATATATATATATATATATATATATATATATATATATATATATATATATATATATATATATATATATATATATATATATATATATATATATTAATCCTTTTCCACATCGGGGTTGTGATGCCACTCAGAACAAGGAAGTAGAGTTGTTATGGAGTGATTTCCTGTGTAAATAATCTATTTTAACAGTATGTTGCAGCTATAAAATACATATTCCGACACATTCTCTGAGATTAGAGCGACAGTCTGAATAATCCAGGGAAATTGACAGGAAATAAATTATGTAAAAAAGATGTTTGACCAGATTATTAACATATCCTCCTCTCACGGAAAACACAACACACTCAGTAGAATTGCAATGAAATGGCATTGGTCTAAAGATCATGCAATTTAGGATATCGGCCAAAAATGTTATAGTGTGCATACCCATAAAACGTGTTTTATGAACTTTAAAAATGACCCTACTGTGTGAAGGTGCTCATAACCCTTGGACACGTTGTTCCTACGTGAAGTGGGAGTTGATTTTTACCAGCCATGGGTTCAGTAGGACCAGAGGCCTCCTGGAATATGATTTTAACACAAGCAGCTGTAAATATGCTAAAATGATGAGTGTTGGGATGTGTTATCTTTCTGTTTCATGTGAAACGCTTGCCTTCAGGCGATAGTTGGTAGGCGCTGGAAATGTGAAAGTAAGTGAGGTTGTGGTGCAAATAGTAATATTCGACAAAAAAACTACAAGCCCGCAGATGTTTTTTCTGTATAGCAGTGATGATTAATTTGAGTCAGGAAACGGTGATGAAGTGGAAAAAGCTGATGAAAGTGAATTGCATCTCTGTCATATGAATATTATTTGGATCAGTTATCTCCTTTAAGGTTTAAGGTCCGCGTGCCTCTAATATCGATGTAGTTTAGTTTAGGGATTATTCTTTCTCCAGACAGTGATGAGTCATTGCAGTTCAGTTGTAGGAACTGAAATGTCCTACAACTGAAGCTCAGATAAGAATACACAATAAGTAATGTAGCCACTGCACAAATACACAGTCAAAAAATAGGACGATGTGATAAGCCATTTAGATCACTGACATGTGTGTCGAAGGTTTTCAGGTCACATTACGCACAATGTTATTCTCTCAATGCATTTCACCAATAATCATCACAGCACATCGATGTGATTGTTTCACTCATGATAAATGGTCAGCTCAGCTCAATATATGCTCATTCTGTCTATTGGGCTATTTTATTGTTATTCAGACATTCTTTCGTCATGTTTAACATTAAAATAACCTTAAATCAATAAAAAAAATTTCATATCACTTGGAGAGTATTTGTGGAGACAAAGACACACCACGGCACCGGGTGAATATTGTGTTTTTTTGCTATGTGTGCTAACAAGAGAGGAGGTACTTAGCTGAACTGAGGATTTATCACGACTAAAATATCTATGAATTCTGCCTTTTTAATGATGATTTACAAAGTGATCTGTTTAAGTGTTGAAAAAAAAAATACCGACACCCCCGTGTTTTAAAGACTCAAATATGAAGTGAAAAGCTGAGGTCGGACGTTCCTCTTGCGTGTAAATGTTTCTACTCTGTGCTCCTGAAGAGACTGGGTTTCATCCGACGTCGTGCATCTACAGCCACCTCGCTGCAGAGCAGCCAGAGAGACCAGGAGATGCTCGCGGCGCACCCTCCGCACACAGCCGCGTATGAGCCGCAGCAGATGGCAGGGGCAGCGGAAGTAACACAAAGAGTTCTGATTAAAGATAATGCTCCCCGTTAGTCAAACTGTCAGGGCGGGCTCCCGCTAAATAAGCCCAGCCTTTTGCTGATACGGAGACACATCGAGAGATTACTCATTTTCCCTAATGATGGAAGTGTTCAACTGCAAATTGAGGCTGATTATATCTACCAAGAGCTTTTGAGAGGTTGTTTTTCACGGGATGTGCCGCAGATTTTGCAGATCATTGCTCCTGTGAGGAGAGTGAATAAGCACTTTGGGTGCCGAATGTGGGATGGAGCTTTCCATCACAGCCATATGATGACATTGTATGCGGAAAGTGTGCGTTTCCCATAATGTCACGAAAGCTGAACGACATAAGGCCCTACTGTAAAGGCACTGAACAGGTTTGAACTGATGCCTTGCTCAAAAGGAAAATATCAATTTAGCAATTGTGCAGCATTTAGGATTAAGGATAACAGCAGGAATTAAACGTTCCTTCCCTGTCCGCCTTGGCCCGCTAACCTCTCACCTTCTTTATTAACACATACGAATTTATGAGCCTGTTTGGGTCTCATCTGCATGTGTTATGTCTTGCAGCTGCCAGCCTTCCAAGGTCAGTGTTTTGACTATCGGGAAACCTGAGCAGTTTGATTTAACGGCGCTCTAATGCATCTGTTGGACTTTAAACGCCTGTAGTTTTATTCTCTCAGCGGTTCTGTGATACATCTTTTTCGTGTTTACTTCGGGCACACGGATGGGACAGGGCCACGTCCGATCCGGCAGCATCTGGATGTCTTCACCACTCGAGACAGATAATGGGCCGGAGCTGCTGATAAAAGCAAAATGGCCAACATTGTAGGCACGCTGTTGGACTCCTGTTTTGTTTGTGAATTTATTGGAAGAGCTCCAGAAACGTCTGTTTTAAACTTTGTCCGGGACAGCTGTCTGCTTAACATCTTTTGCTCCGAGCCGAGATGGGGAGCCCTGTGTAAACTGTAGGACTTCCAAGGAGCGTCCTCGTGCTCCCTCAGGTTTATTTAAGCTGTTACATAAACTGATGTCACATAGTGCTATTTTCTGTATTTACCTAACTAATGTTTTTAGTGCTTCTTACGTGAGGGGTGGAATAACAGAGCATCTTTCATGTTCTGCTTTTCAGGTTTTTTTTCATTTCTTTGTCGAGAAACTTAGAATCTGAAAGGTTTTTTTTGTGCTATGTGAATGGCCAGGCTATATTCTTCAAATGTAACTGGGTTGCACTCCCTCACATGCGGAAACTCCCATCTGTTCCTGGAATGTGGGCTGACGTGTGACCCGCTATTGATTAGGACCACATAATCGGGGCTCTGTCGTCATTGTCTGCTGCAGCCCGTCCAGCTTTGTCCCCTCTCACCACATTAACCAGCATCACAAGTGTTCAGCCATTCGCTCGCACAATAATGGCCATTATAGCAGTCCCACCTTTTTAATTCATGCGTTGCAAAGTGGTCCTCGCTGCTGTTCTTTTGTTTTGAGGTTTTTTTCTGGAATTATGAAATTCTAGCCTTATTCAGTCAGCAGAAGGGACAAGATATGAAGTCATCGATGTGCTAAATATTCCTCTTTTGTTCTTCTTTAACTTTGAGAAGCAAGGAAACAGCACCCACATATAATAGATGTGCTATGAATGCATTACAGGGGATTCTTGTAGGAGGGCTCTGTCTCCTGTCCTTACTTAGAGCCAGTAACCATCAGGATGATGACTGAAACGCTGCTTATATGTAGACCAGGATCATTCATAACAAAGTTTTGTATATAAGCTTTTAAAACAAGGTGCTTTAGGAGTGGAAGTTATTTGTCCCAGTCCAAGGTCTTAGAATAAGAAAAGTCAGGATTTTATTTCAAGACCCAAACTAAAACCAAATTCCCCGTGTGTCTGATTCAGTTGAGAAACATCATTAAAGTGATTGTTCATAGAAAACAATGGAACGTTGCCACATAAAATAACCCTAACCCTCCCCTCTGCAACGCCTCTTCATTATTTTATCACGACATGTCTCATGATACACTTCCAGTTAATGAAGCAATGGGATCAATTTCAGGAGTGCCTCTGTTTTGAATATTGCACATTTTATCTGAAGTGTGTCATGCAGTGTGAGACACACACTGGTGTGGTCTTGGCCCAACCCCTTTAAAGTCTTGGTCTCGGTCTCCACACACTGGTGTGGTCTTGGCCCAACCCCTTTAAAGTCTTGGTCTTGGTCTCCACACACTGGTGTGGTCTTGGCCCAACCCCTTTAAAGTCTTGGTCTCGTCTCGGTCTCCACACACTCTGGTCTTGGCCATGACTCTGTTGAAGTGGTCCTGACTACAACACTGCTTTCGGGATATTAATGTTTTTTTTCCCCAGACAACCCTTTTTAATTTTACAAAAGAAGCCAAACGTATGGCTATTCAAATGTGCAATATTGTCAATAAACACAAACAGCCGTAAAACAGGTTTCCCTAAATGAAATACAAAGATTATTTATAGAGCTTCCAGATTATGTGAAAGTTCATACCGAATTTGGGCTGCTGGGAGTCCTTATTGGCTGCAATTAGATACCAAAGAACCCCCCCTGGCCCCTCCCCTACCCTCCCCCAAACCACTTTTCCTCCCCCTCTTAACTGTCTTGTCCCATCCCTCAGAAGCCCACCAGTGGGACCTCTGAGAACACTGATGGGATCCCTCTTACTTCACCTTTTACTATAATTAAGCAGTAATGGCCCAGCACCGGTGCATTTTCATGTTGTCTCATCACGGTGTTGTAAGTGTGTGTGCATGTGTGTGCATGTGTGTGCATGCGTGTGAGAGCAGGGCACATCTAGACACTTTGCCCGAGGCCTTCGGTCTGTGTGTGTGTGCGTGTGTGTGTGTGTGTGTGTGTGTGTGTGTGTGTGTGCAGCAGGTAAAGCAGAGGAGTCCAAAACAACTAGCTGCTGTCTCCTCCTCTCCTCTTTAAAAGGTAAACAAGACCATTCTAGCCCGCAAGTCGGACGACATACGTGTTTGGCTTGGATGTTTGCTCATGCACATTTAAAAACATGCGGACTGATGCTTATCGGCCTGCCCTGTTGACACAGCCGGCTACTAGCCACACACAATGTTTTGCTCTGTTGCCGTAAAAGGCACACCTTGGATAATTGTTTCAGGCCACGAGCATCTCCGACTTCATTAGTCAGTGTTACCAGGACAGCACACTTAGTTGTGTTCAAAGACGCAAGACTGGGCTTTTATTTATTTTTTTAGATATGCGCAAATACAGCAATCGATCGCTGCGTGACTTATCAGCCGTCACTGTGTATTTATCTCCTAAAATTGTGGTGTAAAGCCCCGGAGAACTATCAACACATACCAGACGATTGCGTCCCCTTTGTACGACTGTTTGTTTTCGCACAGTGTCATTGTTTAGCAGGCTGCCAAAAATAGAACAAAACATGTCCACTTATCAACATGCAAAGAGACAAAAGGAATTGGCAAGACAAACCAGTTTTGATCCTATTTTTAGAAGCGAACTTTGCTCAAAAGATTGTTTTGTTATTAAAGGTTTTTCCTTCCCCAGTCTTCTGAAATAGATGCAGACGCTGTTCACCGTTGTGCTCCACTGTATTCTCTTTGTATCTGTAGCTGCCTGCCATCAGCGTGGGACAAATGAGACCATGGTGGAACAAGGTGAGATCAAGCCTTCGTGGGATGATTGAATGAGATGGTGGGGACTTTACGCTGTGCGTTCACAGATACGGATGGCTGCTCTTCTTCTTGGAGAGCTTCAAGCGCTGGCAGCGAATTTATTTAATTTAGTTTTTACAGTCTAGAGTTGAGGCCCTGACAATACACATAGCTGGATTTTTCAAACTTAAGTGTATTAGGTTAAGTTTTCCTAATTTACAGTAGAATGTTTGTTTTGTGACTCGTCGTGAACGTGTCTTTTTTTTAATTTGACCTTTGTTTGCCTTTGATCTCTTCTGCAGCAGAACATGATGAACAAATGTGAGCTTCAGCATGTTACGTGTTGTTTGGGGTTTATTGCTCATACAATAATATATGACAGCATGTTCATTTAGGGTGTGATCGGGTAGCTCACAACTCTCTCAGTGGTCCACTGTCCAGTCCACTTGTTAACAAGGGCAGTGGGTCTCTTCTTCTCTCCCCAGAACAGTGATGAGCTTAAACCAAAGCTATGGGGGGTTGGAGAGCTGGGAGAGTTCAGCCTAGTTTTACAGCTTCAGCCCTCACTTCCCAGCGCTTAGACAGTGATCGATGGGCTTAGACATGCTCTGTAGGACAGGCGGTGGGTGGGTTAGCTCATTTTGTTGTGTCCTCCCCCATGATTTACTTCACCAGGGAAGTTTGCTTGAATCTGAAATAGTCTGTGTGAGAGAGAGAGACAGAGAGAGAGATAGAGAGGGAGGAAAAGCTGCACTGCCAGTTGTGTGTGAAAAGGCTGATTTGAAACTGAATGTGCTTGAAACATTGTCTCTCATTTTGCATGCAATATTTCTGTGAGGAGCTTGGCAGATAGTTTGACAAAGGGAAACATTGTTCACCCCTCTCATTCAGACCAAGCTGTAAATTAATTTGTTCTTGATTTAGGCAGCAGCTACTTTTCCTATGGAAAATACTTCCTCTATTTTTAGTATGACAAGGCCTCCTAAATGAGTCGTCTTCCCTTGTGGTCCAGAGCTGTGGCTGTCCTGGGTTAATACGCTGGCCGCAGCTGAAAGATGCCAGGAATAACCCAGCTGGGTCGCCCTGACCTCTTGGAACTGGGCAGCGCTCCAGGTCTCAATTAAGTGATGCTCTCTCTTTCCAGAAAAGGCAATAATATTTAAATGGGATGTGTGCTGTAATGGAAGTGAACCAAAGAGCGTTGTGGACCTGGAGGAGAAAAAAAATGTGTGCAGTGTTCCTTTAGAACAGCGTGAACGCTGGACTGTATTTTATTACGTAAAATAAGAAACTTCACACTCCAATTAAATCATTTAGAAGGTCAATTGAGGAGTTTCACTGTTGACTTCTTTGGAATCTTGTTTCCTCCCACCCATTACCAGTATAATCTGCATTGTAAACATTCCCAACAACCTCATCGTGAGAAATTAGCTAATACAATTGCACAACTCATCAGATAGTGCTGATTAAACTTCTTGTGGTAAGATGCACACAGAGCACGACTCCCACCAACACCATTAAGGCCATACTGCCTCCAGCTTTTATCAGTGTATCAGGCTGACAGAAAATGAAATGAAAAAGTCTTATAGCCCAATACCTCAGCAGTACTTCAGCTACACATGGAAGATAAGATCACAATCTGCACATCCTGTGGAAAAAGAGAGAGAGAAAGAAAATGTGTGGCCGCGAAGAGAACTGCTAACATGTCAAAATTACACTTCAGTAATGTTTTGTGTGAGGAAGGATGGATCTCGTCTCAAAATATAATCTGCGAGTCATTGCATCCCCATTTCTCACAATTTATTATCATTTACTACTGTTGTTTGTATTACTTAACGCAATAATGTTCTGGAGATTATAATGTAAAGTGTTGAAAATTGTAAATTGAATACCTTTTTGTTTTTTAACTATTCGTTGGACCTAACAAAAAATATGAAGACACCACCTTGAAATTTCAGTCATTAGTTGCAGCCCCATTTAAAAAAAAAATATATATATATATATATATATATATATATATATATAATTAAAGAAGTAAAGACAATTGGTGCCAAAAACCTGCATATGACTTAAATACATTTTTTTTTTTTAGAGGCAGGAATTTAGAAGCATCCCTATCGTTAGCATTCGCAGTGATAAAGAACAAAAGTGTCATCTCATGGCACTGAACCCTCTTTAATTAATTCGACTTATGCAGAGACACCAAAGCGATGACCACTGAGCAGAAAGCACATTACAGCTTTATGCAAAAGCACAGGCAGGTGTAACATTATTAAAGATGGTTCTGTTCCATGTGTCCCAGACAGTGCTTGTCCTAGTGAGCCCACAACAGTGTGACAGACAGCATGCACAGCACCAGGAGTGCTGATGCCGGAGCAGCTAATTCAGCCGTCATTAATTTTATACCCTGAACTGCCTCTCAGAGGTAATGGCATATGAAGCAAGGTTGCACCCATATTTCCATAGAAAGGAGCAGCACCTTATAAACGACACAAGAGAAATGCAATGCTATCCATTTCTCTGCCCTGTGTGTGTTTTGTGTGTGTGATGGGGGGCAGTTAGCCTTGCAGCAGCGCCTGTGTTGATGGAGAGAGAGGGGGCCTGCAGGATCCTGTGTGTCAGCAGCCTGCATGTGAGAGACATTGCCTGGCGGAAATGCATCACTGGCAGATGTCCAACACCCCCCGCCCCCCCTCCCCCCTTTACTCCCTCTTTCCCTTCCTGGTCTATCTTCCTCTTTTGTCTCCGAGCACAGAGAACACAGAGGCCCTTTAAGACAGTCACTGGGAAAAACATATGGAGGCCACTGTTCTTCCTTCATGCTCTTCCAGATGACAAATACAACAGCGGTGTTGTTGGTGTGAAAGTCAACACATTGCATCGTAGTTTTTTTTAACTGGAGCGTGTGCTTCTGCTGCCTTTTCATGTGGTTGTGACTAGGGGTGTTTATTTACACTCGTAGAAGACTCCTCCGGGGCCAGTGACACGCTCACACGCAGATGTAGTTTGATTGGAGCGAAGCGGTGTCATTCACCGTGCACTTCGCGTGGGAGGAGCCCGCAGTCTTGTGATGAAGTTTTCATGGAGGAGTTGTGCTTCTCTCTTCTAGCTCACGGACGGATATCAACACAGGAAATACGTTGGGGGGAGTAAACACCTGCTGCCCCCCCTCGCACAGCCTCCAACGCACACAGACAACCACACACAACCGCATGTGTGCTAAAGCACAGTAACCTGCTCAATGCAGCAGACGTAGGTTTCTCTGAGGTCTGTTTGATCAACAGTTAGCATCATACCTGGAGTCCAGCTGTTGAGCATGTGTTGCCACGGCAACATTCTGCATCGCATATAGTGAGAGAGTAAAACCTGAAGAATTGTTGAGCATTTAAATGCAGATTTGTATCACTATAAATGAAATTCTCCCCATCAACACATGTATGATTTGGACTTTCTGGCTCACTGAGTGCTGAGGATGTTCTGATGCCTTTTTTTATTATTAATCTTTTTTCCAGGCGTGGAAGAAACGCTGGTTCATACTCCGCAGCGGCCGCATGAGCGGTGACCCCGATGTCCTCGAGTACTACAAGAACGACCACTCCAAGAAACCCATCCGTGTCATCGACCTGCACTGCTGCGAACAGGTGGACGCCGGCCTGACCTTCAAGCGGAAGGAGTTCCAGGACAGCTTTGTGTTTGACATCAAGACCTCAGACCGCACTTTTTATCTCGTAGCCGAGACGGAGGAGGAGATGAACAAGTGGGTCCGCTCCATCTGCCAGCTGTGTGGGTTCAACCAGTCGGACGACAACCACGGTAGGAAACCCTGACCTGTCTTTGTTGTTCAATCCTCTGCCACTGTGTTGTTTATCTCTCCACCATCTCCGCTTTTACCTCTACCAAGTTTAATGGTTTTGTTGTTTAAAAACTCATTAAAACATTTTAACGTTCAGTTCAATTTTTCAGGTTTGCTCTGACATCTTTTGGTCTTCTGCTACTATCTCAAACAGTTAGTTGGTACAGCACATATTCATGCTTCCAGTATGGTTAGTCAATTAATGAATTTGTTGATTAACAGAACATGAGCGATATCATTTGGTTATTGATACATTTTTCAAGTAATTTATCTATCAAAACTTACCAAACACTTGCTGGCTTTTAATTATGAATAATTATCCTTGTTTTACGTCATAAGTTGGAAAAACTACGGTTTGGGAGGAAACACACCTTGCGTTATGTTTTAGGGAATTTTTAACAATTTCTTGACATTTTATTGACCAAAGAATTGGAACAAACTGAACCGTATAATATGCATATACTGTATCTTTACGGATTAAATATACTGTGTTTGGTTGTCTCAAGAATATAAGCAGCAGAAAACCAAATACAATAACCTCTCGTTTATCAGGCTCCCTCTGTGCGTTCTCATGTTATTTGGAACAGATTGCATCTTAGTGTTCACAAAAGAAATCAGCAGCAGAAGTCCAGTCACATGATATCATTGGCAATTGTGTTCTTTCCATCTTTGCTATTTGAGAGGGTAGAATAGGAACATCCCTGCCAAATAAATGGACACAGTGTCTGAGAGTGTTATTGATTTTTCTCTTCGTTTGTTTTGTTAAAGAAGGGGTCCGATCTGTTGTGTACAGGATGATGGAAACTCTTAGTATGGGCCATTTTCAAAGATAGCAGCCGGTTCAGTGTCATGTTGTTGCCACATCTGGCTCGTGTCACATAAAGCATGTTGGATTAAAGCGCTTATCAGACAAGACATGCTAATGATAACATTGTTATGCAGCAATGTTCTTTTGTAAAACTGCAATCCGTCCAAAGATTGGCCTTAAATGCACTCTGCTCTGATCTCTGGCCATTAAAAAACCAATATACGAGCTGATGAGTCCAAACTAAAGATGGTGATGCAAACATCTCTTAACTGTTCTCCTTTTAATCAGCAGGAGTGAGGTCTTAAGTGTGAACTCACTTTTCCGATATTATTGTCATTTTGAGATCAGTTTATGCCGCTGATGTAATGATAATATAATAGCATAGTAATGCAAGTGCACCCTTCCAAAGAGAAATTCCCTTTTTAATTATTTCCGAAAATTCACATTGGAATTAGAATATCGGAACTGTATTAAAATATCTTAAATAAATAAACCCATGCCACCAAAACAATATATAAATGTGAGCAAAAGTTTACAATGTATGTGCAGGGGCTTATAATGGCAGGGAAACCCCTGCTGTTTATTCTGGCACTGTGATGGTGACATTATCCATGTAAACAAACGTGCATGTAAACAGCAACAAATTATCGAGGTGATGGGAATATATATTGTAAGATAAGTCAATAATGTCACTATGGAGAGTTTGGAAAACACACACACACACACACACACAAACACACACACACACACACACACACTCCTTTCATATTCTTCGCTCAACCCTTCCAGATTGCACTCATGATGTTGTTTTCCCGCCATCTGGCAGCTGGTGGACGTTAATCCTCGTGCACATGGTTGATCATCTGTAACATGCGATATTTCCAGGTGTGGAATAAAAAACATCTGTGTAATAATGCTCGCATCAGGAGGGGCTCCCCCTGGTCCAAGTTCGGTAATTAGCAAGGCCCTGTTATGAATCTCAAACTGTCTCAACTGCAGCCAGCAGGGTGTGGCTGGGAGACTGGGTTGGGGGAGTGAGACGGTGTCTGTCATGACAGCTGCGCCAGTGGTTGCAGTCTCTGTCGTGTAAACATCACGTCCAGGCTTTTTTTGGTCATGCAATTCTGTTTTCACCGAAATATGCGGTTGCTGTTTCTGAGGAACTTTTATTAAAAAACTATTAGATCTCTGTGCTCCAAATGTATTTTCCATACTCTATTTTGGTTGGTGGAAAATTAGAAATTAGTGCTAGCTTTGTGCTAGCTTCTTGCTCCGAGCAAAATCCTAATTCTCAGCATTATTCACGCCAGAGGGCTGTGTTTGTTATAGAAACCCTGACTGATTGTGACAAGCATTACAAACCAAAACTAACACCTTAAAATGTTTCAATGCTCTGGACAGGCGTGGGAAATGTTATGCAACTCTTATGAGACATAAGCTTCCCTTGTTCTTATCCCACTTAATATATATTAAATCCTTAAGTACCGCGAGTATTAGCTTTCCATTTCCTTAAATTGTGAACTAAACATCCTGGAAAAAGTGGAAACGTCGATGTTATTCTTTCATGTATCTGCTCCTCAAGGGCAAAACTGCTCGATTTACTACTGATTCCCTGTTGCGTCACTACCGCTGTCTTAAAGGGATAGCTCGGGCCTTTTGAAGTGGGGTTGTATGAGGATCTGGTCCACAGTCACTGTATTACGTAAAGTAGAGAACAGTCTGCACGCGCCCAGTTTGGAGAAGCAGACATTAGTCCCCGCACTGCAATACTACACAAAGCAATGTACTGAGGACGGAGGCAGCAGCAAAAACATATTTTAGACGCCTAAAAGAAAGGCCCACCTAAAACTTTAAGTGAACGCTGTATTTTTCGCTGATTTACCTTGATGTGAGAAAGCCATTTTCCGACGGGAACTGGAGCCTTGTATGAACTCTTGTATGCTCTTGCCAAAGCCACCAGTCATTTCACCTCAAAGAGACATGGAGTATGTGAGAGGAGGGCACACCCCACCTGCATCAGTATTCCTCCTGCAGCATGTGAGCATATAGTGCCTCGGTTTCACACCGCCAACACATTAACTGTTGCTTAACATGCTGAGCTTTTATCAATGGATGCAGAAACATGTACTTGTGGCTTTTGTGATGAGAGATTGATGAAGTGACTTAGACGGGCGGATGGTAATTGGAGCTAACAGAGGATAACTTAAACATCTTTTATTAGTAAAGGTATTTCCTTTACTAATTTCCTTTAGGTGACTTTTCCTCCTGGCAGGCAGCTGCAGATCAGAACCAGTGTGTCACCTAACGGGCTGGGAATTCCCTCTCTGAAAGGTAAACAAACCATGTTGGAAGAATACAAATGAATCGGAGATGTTAGTTCCTCTTATGGAAAGTAAACAAGCCGACAGACGAACGGAAGAAGCACAAATGCAAAGTTACGCAGATGCCATGTTTGTTTTCATACAGAGGCAGAAGGTGTTAACCAGAACACATCAGCCTGGGTCTGTACTGCATATTGATTGTATTCTGCAGCCATAATGTTACATAGTGTACATTCTGTGATATTGTTTGCTCCAATACAGCTAGGGCCAATCGGACGTCTCAGATGATTGTGGAAGAGATCTAACAGGCTTAGCTACACAATACTCTGAAGCAGTGTAGAAGTGTTTGGGTTTCTCAGAGGATTTTGTTGAGACTCTGGCTGCATCTGTTGTATCGGCACTTTGATCTGAACTTACCTTTTGTCAGTCAGAGTTGGCCTCTGCTGCCAATAGTGAGCTGCCTCTTGGGACTGTGAGGAAGGTTGGCTAAGGGCAGCACATGACTGCAGCTCATTGTTGCACAACTTTGTCTCTCTTTCTGTCTTTGGTTAGATCTCTCTTTTTTGTCTGTATCTCTCTCACACACAATTCCTCCACATATTCTCTCTCTCTCTCTCTCTCTCTCTGTCTCTCTCTCTCTCTGTCTCTCACAGACACACACACACACACACAGTGCCCATTTGATATTTATTTTGGGGCACATTATATAAGATGTTTGTGCTGATGGGTTGGTCATTTTCATCATTCAAGGTCCTACAATTCTACTTTGATCATTTATTTTGCAATTACTTTATTTCTGAAAGGTTTTAATAAAACAATATGAGTAATTTAAAGAGTAAGTCACCCCAATTACAATGGGGGAAAAAAAAGAAAAGGCTAAAGGAATCCTGGTGGTGGCCATGGAGATATTTTTGTGCTATTTATATTTTAAGATATTGCCTGTTGGTTTTGCTCAAAACAGTAAGAAAATAATGCAGACCATTTTAACAGCAGCATGTCTTTGCAGAAGTTCCCCTGTTACTCCAGATTACATGAATATAGTTTGCATAGGGATAATCTTTTCAGTAGAAGTAGTTCCTGTGAGGTCTGTCGAATACCTAAAGTGACCGGGACATTGTTTCCGGAAAGAAAAATGAATGTTGAGTTTTTGAAATCTCATTTTTAAAAGCTTTGAGCAGCACAAATGCAATTCAATTCCATCCTCCCCCTGCACTGTGCTAAGAGATGGATATCTAAAATTAAAACTACCTGCATGCTGAATACAAGATCCAAGCAGAAAATATGTTGACATACGGTTGAACTGGCCGTTTAATTCTAAACGTCTTATTTTATCCTGATCTCTTTGGCATGATTTAAGGAACAGAGAAACAGGCTAGGGTCAAATATTTAACACATTTTATACATACTTGCGTGCATGTACAGCACACACAGACATAAACATTCCCTCTCCTCTGGCTTCTCACTCTCTACACATGCGAGCCCGTCTCTCTCCCCTCCCCAAAGTGCCCTTCATGTGCATTGATTTTTTTGTGTTGAAATAACGAGACTCCATGGCACTGGAAGGTCAGGTTTCTGCTGCCACAGAGCTGTCTGAGGTCGGTTTGCTTCTGATGCCACTGCCGTGCATCCCACAATCTCACTGGCAGCATCAGAAGCATCTGCTGGAGACCAGAGAATGCACTGTGCACACCCATCACAGAAGTCTATAAAAATACAGAAATTCCCACAGAATGTAGATGTTCCTCAATGTGTCAAGTGTGAATCATATATAATGCGATATAAAAATAGGTTTAACTCAACAACTCAATAGAAGGGTGCATGTATTTCATCTTGAACAAGCCCTGACAACCAAAAGATAGATATTTTAAGTGAAAATAGACATTAAAGTGCTTATGTTGTATACACAAGCACAGAGTTGGGTGTTTTTCTAATTCTCACAATCTGCCGATGGGTGTTAGCGCTGTTGTTATCAGATACTGATGGGTGTGTGGCATTTGTCTGCACCCAGGGAGACCCACCCCTGAGCACAATCTAATGAATGGAACATCATCTCGTCAATCATGGGCTTTGTTCGGCTCTCTTCCAGCTGTTTGAACTCGGAGACGAGGATAATCTCAACTAAGGGATGAGGTTTTTACTTGTCAGCAATCCTCTTTTCTTTTCTTTTTTTTTTTGCTTTATTGTTCCCTCTTTTGCATGACGGCTCTCACACTGTTTTGTTTTCCACCTCTTCGTTTTGTCTGTTCCCCCTGGCTGTCCCTTAGAAAGAGAAAAAAAGGATTGTTTTTCAGTTAAACTGTTGCCCTTAAGATGGTGAGAAATGGAAAAAGAATAACTACAAAATCAGCATTTCCAAAGCAGGCTCAGCAGTTTTTGTCAAGTAGCTATTGAAAAGCGATTAGATTTATTCAAAGGGGGGTTACATTTATCCCCATGTGTTGATGATTGATGTTTTGGACACTGCAGATGTACAAATCAGTATGACGTTTACATCTTATCTAGTTTCCAAAATAATACATGTTACTGTTGATTTAGTCTGCTCAGAACTTCCCCGTTCATTATAGCACAAGAAAGGCAGAGATTTGTACTCCGTGTGAAATCTAGACGAGGAACCTACTTGGAAGATAATAATGAAGTAGTGGACCTTTTCTCCATAACAGTGCTGTGCCAGAGAAATGTCAGTTAAACTGTGACTGGTGTTGGCTCCCCTGACGAGACAGGAACTTCATTAAATGCAACAAAATAAAAGCATCCGAGCAGTTGCGTATTGTTGTAAAATCAAGCAATTCTTTTTAATTGAATGTCGTCTTTATGAGTATGCTGTAAGAAATAAAAATGCAGCTCACTCTCTGGTTTAGATCATTTTATGCCAAAAGCGTAGCTGCTCATAAATCGACCTCCGTTTCTCTACATGTTTGGTTTTCCTCAATTGTTGGTTATCCTAAAATATCTGTTGTCCACAATCCATTTGGGTAATCATCTTTGTCGATTTTTGTGTTCAGATTCTGGTTGTATGTATATATATATATATGTGTAGCCATTTGGAATCAGCTCAATTGTTGAAATGACAGGTTTAGTATCGGCCCTGTGGCAAAGCCAATCTCTCTAATTGGTGGCTGCTACCCGACCTAAAGTCCCATGGAAACTGCAAATGGACTATTCTGGAATAGGATATTTTATTTGGCCGACTGTTTATATGCAATTCAGCTGCTGTAAGTAGATGTTTATACCTTTCTTCATCGTGTAATCAGCTATTTGGAGCCCAATCTGCTTTCTGTTGTACAGCTAGACCTGCCTCTTCTGTCGCACGATGACACAGTCACCGTAATTGGTAGGCTGGTAGTGTTAGTGCAGATAAAGGTGTAATTACAGATCTGCATCCTGTGTTCATGGGTGCGTGCAGACATTTCATGTAACTGTTTAGATGCAAAGACATTCATGCAGGCAGATTTACAGCCAGGCTGCATGTCTTCAGTATTCGTAAAGGTTCATTTTTTTTCATCAAGAAAGATATCACTGCTGCTTCTTTTACTCTGAAGGTCAGCTTTAAATGTGCTGTCTCGGTGCTGCAAGATTTTTACTCCAATCTGCCAAACCGCTATGTTATGGAGTATAAAATATAACTGGGATTTGTCAGATTGTAAGTATTTCTTATATGAGGCTACACATAAATGACCACAATGGAAGTTTTTTTTTTTTCTCTTCCCACAAAGGGAACCTGGCTTCTTACTGAGCTGAGGCTTTGTCAGCACTGTTAACAGGTGACCAGGGTGCATATAAACACAATCAAAGGGAATTGATTCAGCCCAGAATCTAATACGTTCACCCTTAAAAATGCACTTAGGATTATTGGAGTGATTGTATATAAAGCATCCTGACTAAATCACTAAAGTGTATATTGTAGTCAAGTATCACGTTCTCCATTCATCATGACTCCTGAGTTTCCACACCAAGCATGTTCCCATTCTGTAATGCACTGCATCGTCAGAGCAAATTTTTTTTGTCTTCGTTTTTTGGCTCTGTGCAGCTGAATGCAGCCAACTGTCTTGCTTTTTTCTTCTTTTTTTTTTTAATGAGACAATGAAAACCAACACGCAACCTCAACCAAAAATTCTTCACTCTTCATCTGTGTCTGTTGCAGGGCGACAGTATTTATCCACCCGTCGCCTTGCAGAAATGAGGTCAGAGGGTTGAAAATGAGCTGCTGGTTCAGACCAAACTCTGTAATGCACCGGCCCCGACAAGCCCCTGAGCCTGTGATTGATCAGCCCGCTGTTTTGAGGCACACTGATGTCGCAGTGTATTCGATGGGCGGGGCTCACGTGATGCTGCTGAGTGGCCAGGCACAGGGGAGTAATGTGATCAGGGGACGCTCCTGTGTGCCTGCTCGGCTTGACACACAGTGAGCCGTTTTCAAGGGAGAATGACACAGCTACGTCACTTTGTTCACTTCAGACTAACCAGCAGAGCTAGGATGCTATTTTTCCTCATCCTGTTGAGCATCACGATCCCTCAGCGCTTGCCGAACCCATCTCTGCTGCAGCTAGCATCTCCCTCATCCAGTTATGTCAGTCTCATGTAAAGCTCCCAACCTCCAACCCCCTAACCACACATGCAAATGGGCCCACTATACGTCCTCCTGAGACACTGTTGCTTTAAAGAGCCACTGGTCTGGCAGATTCATGCAGGACAACAAATAATGTATCAAATAATGTTGCTCTTTTCCAGGTTGTCTTAAACGGTTGAGCGGGTACATGTCGAGGCCTTTTTTCCAAGGGCACTTTGACAGGACCCTCGGGAGGATCAAACTTACTGCCTGACCTTTTATATCATGAGATGGCACCCACCCCCCACCCTCACCACCACCAGCAGGCCACCCTGCAGAGCCATATCTGAGAGGTTAATTTGTGAAACTCCTTGTAGCTGTCTCAGCCCCGCGGCTATATTTTTAAGTGCAATCTCATATGGAACCATTAAGTTAATTGCATTTGTCTTTGTATACTCAATTTGAAGGCAGGTGGACAAGGCGTACTTTAGATGATTATCTTGGATGGAATATTTAAGGGGTGATTTTGATCCTTATGAAAATTGTATAACTGCTGTATTGGGGAGATTCAAATGCTTCCTCTTCCTTCTTGTTTCCATCCGACGTCCTTTCAATTGAATAGGTCAGTGGTATTCTCTATTTTTATGTCTCATTTCAGATTAGATTATCATTTATCCTCGTCTAAATTTGCCTGGGCTGGGAGGAAATGAGCACCCTACAAAGACGCTCTTGTCCTTAGTGATCCGGCAGGGTTCTAATTTTGGCCCCCTGAGTCCAGCAGCCGGCTTCTATTAGATTATGGCCACAGAGCAGATGAGACATAGGTGATGTATTATAGAGCATAATTGGAAAATTACTCATGAACTTAGGAGCTCTTTGACCCAGAATAGCCATATGTCGTTCACCAACCAAAAGGCTCCTTTAATGCATTGCTGTTGATAGTCTGATGTTTGTTTCAAAGTGAAGGAATGTCATGGGAAGAACTCTTTGTCTCTTTTAACTGCCTTGTTTGATGTTGAGGTTTCAGCGTCGTTGTAGAGAAAACAGTCTCTGGTAATGACGTCTCAAAAAACTATAATTAGCTTTTATTTTTTACTTGTACCAGTCCCTCCCAGTTTTATTACTTTTCTTTGTCAGATGCAGTATAACAAATGACTTCTACCTTTGTTTAATAAACATTTTACTACTTAATATTGACAGTACATTAGTCAGCGGAGGAAATATTACAAGAAGCACCTCGGGGTAAAGTTATATTTTCTACTCTTTTCTCTATTTCTGTGTTGTGGGCTGACTTGATGGAATTGCTTCTCAGTGGTAACATACATCATCAGACCCATTAGTGTCAGTGATGAGCCATGTAGGCTATTCCGTCAGCCGACTGGACCAGTCGTCTTTCTTCTCCTTCTGATTCTGACAGTCTTGTGTGGCAGTTAATCAAAAAACATTTAGGCCATGCACAAAAACATGAAAATGAACCAGATTACATTTTAGTTTTGAAGTTGTGTCATCAGAATTTCAGTCATTAGGCCTGTGTGTGTTTTTCCATGCAGCTCTCCACTCTGGCGGGGGTGGGGGACGGTCTTTCTACAACAAATCAATATATCTACCCATGTTAGTGGTGCCCTAGTGCTCACCGCACTGGATGAAAGCTTTTACAAAGCTTTTTGTGGAGAAAGGAGATGATGCCTAACCAGCCTATGGAGAGTGGAATCTCTCAGAACAATGGTGTAATTTAGGAGCATTGGGGAGGGGAGGCCTCCCTGTGTGGCGATGGGCCTGGGCATCTCACTGATGTCCACTGGGCTGGAGACCCCACAGCACAGGCCTCTTCTCCCTCAGGCATGGATGTGACCTCATTCAGCTAACTGGGCTTTAGAATACCCCCGCCCTCCACCCCACATGCACACACGCTCACACCATGTTTTGTGTGTGTTGTCTGTTTCTCGCAGTGGCTGTGTCCCTCTGTATGGTCAGCTCACATTATGACTCACACAGGACATCAGCCTCTTCTTAAAGGGCAGTTGGACCTGTGATATGCTTTGTAAGGGTCTGATATAGAAAGACAATGGTGGGGAATAAACTAAATGCATGTGTATCTGTTAGGAGTGGGAAGTTACTTTTCAGATATGATTTAAAGAGCTAAAGCAGTTGATTAATGGGTGTTTTAAGTCATTTATTCACTGATTCCAGCTTCTAAAAATGTATTTTTCTGTTTATACATCTTCGTGTTGCAGACTGTGTGTTTGTTGGACAAAACATATAATTTTAAGACATCATTTTTCTTTGCGTAGACACATATTTGATTAAATATTGATTAATTATTCAATACCTAAATTAAATGTTGCTTGCACATTTAAAATAGTGAAATCACATTGTTCTTGTATGAATAAACAAAACATTGCATTTTCTGTACAGCGAGTTTTTGTTCTCCCTCCCATCAGCTTGTGTTGCACACAGCACCATGGGTCGATGGATCAGTGGGCCGCCCACTCTCTACTCCTACAGCTCAGTGTGCGCCGCCTCTATTTGGCCTCCTGCCTAGTCTATTTGCAGCATCCCCTTCTCAGATTCATCTTTTCTTTGTAGCCTTTAGATGCAGATATCAGGGATGTCGCACATAAACAATAAGACTGCACGGCCATATTGTTTTCACAGTCCCACAATGCAACTCAATAAAATCAAACAAAGCACATTGACCCTTGAACAGAATAACTTGGATCATGGGCTGTTGAATCACTCATACCCTGCGGCCCCAAAAAGCCGAAGGATACTGTTTTCTCTCCTCCCTTGAGACAGATCCCTCGTCTGTATTGATCAGAGTGCAGGCTGAAAGCTACTGAATACCAGACTCCATGCAAGGCAAGGTCATGTAAGGGCGTTAAACCCTCAAACGAATTACACGCTGCCCTTTGACTTTAAGAATTGTGATGACAAAAGGAAAGATATTTAAGGATGAATTTTGGATTGGGTAGATTATTACTTTCTGTAGCATACGATTGCACAGCAGGTACATCAGCTCTTAGATTCTCAAGACAAGCAGAAAGAAAAAAAGCACACGTGATGGGTTAAACAATCAATAACTTTCTTCTGTCTGCAGATGGTCGGTTACACCAGATGCCCCGTTCTGTCGGGGCAGATGTCACCGGCTCGATGGCTCCGCTGACCGGTGAACGCAAGTCCTCTGCCCCCATCCACTCCAGCCAGCCAGTCCTCTTCACCTTCGATGTGCCTGTTCGCCACACACACCACGGCTCCCTGTCCAACAGTGCACCCCAGGACTACCTCCTCCTCCACCAGTGCATGAGCAGGAAGACAGAGAGTGCACGGTAAAGGTCTCGACCCTCAGGCGTCCTGTGTCAGTTTCCTGTTATCCCTTAATGCAGGTCAACGTACAGGTTTACGACGTTTCCTCAGTTTAGATGACCCTAAGGGTTGGAACTACCGTTGCAAGGGAAAATTATCCAACTGCTTTGTGTATATGCACGTGTGTGTGTGTGTGTGTGTGTGTGTGTGTGTGTGTGTGTGTGTGTGTGTGTGTCAAATCATTCCGGAAATGTTAGAATGTATTTCACAAGAGCTCTGATTGAGGAAGTGCCAATTATTAACAATGATATTAAATTGAAGAGAATATTCTAAAATGAAAATATTCTAAAATGAGTAATAGATCATATTGAATAAATGTTTCAATTGTTTTTGTTATTTGCTAAATTTTGATTCAACATGAAAAATACTTCAGAGATAGATGGGGATAGGCAATATGGATACTATTTTCTGACACAGAGTAATTTGATTTTATATTGCAATATTGATAATTATTTAATGATAAAGTGTGGGTTTTTGGTCCGCTGTATGAAATATCAGAATAATATAAGTATTTCATCCCAATAATGCAAAAAAGCAGACACGTATTTAAACAATTAGTCGATAAATCATAAATCAAAAGTGTGTGTGTGTGTGTGTGTGTGTATATGTATGTGGAGACATGCATGCTTATCTCGGCTATATGCTGAGCGGGAGAACAAAAGAACCAAGTGTTTATGTGAAATGCTCTCCTGAGTTTTCCATTAACATTCACCTCACCTCCTGCTGCCGCCGTGCCCGCTTCCAAGAATCAAAAGGCAGCTTTAATAATGATGCCATTCAGCAGATAGCCGGCACAGTAGATGATCAATGAGGTTGAGGCGGCAATTCATCACTCCTATAGGTTTGGACCCGCGCGGGGTAGAACTGCCCTCTCAGCCACACGATTTGCACATAAATCTGCTGTGTTGGACCTCTGTGAAACCAAAGCTCACAATCCATCTCATCAGCTTTATGCAGATATTTCTGTCACTTCTTCACCAGCTTCTGCTCCGTGGGTCTGCTAATTAAGACAGGCATCTGGTGGCGGGCTATGATTCACGTCAGAGTGAAACTCCGCCGGTCTGATGGCCAACGATATGAATTATTCTATGTAAAAAGCCCCCATGAAGCCACAATGATGGAAGGCAGAGAAATGAACAACATCATTGATTGATGATTGAAATCCGGAGGAGACAGAGGAAGAATTGATGAAACACAACGTGCCATCTGACTTGAAAAAGGAACATAGTCAGAAAGAGCAGAATGTTATGTCAATATTAATTGTGTTACTTTTGATGCATTATTCATTTAAAATGGTTAAATTTATGATTGAGATTGAATTAGGAACCTGCAGTATAGCTAACGCATGCAGACCATCCCAAGGAAGATCAGTACAGACATAACGAAACGAGTCATTGAGGATATCTTATCTTTCCATTGGCCAACTAAATCGGACCATTGCTCAGCTAACTGGCTAGAAATGTCTAAGCTGTAGGTCTGCTCGAGTTGGCACTCAAGGTCAAGCCCTACAAAGGAGCCAGAATAAATGAGGCATGTCCCTTGGGTGTCTCACCGAAGCTGAGGAACTGTGGGAAAGTCATAGCATTCTACCTCTTAGCACAGATGCCCTCTCCCAGTCAACATGCAGACAACATATAAACACATCAGCTTTCAGGGAAATGTTAAGAATATTAAAATTAAATGTGTATGCTAGAGCTGCACAAATGTGCTCTGACAGTGATGACAAGGTGTATTGTTGTGTTTTAACTGTGCTGAGACCTGAAATGCTGCAGTGCCATCTAGTGGCTATGTGGATATGTCCACTGGAAGTGCATTAAATGTTACTGCAAAAAAAAGATAGCTGTAAACCATTTGCCATTGTGGTGATCGGTTGGCATTGGAGTATGAGACAGATGTCTGTTTTGGAGGGAGCATTTAGGCACTGTGGGAAATGGGGACCATAAAGACTTAATGTGTGCTTTTGTGTAAAACGTGTATATGTCTCTGTCCATGTTGCAGGAGTGCCAGTTTCTCCCAGGCCACGCGAAGCAATCTGTTTGTTGGGAGCGACACTGCGGTGCAGAAACTCTCCCATGGCTTTTCCCACACTCTTAATGGCATGGGTGCTCAGTTGCACGGCTTCTACAGCCTGCCCAAGCCGGGGAAACACCAGTTACCGGGGCTCGATGACGAGCAAGAGGCCTGTTACGTGCTTCCGCGAGGTTACAGCGCCGAGGCACCGGCTCACGGCGGTCTAGGTGAGGCGGATCTGGAGAACGAGGAGATTTACACCTTCAAGACGCCCTGCAACGCCCTTGCCACCGCGCACAGCAACGAACGCCCGACTGACAATTACGACCTTCCTACGCCTCCTGGCTCCTTCTACCAGATCCCTCGGACATTTGATAAGAATCACAATGCCTTGACGCCCTCCAGCTCTGAGTCTTCTTGTGCTCCTCCCAGGCCCCCTAAACCTAGCCAGGGTTCAGAGGGGCAGTGGGGGAGTCCCCAGTCTGCAGGGAGCCAGAACGGAGATGTGGCGCCTGCGGTGTCGGTCATCCCACGCAGGAATACTCTCCCTGCTGTCGAGAACATCAGGCTGCACAGAGGTACGCTGAATGCAATGAGAGTTTTAACTGCTTACCTCATACGCTCCTTCTGAACGACACAAGATCTTTTGGAATTGCACATTTGACCGGTTTCCTGTTTTCAAATGCACGTCTGACTTCATCAGTCCGTTCTCTTGTGGTGCCACACTGATTCTGCACTTCCGCTTCCTCCCTCTCTCACTCACTCTTTCCCTCTTCCTCTATCTCTCATTTTACTGATTCAACGCCAGAAGCTGAGCAGGAACAAACGGGCCAGTCTAGCAGACAGTGTTCTGTTGAGACGCTAATGAAATTCAAGCCATACAGCCTGCTCCAGAATGCCTCGTTCCAGGCTGATAAGCAATGAAAAAAGAAAAAACCCTCGCAGACACAATGTGCGGCCTCTTATTATGCTGTGTTCTCTGCTTCGCCAAGCCCATGCTCAGGCCTTGTATAGCCAGAGACAAGCAGTGACCTGTGACCCTTGTTAGTGAGGCTACTGGCTGTTCACACACCTGTGCTGCAAAGACTAATTATAAATCAGTGAAGCTTTTAATTAAATGTCACTTGTGTTCTGTTTGTTTCATTAGAAACGCGAGTTTTCTCCTTGAGATGTCAGGCGTTTTTGTCTATATCAGCCTATTTTTGCACTGTATTATTTCACTTGAGGAGACGTGTTTTTCTTCTTCTTCTTCTTCTTCTTTTTCTTCTTCTTCTTCTTCTTCTTCTTCTTCTCCTCAGAGTTTTTGTCGGTTGTTGATATTGATCTCTCTCCTTGCTTCTCTCCACAGGCTCCTCCTTTGAAACCAACAGCCATCACCGTCCCATCCATTTCAACAACTCCGGCCAGTCTGTGGAGTCTGTCAATGACGGGTTCAGCTCCTACCTGGTGAGTCTCCCTTCAACTGCACTCCCTCCTCAGACAGATGCTGTTAGTGTGGCATCATAAACTGCAGAGATAGAAAAAGCATCTCTACCATATTTACTCAAATTGAGTGCTACAGTTTTCCTGCAATATTGAAGCCAGAGAGTTTAAGAGAGTAATGCACCCTCTGTCTCTTTTGACAACAGAGAACCAAAGCACCTCTGACTCGCTCAGACAGCGGCAACTCCGATGACAACTATGTGCCCATGAATCCTGGCTCCTCGCCACTCAGCGCTGCCCAGGCTGACAGCCCTAAAAATATCTACATCCCGATGAGCCCTGGGCCACATCACTTTGATTTCCCAGGATTCTCTGCAACATTACCTGCCCGTAAGGGGAGCAGCGCCTCCCTGTGTCACCGGCCCAGCCGCCTCAGTGATGTCACACCACCACCCATCAACCGCAACCTCAAACCCAACAGGAAATGTGAGTTTTTGACAGCAAAGCTCAACGCTGATGTTAAAGTTTGGGTAGTCTTGTTTTTATTTATCGCGATTTTTGGCTTTAAATGTCTCTAACACCTGCACTGTTGATTGTTTTCACAAAGACAATGATTTTTTTGTTGACAGTGTCTGCTCTTGTTTTCCACAGCGAAGCCAACACCTCTTGATTTGAAGAACAATGGGATCATTGATGAGCTGCCATTTAAGAGCCCAGTCACCATGTCCTGGACACGGCCCATGTGAGTCTCATATCAGTCATTCGAGCTAGGTTCCCTAAGGCCACACACACATGCAATCAAACTGTGTCTCTCTCTCACACACACACACACTCACACTGTCTCTCTCACACGCACGCACGCACACACACACACACACACACATACACACAGTGGATGATATATATTTGTTTCTGCCTGAGGTCAGAAGGTAGAAGCACTCACAGTCCTGTCTGCTTTGTTTCAGGCCTGCTATGAACTCCATGTCCTCGCAGCATTGTCGACCGATCTCGACGCAAAGCATCACCAGCACCGACTCTGCAGACAGTGAGGAGAATTATGTGGCTATGGTGAGTCCCCCTACCGGAGGGGAGATCAGGAAAGCACATTGTGCTCTTTGTTTTGAATGATCCACTTGTTTTTCTGCTAGGCTTTACTCTGTGTGAGTGAAACCCCCCTTTTCTCGTCCCCATTAGCAGAACCCAGCGTCTACCTCCCCAGCCGTGAGCGGCACCAGCAGCCCGGCCCCTAGGAAGTGTGGCAACGTGGACTACCTAGCGCTGGACTTCCAGCCTGGGTCACCCAGCCCACACAGAAAAGTAGGCAGATGATTTTGCGGCCTCAATTTGTTCTTTGCAATTGTTCTTATTTCTACCGCAGTGCAGTTCGCCCCGTCGGCCAGAATCTTACTCCTGCTTATTTATCATCCCGCAGCCCTCTACATCCTCCGTGACCTCAGATGAGAAGGTGGACTACGTGCAAGTTGACAAGGAGAAGACCCAGGCACTGCAAAGCACCATGCAAGAGTGGACCGATGTGCGGCAGTCTACTGAACCTGCAAAGGGGGTCAAGTCCTGACACTGACCTGTGCAAAACAATGACCTTACGTCAGGCATCTCTAGTATCACGTGTCTATCATCACTATGAATACTGGTTGGGCTTGATGAGGACTGAAGTATTTGGACAAAAAGCCATAACCTATCCTATGCCTGTTCTCTGTGATGATTTTTACTGCAATGCACTGCTAACATGCAGGATATCAGGCCATATACAGGTGAAGCATCCTGCCAAAGCTCTTCATGCAGATTGTTCGAACAGTCCGTGGACAATTGATAATGTGTGTGAAAATATCATCCTTACTTATCAATCCATCCTTTATGAATTCAATGTTTCCTCAAAGCTGTCCCCCGCCTCACCAGTCAAACATTTTGCATCTAGCAGGTAATTTACCCAATTGCTGCCATTTAAAGGGGCAGCAGAGGCTAACTGGTCGATAACCATATTAATATACTGTAAGAGTACGCTTACTGGTCTCAGGAATGCCAAAATGCACTCTAATTTTGGCATGCAGGCAGACTCTCTCTTTTCACTTCAATCTATCATTTGTGCTGAGCCTTGCAGAAGCAGTGAAGAGATTATTTTCACTGCGGGCAATCATTTCAGTCTAGCAGTGCATGTCTGGTAAGAGGAGGAAGAGGAGGGGGGAGAAAATACAGCCTTACAGCTACGTAAAGGCCCGTGTCAGAAGCCCTAATGATGACTGCACATGGCTGTTACCTCGATTTGAATTAAGTATGAGCCCAAACCATATTTAAAAGCTGTCGGGCTGGATGGCAGGCCAATTATTTCAATGCAGGTGCAAAGTCTAAATGTACAGAAGGAAGAGAGCAAGACTGAAAAAACAGAAGAAGAAGAAGCATCTTATTTCTTTGTAGGTTTGACTTCAGTGGGCAATTCACTTCAGGTAGTCTTCTAATACATTTCATCGTAAATGTGCACTGACCAACAAAATGATTGAATTGGAGGAGGTAGAAACAAAGCAGGAGTTGTACTTTCCAAGGAGTTCAGATATCCCCTCCCTCAATCTCTCTCTCTCTTTCTCTCTCCCAAGAGATAAATAGAAGAAAACCATAAATACAAGCTAAGTAGGAGGAGAATAGCATATTTATGTTTTCCTGATGTATGTCTTTGGTCTTTGATGCGCCACACACTACAGCTATCTGTCTCTAAAGAGTATTTGTTTCCTGTATGTAAATTATTAATAGAATGACATATTTGCAGCACATCTTGTTGACTGTTTGATGCACTTGTCTGAGACAAAAGGTGCACTGCAGTAATGTAACATTGTGCTTTTCTCGCAGAGGCAGCGTGCCACAATGAAGATTTGCCAGTGATCCGAGTCACTTAAAAACAGTTTAGGAAAGAATGTTTGTCTTAATTTCCTAAACTCTTTTATTTGTTTAATTTGCCTTATATTTTTTATTTCAGTTTTGACTGTAAATTTTGCCTTGGAGAAATTGAATTATTCACAATATTATTCAAGTGAGAGCCATATTGTATTTAGGACAACTGAATGATCAGTTTGTAGTTCAACTTAAGTCCAGTATTTCATTGTGGGCTGGAACCACTAAAGGTTGAATGCCTATTTGACCTTTCTATGAATCGTGTGGCCATGCAGTGCTAGATGGTATTATGGATTATTTCATTAGGATTTACTTCTTAATGTTTTTCTACCATTTTTACTGCTTTTTGTATTCTTTTTATCATTATTTTTTACTGAAACATGTAAGCAAGTGATATTCATGAGGACGGGTTCAGGCTAAATTAAGCTAAGTTTGTTACAGCGTGTATTTTATTATTTTTTCTTTTCTTTTTTATTCCCAAATTGATTTTTTTTGTATCTATACATGAAATGGGGAGGCTGGCAGCTTGAGTTGCACTGGCAAAGCCCTTCTCAGGTGAACTGTGATTCACAAAGAGTGAGAGAGGAAAGAAAAGACTGAAGAAAAGCCTGTCTCCCTGTCAGTCTCTGAAGTGAAATGGATGTGTAATTTATTATCTAGAGATACCCGTTGTAAGCAGAAGAGCTGTGTACGTGTCGTAGTAGATTGTGAGTTGTAGTATGTTAAATGACAGCCTGACTGGGCGAGATTGAGAAGACTGCTCAGATCTACTGTCAGACTGTCACTGGGTTGACGTACTGTACTAGCGGAGATAATTTTTTAACCACTGTTATTGCTACTACTGTAAAGCATTTGCAGATTGCTTGTGTGTTAATTTATTAATTTATTGTGCATTTTGCAGTTGATGGTTGTAAAAAGGAAAGAAAACAACTATCAAACAAGGAAACCTTCTCTCTACTAACATTGATGTATGCAAACTGTCTTGATTTTGTGAAGCAATATGACAGACGATGCCAGTGCGATGGTAATGTGGTACAGTTCATGTGGGATACACAAGAATACAAGACTTGTTATGCCTGTATTATGGTAGACTTAAACTGTGGACATAGAATAAATCAAGAAGTGAAAGTTTGGTGTGACGGTTCCTCTTTAAATAAAAACCCAAACACTGTATTCTGGCAGCCACAATGCCATCACTCATCTCTCTCCCACACATTCTTAATTGGTGTTCTAATGCACAGGAGTTGAAGTCTGCTGCCCCCTGTTGGGTCGTACAGCAGCTGCATCCATTGGCATTGCTAAAGATAGATTAAGAGTTGGTGGAAGCTGAAACACACACAAACACAAGAGGTTTCAGTCAGGACAATTATTAGCACACAGGAAAGGTAACCCAAACTGACTTATTTTTTGTTTTACATTTAATGTATAATTACTAGTAAATATAGCAAGAAATTAGAATGTGGTGGGTTTGTTAAACAAATGGTATTGTGCTTTATGATGTGACTTTAATTTTCCAGTATGGAATCTCATTCACCAATTAACAAAATAAAATCCATCCAAATATGTCTATTTCAACCAAGACCCCAGTGACAGATTGACTCAGAGGAGCAGCTAAAAGTGCAATAAAAATAATATTTTTACTTTCCTTTCCTTTAACTAAGATTTTAACCAGATATTTACTAGCGTTCTGCAAGAATCCTGCTATAATATAGTGTATTTAAGGTGTTCTTAAGTATTTGCTGCAGGCTGTTAACGTCCATTGCCATCTCCATGTATTCATAATAACGGTATATTATAATCTTTTGACTACTAAAACAAAGAAGGGGGTGACCCTCAACGGCTAAAATCAAATTAAAACCTGATGTTTAGTCCACACTAGGTTTTTAGTTGCAGGACTGGAGGGCCAGTTTTAGTGTTTCACAGGTTCGCTGTCCTCTGTGCTTCTTTCTGTGTGGACTTTGTGTGTTCTCCCCACGTTTGTGTGGTTTTCCTCTGGGGCCTTCAGTTTCCTTCTGCTTCACAAAAACATGCATCCTGTCTCTGTGAGTGTCAGTGTGATGGTTGTTGCTGTGAACCTTAGTGTGCTGGCATCCAGTACAAAGTCTTCATCGAAGTGTTCAGGGTAAGTCTGCAGCCACATGACCCTCCACTTAAACCAGCAGTACAATGGACGCAAAACCAACTATATCCCCTTTACCTCTATTTCAATTTGAAAGGTGCTTAGTAACTTGAACTTTCCCCAGCTTTTTTGTATTGATGAAAACAAACAAGTAATGGCTTGCAGTTCACTGCAGGCAGAGCAGCCGCCTCCAGTTTCCGGGACATGAATGACCCTATTTGTACACGAGCAGGTCGGGAGCCAGGAAGGGGTTAATTGGTACATTGGCTTCTTCATTACAGTTGGATCGATTGTTTGGGTTAAAAGTCGTCTTTATAGGATGTTGTGTGAACGTATGTATTCATATGTGGGCCGTATTTGTGCATGAATATGGTGTTCCGTGATGTAACGTGACAAGTCAAATTAACCAGTGAAAGTTCAACTGAGCCACAACTTGATTTTATTATAACTGCAGTTTTTATTTTCTGATTTGTTTAATCTGCCGTCTCTTGCGATTTTTTAAAAAGAACATTATATTTTGTTTTTAACTTTTTGCTGTTTTGAAGTCTGATACATTACATTGTTGTATGTGGTGTTTGTGAAACTTTTACCCTGCCATCTTGACCAGTATTCCTTATTAATCAGATTAAAAATATCAGTAGGATTAACCTGGTGTAATCAGGGTATACATAAATACTGCACATCAACGTTATAGTGTCAAAAATAGACACGTTCATATTTTTTACTACAAGTAGTAATTTGTCTGTTCCCTTTATTCCATTTTTTTCTGATTAATTTAATTTGAAGAGGACATCCGGTGTAACTAACTGAGTTTGTGTTTGATTCTACTTGATTATTTTGATATATCAAGAAACATATAAAGCGCCTACTGTATAAACCAATCAGAAACAGTCATATGGGATCTCAAACTCCCTCACAATACAATATTTTAAAAATAACACTAAATCTGCCTCATCTGCTTCATCAGCTACTTTCTACATGCACGCGCCCCCTCGGTGTCACGCGCCCCCTCGTTACGCCCCCCTTGTGCCTCGCTGGGCAGTTCTTCCTTCGCTCCACTAGAGTGTGCGTTTGGACCCCGCAACGTCCGCGTGAGTGTATCATGTCAGAGGAGGAATGCTCATACAATGAGGGTCTGTGTATTGTAGTTCCGCTATCGCCTCGGTGCACCACACGGACAAACGCTTGTCAATGGACTACTTGAGACGGATCTCAATCGGCGTATACGCGACGGCTCCGCGCGTTTCGGCGGCGCGCTTTTCTGACTTGTAATCTGCCACCAGAGCCTCCTCATCCGGGTGGAACGAGAAAGACGGCAGAGAAAGGACTCGAATCCAAACCGAAATGCCGTGAGTCTCGGAAGTTTCGTGAATGTCGTGCGTCGGTAGATTCTCCTCTTCTGACGACCGATCGCTCACTTTGAATTCTACAGTTTTGCGGTCTCACTCCTCTTTTTTTTTTCCTTCTCTCTCCACCCGGACTATTTCACAAGTGAAGCACATTTGAGATAAAGTGGGATGGCAGTGTAGCGCGGATCTCCCCACCGATGGAAGTGAAGTTGTGCGTGCTGTGCTTGTGAATCATCCCAAAGGATTCATATTGAATGCAGTTTATCCGCGAGCAGAGGTTGAGTCGTTAAGGAGTGGATCCGTTTCCAGCTGTGAGTCCACGAGCTCTCCGTGTTTGTAAATCATTTCGGTTTTAATTACAAGCCCCGAGGACTCGATCACTAATACAATTCTGCAACATTGGGACTTTTTTTTTTTTTGTTGCCTCTGTGGAGCCATTGTGTGACTTTACACTGAGCTTATCTTACTTTACAGGCCAGTCTTGTAATCTCCCATCACTGTAACATTCCTATCAGTTTGACGAGATAATTGTGCAATTTCTCTTTGAACAAACATCATCGGCTCCGTCGTAATTCTCTCAAGTGACTTTGTGCGTGCAGTGTGGTGTTTTTCTTTTCCACATGGGACCATAGCTCAGTGCACACGTCTGGTCGTCTTCCATGCTCGTCCTGTGGTCCATTACAAGCTCAGTCTCTCCAAACTTGCCGGGCACCTGCGGGCATGGGAGAAGCGACCCCTGCTCAGTCTGCTGCAGGGGCATTCGCACCCATGTTGGGGGTCGGCTTGGGATCCATGCCCACTGGGGTCGGCAACGGGCCGGTGGCGGCCACCTCCAGAGGCTCCGCGGTGCCGCAGCTGCACAGCGCCATAGTGGAGCGTCTGCGCGCCCGCATAGAGCTGTGCAGGCGGCACCACTCCACCTGCGAGACCCGCTACCAGAGGGGCCAGGCCGAGAGCTCGGACCGGGAGCACGAGAGCACGCTTCACCTGCTCAACATAGTCCACCAAGGGCCCGGGAACCGAAGGGCGAAGGGCGGCCGGGGATCGAACCAGCAACCTCCAGAGTACAGCAGGGCCAACGGAGAGCTAAAGGGCGCTGAGGGCGACCAGAAGATATCCACACGCATAGCGGTGAGTTTTGGGGAGACCCAGTTGGTGATGGTGGTGACAATGAATGCTCATCATTTGCCACCAATGATGATGATGATGATAAAGCTTGAGGATGACACCATGGTGATCATGATTTTCTTTGACAATATGGCTGCTGTTACTTGTGATAAGAAAACAGTTAACGCTCTTCCCAAACATACAGGACAACAAAACTCGGGCATTACAAGCATTTGGGTCAATCTGCCAGTCAGCTGAGAGCTGTAGTTGATGTTTCTTTAGAATAAAACAAAACAAAAAAGAGCTCTGCTGTGACCTGAGATCAGTTAAGGCCCTGTCGAACCTTACAGGGCAATCAAATCCAGATCAAATGGCACGACAACATCTTAAAACAAGACTAATACACTCTTGGTTCCTGCTCTTGCTAATGTAAAGGCAGGGGGGCTTGACGTGGATGGGATGTACAGGAGCACAAGTGGTTTGAAAAGCAATCCATTCAGAGGAAATTGTTTTGGGGTCATGGGGATGTTTTGCATTTAGTGTAAACCATGTCAGCATCTCTATGTGCAGCTGATCCAAGCAGAGGGATGCAGACGCTTTCTGCGGCTTTTTTAACCCAATTTATATGCGCTGTTCCCTCATTGTGCCGTACACATAAGTCAGTTTGCTTTGTGTCGCGTGCATTACCTACATTCTCAAGAGGATACCACCTGCCATTGAACAGGGTTTCTCAAAGTGTTTCTTTAAAAAAAGAAAGGGGGAGGGGTGGTTGTTTGACCTTATTTTGAGAATCTTCAGAGAAAAGGTTATTGAGAATAAAGGACAGTATAGTTGTGGGATATTCTCCCTGAACAACAGACATAAGGTGGGGACACAGCGGGGCGTTCTGTGTGCCTGCTGGTGCTGATAGGACTGACTTCCTGTTAAGGGCACAGCCAGTGAGATGGGAGATTTATTTTGTTGTTTTCTTTCATTGGACATGAGGGAGTACAGCATCCAGACTATGAATTATTTCCCAAGCAGCGTTTCAATATGATGTCAAAAGGGTGAGAGCTCGCAGATGTTCCCGCTCTAGATTTGCTGGAGATGCTGGATGGAAAAATAAACAATGTAACAAAAAAAAAAAATGTTTTTCCAGTAAAGCCATAGAAGGGGCAACAATTATTGTTCCGTCAGCTCATTCATTGTGATCACAGGAATCGGACAGGGTGTATAGCCTCCACATGTCACAATGTTCACATGCAAGAAAAGCTTTTTCCATGATTTACGGTGCTAATATAAAGTGCAGTTTAGCGCCCTGGCTTTCCAGATATTTAGTTTTCATGCTGTCAGGTGCAGTGCAGCCCTGGAACATTATGATGGGAGGCAAGACACATCATTACGGATTATATTGACTGTCTAAAAGAGGTCAGGGAACATCATTATCATGTGCCGTTTCATTTTTACTGATGTTGACTCTGGAGTAGCGTGTTCTACATAAAACTGATGACTGCAGCAAGATGGTGAGGAGGAAATGAGATCCTGGCGTACATGTTTTTGTCAACCCTGAGGTTAACACGTTTTTCACAATTCGTGATGATTGGGTGAAGCAGAACAGCAGCCATTGCAGAAATCCCCCTTAATACATTTACACAGCTTCTTTCCAGCGTAAATACTGCAGAGTTATTTCTTGAATTTATTCAAATCAAGCCAAATAACTTGTAACTAAATACTTCAAGCGATTTTGTTTAAAAAAATATATATATATGTATAATCTCTCACTATAAACGGAGTACGACTTGTGTTTCCGATAGTTCCTGGAGTGCAGTTGTGCTTCACCATACTACATTCTTCTGAATTAAAGAGTAAGGTTTCTACAATGGCCACATCTGTGCATGTTATTGACTGTTCACATTGGAATTTGCGCTGGAAATGTACACCGAGCGAGGGGCAAACAACACAATGGATTATGACTGGCTGGGAGCGCAGAGTGAGCAGCACTTAACAACGGTGCTCATTGAGGCCAGATTAACAAAGGATATTCTTTTAGATGAAATTGGAGAAATGGGGAAGAAGAAAGACGAGAGCTTACTTATCTGACGACTCAGGAAAATGATTTCCCATAATGCCCGCGTGAACTCGTCGAAAGCCTTTTGGATATTTATGGATTCATAGATTAGGTTTTCTTTTTCTTTCCACAAACAGTTTTTCAATCTTTCCCTTCTTACCTGTACTAGTGAATACATTTGCCACATACAATGAGTCAGGATAGAGCTAGCTAAACATTAGCCTCGTATTACAATGTACAGACGTTAAGTTTCATCAGATCAGCATGCAGGCAGCCATCTTTCATTGCCCATCAACGAGTACACAAACTAAAGGCTGGACAAACAATGACACGGCCCCGCTGCGTGTTGCATGCCACGCATTGTCATGCCCTATTATCAGGCCTTTAACAAATGGCTCACTAAGCACCTTCTTGAAAGATGCGCTGGCCATGAAACCGTTTGAACCACAAGGCTTGCATATAAATGTTTAGAGCCACTGAATACATTTCCTGCACGTGTTTACTTAAAGTCCAACAGGCCTTGAAAAAGCAGTAGGCGAGGGATGCCTGGTGATTAACAGCCCTGTGTGCACGGGGAGGATTGTGTTATTACCCAGTCTTGTTCTAGTGACAGATCTGAGAACTATAGGCCTCGAGCAGCATGCGCTCGTAGGGAAAGTGCTTTGTATGCTGATGTGTTTGCCTGTTGTGTTTGCCCACTTGCAACTCTACCGCGTGGCGGCAGCTCTTTTTTTTATTTTAAAGGCGTTATGGTAACAGAAATCGCTTAACCCGCAATGTTCCCGCTTCAAATCTGGCCAAATAACTTTGCCTTTGTAATCCTCTCCCCTGTCCTTATGTTTCCTGTCACCATCTACTGTGAGTGGCGCCGAGAAGGCACAGTGCCCAAATACTCTTCAAGCTTTATGTGTTTGGCACAATTGCAGGATCCTTTAAAAAAGGTCAGCATTGGCAACTGCAGTCGGTTGTGCTTTTGTTGACAGATCAGATGTTCCTAACTCGGGGTTCAGGACCTCCACAAAAAGGTTGTAAGATAAATCTGATGGGTTGCGATATTATTAAGAGGGGAGGAAAAGCAGGAAAAAAAAATGCTGTTTACTTTTTCAGACTTTGCTCTTACTTAACCCTTCTTTCCATTTTTGTTCTTTTGATATTTCCATCTTCTGGACTTTTAGAGATGATTAAAATGACTTGCATGACTTGGATCCATAGTCTAGCTGTCCATCCAAGTGGATCACAAACCGAAAAGGTAGCAAACCACAATACAATGGTCGTGCAAGACAAATGTGCAGTGACACTTTATTTTAATAGTAAATCATTATGTGATTTAGTTTTTTTATTGTGTCACATCCTGTACAGAACAATTTTTGTGTGACCCTTTTTGTACTTACAATTCAAGTACATGTTGTTCAGCCAACAGGACAATGAAACTGAACAGTCACGCCTCTTGATTCAGTGGATCAGACCAGTGTATTGAGAGCCTGCTCAAATAGCACGGAGAAGAAGAAATGCCTTGTTACCCTCTCATGGTCATGTATGATGGATGGAGAGTGTGTGTGAGAGTGGGGTGGGGTGGGGTGGGCACTGTAAGTGCTTCCTGGCATACCCTGTTTGACTGTTGAACCGACTGAATCAGAGCTGCCGGTGGTCTGATCCCAGCCTGGCTCGGCTGAGATGTGAAACAATTAGCCCAGGTCTATGGGGGCCACCCACAGTGAAGCCCACGTCTTTACCCAGCCCCGTGGATGAAGCAGGGATCCACGTTCATCCCACAGATCACTTCCATGTTGTCATGGGAAGGAAAGTTGTTTTCTTTTATTTTCGGGGTGGCTGGCTGTCAGTTGGTCTGGATGCTGAATTACTTTAAGACCCCCCGCCCCTTTTAGTGATGACTGGAATCGCCGTGGGTGCTGTTTTATTGACAGCGCGGCTACTCTGTAAGCCTGACATGATTAAGCTTGTCCCTTTTGTATAGACTGTAGCTGTGCGATGAGTCGTGCAGCTCATAGAGCTCTGATTAAAAAACATTAAGATAGGCCTTCATATACTGTAGTAAAGCCATCTGTTAATCTCCTCCTTCTATTTGGGATTAGTGCTCATTCCAAGATAGAGTTTAGACACAAATCCAATTCTACTGATGCACAGTGCATTTTGTAGGTGGGGAATATGTATTGAAAATGTCCTGTCTTCTAAATTTGTTCGTTTTGTTTTTTGTTTTTTTAACAAAAAATGCATGCAATTCGAAAGCAATACATGTCACAATATAGTGTGTGATAGTTTTGTCAAAAAGGGTGTTTACCGACAGTTTCACATGATAGACTTTTCAGTAATTGTACACAATGTGTAGATGTATCATCCGCTATTCACGATCCACCATAGATTTCCTTTGACAAAATGATTCCGTCTGACACGAGAGCAAAGTGCACGACAATGACATGTGATTGGAGTTAGGAGTTATTTGCTTACTAAATAGTTGTTTTTATACTCACTTGCTAGATTAATTTCAGGCAGTAACATTTTTCCGAGTTGAATAATATTATGACTTCCCCCTTCCATACATTTCTGTGTTGTCTTCTGGTCGACACCACATAAACAACAAGGATCATCATTACATGTTACTCATGGAAACGTGACAGTGGCTTTTTAACTGATTCGCATCAGCCAGATTTACTGACTGGTGTAATAAAAGTGAGGACCATGTAACATAATGTTCTGGACATTCCACAGTCATATCCGATGGCAGTTTGTTAACTTTTAGCACCAACTAGATCTGCGCGAGCACAGCTTGTCTTTGAGGAAGGGGGAAGTAGTAGGTTAATATGGCACACAAAGCAAACGCTGTGCCTCGTCCGTTTCCAGGATATTACTGCCTCTGGATGACCGGTGTTTGGACAGTGTGTTGATTCTGACTTGGTTAATGGCTACGGTATCATCTTCTGGCTAAATTGCGCATGAAATGAATGTCCCTATTCCCCAGTAAACAGAGTTTTATGATAACATCAGCATACATGTGTTCTAAACAACTAACACATAAATTGTGTGGTCGTGATTGCTATGTCCTTGAGGGAGAGCGCCTCCGGCTTCAAGAAAGCTTCTCATTTGGTCGCCAATCCAGACACCAGATTTTTTTAAGCGGCGCAAAAAAAGTTCACTGATGAATGTCATTTCTCAGAGGAGCTTTATTTTTCAATCCCTTTTGAGTTATTGACTGTTTACTAAATATATTATAGACACTGAATTTGCAATCTGATAAACTGCAGCTTTTAATATTATCCAGTGTCATGGTGGCATAAGTCGGGACCTTCAACAAATCATTAGTTCTAGTATGATGGTGTCCGAAAATGAAACTTTAAGTGGTTGTCCAATATATTTTCGTTTTTTTTCTCATTTTGAGGACATCCTTTGAGCCAAGCAGTCATAGTGGCTCTCTCTCTTCCTTGTCCGTCCAGCCAATGGTAACCTAGTTCCAAACGTTGTCCCAAATGCCAGAAAATATGCATCACTTCCTGTGCACCAGTGGATTTTCCCAGAAAAGACCTATGGGACATTATGTACAGTAAAAGGTATCATGAGCTCAGTTATATCAGTCAATGATGGAGAACAATTACAAGTCAGTAAAGCACAGTAAAGGTTTAGTGATGTGCACCTATTGATTATACAATTTTAGTAATTCATTAAACTTGAAAAGCATGAAGGTTCCTTTACTACCTTTTGTGCGAACTGCACTACTTTGTGACTATTCTGATAAAAGAAATCAATTTAAGTTGATATTCTTTATAAAAATAGTCATATTCTAACTGAATGATGCATTTAATGTCATCTGTGTAGAAAGAACAAAAGGTATATTCGCTATAATTTGTCTTAAACAGACGAGGCTCAGCAAATGTGGTGTCGTGCAGAAGCAGCAGTAACATGTAGGAGCGCCGCTCTGTGAATCTGGGACATCTCTGTACCTGGCAAGATTTGCATCGCCTTCCCCTCCTGAAATGAGCACACTTTCAGTCTTTTTCTGGACTAATTTAGATTTTGTGAGCAAGTTCCATGCTACCAAAAAAACCTGCGTCGAAAAAAGAAGAAAAAGAAGAAAAAAAACACAATAAGAAAACAAAGAGAAACATATGAATTGGGGGAAGACAAAAGCTTCCCGACACCCAGCAGGGCAGTGAGGATGGGTGTCAAATCAAAGGCATCCATGGATCATCTGTTCTACAGTATGTCTAGTGGTAGGTGTCTTTATAAAAAAAAAAAAAAAACTCCCCCACTCAACCACCCATCTCACACACACACACACACCGAACCCACCCTGCCACACACGCCTTATGTTTTATTCAGCAGCCTATGGGAAGGCTGTATCTGTCTTTGAAGAGGGCTGCCGAAATCATGTAGTAGACCCGTCTCATCCTCAGTCTTCAAGGGCTGATACAATATAAGTGTGTACATGCTCAGAGGAACACAGGCCTGTCTGAGAGTCCAGGTGGGCCAGGTCTGCTCTGCTGCTGTATGATGTATATAACAGCCCGGTCTTTAGGGTAAATTTAGCCCGTAGTGGAACGGCTGCCCGTCTCGGGTTAAAAGCCTTTCCTCCACAGACATCTGGTTGAAGTCCTTGGCTGTGGTCCGCGGCCTCTAGCAGAGCTTGCAAGGTAACAGCTTTACCTTCAGACACAGCGTTAACGTTGGAAAAAATACACCATCAGCATCAACCTTGCAACATCTCCTCCCCGGTGGTGCAGGTTGTGTTGTTTTTCTGTCCACTCGGCTAATATACACCCAGGGCAGTAAAGCATAACGGGTCATGAATGTGAGTTTGGCATTGTTTATTCTCACATGATTAAAAGATCAAGTATAATGTAATGTCTCTCGTGCTGAAACGGTTAATTGATTAATCGTATAGTTGATCAATAGAACAATTATCTGCAGCAATTTTAATTACCGTTTAAGTCCTAATCTAGCAAAAGTACCAAACTTTTATATGGTTTCATCTCCACAAATGTGAGAATATGCTACTATTCTCAGTGGGATGTTATTGTAAATGGAATGTTTTGGACTGTTGGGTGGAAAAAACTTTCTAAGCAAACAAAAACATTTTTAGTTTCACATGATTATACACAAAAGAAAACATAATTATGAATATTAAATTACATATCTGTGAATAGACCTCCCCACCTGCTACACACTGGCTCCTTTAATCGAAAACAAAATCTACAGATGGGTCTATGAGAAAATAAAAGCTACTTGGAGCCTTACATGTGTCTACATGGTATTTCTCTAATACTCTAACCTGCTATCTACACTTGCCTAATATGAAATTGAGTTCCAAAGAGGGTGCACAATTGTTTACATTTTCTTGCTGATCCTCCAACTGCAAATTAGACTGCGCAGTAGACTCTTGTGACTGCGTGGATACTCGTTTCATGTTTTGAATATGAATTACCCCACTATTCAGTATTTCATCCCAGTGAACATTTCACTGGGTTGAAATACCTCCATTCCCAAGAGGGCTGGATTAGAGAGTCCCCACTGTATCCCTTTGTTGTTGATTTGTGCTTTCAGCATGCTTCCCGATGTTGCCGGCACTTTGTTTGAATTTCAAGCAATATGTGGACCTCGAGACACAAACTCTCATCTGCGCCACCGAAATCAACAGGGAATTTTTGGAGGACTAATATATTAGTGCTTCATCGTAGCTATTTAATCCATTTGACTGAGGAAACATGTTTTTTAATTTTTTTTTATGGCTTTCCATCATCTGAAATTTCGACATCAAATATATGTGAAGCTCGGGGGCAACCACTTAGCAAGAAAGGCCCATGTTTATGTACATCCATATCTTCAGAGGGGCCTTGTGGAGGTAGCCGCTCATGCCTGATGCGATTTCTTCTGCTGAGAGAGCTCTTTGAGGTTTGTCAGGTTTTTCCTGCTTGACTTAATTGAAGGGAGGGCAGGATTTTGTGTGAGTGTGTGTGTGTGTGTGAGAGGGGGGTGTGGGGGGGAGGAAAAGGAGAGGGGGCTGGTAGTGCCTTGGAGTGTCTTTCCACAAGTGCTTTGCTACCCTGCTCTGAAACTGGAACCCTGTGGGAACAAGCAGGTTCAGGTGTATTTTATGTGCAGTGCATGCAAGGTTACTTGAGGGGACAAGTTGCATGCAAAATGAAATAAAAGCGGTATTCATATATTCGGCATTCAGTTTGTGCACCGACTTGACGGCGGTGGAGGTTTAGTTTTAGTGCCGACTGTTGTGCGATGCCGATATATAAACAAGACCGTATCTATGACTGTTCTTACACTTATCTGGCGATCAGCTACCTGATATGTCGGAGTTTCCTGGACTTGTAAACAGATCTGAATATCACAGAGGACCGGGTGTAGGGACGTGTTGCCACGTTAACATAATGTCTTCACCTTCACCTCGCTGTAATTCTTCACTCCAGCCTGGCTTTTTACGGGTTCGCAACAAGATTTATTTATCGGACAAAAACCATTCCGAGCAGAGTGCGAGCAGCCATCTCGATTCCTCCGTTGAGGAACAATTGGCTTCAGAGCAAAGCAGCTTTCTTTGTGGGACTTCAAACAGCCCATTCTCCCCAGGGTCATTACCCTGCTCAGGAAATGAGAAAGTGGGCTCCTGATGTCACGGGCAAACCCCTTTGCACAGAATTCTGGGTTAAACTGGAAGTGGGGAGGGGGAGGGCCATGCTAGATCAGAGTTCAGACATGTTTACATTACAGCTCAGGATATTTCTCAGAGCCCGGCCAAGCTGTGGAGTTCCCAGGCTCCAGAGTTGCAGAGTGCTGAAAAGAGGCGCAAGCATTCACTTTTTCTTCTCTTCCCTCCCTCCCCGCTCCTGTTTTCTGGGGTCCAAGTCATAGTTCAACTCCATTTGCATAGTGGTAATGTTTCGGTTCTTTGCTACAGTTGTCCTTGGGGGGGGGGGGGGGTATTATAGATGTGAAATATATGAGAGGCGAAAGTCACAACCGCTGTTGACACACACTGTTTGTACGTCTGAAACGATGCTGATGACATTGTTTGAGAAATGAATGTCAGGAGCTAATGGAAGAATTCCGCTCCAGTAAACATTGTTACAGTTCCTCTGGCTCTAGTCCTTGACATCTCCTTTTTTTTTCGTCATCTTATTTTTCCTCTGAAGAAAGCCTTTAATATGCATACACCCTTTCTTTGTCTCAGCAGTGACAATACGGATATGTGGCTGTTCTGTCTTCTAACATGAACATTTGAATTGGAATCAAACCCACAGAGCTTATGTTGGAGTTTTATTCAATATTGGATTATTTCAGAATTGCCGGCTTGATAGAGATTCAGACTTCTTTTTTGACAGCTGCCTCGTTAAATCATTGCAGAGCAGTGTGGGGGGATTTTCTCCAGGAGCGTTGGGGATGGCACCCCTGCCTCGCCCTGCCTTGTGGAAAGGATTTTTCCTTTTTATGAATTTTTTATTTTCTTAGTTTTAGCCTTTGCTTCTGCTGTGGTTTTGGAGGATATTGTAGTCTCCTAGATAATTGCTGATATCTGGGAAGGTTGCTAAAAAAGGAGTCGGGCTGGGAAAGAAATACGAGTGTTCAGACATCAGACTGACAGGCTTTATTCAGAGGAGAAAACAACAAAGGGAAACTTTGTTCCCCAAACTGTCAGTTGTAAACATCCATTACAATTGAACTGTGACCTACCGTGCACCCACAGTTTTCCAATGCAACAAGGGATTACTAACAACAATAGGAGTGCATTCACTTTTGTCTGATCACTTGACCGCTCATTTTTTTGGCCTCTCGGGCTTATGTGATCCCAATGATTACCATACTATTAAAACCAATTTGTTATCGGACATATTAACTGGAATAAACTGGAATTTCCTGTTCATCGTTGCAATTTCACAGACTGCCCCACCCTTCTGAGTGAAAAAAGCTCAAGGAACGTTTAAATCTTTGTTATTTTGTGACATTTACATTGTCAGATATGAATTTAGAAAATAGCTGCTGCAGAAAACATGTACGTATCAGCCTTCAAAATCCTACAGCTGTCAAATCCTAGCTCAAATGTTTCAGACTGCTAGACCCGCCTGTCTCCAGCATCAGATCCGGGTCTGGGGGGGAGGGGGGGGGGCATAGATGGTCTTGTTTCCTGCCTCAGCTCTGCCAATAAGGCTGGGAAGTGGCAGCTGGAATGTTTGTGTTAGTGCTCTGCTGTGGTGAGGTGTCACGGTGCTGAGTTATGCTCATGGCGCCTGCTCTCTCTCTCCACCTTACCTCGAGGTACACAGACGCTGCTGTTGAATCCAGAATTCCGCGAGGTGAAACCCGGGGACGATGTCTGGTCTTCATCTGCCCCGTCGAGTCATCCACGGCGTGGATTTAACAGGAAGCAGACCTTCAGTGACAGAGGGGCTGCATGGTTGGCTGGATGTTTTTGACCAATTCCAGCCTGTATTTATTCTGGCATATATTGGAGAGCTATCTGCTTACTAATTTGAGGATTCTGCTTTAATCCTAATGATATGGCTGCCAGTAACATGCTATTTGTCCTAAACAAATGGTGTACAGTAGTTGAACGTGGTTTTTTTTTTTTTAAACGAATTTTTACCTGCAGATAGTGCTGGATTTTGTTTGACCAACAGGAGCGCGCCCCTCCACCCCCGCCTTCGCCCCTTTAATTCAAATGAGGCCAACAGCTGATTTGAAAATGTGATGAAACGTACATAATGTTATACAATGTCAACGCTATGTCATCTTTGCGTGACAAGTAAGAGAAATCTGTGTTTCTACCATGAAAGGATTACGTGAAGGGGTAATGAGCAGAAACATGGACTCTCACACGGAGATCTGTGTAGCAGGCAGCACAGCGTCTCGCCTGGATGATGAATGAGGGAACATGTTTGCCTTCTGAGTTTTAGTTTAAGTTTTTCCTTCGTGCCAGCCAAATTGTTTAAGTTGTGTAAACATAGCTGTAACCATCATCTTGACTTCAAGCTGTGTAATTTGCTGAACATTCGTGGCAGCTCGGAGACTGTGATCCTGAAGTTTAAGTATCAGGCACTGTGGTGTTGTACTGGATTACGTAACAGCGTTTTTCTATGGTTATTAAGTGTATTTAATCTTCAAGGGAAATAACCATATTATTAAAGGGAAGTTCAGGGAGGTGATTCCTACTATCTTCATAAGGGCTTTCATATTCACCTTCTTCATCTCTGTAAAATGCCTCATTATGCTCTGATTGTATTTTATTAAGTCTTCCTAATACTCTTTAATTGTTGTTTTTGTCCCTTTTTACTTAGAACAAAAATATCAGTTAAAGTTAAAATTCTTCATTCTCAAAAAGTACAATTGTAGATTGAATCCATCTGCTAAAGTCAGGTGGTGAATGTTGCCTCCAGAAGATGAGAATGAGTCTCAAAGCAATTAAGGAGGTGATTTTATAATTACTGCACACAGGAGCTGCTTTTAAGCGGCCTTGTTGAGTAAATCCAAATAGGGCATAATGTTTTGAATAAGCATTGAGAATATAACACCCGAATGTAGCAATGTTGGGGCAAGATTAGATCATATGTGTAGTCTTCTGGTCGACCCAGGGCATGAGTGGTCTACACATTAACATCGACTTTGATTAAACGTTTGCTCGCTAAGTGGACCCTTAAAACAAACTGGCACCATATCGGGAATATATCTGACACGAGGAGGGGAGGTATGTGTCAGGTGTCAAGTGGGGCCTTCCAATGGTCGTAAATCAATGAATTATTTAACTCTTCTCCATCAATCAATTTCTTACTGTATCAGCTGAGATACCTAAAAAACAATGAATCACTCGATGCGAGTACATAGCCAGAGGGAACGGTCCCTGTAATAGGACCCCATTAAATTTATTTGGGTCGACTTGTTATTTTTGAATTGATGGCAGACGATCATTAAGCAAGTAGAGGCTCATTTTCCTGCCCTTCTGCTTGCAGAGAAAAACTGAGATGCTGCATTCTTTTCATAGCTCTTAGTGAGAAAGTGGGGTTATTGTGTGTGCGTATGCCTGATAACAAGAGGGAGAAAGCGAGTGAAGAGAGCATTCCTTCCTCACTCCCACTCTCCACCACCACACCCCCATTGCTACTCACTGCCACCCCACCCCCAGTTTCCTTCCTGTGCTTTTTTTAGAGTCTATTGGATGTTTTTTTCCCCACATCCGGCAACAAAGCCAGCCTCTTTCTGCCACAACCTATGCTGCTCTGTGGTTCGGCTGCACACAGGCATGGTCAAATGTGATACATTAATCGAAGCCCACTCAGTTTCCTAACTTCACGTCCTTATTCAATTCCCTTGACAGATTGCTTAGGGAGTGGAATGGGGGGTGTCCTTGAAGAGCAAAATGAGTTTCCACCCTGGACTGTGGAATATTTTCTGTACACGTTGTCCTGTAACAAGGAAAGATACTAGATGAGCTATATATTGGTTGTAAAAAATAAAAAAAAACACATGAACATACAAGTGCTTATAGGAGATCTGGACATAATATCCGAATAAGTATGTCACTTTTTTTTTTCTTAGTTTTTTCCAACTTTAGTCGTTAGCGCCTCATGTCTGGCTTGTAGCTCTGAAGCTCACTTGCATATATCAGGCTGTATATTCTCCTCAAGGGGCAGTGCTTGGGTGTGTAGGAAGGAAAGGGATAGGACTAACAGTAGCGGTTTAGACAAAGTTGTGCAAATATGAAACCTTCAGAATAATTGGCCTTGCTTAGTTAAAAGTGTGTGTTTTTGGACCACAGGGGATTGTTGTGTTGCAGGGCCAGGGTAAGCCACTGGGGACAGGTTGGCAGCGGGGCTGAGTGAAAAGCACAATATCCAGCTCATGATGTTGCCCCTTACATGCAAACAATGTCGTTTCATTTTTAGCTCATGCACCACCTAGAGGTAAATGTTGGATCTGCAACTTTTCTGTGTCTCAGTGCTATATCTGCAGGTCTTAAACTGCTCTTGTGGCCCTGCCATGAGATAATAAGCGTGGTATCATGTGCGTTACATCAATAACACCGTTTGTCCTCGTTTCAGTCAAATTACCAGCGATACAGTATTTGTCCACCTAACAAAGATTTTTTTTTTTATATTGGAACAAGTGGCTTTTTTTAAATGTTGATTTAAATGGAACACTGCCCTAGAGAATATACAGTATTTAAATGTATTTCGCATTTACTCTTTTCAATAGTTGGAACATTATACCAGAACAACTTTTCAAAGCACTGACTAAAATACTGACACTTGATGTTTATCAGCGTATGTCCTCATTGTCATTCCTGGTGAATTAATTACCCTGGTGAGAGGAAATTTTCCCCTCTATTATGCTGCCTAGGCTGAGTTTGAATCACCAAGCTCATCTGTTTTGCCTGAAGTAGTCAAAGCGAGGGAGAAAAAAACAAACAGCTGTCTAGTCAGTGAAGAGACGCCTTGCCAGTTGAACTGTGAAATCCACACAAGCAAGCGGCATAATCTCTTCCACCTAGACCAAATATCATAATTTGCTGGGATGGAAATACAGATGGTTCAATATGTGCAACCTTGACCTAATAGGGTGTAATTTAATGTGACAGCATTATGTATACTGTAATGATGAACACTCACATTGACACTAAAGGTAGATATTACTTTTTTGTTAAAACAGTATCGGCATACTGAGGTAACCCACACAAAGCTGCATATTATACTTAAATAATGCACTATAACCTGCTCAGCCTCCGGTAACAACGTTACGTGAGCTGGGGAAATGGAAGTGAGAGATTGTTTAACTTGTATTTCTACTTCCCAATCCCATTTCTCCAACTTGTACCATCACAGCAGTCTGCCAGTTTATCTTTCGAGACAGCCTCTGTCCGGTGAGGTTATTGTTGTTCTGCAGGCCGGGCGGAGGTAGCATGACTGGAATCTGTGCTTCCCTCTTTAGCAGTCGCTGAGACGATAGCCATATGGATGTGAACCTCTTGTCTCAGCAGTTTTCTTCGCTGTGGTTTGAGAGTTCACTGTCAATTAAATTGTGTCGCACCAAGCATACACACAAGTGACTTCAATATGTGTTACGGGTTTACCAAGTTGCTCTTCGTGTAACTCGGTTGAAGTAAAACAATTAATTCTAATTTAATGTTGAAGAATTCCATCAGTGGCTGTATTTGAAACTGTTAAACAAGTGACAAATGAACACTGACATGTTCACCATCAAGAACACTATTTCTAACAGACTGGGTGTTTACTTGACCAGATGCCACTATAGGTACAGGGGACCTGCTTTTAATTGCTATTGACTATTTTTGGATGAGATGGGAGGCTTAGGGGATCATTTCTTACCACAAGTGTCTTTATCAGCACAAATCCTCTTAATCAGGTGGAAATCACAACGGTTGCTTAGTGTTTCCCTCGGCTATGAATGAGCACATCATGGGAAAGTTGTTTTTTTCCACTTGGACAGATTACCTGAGAGCTTTGTCTCTCTCTCACCAGCTGCGACATGTAAAAAGACCTAAAGCGTTGAGTCACAAGGCCCACTTACACAAAGACGAGAGCCGGCTGCAGGTAGAAACTTGCTGGGAGACGTTGCAGCCTTTTAACTCCCGCTGCCACTCGGAGAGACACCGCTCACCCAGACAGTGCAGGGCTCTATGGGATGGCAATTTAAGGCAACCCTTTGAATGAAATGTCTTTTTTCTTTTTTTTGTATTTTTCATGTACAGGAGAATCAACATTAAAATTTCAAATTTGGACAGCAGTAGAAAATACTTGTGTTGCCTTCAAACAAAATACTAAAATGTTTTTTGACCATAGTGGGCAGAACTGACAAAGGTCCTGACATATTATCACCAAGTGACTAATGTGTTAACAAACCTTCTTAGACATTCCGTTGAAATATTAGTATACATTTGGAGTCATTCCTCTGGCCAGAGCAGAAGTCCAATATCCCCCCTTCTTTTAGCTCTGTTTTGGTCTCCACCTCCACAAAAAAAATGTCAACTTTGTTTGTCTGCTTGGTGCTGGGAATGAAACGTTAAAAAAAGGGGTTTATTAGAGCTTGTTTGTTAAACGGCGTCCTGTTAAAAATATAATGATCGTGAAAATGAATTCAACATATGCAGGTAGCAGACTGTATGATTCAAACCTGATGAAGCTTATTACCTCATCCCAACATTTGGCCAGCAGTGTGCAAAGGTATCTGGTGCAGCTATTCATTATGTTTAATTTTTTTGTGGTAGTCAAACTGGATCCAAAGACTTTTCTCCAGTCTCAACAGTTTGCAGAACAGTTGTTTTTTAGGCTCCAGCTATCCAGAATCAAGGCCAACAGTTTTGAATTTAACTGAATTGTTTGTTTTTCATGGATGATGATATCTTACTAATATCTAACATATATCAGTTTCATGTCATGTTTTGTTTTTGTCCTTCTGGGAAATGTCAGGCTGATGATACATTTTTAGAGATCACATTTTTTCTGCACCATGATCCCCAATGCTCCCTCCTCCCCACCCCCACTGCACACACTTTTTCCTTGGTTGGAGTCTGAGAGCTTTGCAGTGTTTTCTGTGTCCGTCTCTGCCAGCACTGGTCTGCACAGACCTTATTTGGAATGTCAGCACTGATAGGAGTGGGAGTCAAACAAAGCTTCCCACTCATTTATTTTCTTCTTCTTACTTTCTAGCTGCAGCAGTCCCTATCCAAACCGAACTAGCAGAGGATTATTTCAGAGCAGATTTGTGTGTGTGTGTGTGTGTGTGTGTGTGTGTGTGTGTGTGTGTGTGTGTGTGTGTGTGTGTGTAATTTAAGTGAAAGCTGAGAGAGATGACAAAACTTAACAAGTATCCCCTTTTCAACTAGTGTATTTTTCCAAGCTTTCTCCATTGAAGCGGTTTAAAACACTAAATGTGTTTCCCTCCCTCTAAAAGCATGAGGCTTATCAAGACCTGGCTGAGTGAAGCAGCATTAGCACAGCATTAACCACTCAGCCCAGGTTTCCCACGGGATATAAAATGGATCCTTGTTTCACTGGGAAATCGCCACAGCAATGCTGCTAAAGAGCACTTTGCAATCACATCAGACATTGACGCATATTGTTTCCTGATTTGGAACTGCAGGCGCTGTGCCCGAAAGGCTGCTTGAAGGAATTCTTAATTCAAATAAGGGAGTGATAAAACAGCCCGTCAGTAGAAGGATTATCTCATCGATAGGTTCTGCAGATCCTAAAACAATGCACACTAGTTGGCTGCCTTGGATTAGCGAGTGAAGCTAGTTGATGGGTTTTCTTTCCAGTGGCCAGTTATGACCGGAATGGCTCAGGACTGTGTTGCTCAACTCAGCAGTGGCACTGTTGGCTCTCACCATGCTGCAGCTGCATGCCGAAGAGCAGCCAGATGTTTGAGATGGTGAAATGAGCCTAGCGAGCAGGAAACATCTCTGCATGCCATAGGAATCGTCTTTGAAAACAGGAAGGGAACTTGTTCCCTGCTTATGGGCCTTTTCCTGTGGCATGACCGGAGGCAGGCCTTGTGTTTGACGGTTGCTGGGAAAAAGGTACTTGTGGTTGTATGGCAAAGGCCTTTTAAGGGTACAAACATTTCCGGAGAGCCTCAGACCTCTTTAACAGGGGACTTGTTTTCAGAGCTGAAATCAGTTTGTTCTACTATCTCATGTGGCCTATTAGTGTCACCTCCTATAGTTCTTACATGATTGTGTTGTGTGATATAGACAAACAAAAAACAATAACTTTGGAACCTTACGTATTAACCAGGCTGTATAAAGACCCATGATGCAGTGCTAGTTTTATCCTGGTTTACTTTCTTTAATGTAATGAATAACTCATCCGAACATCTGGGATTGTTAACTTGAGGATTTTGTTTAAAAATCCTCAAATTAATTTTTTCCCCTAATTTCTTCATAATTGCAGTGGCCTCTGGTGTCTGCAGGGATTGTCAATTTGTTATCCGTAAGCCTTTGCTGTTAGGCGTCCTTTTAATGTTCTGAATTGTTCAGCTTCCCACACCCTCGAGTTTCCCAGACTGAAAATAGTTTACCTCTTGCCTCTGACATCTAAGTGCACACATTTTTTTAAGAAACATGTCGTCATAGCAGATGCATCGTGTCCTTTCATTTTTGGTGCGCAGCATTCAGCACTTTAGATGTGAATGGGAATAGTTAAGAGCTGATGGAAGGTGTTTCCAGCTCATGGGGTGTTTAAGCATGTGTTAACACTAAATTAGACCCTACAATAGCAGCTTAGCTGTTGGAAGGCATGAGATGCATCAGTGACGAGCTCTGCACTCGGTAAATGGCGGGTATCTTCCCGTGCATCGCCTTTCTCTCTCTCTTCCAATGTCGAAGGTGGTAGGCGTCTTTTAATAGGGAATTTGTTTTTGCTGTGTCTAAAGATCAGGATGTGGCAGTTAATTCCAATTTGCTCAGTGGCCAGTGAATTTGAACACATCCTGTAGTTTCCCACATTAAATAATTCATCAAATAATTAATTCTACTCTGGAAGCTCCAGTGCTGCATGCTGCATGGGGTTGCTCCTGAGTGTGGGAGCCCTCGGTCCTTCCTCAGTAAATGTCCCTGTGGTTAAGAATGACATGTAGATGAGAGGCGACAGCAGTGTCAGGAGCTCTGTGAGCCACATGGCCACGGGTGATGTGATGTGACGGCTTGTCACTGCGATGTTGGTGACCTGTGGTACGTCTGCAGTGGCATGGCCTCGCTGGTGCTGCGGTGATGCCTTGGCAGAGTCTGCCTGCCTGCCCGCCCCCCTCCTGCACACACAGCCCATATTTTGTTCCCAGGATCACTTCACTGCTTCGCTGCCATCCTGGGAATCCTGACTGCCAGGAACCACAGCTCTTGAACTCTCCCTGACATGAGAATATACTCGATACATATTATGTGCAATTAATTGGCCATTCAACCTACCTGAGCAGGTCAAGAATAATTGGATGGAATATTTGTGTTAAAAACCAGCTTGACTAATGACTCAGCTTCACACAACTTGTCCACTCACCCTCACTTCAGGGTTCTCATCATTGTAATGGCTGTGCGGTGACCGGTGACTGCAGAGATACCAGCATTGCTTGTCACTTTTTTTTGGTTAAGGGGCCCCACATATTTTCTTCTGCGGTCCATACATATTTTCGGAGGAGCCTCCTTTAGTCCCGGGGATATCACATTAAACTCATCTGCTTGATTTTGAACAATAGATATGCCAAAGCAAAAAAAGTTATTGGAATGCTGGCTTTGGATCTCTGCATTTGGATAATGGAGAGCTGCCATTTGAATGGGAAGTGTCTCCAACAGGATTTGTTTTGTGTGCAAGCTGCCTCTTATTAAAATAGCAAGTTTCTCCATGGAATGTTGGAGCCGAGCTACATTAACTGTTAAAAAAAATTGGCCTTCAGTAAACATAATGGATGATTTCTCTTCAAAGGAGCTCTTATCATCTCTTCCCATTTCCCAGAGGCTGCCACAAAGCTGCCTCTCTCTCTCTCTTTTTTTTTCTCCTGCTGCCGCTGCTGCTCATCCTTCTCTCCTGCCTGCTCTCTGGAGGGCAGCCTCAATCTAATACAACTGTGTCAGGAAGTGTGGGGATGCAAAGTGCTGATGAGCCAAAAGTAGCCCACCTCTGCAGTGTGCTGCTTCGTCCCAACACGCGCCAGCCTGATTAGGGAAGCACACCATGAACCTCTACGCACACCCCTGTGCAACCTTATGGCACATGCCCTATAGAAACAGATTGCAAGTGTTTCTTTTGTTATTGGAATATGATGTTTCCAAGTGTTCTGTTTGGGGGGGAGAGGGACCTTTAGAACTATGTGTAAAAAAATAAATAAATAAATAAATAAAAAAAAAATAATAATAAAAAAAGATCAAGCCTTCCAATGTTACCTGTTTGTCAGACATTAAAGTATCCACCAAAACATACTGAAAATGGTTTTAATTGAATGCTAAAAGTAGCTGCCAAGCTTTCATAGTGTGCCGCTCTTGTCGGCTACAGTGTAAACTTTGAGTATTTCCTGCTGGATTGTTATAACACATTTTTTTGTCAGCAGGATTATGAGGTCTGTGATCTCTGAGTGTCCTTCTAGTTTAGATATACTCTAAGTTCAGTTATAATTGCTTGTTGCTGACCCACTAAATTGTAGCATTTCCTATTTCTTATAGTGCAAATATTTAATATTAAATTAAATCTTTGCAAGGCTTAAAGCCCCCCCAAAACTTAAGTTTAGCTTAGCTTAAACACATTAAAATGCTTAATTGTCAGTATTTTTCTCCTGCTGGCATCATCTAATCATAGTAAATATGTAACTTTTTTGTTGTATCATTGTGTCAAAATACATTGTGCACACCTTGCGGTTACCTGAAATATGCTGAATAAAAAACAAGCCATGACTTGGTAACTAATAATAATGGGGGGAAAAAGAGAACCGGTTCCAGAAAAGCCAAAGCAGTCCGCCCTGACCTCATTTGACTGAAACTATAAATTGCCTTGTGAATGTACATACTATATCATAGCCAGCTTCCTTACCTTCATTTTAAATAATTCAACTTTTCAAGCTATCCAGGATGTTTTATTCAATTTCTCTGGATATAATATAATGGCTTACAGCTTTAGGCAGCTAGTAAACCCTATAATTAAACCGAGCCCTCCACACTTTCTCAGCCTTCTGCAAGCAGATAGCTGAATTGTGTATGACATTGGCACTGGTCTGAGAGCTCTTGTTTCTTATCTGGCAATAAATGAGCTGAAATCCCCTCTCGCAACCGTATGCAACCTGCAGAACCGCATAAATATTATGTCTCCCTAGGAACACAATAGTCGTATTTATTCCTTTATTTTGGGACTGTTTTTTCCATGTCAAACGGCAAGAGAGAGGTTTCTAACTCTCGCAGGAGCGGATTGCAACATGTTTCGGGGCTCTGGTGAATAGATTAAAGGCTGGCGAGCTCCTTCTTTTGTTGAGCCACGCTCTCGTGCTCAAACACAAAACCTTCGAAACACTCGTAAACCTATACCCTTCAAGCATGCGTGGCTCTGAGGGCTGTGCCGCTGGACTGACAGATGGTACCAGGAGGCCTGGTGTTGCGTCCCTGTGATGGCTCACCCGGAGCCCCATCCACAGCGCTCAGCATCACCACACTGCTCAGCTTGACACGCAGGCTTCCAGCCCTCCAGCTCCCAGGAATAGATAGCCTCTCCTGACATGGCCAAGGTCAGGTTCCTCACCGCTAAAGTCAAAGGGGATCAATAAGCAGCATCGGAAAGGTAATGCTCGAAAATGAAATCCACTTTTGATTCGCTCAAATTCTTTTCTGGGAAATTGCAACTAGTTCAATTAAAGCACGTAGTTTGGATTGGTTCCACAAAAGATTACACCGGGTCAAAATCTTTTAAAACACTGTATGTTGTGTTTTCTTTCTGTTTACTGGAGCTGTGAGAAGTTTACATGAGTTGTTCTGACTTCTGGAGAGCACATTCAGTTGTTGGCCTTAAGTGTTGCAATAATAAAATCCTGCTGGCTGAATTACATTTTGCAAACACAGAAAATATCCATTTTAAGCAGTTATTCTTTCCTCTCGAAGATGCTCAGTATATAATACATATGTTTGAGCCTCTCATGCAGCAGGAGTCACTTTCAAAGTGATTCAGAGCTTCTAAGCTCATTAAATGTTAATCAAAAAATCTATTTTCAGATCACATGGAGATCTGTCATGAGGATTTCAGGCCAGCGAGGAGGCCACTGCTTCGGAGTGCCGAGTGAACAGGGTGGTCCTTTCTTTTGTTGGATATATATATATATATATATATATATATATATATATATATATATATATATATATATATATATATATATATATATATATATATATATATATATATATATATATATATATATATAGAAAATAAAATAAAAGCTCAACCACACTTTTCCCATTTTTTTTTTTTATATATATTTTAATGTTTTTACCCAAACGAAGGACGCAGTCATGACAGTGATCCAACCTTGACAAAAACTCGACTGCACTTCTTGAGAAGCTTCAGTTTTGAATTTGATCTGAGAAACTGCTCTTGACTGGAGTCCATTTTTAAATGGCACAGAGGCGGTAGTGAGGCAACCCAGGCTTTTTGCAACGCATCCACCGTCCTTTCCATTATTCATGATGTGTTTTCTCAGACGGTGCCTTGAACCATGAGGAGTACTGCTGTCTGTCTTCTCCAGAAAGAGCCCTCTGGAACGAGAGAACGTGTGCATGAGCTGCACACACTAGAGCGCCTATTTTCATCTGCATTTGGAGAAAAACAGATGTCCTGTCATCTGTAGAGAGACACAATGTTTAATAGTCTGGATGTCGGTGAAGATGGCAGGAGGGAGCTTGTGAATGAGGCCTACTGTGGATGAACTTATGGAGCGTCTCCAAGTTAAAATGGTCTCTGTATTAACTTTGCGTCATACGACCAGTCATTACATCATCTGACAAGATTTCTCTTTCTCTATTCTCTGCTCAGAACTTTTCTACTGAGGTTTACTTTTGTGGAGGAGTGTATGTAACTTCACAATAATAGTTGCTTTTCTTTTGCAAGCATTGCATTTTCCACAAAAAAGTGATACACAAAAGCCTAATATTATAATAATATAAGCAAAGACTGAATTACACTCCGCTCACAGGACCATACTACTTTTATTTTGACCACGAAGAGCAAATATTGTGCATTTTACATTATTAGTTAATTCATTAACTCTATTGTTTTCATTCATTGCAGCATTTCAGAACTCAAGACCTTGAGTTAGGGAAAGTATAACATTGAACTAGTTGTCACCTGTAGTTTGTTAAAATGCAGTTGCTGCTATGTTATAACATGTCAAACAAGAACATTTTAATGCAAGAAACTACTAAATGAATGTGAATCTTTTCACAATCTGCACCTTTTGATTATTGTTTGACTAATGAGATTGTGCATATTTTATACATTTTCAGATGGCAGGGGGTCTGTACCAGCAAAAAGAGCTTTGAAACTGTCACAACATAAAGTTGTCTACAAGAATAAAGGAAACAAAGGGGTAACATGCACCCTGGCTCTCTCTTTATCTTAAGCTGAACAGGATGGGGGTTTCTTCTGAATCCCACCGGTTGTTGCCATGGGTCTCAAGCAAGTTTTAAAGGGAAAATGTGGCACCTCTTTTTTATGTGGCTGTCCAATCAGTGCTGATCGTAAATGTAGTCCACTAAATAAATCTATTCCCCAGTGCATGCTATATTGACAGATGAAGCTGATCTCTCCTGCTGTGGAGCCGTGCTGGCTGTGCCTAGTTGTACCAGGATGCATTGCGAGCGACAGCATCCAACAAAAACTGCCCATGCTGACATTCATTACAGCTGAAAGATTCTTTCTTTTTTTGGGGGGGGCGTCTGAGGGGAATTTGGTGTTTGCTCACGGCAGCTCCAGTTCTGGAGGGTCCCTGCTGGCCATATCCTCCCCGCAGCTACTGCAGCCTAAAGCGGCCTCTCTCCTCCGGCTGAATACGGCTGAATATCAGTCAGCCAAAACAATGTCAAATCTAAACTGAAAAAAAAATCTGTGTCCATAACATCCTCTGCAATCATATTTTGGGATGCCATTTTTGCTGTTGGAAAAGTGAGGTGAACAAGGATGTGTCTGAGTGACGATGCGCCCCAAAGCTTCTAAAGCTGAAGTAGCACTCTTTAGTTCTTCTTCCTTCCAAGTGCGTTACCGGGATGCGGAAGAACAGATTTTGCAGCTGCGCCCCAGAGACACGGAGAACGTCAGTACATTCCTTTTTCACTCTATATATTATAACGCTGATGGGTAGCGATAAAGTGGAAAATCTGCACTAAAGTACAAAAAGATATATGGTAACTTTAATCAACCTATTTGCAATTCACATTTTCTAAAGCATAGCAGTGTCTACTTCCTAAGCCACTGGCCTGATCCCTTGAATATAATCGATCATTTCAATGTCCCCCTCTCGGCACGCACCAACATAGTCATCATCATCATCATCATCATCCATCCAATATGTTTTAAACGTTGATTAGCTTGAACAAAGGAGGCTTGGCGAGTCACCGGCGTATTTGCGCTTTGATTTAACTCCGACGATGCATCTCTGAAGAATTGAAGCATTAGCAGAGGCGATGCAGACACACAGTAGAAGTGTAGTGAAACTGCAAGATTCACTCACAACCCTCAGGCTATGAATCATCTTAATGTAATGTGTGCCAGCAGGTGGAGATGACTCAAATGTGTTCCCACAGTGAAATATGCAACGCACTCCTCTCCCGTGTTCAGGTTGGTGAACAACCCAAGCCATTTTGTTTCCATGCAGGCACCACATGAAAAGATGGTCAGATAATCAGTCACTTGTATGTGTACACAACAGCCTGAGACTGCCAACGGATGGACTATTTCTTACTCGGGGAATTAGTGTTAGTGAGTGGGAAAAAGATACATTGTGTGGTTTGACATGACAATGATATCTCCAACTGGAAATATAAATATTCTGTTTTGCAATATTTACTCTAAAAGGTGCGCTTTTTGTTATGGTTATGCTTCCGTTTTATGGAGATGTTACTGAGTGGTTGGCATTGTGAGTCATGGCTATACAGTGTGTGCGTATTACCTTTTAAATAAAGACATGGGGAGAGGACAAAAGAAAGTCAGATATCTGCACCAGCATGTTAAGCAGAAGCTCAGCCACAAAGGAGAAACTCTAAGGAAGCACAATGGAAGGAAAATATAATGTATGCAAATGAGGGAAACAAAGACCCCATTCTTCTCTCTGCAGTCTGTCGACTGTATCAGATTTCCTGCTATCTTCTCACCCCATCCGCTGCGCTGCAACTACATTATATCAAACCATTGTTCCTCATTGATGCATTGCAAGTGTTTAAATATAACTGTACATTTTGTATGTGTTTAGTGAATGTGTCTGGTTTATGTCAGAATAAAGCATTTGAGATGTCATCACTGTCGTAAAATCAAAAGTTATTCTGCTGAATTGAAAACACGGTCTATTAATAATTGTAATCTTCGTAAATTTCAGAAGCTGGTCAAGTGTGCAGCATCTATAGGCCTTGGAGCAAATTGTGTAATTAAAGTAATTGACATGGTGATACTTTGAGCTGGATGTAAAAAAATGTTAATGCACCGATCCTCAGAACTATCACCAGGATTTAAATTGGCTCACAAGACAGCTTTTGAATCGAGTGAAATAATTAAAGTCTTGTTATGAAAATGATTTATTTTTTTGTGAGTTACTCTTCAGACTGCATTACCATAGAGGTATTAAAAAAAAACACTTACCCTGTTAATTAATGAGTGCTGAGATGAAGGTGCCAAGTATATTGTTAAGTGTTTTTAATATTCAATTATTTTGTGTTTTCCAGCTTCAAGGATCTTTGCGAAGGAAGATTGAGGGACATGCACCAGGACACGCACAGAAGCAGAATGGGCTCTCCTGTGGGTTTTCTGGACCCGACTTTAAGCGGGTGCGTGTGGATACCGGTGGTCTAGGACACGGTGCCTGCAACCACAACTTGACCCAGTCTCACTCCCTGCAAGGGTCCTCCTCCATGGGCATGCAGAGGAAGAATTACATGATGCCGCATGGTGTGGGCTCAGACATATTCAACATGACCCTGAAAGAAATGAAAAAAGAGCCCATTGAAGTCCAGTCTTGTGGCCAGTCGAATGCGGAGATGATTTTTGACTTCAAAGACGAAGGTGGTGGGCAGATTGACCCAGACCTCCAGGATCTTTTTGACGAGCTTACAAAGACTGTGCCGACGCTGAATGACTTGGAGTTCGAGAAGATGCTGAAGCAGGATGATACATTCGGTTTGGATCTGGGTCGGCCGAGCTCGGCGGGAGCAGCTGCCAGTCTGTGCTCCCCTATGGACAGGCCCATAAAGATGGAGCACTCCCCAGATTTTGGCCAGGTTCACGGTTGCTCGCCACAGCTTCGACCAGCCTCCGCGGGACCTTCTTTCACGTTGACCGGCACCTCTTCTACCACCACGTCGCAGAAAGCTAACACTCAGGCCGGGCACCCCAGGGCCCTGCCCTGCTGGCCAGAAATATCCCACGCAGAGCAGCTGAAGCAGATGGCAGCGAACCAGCAGCAGCCAAGCTCTCTGCTCCATCACCACCACCAAACACCACCTGCAGGATTGACCAACTGGGCTCCCGCCATGGGCACCCACTCCTCCAGCAGTGCCTTTCCCCAGGACAAGGTCTCGACCTCGGCCGCGCTTAGCCAGCAGAGGATTGGCGCTCAGAATAAAGGGATCAACAACTGCCTTTTCAAGTCAAATGGCCACAATGGCTCCCATCACTTGGACATGAAGGGTCTCAGCACCAAGCCCACGTTGCATTTCAGCCCCAAAGCACCCCATTCTGCCAGCCAGCCGATGCCCGTCATGGCAGGCTTGGTGAACAAGGCGTCAGCCCAGCAGCAGCAGTCTCAATCGACTGGCCAGAGTCAGCCACATTCAGCTCTCCACTTCCAGAACCAACAGATTTCCGCACCAGGGGCTCTTTGTCTGCAACCCAAGCCGGTTCCCGCAGGGCTGCCATTCAAACTGTCACAACAGCGTCAGGTAAGGACTCTTGTCACATTACTTCACACAAGATTGCTCTTAGGCGAACACCTTGAATCTCCTAATGTTGTGGGAACAAAACGGCCTTGGGCTTAGGGTGATGACTGAGCAATTTTGATCATATCAAAAAGCAACTGTAAAGGAGCATGGGAACCGCCTCTACTGTAAACAATGAAATCACTATTGTACGAGCAAGTTCTTCAAGTGACTTATATCTACTTTCATGTACAACCCTGTCTGCTACAAAATGATGTTCCGATACAACTTAACAGCATTCCTAATTATTTTGCAAGGGAAATGTATGTTTACCCAACAGTTTTAAACGCGTGATAAAATGAAACCAAACAGAACTACTCTGTTGATGCACCTCCCTACAGAGGTTAGGATTAGAGACGTAATTGTAATACATTTTTAAAAAGAGAACGTAATCCAAGAAAATGTAATTGACAATGCAGTTTTGTTGCATGGAAAGGTATGTTATCTATTAAAGATGAGATTAGGCATTATTTTAGCTCATGGCAATAACCGTAATCTAGATATAGTGGTTAACTAAATCCACATTTCTTGGACTATTTCATTCAGCAGATGTTAAATGACTGGCTTGCGTGTTTTCCAACACTATTTACAAAGTTGTTTTTTTCAGTTGGCTCTCCTCAGCCAACCTGCTGTCTGCAACAGCAACAATGCAAAGCTGTTTGTTTTGTGACTTATTTCCATTGTTCTAGCTGCTCGACTGTGCATTTGCTGTTGCAACTCCCTTGAATATGTATTTCCCCTGAAAGTGTTTTGACGATGACACGGATTGCCAGAGCATGGTAGATTAACATGCAGGACTTCTAATTTCTCTGCTTGTCATGGTGGCTCCCCGTCAGGGCACAGATATTCACAGTGGGATTTGCTAATTGGAGGTTGTTGGCTACAAGGGACAAGTGGTGGAAAATGACAGTAATCTGCTTAGCCCGGTGCCGGAGGTTGAATCACTGATTTGTTATGATTGGGGAGATTTAGACCGTCCCCTCTTTCATTTTTGCTCTAACAGTATCTGTAGCTGTCTTTGTGTGAAATGATAATGTGAGCCACACAAGAGAGCCCTCATAACCTCTACAGATCAAGGGAAATGCTTGAGTGACTGGGAGAGGGTGGGAGGAGGGAGAGAGGCAGGGAGTTACTCATGACATGGAAGTAAACAAGATATAGCATGACAAATACATCATCGTATATGGCTTAAACACAACCAGTTTTAATACTATTTCGTACAAGGGAGCAATTTACATTTTAAACAGAGCGTGCTGTGCATGTTCACGGCCGTCTCAAACTTCCTTTAACATATTTGCATTATCAGAAGCTTTCTATGAATTAGGGGGAAGAAGTATACAAAATATTTCAAGTTTATGAATGATCTTAATAAGTTAACTATTTTCTGCAGACATGCAGTCCATTAATACAATGGGTTAGTTGTTGTAGTAAAAGTACTTGTGTCAGAATTAGCGTTATTATTAGTTTTAGTGTCAGCATTGGTGATAATCAGTAATACTATGTTTGTGGTTCTAAACATCAATTTAGCACATTTGAAATATAACTTGTAAGCGGTAAAATACACAACATAATCAAAAATTACAGTTGTGAGAAATGAGGAGACGAGGCTGGAAGTCAAGTAATGAAAAAGCTTTAAATGGATTTTGATCAATTATTTAAATAAGCAAACTTTTTTTTTTCTTCTTCTGAAGCCCTGAAAGTAAAAGCTCAGTCACCTTTTGTCTTTAAAATGCTGAGAACATGCGGCTGTGCTCGAGTTCATAGCGGATACGGCTTTCCCAAGGACACTCTGTATTAATGTGCATTTTGTTTGAACAAATAATATATGCAAACATGATTACGGAAGAATTGTGAATAAGAAACAAAGGCCACCTTATAATTTTAGAACAAGTGTTCTGGCCGATAATGGTGTTTGTCTTTTTCCGTCGGCATGGAAGGGGTTAAACGTCTGGCTAATGAGGAGGGGACAACTCGCAGAGGAGAAAAGAGGGGAGTCTCTTCCCACAGTGAATTGAATTGGTAATGCCAGGGAAATAAAGGTCCTGAAAGAGGGCCTTGATCCCCTGCGTAACACTAGCAACCAGCAGTGGGCTTCCTCCCACTGAGTGAAGCTGAGGACTTCTTTTTTTAAACAGCCAGGGATGTGAGCTTTGGTGCTTGTTTGAGGATTCTTACAGTTTAATAATCGGTTGCTGAGTCAAACATGTCCAAATTCAAACCCACCACTCTGCAACTCCCTAGCTATGAGGTCACACACACAAGAAAAAGGATGAATACATTCTCTGGCAGCTTACAGTAGGGGACACTAATGCATTATGAAACTTGAGTAACTGTGGTGGGCTGGCAATGTCATGCCAAGGACACATTGTAGCTCGTCACATCAGCGTTGTAGATGTGCTGTGTATTTAAGTTAAAGATGCATTCATGACAGTGTAAATAGTGAAATAACAGAAAGTCCTTGTGTAGTGACAGTTACTACAGGTCTGTGTTATTTATGTCTGAATTCAAATTGATTTCTATTGTTGAAATTGCAGAACGCTTATTGGTTTCCGCCCCATTTTCCCAAAAATCTGTATGGAATTTTCTGCTAACTAAATGCAATGCAAGCAGTATTTAGTACAGGTGAAGAAAGTACTTTTTCAGGGAATATTTACTTAAACACGTTTACTTTATTTAATTTTATTCGAGTTAATTTAAGTTATCCGATTCTCATTCAAATTAAACTTTATTAGGACAACAAAATGCAGTTTTGAGTTATAAAACGAGTTTAACCTTTTTGTATATTTGACTTTCAATCTCTTTCTAGTACTCTAATGTATGTTTGTTTGTATGTTTATTGCATAAACATTTACATTCAGATCAACATTTACAACATTTAGCAAACAATTCATCAAGAGTGACGTGTTCTCCTTCAGCACAACATGACACCGCTAGAGCGAGCGAAGAAAGACAGACACTTGGCAGCGGTTTCATCATCCTGGTGATTAGCTTCAGCTAATACAGATTCTATTTAAATACCGTACTACACAGGAGCCTGTACTTTGCTTTCTGCAGAATAGTGCTCTCTTCTCTTGGAATGTAGAACCCCGAATTACAACTGCAGGTAAAGGAGTAGTTCACCTACAAAATGAACATTTGTATATAAATTACTCACCCCGCGTTCCCTTAAATTCTTGAAGAAAACAGTTTTTCTCCTCGGTGAGCGGAGGAAAAAAAAGAAAATGAAGAAAAGTCTTGACTTGAAGTACACGGTGACCGCTTTTGACAACAGCGAAACTATGTAAAAACATCCGTTTACAAACTCTCACATAACTTGTGCAGTATAATCCGAGTCTCATTTACTCAGCTCACTACTTGCTGCTTACTACCCAAACCAATGCATTCAACCAATTCAAACTTTCTTATTTAATACACCTGAACTGCCTGCACAAGCGCAAGACTGTTTATGTGGTGTGTTTTTTAAATGGTAAGCTTTTGGCAAAAGATGCACGTGCTTGGAAAGTAGTGAGCATACGGCTGGATGAGCGAGAGGCTTTGGGTGAGTAATTGATGCACAAATGGTCATTTTGCAAATGAAGTATTCCTCTTAAGATAAAGGTTTAGCTTGCAGTAAATAAGGACTCCTGTGCTTTGGTTGGTGATCTTGTGGCACCACATCCCTCATTAAGGAGCAGCGTGGGGCCACGGGGGTTGGGCCTGCCAGGTCACTGTGCAGTGCTGTGAAGGGAGTACTTGTTTCCTGGGAAAGGGAGCCGCGGCCAAGGCCAGATGCCGAGGCGCTCCCCGGGGACAGCGTCCTGAGTCCAGGCTGGAGGAAGTGCAGTGTGAGAGCCGGCAAGGCTGGGCCTGGATCACTGTCAGCTGCCTGCACTGCCGCAGGATGGGAGACTAAATCACTCTGCTCCTTTTGCTGAGGCCTGAGCCACATGTGGTATTCATTAACAACAAGCTTATGAAGAATGAGAGGGGGGGGGGGGGAAACATGGAAAACAGCTTTATGACACATCGGGATGACGGAGGGGATTACTCAGTTGTACATGCTCAAACACCCCTCATTGGGTTTTTCTTACAACAAAGATGGAATAAGCCCCCTCTGAGGGGAAAATGTATGTGATGGTCACAATTTCTCACAGTCTCGATAACTGGAGACAGTGAATCAAAGCCAACTGCTAAGGAACTGCTTTCTAGCGTAACCAGAGAAACCACTGTTCTTGATGTTTTCGACCCTGTGTAACCGCATCGCCATGCTTGGTTTGCTGTATGGGTTGAACTCTGCGAGGAGGTGAATATTAGCTCATGTGAAATGGCTTGTGACTCCTGAGGAGTTTAAACTTCCCTTATTCTCTAACCCTGTCTCGTTAGTTCTCCAAACTTCATCCCCATTCATGATCCTTCTCACACATACGCACACTTCCCTCTATTTTGTCTGTTTTTCTCTCTGGGACCACAAAGTCGCCGCCCTGTAGAGATTCATCCTCTCAGTAATAGCTTCTGCTAAATATACTGTTGGATTTCTAATTCATTTCACCCTGGGAAACATTTTAAGTCAACACAATGACTGACATTGTATACACAGCGTGTGTTGACTCGCATTTGGTGCACATTAACCTCCTTCGTGACAAAAGCTTGCGTTTGGTTGAAGCTTGAGCAGAGTGAGAGCGTCCTTGTGTCCACAATAAAGGTTTTACTTGGAGCGGTTGGATGGTGTGCACAGCTGCCGGAAAAAGCTAAGAAAAATATGTAGTACATGGACGTATAACATCTCAAACACCGTGATGGGTAAAGTTTATCTTCAAAAGCGTACGTTCGGGACAAGACTTCAAACAAAAAGCTAGTTTAGCCGTCTCAATTTCATTTGAGTGCTGCCGACTACAACATTTTAATCAATGTGATAGTGTCGGGAGCCAAATGGGTTTCTAGTGGATAGAATGCTTCCTTGCCAAACACAACACAGTGATCAGTAAAGGAGAGCTTATTAAATGGAGGTAGTCATGGTGCTGGCGCTTAACTCCCCATTGGCACACATTTCCTGCTGTCTCAGGGATTCTTTCCACTCTCTTTAGACACAATTATCAAGGGAGAAGCAGGCCTTGAGGAGAGCTCGCGCTCTCCCCCTTCTAAAAAAAATGCCTCTCTCCAAGTCTCTCTTTTTCATCTGCAGAGGGAGTAGCCTTGACCACATTCTGGAGGTTGAATAGCATCTTTGACCCAGATCTATGATGTCTTGTAGAGTTCTGCCCTCTAGTGGTCAAGTCATATTATTGCATTGTTTTGTTTTTTTTGTTTTTTCCAAAACAGCTTTCATAGCACTTGTCCATCCATTATCCAAACCGCTTATCCTGTTTAGGATCCCACCTGTCATTGGGCAAAGGCCGGGTACACCCTGGACAAGTCGCCAGTCTATAGCAGGGTGCACTTGTCTCCAAACTCCAAGTATTCAGCAGAGAAGATGGGGGAAAAAAAGACTTTTTTTTAACCATCATGTGTTTTTAACCATCATGTGTCTCTTCTTCTCAGGGTGTTTCTCTTGGTCCGAGGCTGCCCACCAATGGGAACTTGGGAGTCATGTCGACCCAGTCGCAGCCACGAGTCCCAGTCCCCAACAACCAGCAAAAGGGCCCAGCCAAAACTCAGGCCATGCAGAGACAGCTCAATCAACAACAGCACACCATTAGCAACTCAGTAAGCTACTTCTTAAATCATCCAGCTTTCAGCAATTAATAAGCAGCTCAACCTTTGTGAGTTGATTTAATCACGTAATCTCTGTTCACAACTTGTTTTTTTCCTATTAAGGACAAAGACAATGCACTTGATCAGTTCAATCGTCATCTCACAAGACCTCCGCCTGATTATAAGCAGTCAAGAGGTATGGTGGGAGTTCAGCAGGGAAACCTCTTCACAGGTACGGTGCAGTCCTGAAAAGTCAAACATGCTTGATGCAGTGGTTCTCAAACTTTTTTTTTTTTTTTTTTTTTTGCGCCCCACAGTTTGAGAACCACTGCTTTACATGCTGACGAGAGACCATTGTATTCATTGTATTCATTGTTTTCTTGATATGTCTGCAGGTCAAAATTCCTCCCAGTCTTCCAGCAATGGCCCTGAGAACGACATACAGTCCATGTCTTGTCACCTCCCGAGTGGCTCTGGTTCCAAGATGAGTCCGTCGGACCGCAGATTCGGTATCGCTAATGACTGTCGTCCGAGTTCTTGCATCGGCCAATTCCAGCAGCATAACAATCTGAATCGAATTGGATTAAATCAAAATAAAGCTCGGTTCCTGGGTCCAAACACGCATGCAAATTCTTTTGGGATGAACAATGTAGCAGGTGTACAACACCCGAGAACGACAGCTGACCTGCATTCCTCGGGGGTACCGGGACAGGGTCTCGGAGGCTTGATGAAAAATGTCAACATGGGTTGGGGCTCGGCCAACAAGCAAGTGCCAACTGGACTCGGCGTTAGGCGGCTACCCAATCCACTGCAGTCTCAGGGCGCGCAGCTGGACATGCCAAACCTCCCGTACCAACAGAGGATCATAGGCCCTCCCAACCAGGTAGCACCAGACATTGGGATGCTCCCTCTTAACCCTTCGTTAAGAGACACAGGCCCAAGAGCAAGCCAGCCGATGATGAGCTCTCCATCAGCATTGGGGAACCTGAACCAGGCCTCTCCTGAACAGAGGGTACCAGCAGGCCACTTTGCAGATCCAAGTCCAAGCTCGAGCAGCTACCAGAATAACCGAGCCAACAGACTGACCTTTGACTTCCTCCCTGAGGGAGATAACACGGTTCCAGGGATCAACACAGACTCGGACTTCATAGACTCTCTGCTCAAGTCTGGTTCTGGGAATGATGATTGGATGAAAGATATAAATTTGGATGAGATTCTGGGCAGTCACTCTTGAATTTGCGTCACAGATCGCTAAAGATCAACCCGCTGCTCAAAGTATAGAGGTTATGGACGAAAGGTGCAAGGAGAAACATTTATAAATAATGTTAAAATGGAATTTTATAAACTCATATTATTTGTTATCCAACTATAGTTTATTGTTTTGTATTGTATTTACTGTGAAATGAAATTGTGTTCTGTACTTAGTATTATGCATATTTTATTCCTGGTATATTGGCCGAGAAAGTACTTTTCTTTGCAGTCATTGTTTTTGAGGTCAGTTTGTCATACTCATGCTGTACTGCTGTATAGGATACAATACCAAATTCACACTGTGAAAAGAAAACATTGCTATGTTGCTTTTCAAGTTCATGTTGATAATCCAAGTTACGTTTCTAAATCTGCATCCACTATATAGCATGATATGGTATTTACCCTCAGACGTTTTGCTACCATACACACGGAGAGTCTTGCCACAACAAATGTTTTCTTACTTATTGTTCATGCTTTTTCATCTGTGGTAGTTTTTGATGCAACTTAAGTAATGTAACCATTCTTTTTTTTCATGTGATATTTAATAATTATTGGGATAGTAATGTGACATTATGATCATGAACATATATGTAATTAATAAAATTGATTTCAATAAATGAATTAATTAGTCGGTCTACAAACAGCAATGGCAGTTGCGTTGCGCTCTGCGTCACCATGCGGTGTATCTTGCAAAGGCCTGCTGTTCTTCAATAGAGAATAACCCAAAGAGATCTTACACTAGAGAAAGTTGGGTAAGAGATGAATGTTTTGGAGGCTCCTGCAGCTTTTTTGGAGTTAAAGGAAAACACTTTTTAAGGGCACATCACACTTGCTTGGATTTTTTAGATACGTGTTGCCTCACTCACTCACTTTATCCCAAAACGTGTTAATTATTAAACAGAGCGCAAGAAAAAAGGAGTATGTTTTTGCGAAGTCTCTCAGCAAGGTAAGCATGCATGGATGACAGACATTGTTCTATTTCATCCTTACTGACCGCCATAGGCAGTGTTTTCACACTGGATATCTTCCGTCTCGCGCTTGCGCAGTTCGAGTACGTATACCAAAAATGTCACGTGTGACCTCGGATGAGTCCCCAGCCGGGTATAACTTCCGGCCTCGTCCTGAGATCATGCCCTTTTTCATCTTCTCGCTACGCAGGCTAACGAATGTGTTAGCATCAGCTAAAGCTGAACTTGTGTAAACAGAGCTCGTCGCTGGTAGCCTTGTGACCTCCGGTCGGAGTCGCAGGTCTCTCGCCCTCCAAAGGCTGCGACAAGCTGTACCCTCATAGGAGGGAACGGTGCGCTCGGCATCCAGACCGTCGAGCCGGGCAGCGTACCTATCCCCGGTCATCACCTCTACACCGTGAAGTATCGGGTGAGATCGACTAACATTATTTGCCGACAGCAGCAGATCCCACGATTGGCAGGGCGCTCTGAGGAGCGCTCCGGCTAATTAGCGGAGTGCTAACGGGCGCGCCGCTCGGCGCGGCTAGGTTGCTACACCGTTGCGGCCGGCTTAAGCGAGCAGAGCGTCCCGTGCGGACTGACTTGGTGGCGCTGCGGGGTTGAGTCGTTGACGATACTGAGCGCGTGCATCAATGTCGGTAGATATTGCGGCTGTATAGTGGCGAAGTGTCCCCAAGCTAAGAAGAAGCAGGCTAACCGAGACCACGCTAATTCTGACAGCTGACTAGTAGCTGTCAGAAGACAGACTGTGCCGGCCTGTCTCCACAGTAGCACAGTGCTCTGAAGAAAGTGCTGAAGCTTACTGGCTGATCACCAATGATCACAGCTGCTGGACTAGTGAAGAGAGCACTGCGCTCCCCTCTCCTAGACAGACTGTGCCTGACCTATTGCCACTCGACCGGTTCCCCACTAGCTCAGTGCTCTCGCTGAAGCTTACTGGAGGAAACCGAGGAACACAGTTGCTGGACTAGTGAAGAGAGCACTGCGCTCCCCTCTCCTAGACAGACTGTGCCTGACCTATTGCCACTCGACCGGTTCCCCACTAGCTCAGTGCTCTCGCTGAAGCTTACTGGAGGAAACCGAGGAACACAGCTGCTGGACTAGTGAAGAGAGCGCTGCGCTCCCCTCTCCTAGACAGACTGTGTCTGACCTGTTGCCACAGGACGGTGCTTCCTTCTTTTCTTTTCCTTACCACTAGCTCGTTGCTCTAGAAGAGGCACTGGAGCTACAGGTAGAACATTGAGTCACGGTCATGTTTAACCTTGCCGACTATGGGACCTGTTTGGCTCCCCTCCAGCCTGAAGACGAGCACCTAAGGGAGGGTCTCTCGGCGAACCCATGCATGAACTGCGACATTATGCCTTACGCAGTGAGGGTTGCTAGGTTGGCTGAGGTGGAACGCCTGATGGGTGGGGGTGACCTTCCCCCCGTCAGGACAGCCGGGTCCAGCCCAACAGACTAAGCGGGTCAAACGCCGGCTCTTCTCCTGACCCTCCACCCTAGTGCGAGGGGGACTAGGGCATCAGATCCACCCTTGGCCGAGCCGGTCTTAGAGGAACCGGTCCTAGATGAGGACATTGTCTCGTTGACAGCGTCCGGCAATTTCTTCACTGAATACAGTGACGGGCAGGCCTCCCATTCTTCCGGGCCTGGTTCCCATTCCTCAGCCCATACTCCTTCGGACGGGCCAGTCGACGACTCCATGGCGTCCATGCAGGAGACGGCAAGATGTGGCCTAGAGCACATGCCACCCGTCGAGCCTACTATTGTGTCTCTCATAGTTTCCCCTGAGGAGACTCTGAGGCTGGACGCCAGGTGTCCTCGACTCCAATGTCGGATCACGGACGACCTGCTTTGCCAATCTTACAACATGGCAGCACGCATGGGCCGTATTGGCAATTCCCTCTCTCATCTTATGCTTGCCCTCTCAGTTTCTCTGCAGCAGGCTACCTTCGACACTACTGCCACCAGCCTCAGTGACGCTTCACTGCAGGTGTTTGCACTCATGACAAGGGAACTCGGGCATATGATGTCGACCCTGGTTCAGGCCCGCCGTCAGGTTTGGCTGGCGCAGTCACCCCTGTCAGAGGCATGTAGGCGGACCCTCCACACTGTTTTCGGCTCAGCTGCTCTGCAGGCGCTTCAGCAAACTGTGCAGGCCGTTCAGACCAGGCAGCAGTTCTCAGCCTTCGCCGAGACATACCCGCACCCCGCGGACCTAGAGGGTCCACGGCGGCCCCCCGGGGCAATTTTCGGCCCCCAGCTTACCCCAGTAGCCACCAGCGGCCTGCTGAGAGGCCGGTCCGCGCCCAACGCGGTTCTACCCGCATGCCCCCCAGGCAATTTCCGAGCCGGGGTACTAGCAGTCACCCCCCCCAGAGCCTTTAGGGGTAGGGGGGGCAGGGACTGAGGTCCTGGGGCCGGCAGTCGGTTATTTCTCCCAGCAGCATGTCAGCTACTGGGTAGCTCACGCTCCAGACCCCTGGGTGGTTTCCACCTTAACCCAGGGGTACAAGCTTCAATTCCGACGCCGGCCCCCAGCTTTCAGCCGGGTCAAGATGACCACCATCACAGACCCGGCAAAGTCCCTAGCCCTGAGCCAGGAGTTAGCTGTGCTCCTGACCAAGGGCGCAATCGAGGTGGTAGGACCCCGGTCACAGGCCAGGGGGTTCTACTCAACCTACTTCCTCGTAAAGAAGAAGAACGTCGGTCGACTTAAAGGACGCCTATTTTCACATCCCCATTGTACCTCATCACAGACAGTTCCTTCGTTTTGCCTTCCAAGGCCGTTGTTTTCAGTTCAGGGTGCTTCCATTCGGACTTTCCCTCTCCCCCACGAGTGTTCACGAGATGTGTCGCGGCTGCCCTTCTCCCCCTGCAAGCGCAGGGCATGAGGATATTGCCGTACCTGGACGATTGGCTGATCTTAGTGCCATCCCGGGCTCAGGCTGCACAGGACACAGCTCGCCTTCTCTCTCATGTGGCCCTGTGGGGCTTCAGGGTAAACATGGAGAAGAGCTCTCTGAGCCCTTCTCAGAACATAACCTTCATCGGTCTAGCTCTGGACGCGGCCACTATGAGGGCCTGTCCGTCGCCCCAGCTTGTGGACAGCATCCTCCGCAGCCTCCCCCTCTTCCGAGGGGGCAGGCGGTTGCCCTACATCCTCTTTCTTCACCTCTTAGGCAAATTGACAGCTGCCTCAGCTGTCGGTCCCTTGGGCTTTCTGTCACTGCGCCCCTTGCAGATATGGCTGAACAGCCTTCACTTGGACGTTGAGTGCCACAGGCACAGGACACTAAGAGTGTCACAGCAGTGCCTCCGAGCTCTATGCCCGTGGAGGGAGAGAGCATACCTGTCAGGAGGCGTTCCCATGGGCGTGATCCCATCCCATCGGGAGGTCGTCACGACAGATGCCTGCCTTTCGGGGAGGGGTGCAGTGTGGCAGAGCAGGACTGCTCGGGGGCAGTGGCTACAGGCTGTGCACCTAGCGCTCAGACATTTCCTTCCACATTTGAGAGGAAAACATGTACTTGTTCGGTCAGACAATACTTAGACCGTGTTCCACATAAACCATCAAGGGGGCACCAGGTCTGCAGGATTGCTACGGGTTTCCTGTGCCCTTCTGACCTGGGCAGCCCCTCGCTGATCAGCCTTCGGGCAATGTATTTACCAGGGAGATTCCCTCTCCCGTTACAAGCCTCCACCGGAGGAGTGGCGGCTTCACCCAGAGGTCGTGCACAGCATCTGGGGCCTCTTCGGCAGAGCAGAGGTGGATCTCTTTGCCTCAGAGAGATCGACCCACTGCCCCCGTTGTTTCTCCCTGGTAGAGAGGACCAGTCCTCTGGGTCAAGATGCCCTGGCTCATACGTGGCCGGAGGGCTTTCTTTATGCTTTCCCTCCAATTGCCCTGATCTTGCCAACGCTCCTCAGGGTTCTTTGGCAGGGCCACAGGCTGGTGCTGGTGCCCCCCTTATGGCCCGTCAGGACTTGGTTCCCTCTGCTGCACAGACTCTGTCACGGGACGCCATGGCGCCTCCCCGACAGGAAGGATCTCCTATCGCAGCTAGGAGGTCGGATCTGGCATCCTGACCCCAGGCGCCTTCACCTATGGGCCTGGCCGTTGCAGGGCCCGACCAGCTGCTGAGCAGCTGCACAGAACCAGTCAGGACGACGATTCTAAATGCCAGAGCGCCATCTACCCGTCTACAGTATGAGTGTAGATGGAGGCTGTTTTCCGACTGGTGCGGGGTTCACAACGAAGACTCAGTACAGTGCCCTGTGCCTACTGTACTCAAGTTTCTGCAGTCCCTCCTAGATAGGGGCCAGTCTCCCTCTACCTTGAGGCTTTACGTAGCTGCTATCTCAGAGCAGCATGCTAGGATCGACAACGGCACTGTGGGGAGCCACAAGCTGGTGTCCCTCTTCTTGAGGGGGGCTCAGCGACTGCGACCTCCGAGCACCCCGAGGGCCCCTCCATGGGACCTGTCCGTGGTACTGGACGCCCTATGCTCACCTCCCTTTGAACCCACAACAGAGGCAGAGCTGCGATGGCTGTCAGCAAATACCGTCTTTCTCCTTGCCATCACGTTGGCAAAGCGGGTAGGCGAGTTACACGCCCTGTCGGTGAGTGAATCCTGTTTGAGGTGGAACTCAGATGGCTCGGGTGTTACACTATGGCCTAATGCAGCATTTCTTCCGAAGGTGCTGACACGCTCGCACCTCAACCAACCTATCGAGCTCGCACAGTTTAACCCTCCATTGGGAGAGGAGAGGTCAGGGCTACTGTGCCCAGTGCGGGTCCTCAGAGCCTATGTTGAGGCCACCGCAGGTATACGGCGGTCGGAGCAGCTTTTTGTCTGCTATGGGGGACCTAGGAAGGGCTGTGCCCTGTCAAAACAGCACCTGTTCCACTGGATAGTGGAAGCCATTGCCTGTGCATACAGGGCGAACGGCCGGGCGCTGCCACCCGGAGTAAAGGGCCATTCTACCAGGAGTGTCTCCACGCCATGGGCAACCCTGAGAGGTGTGTCCATGGAGGATATATGTGCGGCAGCCTCATGGGCATCACCGAGCACATTTACCAGATACTACAGAGTGAACGTTGCCACCCCTCAACCATTGGGTGTGGTTCTTCGTCCACTTTCCTCTGCCTGAGTCAGACGAGGTAGGTTCCTGTACATTCCTCGTGACTTTGTTGGTATAAGTCATCCAGTGTGAAAACACTGCCTCTGGCGGTCAGTAAGGATGAAAGAGAACGAAAGTTACGAAGGTAACTACGGTTCTATGAATCCTGGATGACCGCCAGAGTTCTTGGTCACTCGGAATATCTTGGTTTCGCGAGAAGATTCGGCAGGACATGATCTCAGGACAAGGCCGGAAGTTATACCCGGCTGGGGACTCATTCGAGGTCACACGTGACATTTTTAGTATACGTACTCGAACTGCGCAAGCGCGAGACGGAAGATATCCAGTGTGAAAACACTGCCTCTGGCGGTCATCCAGGATTCATAGAACCGTAGTTACCTTAGTAACTTTCGATTTGTGGAATGCTATAATATACTATGTAAAAGAAAAATCATAAAAGGCATAAAATAAATCAGTGTAGTATTTTTAAATAGCCATGAGATAGTGTGCCGAAAAAAGTAATACAAGGTCATAATAGTCTGTTGAAAAAGTTGTGAAATGCCGTTTTATAGTTAAAGAATAGCTTCTTAAAAAACAACTAATAAAGTTATCGTATAGTATATAGTCATAAAAGTTATAGGATATGTTAGTCATAAATAGGTCATAAGATATAGTTATTAAATCCCTTTCTTTTTATGGTATATGTAAAATAAGTCAGATTCAAAACATAGTTTGTTTAAAACAATAATTAAAGGTAAATAACAATGTAAAGAAATATCTGTACAGTATGTCCGAAAAATTAATTGTATGGTATGACAAGAAAAGTCATGTAAAAGTCAAAGTATGTCAAACAGTAATACAAACGTAATAGTATATATTGAAATAGGTTATAGTACTTAAAAAATGTAATCCCGAAAAGTAATTTGATAGCCCTAACATAGTATGTTGAAAGTCATTAAAAGTCATGTATGTTTAAAAAAAATCATTAACTGTATAGCATATTAATACATTTTTCAAAAGTCATACTATAAGTGACTATAAGTCAAATAGCCATAGTACAATATGTCCCAAGAAATTTAATTTAAAAAATGGCAGTTTAGCCAGCCATTAAAAAAAAAACTTGTTTGTGAAATCTTAAACTGCACAGTGACTATTAACTCCAGCTGTCTGCTAAATGTAGAGGAATAAAAGTACAATATTTCCCTCTGAAATGTTGTTGAATAGAATTATATATTCTAGTAAATTGAAATAAACAAGTAGAAGTACTTAAACATTTTACGTACAGTGCTCGAGAAAATTAGTTCCACTGATGTGGAATCATGTTTAGCTACCCAGTGCAGAATATGAAAAGCACTGATGGTGAAATCTTTCAGTACTTTAGAAATGATTTTGTTAAAAATATGTCACGAATGTTAATTTGTTTCAAATAGATTCTTGAAAAACGATGAAACATAATGACGCACAAGAAAAAATATTACCACAAAAGTATATACTTTATTTCAGGCCAATTTCAAAGTATCATATGAAGCAAGATATAATGTAACAGAATTTATTGTTCTAAAACACATGCACATATCTATAAAAAAAAAAAAAAGATCATTACTGAATATAAATTCATTTCATGTGCATTTAGAGAAGTCTAAATACAAAATCCTTTAACTTGTGTGATTAGTTCTACTGCTACAATGACAGTCAACAGCTAATATGCTCAGACAATTACACACTAAGTAAGCATAAAATCAGGTTTGTGTGACAAAATGCGACAAAATGAAAACCGTAGCTGTGCAATACAAGCACTGTAGTGTACCACTCGTTTTAGTTGCATTGTTCTCACCAACACTGTTTATCCATCTGAAATTCATCATCAACACATGATTTAATGATCAATAAAATCCAAACTAAAAAGAGGTTTCTCACACAGAATAAAAAAATTGTTCATGATCTCTGATCTAAAAAACAAAAACAAAAAACAACAATATTGTTCCATCAAGTTATTGCCACCAACTATTTGTTGGCAACAGAATCAGTGTGACGCCCTCCAAGGACTCGACCAAGGGCATGCACGGCAGGCTGATTATTCAAAGGTTACTGCAGTCATGCAAAGATGTCGTCGTGGTGTAAACATCAAAATAATGTGATTATGAGAGAATCGTCAGTGTGTTGTCTCCACTGCAGCTGTAGCAGTTTCCTACTCCGATAATGTAAACATGTGAGCGCTTATAGAAGAATCACTTACTGCTCCGTTCTGAAACCTCATCCTTAAATCTCAGGGTTAGTCACTCAAGACAACATCTCAAGAAGAAAAAGGGAAGAAAAAAAGAATCTCTCAGCTAGACCTATTCGTAGACGCGTCCATTGACACTTTTAACCTACATCATTTTCTCATTAGCTTATACAGTGTGTTCAGAGGCTGATTTACAAATCATACTGGTTCTGGACTCTGCGAAAATGGAAGCAAAATTAAGTGTTAGCGTCATTACAAAAACATCTTTGGAATCTGCCACAACAATTCCTGACTGAGATAACTGATTGTTTTTTTAATTATTTCACACAAAAAACTAAAATCCGCGTAACTCACCACCGTCAGTCAAACCCTGGCCTTCTACACGACCCCTCAACATGGCTCTCAAACCTGCTTAAACTCGTCCTAGCTATAGTCTCTAAACCCCTCATTTCAACACGTAGCGTCACACAGAGGGGTCCCGCTGCCCCGTAGGAAGACTGTTGTTGTAACCTTGGTGCACTGTACATTGTCACAAGGTTCAATTGATCAAAGAGCTGTAGTTTCTGTTTTGTCGAAAGATCTACCTTTTTGGTTACTGTTTAGGAAAGATAGTAAAAGCTGCATGTGATCATCAAAAAAACAATAACACTAATATGTATAAATCGTAGAGACAAGAAGTGGATCAGCTAAATGGTAAAAAAAAAAATAAAAAAAATAAACCAAACTGAATCATTCTGTGTCTTGGTAGACTTCATCTGAAGTGGTGTGCTATGAAAACAGTCAACTCCATTAAAAAAAAGCATTAATTCATCTATAAAAGAAATTAAAAACAGGAAGCAAAATGCCATTTGATCAAAGCTATCATACATATGTAGTAACCTAAAAACTAAAAGGATACTAAAAAGATTAAACAAAGAATGACTCATGATTTAGGCTTGGATAAGACTGAGATACTTAGAAGCTAGGGTTTAAAAATAAAAACAAGCAGAAATCCCTAAATCCCCTTTGTGTTTATAAAACAAAAATATAATTTTGATTATAGAACATTAGATAGAGGAAAGTGTGGCTGATGTAAGCGAACGCAGCCTAATGCTTATTGCTGCATTACAGAAACTTAGTAATTGTTCATGTTGCTCGCATCTCAAAAAAATACTACTGAAGGCACTTGATCTATCAAAAGGTTTAACTTAGACTTGCTGGCACAGCCAAGCAGCAATGTAGTCGGTCCCCAGGCTACAACTCCCCCCCCCAAAAAAGCCAACATGTCCAAACTGGGCCTCACATTACCTTTACTCCAAATCAGTATTGTTCTTTATGCTTCAAATACATCATTTTTGGTTTCTCAGGCTCATTGAAAACAAACTAAAAAAAAGGATAAAAACGTACACGTCCAAATATAAAGCTATATAAGCTAGATGCAATAGTCCCAAACGCAGTTAGGTAGTGCTGCTTCATGCTATATTGCGAGAAAAAGAGGCACCAGAGACTCCGGACGATTAGTCGATGATGGCGGTCCTTGCATCAGAGTTCATGCGGCCGCTCAGCTCAGCTTTGAGGGGAGACCAGGGGAGGAAATGACTCCTGCTCAAGGGAAAGATTCACTGACAGATCTGTGAAAGATTTGGGGACCCTTGCGTTATTGTCTGTTCATGGGCCAGCCTTGAAGACACAGACAAAATAAAGAGATAACACACCGGTGAAAAGAAAAGAACAATACTGCCTCAAAAAGAGGTTGGCCTTACATGCCGAGACAGAAACCGAAGTCCAGAGAGGCTCGCTGAAATGTCTTGTCGAAGCATCTACGACTCCTTCACAGATAAGAGCAGGCAGCAGTTCAGAGTGTGGGCAGAGGGGTGAGGCGGGTCCCGCTGGGATCGTCTATAACCACGTGAGGAAGCTCTCCTTGTCGATCTTGGTAGCTGCCAGCACCGTTTCCATGTCATTGAGGATGTCGGAGCTCAGGGCCTCCTGGAGACTGGGCATCAGCTCCTCGCCCTCCACCGCCATGCTCTCACTCTCCAGGGTGCCCAGGTCTACGTCTGTTCCCGGGATGGCGTCCAGGTAGTCGGGGAAACGACTGGGCTGTGTTCCCATGGAGGGTGGAAGAGGGTCCCCTAATGAACAGTAAAAACATTTTTAAGAAAAGGAGACCATCATGATTTTCACAGCCTCCACCATTGCACAGCTGGTAAACAAGGTTCCAGACTAACGTCACGGAACTGTCCTGAAAAAGAAGTTCCCTTTCCACTTCATATTGCTGTGAAAGGATAACTCCTTCAAACCACTGTGTTTATTCAAGTTCATCACACACTGGAGGAACCACATGTGCAGGTGGGAGGCGGGACTACACGAGGCATGCTCTTGTTGCGCTAGAGTGTTTAACTCAAAACAGGTGTGTTGTTATTTTCCAACCAGGGTCCATGTTTTTGAGTAAATCTGACTGATTTCTGGTGAATTAATTGGTGCAGTGTGGAGAGAGAGAGAGAGAGAGTGAGAGTGAGAGAGAGAGGGCCATTTATATTTCATGTTCTGCAATGCCGGTCAAGCAGAGTTTTTCTTCTTTTTTTTGCGTTTACAGAAAAGCGAACCGATTCAGTCACGGCTGAATACAGTATGGAGATACATTTTTTCCACAATATTGATGGAGGTCTCTGAATTTGACAGCCGCCCATATCTTTTGAGCCAGATTATATGGATGAAGATCTCCTACAAATTGGATCTGTCGAGGGGAGACAGAGGAGGAATGGGACAGGGGGACCGGTTGCTGGTTCCCATCATATGTCTGCATGCGAGTCTCTCCAGACACTTCTTGACCGCTACCTTTGCAAAGGTGCGCCACATTTTTCTCACATATTCTCTACATGTATTTATATGAGCATGTTCTAGTAGAAAACCAATACTAATTTGCAGGTTCCTACTTGTAGCCTGATATCGCCGCTGTAGATGATTTAACTTAAGCCAACAAGTGAATGTTTGGAAGATCTTGTCAGCTTAGTTTAGGTAATTGAACCACATTCCTATCTTTTTGTACAGACTGTAAATATGAGCAGCCAAGTGAGAAAACCCCGCTAAGAAACTCCTAGTAGTCATTACAAGCAGAAGATTAGGGGGAAGACAGCTATGACATCTGTCTCATGGTGGTGGAAAGAATTGTGAAATGCAAACGAGCCAAGACTGCGATGCCGTTTCATTTTTCAACACGGGATCATTCTGGTCTACCTAATCGGCTAACATGAACACAATGTGGCGTTATACAAAACTAAGCCGGGAGAAACAACTGAGCACCAACTACAGAAAGTTTATCAACGGCCACGCAGCGATGGGTCACAAAAGATGACCATTGGGTTTCCAGCCTCACCTGTGTCCATCTCATCCACGCTGTTGAGGAAGTCGTCTGGAGTGCGAGGGACGCTGTAGCTGCTCATACTCAAGCCGCTGTCTGTGCTCTCATCCCTGGAGTGGTAGGTCCCGCTGGAAATGTGAAAATAAAGAAATCTCTGTTGTAAAATCTGCACAATCGCTAATAAACACCATGATTTCCATCAAACTGAAGTGAATAAAAAGCTTTTTGTCTCGGCAGAGTTCGAGGATGACCTTAATGACCTTCACTTAACTGCTTTGAAACCGAACTACGTGAATCTAATTAACTGATCCAACAAAGCAAACACACTCTGTTACTTTTCAGCCTCGGCGCTTTTAATAACCGAGTGGCCTTAATTCCCTCAGGGACCTTCTGCATACATCCACACTTTCCACAGTTATATTTATTTGAACGACTATGGTGAATAATCCACAGCGTCAATATCTCGCTCTGTGGCAGAATATAGGAAAAAGAGCAACAATGAACGGGACAACAGAGACAAAGAGGCCGAGAGAGAGGACATTTGACAAGCCTATACTAATTAGCAGAGGAAAAATATGTAGGCAGAGTATGGCAGAGGCAGGATGAATGAGACCATTGTGAGGGTAAAGGAGTGGAGGCAGCGGGGGGAGGAGGGGAGATTAGGTTGGCCTGTCTACTGACTGGACCACATGTTCTCATGGCCTGCTTACTATTCAGCTCTTTTCTCACTTCCTTCGCTCACAGAAGAACTAGAGCTTGAACAGCTAGGAATAATTTCCCAGAATGCCATGGATCAGCATTTACAGATAGGAAGGGCCATGGGTTATTTTTTATTTGGTTATTTTTTCTAACTAAGTACAGTCGTTTTCAAATCTCAGTCCATCGGGTTTTCCGTTGTTACTTATCAAATTGTAAAAGTTGTTGATCTCCACTTTGAATAAAGTGTGGTTTTATCATATTTGTTTTTACACTACAATTTAGGTTCTGATTGCCTCTATGGCAGCAGTTGTACACCAGGGGTCATCATTGTGCAATGAACGCATCCCAAAGCTGCAGGTCTGTGTGAGACATTACAATGTGAGGAGGGTTAAGCCCAGAGACTGGCCTTCTGTTTGTACTGCTTGTGTAACTCTAGGAGCTCTCACCAGAGCTCAAACATACGTCAAGTCTGACGAGCCGGACCAGAATGGATGCCCTCGCCAACTGTGCACCTCAGCTGTGATTGTACTGTACTATAAGGGAAATGATGCAAAGGAGGCTGCCCCTGGGTTCTGTATTAAACCGACCTGTTGAGGAATGGGTCAGAGCTGTTGGCGGTCATGGTCCGGGCGTCCTGGGCCATAGGGGAGGACACAGGGTTCGTGCCGCCATCTTGATCCATACTAGTAGGCAGCTGATTCCTTATAGTGAGCTCCTACGGACGATAAAGCACAAAACCCATGAGCAACACAATCAACCCCAAACCCCATCTCCAGAGGCTAATTACACACAGCTTCGTAAAAGAAAAAAACGTGTTGCAACTGTTTTTACCCTTGCTGCTCTGCCGTCACCGCATAAAATGGTAAATTAAGGAATTACACACAGACAGCCAACATGGTGCGCTCCATTCCTCCCCATACGGGGTGTCACGTTACATGAGGGGCCCGACAACAGTTGGACACAATTGTTTTCTACACATGCTCTCAGATCATGCTCCGATCAGATAGGGCAGCGGATATGAAGTCATGCTCTTTTTCGCCTCCTTCCTCTGGAAGTCCTTGAACGGGAAGGTGAAGTGACTCGACCAATGTCACCGATTGAGATCTCATTAAACGTTTACGGGGTCATAGACGACAACAGAGAGGCAGCCACTGGGAGGTTGTTAGTATAGACGGAAAACCGCTGCAGGACACCTAAGGGCTTATTGGAAGCTTTTATTGGTCATGGTTGAGAAGAAATGGACACAACATTCCCCGAGGCAGAGAGATGAAGAAAAAGCCTTAATTGGCCCTTGATAAAACAAGATGTTTTTCCCCCAGCTTGACTCGGAGCAGTGCTGGAAGGCGTCTACTTCTCAAACTACTACATTTGCACACATGTAAACAATCTGGTGTAGATTAAGCGGGGTTATGAGGGCTGTGTACTGTCAACAATTTTATAAGCTTCCTTTTTTTTAGCATGACTGAGAACCAGCAAGCTGCATACATCGCCATCCGGTCTTCATCATACTACCTACCATGTGGAATCCATTTGGGGTGTGGCAAGTATTGCCCCAAAGTTGAACTCCCTCCACAAGCATATAGCCCGCGCACACACTTGCACAATTTCCTACTATAATCATGCTCGCCTATATTTGCGAGCACAGTATTTGCCTCCCAACTTCCAAACCTCCTGAAAAGTTACCGAAATGTGGGGTTTACCAGAATCTAGTCAATAGCCTGAAAAGGAGCTCTGGAGATGTAAACCGTCTGGTCTGCAATCCCATCTGTTATTGTCCATTAGGCTTTATTGAACAGGAAAGTGAGGATGTCTGAGGTTTGGATAACTGGGCTGCTCAAGTGTCATAATGTTTTCCTGACGAGGTCGAAACTTCAGCAACACTTGTAACAAGTATATACAACAACTGGTCAAAGATTAAAGTTGTTCTATATACTTGTGTTGCTGGAGTTTGGACCTCTCCAGACTGTTTCCCCTTCTCCATGCACCTTGGGAGTAGCTGTGCCAGAAACCCCCACCCTGCGTCATAATGTTTTCCTGGTAGGGAAAGCAGGAAATAGAAAATGCATGCACGCACTGAAATAACCTGGCTACGATAAATTTCTGTTACATGTAACTTCTAAATTCTGTTTTAATCATTTGTTTGTGCATGTAAACAGTTTAGGGCTTTGACATGGCTAATAAATTGAGATTCTCCAGCAGAAACCATATTGTGTCAATTACATTTCTCTTAATCCTTACCCCATTATGCTAACTAGATTTCTCCTTTGCCCGACATGTCAGAAAGCGGACAATAACCAGGTCACTTCAGCTTACATTGCATGTGCTCTTTCAGTAAGGACAGTCCATTGGGAGTGCACATACACACACAGGGCACTTCCTACACAGTGAACTTTAAACAACCTGTTGGACTGGCTTGGTAAACAGGTCACCAGCACCCTCATTCATAATAATAAAGCTCTCCTTCTGGTTGTATGACACGGCCTTGAGTAAACGACTGGACTCGGCTGCACCACCCTGTGTGGGCGGCGCAGTGACACATCATAGTTAGGAAGTGATAAAATTACCACATATGACTCACAGGACTTCATTGCAGGGTGCTCGAACAATAAAGAGCGATCAAAGAAGCATCTACTGCTCTACCGCATCTAACCTTGATGAGTCATTTATTATTTTTTTTTTTAAAGGCCATAATCAGAATAGTTCCATCACATTTAAAAGATAAACATTTTCCCGATGATCTCATCCAACTAGTGAGCAGCTAGGGATCCGGTGTCCCGCTGCTACACCGAGGGACGTTCACATACTGAAAGTATTGACCTCGAGACCTTTTGATACAAGTTGGTTGTTCATCCATGAGGCCACGGCGCTTCCCGAAAGGCCTTTGAACGTTTTTTTTTTTAAAGCTTTAACTCCGATTCCTGACCTGTGGTCTCTGCCGAAGCAGCTCCTGTTGCTTCAGTCTCAGCCTCTCCTTCTCGATCTGCTGCAGTCTCATCTGGTTGTTGCCTCCCATGACTCCGGGAGGGAGCTTCACTGGAGCACTCTGGGAGATCCTCTGCTGGTTCAGGGCTGCAAAGGAGACAGGGATGAGTTTATATTGGTTGCTGCTGTAGTATAGTGTGGTGTTCATTTTAGAACATTGCATACTCTTGTTACTACTGTATAATGTGTATAGGGATTTATTTTTAAATGTTGCATAACGAGAATGTAAATGGTGCATCGAAACTTTTTAAAAGTGGTCAGTGGCTGCTTGATATCAAAGGAACTAGAGAGGTCAATGGTAGACTGGTGAATCCAGCATATCCTCGTCCAGATTGAGCATCGTCTACATTCTGAAAAGTACAAACCTAACGGCAAAATGGCCTTTAGGGCAAACAGGGGAAACCTTTAGGGTCTCAATTAAATGGGATGATATATCTTGGTTTCTTCCTTCCCCTTTCTGTGGTTAGGCTATAAATGACACGAGCAGTTTTAACAAGGACAATTGTCAATATCGGATGCAGGTTCCCCGGTGGACTAAAAATATACTCCCTTATCCGGATCGTACACCTATTAATGCCTGGCTGCGCAACAAGACTGACAACTTGAGCGTTTTTTGTTGACAGGGTGAACTTGTAAAAGAGTGAAGCCAGTGCAGCAGGTTATGTAGGACAAGGGAAGTCTCCTACCCAGTGTGTGAAACAATCACTATTCCTGTAAGACCTGATCCCCTCCCACTCACTGACTAAGACAGGCTCTGTTACTTTCGTACATTGCATCAGTTATGACTTATCCTTTCATTGTGCGTTTCGTTTCCTTCTTAACAGATTATCCTGGAAGACCGACTGTCTCTTAACCCTGGCCTGACGGGTCTGTGTGCCAATCAGACAAATGCATTATATAATAGATTAGGTACCGTAAACACTGCACCTCTTTCAACTTTCGTTTGAGCGTTCTTTCACCCGAGAAATATAATTGCATTATGCGCCGACAAGCTAACGGCGAGTTTACATTATCAGAACAAATGTGTGTGTATGGAAAAACACAGCTGTCCTGTCTCCCCCCTCCCACCCATGAAATCTTTGTTATTCTTTATTCTAGAGAGGGTGGGTCCAATAAACATGAGTATGAAAGCAGCACAGCAATGCAGCAATCTATGCATGTAAAGTAGGTCACACACTTTGTCGCTACAGTGGGGAAAGAGAAGCAAATGTGCTCGACCACAAGGGGTGTAACAGTAATGGCACCAATGGGGAGAGCTGTTTGCTTATGCGCTTGAAGCACCAACCAAAACAAAGCCTTTGAGGAGGAGGGGAGAGAGGGGGGCACAATTTTCATGCGGGGCTGCCTCTCTGTGCTGTCCTGCCCGCCCCGGCACCTTTCTCATCACCATTCAATCACTGTCTGTTTACACTATCTCAGGAGCTGAATGAACCGTGGCTCAGGGCTCTCCCTGGGAAGCTCTGAGGCCCCGCCCTGCCTGCAGTCATCCCCCTCTCCGCCCACGCTGCCTCCCCCAACAACCCCACCCCACTCCTGCACACAAACACACACACACACACACACACACACACACACACACACACACACACACAGAGTCATGGAGCCGCCTCCTCCTCTCTCCCACACACGCATATCAACTGAAGCCATGGGAGAGTGTGTTACTTCTCCCCGCTTCTTATCTTTTGCAGATACCGAGGGCTTTTGAGGCTGGATAGCTCCACCGGCGGGGCACCATTAGCAGTTCTCAAGGTAGATGGTGCTGCACATGGACCTCGTCAGCAGCTGTAGTTCTGCAAAGGACTGAGCTTTGAAGCTGAGGCACGAGCAGAAAGATTCACAAGGCCGCATATTAAAAAGGGAAAAGTATGGATTCAAACCACCCGGGTCTTTATTTCACCGTTTGACCATCGCTTGGAACAACAAGAACAATATTGCACTTGATATGTAGTATTGCCAATAGGAAGTATGACAGGGCATTAAACCCCGATCAGACAGCTACACTTATTCGGAACAGAAACTAACTTTTTGTTTTACTTTACCACCATGACTGACTTTATTGTATTGACACTGACATGCTCTAAGATTAACGCAATCACAATGCTAAAACTATGTTATCATAAACTAATGTCAATGTAGCCAGGTTAACTACGCCAATAACGCCAAGTTGACTCCAATTTTTCTTTAAAAAAGGTGGGAGCCTTGAGGAAGAGTAAGCAAAAGTGAGAGATTTGATACACAAAACCGTATGTCGACGAATGGTGTCTTACACCTGAGTTTCTACTGAACCGCTACGTCAAGGACTCCCTCACAGACCAAACAGCTAACAGTAACCAATGCTACTGGAGGAACTATGCCCAAACAATGAGCATATCGCAGCAGGGAATTACATCTGTGTCTGAGATAGCAGCGAAGGACAGGTTCAGTTCAGGGCCAGAGTGATAGCAGAAAAGAAACGAAGCCCAGACTCGGCTGGGGAGACATGTGCGAGTGTATGCATGTGGTTTAGAAGGGGCGGTTGAAGTCAGCAGCACATATGGGCGGTGATAGCTGGTGGGTCGGGCAGATAAGAGACAAGTTAATGCTGTCTGCCTTTTGTCTTCTTCATGCGGCCCTGCAACACAGGCCCTTATCAGCCGGATCACAGCGTCAGGCATATTACGCCACGAGATCACCTGGGGCTGGTCGGGTTCAGGGTGTGCCAACTGTGGGACGTTCTATGTGAACAGGGCACAGCACCTTTTGAAGGCATGGTAAATATTTGTCTGCTGTCAATTTAACAAGTCTTTAAAAAAAAAAGGCCCCTTGACTTGAAGGTGTTGCGTTTCTAGTGTCGAGATAAGCAAAGTGGAGAAACAGTCTGGATGTGATATAAACACTGTTTTATCATCTTGTACAAGAGTAACGTCTGAGTAAAGCCAGCAGCCTGCGTCGACCTGGCTCTGCATGGCGAGGAGATGGGGGGGAAAAACCCAGGGTCTGTCAAGAAATATCAACATCGTAGGTCAAACTATATGGAAATTATTTTACTACAAAACACCTTAAAATTGGAGGTTGTGTTGCATTTAGTTTTAGTAAAATGAAAACTAGAATGCAAATATTACTTCTGGGGAAAACAACTGCAAGGTATCCTTGTTAAATGGTCAGTTCACCCAAAATAGTTGATCGGGAATGAATAAATCGAATAAAGCTGCTCAAAACAAGGTTAGTGGTTATCCAAAGTAAATGTGACATTGTTTTTGAAGAACGTTACTTTTGAGTTCTTCTAAATCTATTGTTAAAAGCTTTTTGGCACAACAAAACATGATTCAGCTGACCTCCATGGTATTGGAGTTGGTGCAAATATCTAAGACATCAAAAATAAAAAAAATCTGCAGATAAAAACAACATCTATATGAACTGACCCTTTAAACTGACTCACTGCTGCCTCATCACCCTATGCAAACTTCTCTGGTGAAGTACTCTTGACAGCAGAGGAAGAAAAAAAACATCACATGACAGCTAATGCAGCAATGTGTTTAACGAACAGCTTTAGATTAGGCCTTCAAAGCAAACCATTACACTCCCAGGGGGAAATCTGTGTATTTGTGCTCTCCAGTATCCTCCTGGTATGGTTTTGCCACGCTGTTCCTCCAGAGTAGTACGTTCAGAAAGCAACATATCTACATAGAGCCAGCCCCCTTTCGAACTCGGCCACGGTGCACTCATAGCTTGTTCGCTGCTCACCACCTCCTTGTGTGTTAAAGAGGATGCATGCTTATCCCGTCGGCATATTCCCTCTGTTCCTCTGTTTTTCTTTCTTCCCCTTTCGCCCTGCCTCTCCCTGCCCCCACCTCCCCTCTCACATTGGAGTTCTTTGACTGAAAAGGTCTGGAACAGATTAAGAGTTGGACCACAGAATAAAGAGGCCTGGCGGAGATTCAAGTCTGTCTGGAGCTGGAGCAGAATGGGGCTGTGCCTGCACTGGGCCTCACGCAGGGGAAAGCCAGCCGGCAACAGCCCTCAGTTAAAGGCGCTCCGCTGCTTTTCTTCTCAAAGCTCAAATTAGCCTCCATTATCAAAGCAGCTGGCTTATGATTGGAGACCTACATAGCAGAAGTATACATGTTTCTGAAACTGAGGAGCGCATTGCTGTGCACGAATGTAAAAAAGAAAAAGAAAAATGTGATTGAAGAACAACTACAAAGAATATCATTACGTTTTCCTTCAACCACAGAGCCACACTATGAAATGCAAAGCAGTTCCAAGTGCCTAACACTTAGCAATCTTCCATGAAAACCAAAGGATCAACAGCATGTGAGCAACATAGGAGGTATAAATGTGAACCATTTAAATTATTAAGCACAGAAAGATTTGATCTCATGTGGAGCAAAATAATGTTTGATGGCACATAATGAGTTAACATGATCTCTTTCTCCCTCTCACTCGCTTTTAGGGGCCCAGCAGCCTTGTGTGTTCAAGACTTATAAATCTTCAAAGAGCTCCGCCGATCGGAGCCGCCATCTCTCCCCAGCTGCCCCACTCCCCTTACAACTCTGTTTTGAACTTCCCTGCCTGCCTTCAGAGTGGGACTCGCAATTGCTGACGACAGGAAAAAAAAAACTGCCCAGGCCCAAAAAAAAAAAAGAACAAACAGAAAAAGGAGGACAGCTAAAATTAAACAGGATAACAGGCTGCGTGCTGATTCACACATGCTGCCTTTGTGAACCAGGGTGAGCCTCCCTGGGGAACGCTGCTGTAGTGAAGGGATGGCACCTGAAGCGTAAATGAGTCAGAGTGACATAAGCAGGAACCTTCATCTCTGGGAGCCGTCCTTGCACAGGAGGATTAGCTCATTCCCATGGCCGCAGAGAAATCTCAACACATGTACCAGGCCCTGTCGCTAATTCACCAAACCCTGGCCACCACACACTGAAAGCTAACTGTCCAATTTAAGCTTGGCCCGGGGGATTAATGACTAACTCAGCTGTTGCTCTAACACTAAAATGGCTGACAAAACGTTAGGTGCAGATTTTGAGGAGGGGGTGGGGTGGTGGTGGTTGTGAAATCTGGTTTCAACAACCAATGCCATGGCTATGAACAATGTGGTGCGGTGAAATAAACAATGAATCATACAGAACTGAACTCACTATTACACTGTGGTGATGCATCATTTATGGATTAGCCAGAACTTTCTACTGAGGAAAGTAAACTGCCGTCTCAAAAACATATCAAAGAAACGTTTTACTCTATAAAGGCCCTGTTATGAGTCCCTTGTTCAATTTAATATAGAATAAACATATTACTATAACTTTTAAGCGGCTACAATGATTTTTGGGTGCCTGATAATAAAGTGTCTTAATTTAATAAGAACATCATACATATTATTGTAATTAAATCAAGAACTAAACTACGGAAATCCTCTCTATAGCAAACTCACCAAAGCGCGGGTCAAGTCGTGGGTCAAGCCAGGATGTGGTCTTGTTCTTGTGGTTGATGTAGTAAATTTCTCCCTCTGATGTAATAGCTTGTTCCCAGGCCTCAGGAAGAGGACCTGAGGGATGACAGGCAACAATAATGTTGGAGAGATGCTGGTGGTTCAGTCACACCTCAGATTGTACTCTGATGTCATAATTGTGCAACATATATAGCAACGGTTACAGTGGTAACACCTGAACTACTGTACATAATTGGGCATAATTACAGGGTACTGTAGTTGAAGAAGCAGTAATAAATAAATACATATAAATAAATATATATATATGCATGGGTGTGGTAGCATTTAAGACTACAAACTACTCTGTACAAATCAAAAAACTATTTACTTCTTGGCAACATACAAAAAATAATTCTCAGACAGAGAGGAGGTTTATATATTACGAGGAACATTTTATTTAAGGGTGCTATCACGCCTAACCTATTGGGTTTGTTTAAAATGAACTCGTACGTTTGCTCAGTTAGGACAGTCCATATGGGCTGGTGGGAAAGCTGTCAATCAAACCCTGGTGTGGACCAAAAACAACAGACCAAGACCTCCTGAGAAGTGGGATCTCGGCCCGTCATGTCTCCCTCAGGACTATGATGCCCATTGTTGTTGTGATTTCTTTGTTGACCTGGTTATTTATGTATATATGATATTCATTAAGTTCGTCTAAGTTAAAAGGGGCAGGACCTGATACATGTTTACCTCTGCCTATTCCTTTTCAAACATGTAATATTTCTGCATTTAGAATTTGCTGTACATGTTCACCGTTCATTTTATTGGCGATTCTGTTTCGTGTTCTGATCATTTGTTACATGTTCAAAATCAAATCAATCCACCCATCCATCCATCCATCTTTTCTTCAAAAACAAAGAGGTATATGGGAAAGTGACATCAAGGGCAAATAGTAGCACATTATTTTGCAATAACCTTGAACAACATTCATGGTTATTGTATCTTTTTGGAGATTCTCTTGTAGGTTGCCAGCAACGCTTTGAGAATACAGAAATACTTCATCAGTAAACTCTGTAATCTGTGAGTCACGGAGCTCCCAAACATGTCAGACAGGACCTGTCACGTTCTACCTCGGTCGTACCTCACCTATGGCAAATTCCAACCGCATTGGGCAGAACTGAGGTACACAGAGTCTTCCTGACATGTAAAAACTAGACCAGACTGCTCCTGACTTCTACTGTATGTGGTACGAAAGTAAGAAGATGGCCAGAGATAACATCAGGTTTACTTTAATGCTGAAAATCACACATTGAGGAACTTGATCTGTAATGCACGTTGTGTGCTGCTTCTCGGGTAAAACTAGACATAATGAAGTCAACATATACATACCACTGGCCGGGTTCATAATGTTCTGTTGCTGGACTGGCACAGAACTGGGAGGGGGAGCCTGGTTCATCTGGAGCAAGGCCTTGCGAGGATCCTGCCAGGTCGTGGTCTGATCAATGTGGCTGTAGGGAGGACAAGATAGCCAAAAATAAATAAAGACAAAAAAATGACCATCAATGTGTTTTCCAGCAGTAATCAGTAGTAGATTCAGACCAGGGGCAATATCAATGTGAAACAGCAGGTCACAAGCAGGAATTAATGACTCAGTTTCAACAAGCTCTTTGATGAAAACACTGAATCCAACGCCTGCTTTCTGTAAAATATGACTGTGACAGGAAACCAAACTCAGCTGTTTGGACCCAGTCTGAACCCACAATTCAACATACGACTGGGATATTTTTTTCCCCACTTGAATCAGAGTGCACGTTTAAAAAAAAAAGAAAAAGCAGTCTACCACAACAGACAACGAGAAATAAATCAAGTCAAACATTTGGGACTGTAGGGAAGCCGAACACTTCTTGAAAATGTCGAAGGGGCTATGGTTGGCTTCAAAACAACTATTGTGACGCCAAACAATGTTGCTCCATCTATTTTACGGCTCGTCTTTGCCGGGACATGAGCGGGGGAGGAGGGAAGGGGGGCATTGTGTTGCGTTCTGTGAAGGCATTGATAATTAGTGCTTTGTTGGTACTTGTTGCTTGATTAAGATGGAAAGCTAATACAGGAAGCCCTCCTCTCCCGAGCAGGACCCTCTCTATTGAGGGAGGGTCAGTCCCAGGGCTCAACGCAGGGGGTCCTTTTTTCCTGGAAGTGGCTCGGACACTGTGGAGTGTCAGGGGCTTTAACAATCTGGCGCCACATTTACAAAGCTTTCACCTGCTTGACAAAGGCACAGACTGAGCTACGACCTAAAACCCCACTATTCACTTGTTCTTTTTGTTTTGTTTTTTCGAAACATCCCATTTAAAAAAAAGAAGAAAAAAAAGACCTTGCCTCAAACTCCAGCAGCTTGTTTTTGCAACGCCACAACAACCCTATTTATGTTGTTGGAATTATGTTAGTGCGAAAAAAGAGTTTGTTCATAATGCAATTAAATATCACCCTTAGCCATCTATATATATTGCACCCTCCAATGATCACGCTCTTCAACCCGGTGTGATTCTTTACGACTCGCTGTTAATTTGATCCCAGAGCACCATTAGCCCAGATTTTAGAACAGCTGGGTGAAGTGAGGTTCTTTTGGCCTCTGCGGTAATCCCAGCCTGCCTGTCTGCTCTCTATCCCAGGCCAGTGAGGGACAGAGAGGGCCTGACTCAGCACCCCCCCCCCCCCCCCCCCCCTACACAATGCAACCCATTTTGAAGCCCCCTCTTGTTTATGCTTTACTGATCAAAGGAGCTGCCAAATCCCCTACCAAACCCTCCCCCAGCCCTCACACACACACAAACACCACAAACCAAGCAAAATAGCTGGAAGTGCTCAGATTGGAGGGGGCCCCTTGAAAAAGAAGGGTCACAGGGAGCGGGGTGAGACAACTACAGAAAAGAAGGGGGGAGTGAAAGGGGGGGAATCATCTACGGAAGCAATCCCTCTGAATGCCATTGGCTGCGTGAGTTGCTGTGGTCCTGTTACACTCCGAGCGCCCGCCCTGCCCCCCCTCTCCCCTCCTTCATGGCCTCCTTCCCACTCTGGAAACTATGACATTTATTATAGAGGGGAGGGGAGAACAGGGGAGGAGACTCGGAGAGGAGCACTGGGATATGGGAAGGGAGGGCTTATCGTAAATGAGAGGCCTGCACATCCTGGTACACAAACGCTACAAGTGGAAAACACGGATGGAAATGTACAACCTTAAAGCCTCCAAGAACTCTGATTATGAACCCTTATCCACACCCCGTTAACTTGGGTTTCTCCGACCACCGATGAAAGTACAAATATTGGATTTTCTATCAAGCCTCTCAGCCTGGGAGGCCGATGCTTGGAGCTGAAATCAATCAAAACAGATGTAAACACCGCTTCAGCTGGAAACAGAGGGGATTGTTATCAAGAAGCCTGAGATAAAAACCACACAGGTTCCAAGCGCAGCACTGTATTCAAAGAGCCTGTACGTGGGAACTGGTAAATAAGTGACAGAGAGCCCAGTCATTCATCACCAGATTCCTAAAACTAAAAGATAATCCATTCACCCGACCTGCCCCGGACCCTATATGGCTGGGGCTATACGCCGCTTCCTGTCGCTGAGACATAAAACAAAACAATGTCATGGCAACTGTTGGGACGGCTGGAGGCCACCAGTTGCTGTTAGGAATTGCTGATGATCCGCAACCTCCAGTCACAACTGCTCGGTGTTGTCTTTACATGTCATGACGCCACGGCGAGCTCAGCAGGACGGCCACCACACCCTACACACCCTCCCCCCATCCCCCGGGGCAGGGCAGTGGACACAGAGTGAACAGGCTGTGGGTCAGGCTTCGTCCACACTAGAGCAGTTACAGTTGAAAACAACAAACCACAGGTTTGTACTGTTTTTTGGGTCGTTGTCCAACCCGACAAGCCAAAACACTTAATTCAAATTCATGTGTGGTCTTTGTCACGTGGACCGAGAGCGGAGAAGTGCATCATACTGCAGCAGTGGCTAAGTTACTACTGCCATGAAAACTATATATCGTATATATCAGACTATACTTCTTTTACAGCCACCTTTAAATTATTTGTTTGATTTCCACGAGCTCCACAGCAACGTTTCCAGTGGAAATAAAACAAATATGTGTATCTGCATTGTCGTGGACACGGCCGCCGTCTGATACTGGGTATTTTGTTTGCGAATCACCAAAGACGAAACATGGACTGTCATTAGATTCTTCATGGGGAGACTGACTAAGTTGGCTCAGCAGAGCAACGCGGTTCAAACCTGACCTGTTGTCGAGTCGGTTGCCTGTAGAGCTGCTTGTTTTTTGCTCAAGCTATCATCATGGTGGACTGTGGCTCAGCACAGAGGAAGACTCTTGATCCACCCGGGCACTTGACATCTCCTTGACTGATGGCCCAATTATCAAGGTGGCGTTTATTGTGTCAGCGTTATTTATAATGCGTCTTGCTGAGGAGGAGGGAGTGGGACCTTTCGCATAAAGGCTAAACTTGACGTTGCCTAAATGATTTGGCATTCAACTTTTCCGTTTGTTGCCGTTCACATGGAAGCTGGTCCCCATCCACTTGTTTTTTATATACCAAGGACATTCAAGATACAATTTTTATTTCAGTAGTGAAATGTTTGCCGAGCTACTCTGTGAAGCTGAATCCAGCAAAATCTTTGATTCAGTCGCAGGCTTTTGAACAGAAGTTCAACATCCTTAAAGAGCTCCAAGTGAAGACGTCTGAATGTTGCACTTGTTTCACAGACCTCGTCTGATTACGGCAGTATGACAGACCCCCGAACGCGGAGATTGCCTGTTTACATCCACGAAAAACTGTGGTGTTTACATCTTACTTTGGGGAGAACGTTCCATCCAAAAATAAGTCTGCTCTGTGGTTTAAATGTCTCCGAATAAGCTCCGCTACCTGCCAAGACAGCAGATCAACGCTAAATCTGAGGCCAGATAGAGCGCTCACTCCGCTGAACCCATCTCTCTTCAAGGACAGATGTCAAAATCGGCGTTTCCCTAGTGTGAAACAAGGGAGTGAAGCTATGGGGAGTGCGGCAGCAATGAAACACACCCCACAGCTGAGTTGTCAAATGTTAAAAATGGGATCCTCAGGCCACAGTGGCTCCACCCAGGGAGTATGTGCTTGGAAGGTGGTTGAAGCCGATGACTAAAGGGTGCACTGAGGGAGGCAAGATGTAATCAGGACTCTAAGATGAGGATGACCACCTCCACTCTGGTTGACTGGGGATGCCTGGCTGCCTCTCTATCAGCAGGACATCATCAAGAGAGATTATTGGGGCAACCCCTGTGACCCTATTGTGGCAACCCCTGTGACCCTATTGTGGCTTTAAGTTTCCTTTTGAAGGAGGGTTTGTCTCATCATACTTCCTAACGAAGCAACTAATTCACAAAGCACCAGGGCCGAGCTTGGAAGGTTCAGTTTGACTGCTGCTTATTTTCAAAGAACAATCCAAAAGACTAACTTATTTTAAGTGTCCTTTTAAGGACCGCAATGCGAGATTACTCAGTCAGACAAAAGAATAGCTGAACTAAATAGGCACAATTAAATAAATTGGTAGACTACTTGTCACACATACATTTAATAGTAAACATAGTTCAACAATAGTTCAAGTTCTGCAAACTGACAACATAAATACAAAAGTTTCTCTATTTTGTTATCCAAGCGCAATCCCGTTGCCCACGAGGTGCTATGGTTCGAGCCGCTTTGGGAACTCTTGACCCCACCTGAGACGGTCCCCGAGCCAGATACTACATCTCTGTGGAGATGCACTCGGTGACAGTGGAGGCATTGAAGTCTGGGACAGAGGTGTTACATCAAGACTTTAGTAAACACAAGCCGGACTTTCTCACAGTCCCATTTGTGTACCGAGCTGACAGGCCCCAGTTGAACAGGAAGGGCCTTGTCTGTGTGTGGTCAATAAACCGAAAGTTTGTCAAACACAAAGTTGCTCCAAATGAGGGCTCCACGCAGGCTTACAGCCCAGTCTTCCCAGCACCATTTGTGACTGGCCGAGTGGTCCCAACAGCTTAATTTTAAATCCAATTTGCGTGCTTATCACGTCAAGCTTTAAGTAAATTACATAACAGTCGATAGGGAAAATATTTAAGTATTACGCGTAATGCTTACATAAGATGGCGAGTATGAGATCAGCGTGAGCTAAGCGATTAGACAGTCAGCTCTGCTGTGATGTAAGATGTTGGGGCACATATATAGAAACAACAGGCCAGAGACTGAAATAAAAGACTGCAATGGTAGTTTTGCGTCGCTCAATGGGGAAATGTTGGAGATTTTAAAACAAGAACCAGCCATTTATGTTAATATCATAGTCCAAATCAGCACCACACAGATATGGACTGCATACAATGAGAGCATAATGTCTAAATAAACCATTTGGTCTTTCTTGCTCTAATAGGGGGTCTCTTTGACTTGTTTGTAGTGCAACAGATGTCCAGGAAACCCCATATAGTGAACACAGAAGCTCCACTTGCTCCACTGCCTAGTGTTCCTTGTTAACCTTGATAGAGGCAACATTTACAGTATTAAAAAAAAGAAAACAGATAAATAATTAGTAGCAGCCTATAATGCATTATAAAATGTTGGTATTAACACATCTGGTCACAGTGAATAATTTCATCCTTTTACAAATCCCTGTTGAAGTTTGGAAAGAGGCGAGTCAGCCATTCTGGTTACGAGAAACCAAGCTCATCAAAACAGTTTAAAATCCAATTGAGAAAAGACAAAAGTGTCCATCAACACAGAGCTCTACCTGCCCCTGAGGGCACACAATAGCTACCCCCCCAAAGCTTCCCTCTGCTTAGGGCTGACTTCCCACGGACTAAAAGCTCATTCAAAGCTGCATTTAATAAGCGCCCGGAAACAGTGATTACCCCTCCTAGTTTACCGGTGTGTCTAAATTAGAAACCTTCATTAGTTTATGACCCGGCCCTGGAGACCGGCCCTGCCCCCCACCCCAGCACCAAGCAAGGTGACCCAACCTCCCTGCCCCTGCTGTCATAAATCAAAGGCCACAGCAAACTGCTGGGAGAAAGAGGAGGAAAGGTCAACAGACTTTGTTGACATTCTCCCAGTGTTCTCAGACTTCTCCTCAGCTTAAGGTTCTTATAGTCACAACAAAATAGAGATTTTTTTGCAGGAGATTGCTCATGTATGACTCTTATTTCCATTCGGGCTTCAACATTTAAAATAATTTAAACTTTTTATTGTGTTTTTAAATATGATTATTTCCTGAGAGGGTTAGGTGAAATCCGAATTTACAAATGATAGAAAACCGAGAAAACATTTAGAAACTGCAAACTGCATTTTTTTTCTTTTTCTCAACGAATGACCGATATGTTTTGACTGACCAAGCCAATGATCTACCAATTTTTTCAGCAGTAATCACTATTCATAAGAAGAAGGGAGAAACTTGAAGCTGCCAGCCCCGTTCCTTCTGCACGAGCTCGATCTCTTACTATCAACCATTTCAAGTGGGAGGAACATGGTAGAAGTCCTAAGAAGGCCGAGGCTCTCTCCCACCGCCATCTTTAAAACTTCATGTCAACCATTTGTCTATTTTGGGAAGGCTCACATGAGTCTCAACAGGCCTGTGGTCTGAATAAAGATCACTGTTTCACTGCTGGGACAAAGGGAGGGCCGGAGTTTCTCTTGGCCCCTCTTCTAGTCATCTCCACATGGCTGTTATTTAACTCCATTGACACAAAAGAGGCGCCATCACAGCGCCACGGCTCCATTCATGCCAAAGCGGAGCCTGGCTTTTAAAGGGAGTGGGACATCGGCGTCCAATGTGACTCACACTCTTTCCTCCCCCCCCCCCCCCCCCGCCCCCCCAGTATGAGTCAGTAGTGTACTAGAAAACAATTATTTATTGAAAATAAAAAAAAACTTTCACCCCGAGCGGATTTATCTCTAAGGACAACAGCGGTCACCTGAGTGAAATGTGAGCCCCCGCTCTCTGCTTGGCTCTGCTCGCTGGTGACAGACTCCCCACCCCCACCCACCCACCCACACACAGTCTCTCTCACTCTTTCTGGCTCAACTTCACTCCTCCTGCAACGCATCTCGGTCAGACAACCTCTGTTTATAAATAGGGGAGTGTCTTTTCCAGCAGCTCTGCTGAGGCCGCCTGTATTCCAGATCAAATATCTCCACTTTGATGTGCGGCGTATGGAAGATGTCTCCCGGAGTTTTCCTTACTTGAACACAAACACCGTACTAACTCCAGTCGTACAACAGGCCAGTCGAAACACAGTTCTCAACAGGGACACAACCATGTTTGCAAAGCCGTAGAAAAAAGGTTTTGGAGTTAACTTGTAAACACAGACGAGCAAGAGACAAAAAAATATTTTAAAATATATTCTGTGAATATTTAACCAATTCATTTTCAAAAAACAGGACTGTGTTTAATATTCAGGATTTAGAATAAATTGTTATTTTTCTAGTAAAGAGGAAGAACCTCTGCAGCCACATGGTACAAAACCTAAATTGCACCTTTATCAATGATCAATCAGGGGCAGTAATTATTTATCTGCAGTCCTGTTTTGTTTTCAATATAAAAGCAGTAGAAAAAAAACTCAACTCTTTGACAATTACGCAATTTGTTATACAAAACGTTACTAATTACACATCCTTTCAATTTTCAAAGAAATTGACATTTTCCCACATTTTACCACATTTGATCACTCAGTCTCTAAACATATGCAGTGATCCTGGGAGTCAAGAGAATAGTGCTGTTTCGGCCTACTCCTCCTCCTCGTACAATTTCAGAAGAGCCTCCTACAAAACGGTCCAGATGTTCTCCAGATGTGAAACCTTAAAACATCTGGTACTGAAAGCGCTCTTTTGGATCCAAGTACATCTAAGGCTATCATGTTTGTTCAGACCCCGTGTCAGAGAGTAATATTTCCGAGAACAGACAACATTTTGCTCTGAGGGGAGAAAGAATGACGACTTTCAACAGCGAATCAGCTCCAAAAACAAAGAGCTGCTGAGCTTTTTAATACACTTTGGAACGTTTCATAGTGAGCGGATTATGTTAAGGACGTCACTTTTGTGAATGACTCAAACCACCTTTTTGCAGAACTACAGATGAGGAAGACAAATACATAAGAAAAACCCTCACAGCCCCAAACTGACTGATAAACTGACTACCGAACATTTAAAGAAAGTATACTCTGGGTCATCAATGTGGAGGAGATATACTGCTTAGCAGATGAGTTTTGCAGAGATGTCTGTCCTTTGCTGTCTGGGGAAGCTACAATGATCCATTGTTTATGCTGAAACCTGAGCCCAAGAAAAGGAGCAGCACATACAGCAGCAGCCCCTCAAAAGACGTTTCCCTTGTTTGCAGAGGCCACCAAATGTAATAACCCACAATTCAACTATCGCAATTGTCTCTTTTTGAGCACACTGGACACCATTGTGCACCGCAGCAGATTTGCACATTATTGTCAGCACAATATGCACTGTACAGCACTGTGCTATGGGAGTCCGATGCCAAGACCACTTGTCCGGTAGTTGGACTTGTATCGAACATTAGCGCAAGATAAAAAGGTCCCCTTCTCTAAAAACTAAAACTAAATTTGCTTGTAATGCTGCGTATGTGGCACATTGAAAAGTTCAGACACCTCTCGGTTGAACCTTAAGGAGATGCTCAAGTATTATTTTTAATGTGTACATGGTGTGGTGACTGGACGTACTGGAGTGCCTCTTCTCAATTTGTTGCAATTTTAAGATGGCATGTCAAATGTGAAAAAAAGACACCAGGTTATAAGCAGGTTTCTGCCAATATTGTCAGGTCACAAAGTCATGTGACAAAACAAATATTTTCAGTACATAGCCTTTACCAGAATACAAAGTTGTTTCAGTAGGACAGAGAGATGTCTACAGGGCTGATGACTCGATGTGCTATACACACACACACCAATAAAACACTTCTACTTTCAAAGCCACCCATTCATTTGTCAAAGCTTCCCATGTTTCTCAAAGACTGTATAACAGTGTTGACACTTGTTGCCAGAATACGTACTTGAGGAAGTATCTCTGGCCAGAGGGGGTCTTGGCCATCTCCCACCCCGGGGGCAGGGGCACGTCATCGGGAATCTCATACGAAGACTGGCGGAGATGTTGAGGGGAGGGCGGGGGCATGCCAGCCAGCGAGCCACCGGTAACAGCTCCCAGCTGAAGGGAGGCCGGGGACGAGTGTGCTCGGACGTGGTGGGGTGTGAGGACTCCGCCGGTCCCAGCGTCGGTGCTGGCCTGTGTTGGGGTTGGAGGAGAGGCAGTGTGAATGCAGTCCCATAACCTTCCCCTTGGAAGAGTAGTTTCATCTTATGTTGTTATGAAGCAAAGCAAGTTTGTCCAAAAGTAGAAATTAGTTTGAATATATATAGTTTAAAAAGGTGATGGCTTCACAGTTATCCTATAATCCATATTTGTTTAATTGATGACATTATACAAATGTCACAATATAAAAGTATTTATACAAATATTGTAAATGTTGAATAGAATGTATTTGAGGCCAGTTCACTGATAATAGTAAGGGTTGAAAGAACTACGGGACACATGAAGGATAAGTTGTTTTTGTGCACATTAAGTTTGCATGAATTATTCTGATTTCACATTTCAGCCACGTCTCACACGACAAAACCACTTCCCGCGTATGTTAGTTGGTTCGTTTCTTATGCATGTGGAGGCAAGTTTGAGAGTTGTTTAAGGATGAGGCCGAGGCCCGTGTGGGACAGAGGAGAGCGCAGACTCGCTGCACAACAACGCATGCGCACTGACGAGAAAGAAAAGTCCACAGAGACCACAAGCAACAGTTCTGTGTGTGTGTGTGTGTGGGGGGGGGGGGAGTAGGAGAGAGGATTTAAACCATCGTATGATTTCATGACAGCAAATAATCTTGTTTACTAACACATAAAGTAGTATTAGTATAGTATATTAGTAATATATGTCAACATCACTGTTATCCTTCCTATACACGAAGCCAACCTGCACAGTTACGTGCACGATCGCTCAAATCCCGTGCGGGTTCAGCTAATCTGACAACTATATTTGTCAGATAATATGTTTGTTTGTTTTTTTCCACTAATAAGGACAAACAAAAACGGCTTTTGTTGAAAAATGCTGCGGAGTCTTTCACACAGCTTGACGCACAGCTTTACGCACAGGCCCTCTAGCCTTTCCGTTGCAGTGATTACAGATCTAACAACAACTTGTTGAAGACGTTTAAGCAAATGTACTTTTACATAATATTTTTTTAAAGGAGTGTAGGATAAGTGCAAGTAGAAATAAGGGCTATAATAGCCTACAATTTAGGCAACAAAAACATGCCAATGTGAAGTGACTGGAGGCTCCCACTCATGTACTGTGGGCCCCGGGTCCCCGCAGGACGGGCCTTCGCTCCAGTCGGGATTTCTGGACGGGGGCCGAGGAGAGACAGGGCGGGCTTACTTGTCTGGAATGGGACTTTGGTTCAGGGGGTTTGAAGAAGGAGTCTGGCAGTTTCCTCATCCTCATGGGTACGCATGGGGGCACGATAGTGTTTTTCGGGTTCATCACGGCGTTAAAAAGAGCCTCCAGGTCGGTCTCGGAGTCGCCCCGTACATGGACGATTTGGTGTCCCGCAGGAGGGTTATGCTGGCTCGGATCCATTGTCTCAAAACAGTCTGCGAACTGTAAGTGAGAGTGTGTCCGAAAATGTCGCGTTCAGGAACTCACAAAAAATAGTTTTGAGCCAATCCCAAACTTTTTTTTTTTTTTTTTTCAACACAGCAGGAAATATCGACGGCAGTCAGAAAAAGTTATCCCGAGTCATTCTAAAGTTTCACAGTCGAGTACTTTTTGTATTCTTCCAGGAGTGTGTTAGCTGTCGAAATCTGCAGAGAAAGACAGCGCTTTCCTGTTGTTTCTTGCTGGCATTCTTGAGAATGTAACAAAGCGCATATCTACTCCACACTGGAATCTATGTTGTCGTCCGGCCCCGAACTTTTCCACAAAAAAAAAGAAAAAAGAAAAACACACGCAGCCACAAAAGACGAAGAAGAAAAAAAACACACCACCACAAACGCACTTTTTCTGTTTCGGAAAAGTTGAAACTGTTACTGAATATTCGTACACGAGAGATTCATAGTGCGAAGACCAAATCTCTGCAGCGCACTTTCCAGAAAAAAAAAAAAGTTTTTGCTCCAGTCGGGTCTAAACTTTGGGCAGGACATCAAACTTTATGACTCATGGGATGTCTGCTCCGGAGGCGGGGCTTAGGATAAATTGGGACAAGAGTCTTTAAAGGTACAGTCAGTGAAGCCCGGGGGCCCGCAGAAGTATATTGTGCCAAAGTTTTACACTTTTACATCACAAACACGAACTTCCATAAATCGAAGCAAAAAAAAGACCCACATTTTATGAGAAATATGTCACAACTTTGTAATGCAGAAATCCCCTCATCACCTCAAACCAGGATTCTGACAGTCCCCAAATGACATGGTGACTTTTGGTAAAGTTGACTATAATCGATGGGGCAACCAAACCTAATTCGTACACATTAATGAGATAATCTAGGTAACAATTGCCAAATTAAAGTGTTCCCTATTTTGTTGGCAACCCTTTGAATACAACGGGGACCCCTGCTGATGCCAACTGGAGCCCACTTGGGAAAACATTAAATGATGACTCTGCCAAAGTGAAGTAAGTATAAACAAAAATACATACTTTTCATAATTTGTTCATATGTGTAACCTCCAAAAATGCACACGCAGGTGAGCAAAAGGTTTGTGGAAGCAATATCAAAATCTCTCCTAAACACAGACTATTGCCAAAACAAATATGTTTTGTAATTATTATCTTAATTAATTTTTTTTCAAATGTATCTGCTTTAAATGTTACTTAAAATTGAAGCCTACTTAATTTTGAACTACTTCAAATGTTTTTAGGTTTTTTTACCGTTATCTTTTGTGTTTATGGATCAAATGTGATATATTTAGGCCGTGCATGATTATGCATGATTATCACAACTCCATGATTTTAAGAATAACTCAAAGCCACACTTTCTCTCATCAGTATATATAATGGTACTCGTTTTTTTTTACAGTGCTCATGAAAAGTAGATCCATGCAGTTTCCCACAATTGTAATGCTAATGAGGCCCCTCTTCCATTGAGAAATCATTTTGTCAAGATCCACTCTCTCTGGATACAGAGGCTCTGTTTCAACTCTTTTTTCCCATACATCCACTGAATGAATGATTATGAAGCCCTATTAAATACCCACAGACACTGTAAAGCAGATTAAAAGGGATTTGCTCTGCCAGTCACATGCTCATGTTCCTTAACAGATGCACGTCTCAAGTTGAATCTGTCCATATATAATTATTTTTGAGAGTTATTCGTTTTTATTCGATTACAGAAGTTTGGAAACTCCGAATCGAAGATGAGTAAACATTTCATTGTTTAAAAAAAAAAAAATAGGAGCATGCACCATGTTCAATATTATGACTTACTTGTATTATGGCATACATTGGACTCTTCACTGTTATTATTCTAGTAGTATATTAATATAATCCATATTTCTCCGATCATTTTCCAATTTCTTTCCATTTTCCTTTATTTTTATTTTTAGAATCTGTGCAATACTTCACGATTTTGCCACAAAGCTTCCACACATTTTGATGCATGAATGACACATTCTGTGCACACATGCTGCCAGTCAAGAGATGCCCATTAGTTGGGGGAAAGTGGTCATTTTCACATCATTGTAACGCACTCAGACACATTAAAGAGATGGACTGCAGCGTCCCGGCCGGCCCCGAGGGGACCACCCACTTAGCAGACTTTGGTCACTTATGGTCAGCATCTCTTCGTCCTGCGGGATATCACCAGAAAGGATGTATTCCCTGTTTGGGCTCTATTTCGCCGAATGTGTCGGAGGTCCTAAAAGCCCTCTCGGTTTAAAACCTGTTGTTCTGGCGTTATTATCGGATATAGTGACGCACGGTGTTGCTGGAGACAGCCGGACAGATGTGAGCTTGAGTGCCCCCTACAGTCTTTAATAGACACATACAGTCTATGGGCATGTAGATCACAATACCAACAATACCAATCTCTCTCTCTCTCTCTCTCTCTCTCTCTCTCTCTCTCTCTCTCTCTCTCTCTCTCTCTCTCTCTCTCACACACACACACACACACACACGTCGTTCTGTCTGCTTATCCTAAAAATACAATAGAACAATAGTACAATAGAACAATAGCACAATATAAAGTCAGAACACCATGGAAATAGGTTACTGTATGTTAGCTGTGTGTTTTTATTTAAACAATTTGAATCCTTTTTTTTGCAGTTTTCTGCACAAAACTTAATTTTCTTTTGTTCATTTTCTGCCTCAACTCTGTGCAGCTGTAATGCGCTTATGGTGTTATAACGGACAAAAAAAACTAACTAGATTCGGCCACATTTATTTCAATATGTCTGCCTGTGCAATGTTGTCGAAAAACAGCTGTAACCATAGGAAGTCAGTTTAGCATCCAACTAATTATTTCTTTTTTCAGACACTGAGCCAGACCAGACGCTCATCCAGCGCATGTTAAACAGACTGGAACAAAACATGGGAATACGCCTCACAGCAGGCCGAAGCACAAGCTTGAACACGCGTCTGTGGAAATGTCTTCCCTCTTTTTCAGCACTCTCGCCCTTTCTTGTTGATTTTCTCAGTGTTGTGCTGGTTAAGGCTTAAATGCCATTAAGCTCACCATTGTATGGAATAATGACTCTGAACGTGCTTGATTTCAGAGAAAACCTGCAGAGTATTCTGAGTATAATGGCCGGTCAGTGCTGTGGAGATAGTGTGCACAGATGAACTCTTACCGTATTAAGATTCTTTCCCTCACTGGTGCAAGTGAAAAGGATGAAATTATTGAACAGGATTTTACATTAATATGTTCCTTATATAAAATACAAAATACAATGAGTTGATATGGTAATTTGTCTGGGCCGGTTGTTTCCACCGGACACATTTTGGATTCAATGACACCTAAATAAATTAAGTTTCAGCTTTGACCTCTCCAGATAGAGTGTCTCTCCTTATGCACATTGGCTTAGAAGTGACATCGACGTCCCTCCTCAAATAACCACAGCGGACATTTTTTGTCCTTTTTTACTAGAGAACCTTTTAAGCACACAACTCCTGAAAGGGCCTCCACTGCTGCTGCTGCTGCTGCTGCTGCTGCAGGCGCCACCGCCCACCAGAGCAGAGCATATCTTCTCTCTTTGTGTCTCTTCTCAGTTTTTTTCGTGTAAGATAACAAGGAGATGATGCGTGACTGTACATGGCAGCGAGACACCTCAGTCGAAACACTCAAGAATGTATGCATAGAACCAGAAACCTGCAGTTAAACCCCCAAAAAATGAGTCTTCAGATGAGCTTGGGCTTCCTCCACCTCTTGGAGCAAGTCCTGGCAGGTTGACTGAGGGGCAAATCCAGACATGCTGGAGAAGGAGGGGCAACTGCACTCACTTCAATAATCCCTGCAGCTTTCTTTCTTTCCTTCTTTTTTTTGTAACCCTGATGCACCTATGTTCTGGCAGGGGAGAAATTGAAATAATAACCTTTATTTTACACAAGAAAATAGTAAACGACAACTAAGGTGTTGCTCTAATTTAAGGATGATGAACTGAAATAGGAACTAAAGCAAAAGTAAAGCTCGGGGTAGATGCAATTGCAAGAGAAGGCAAGAAGGCCTCTGGCGATGGTTCACCTTGTTGAGCCAGTAGGTTGAGTCGACTGCACAAGATATAATCGTCCTTTCTACAGGCATCAATGAAAGACAAACACACCTTCAACGTTGCGACACGTCTCTCTCTATGAACCATTTCCTGTCCCCAGTCCATTTATCGACGGCTCCATGCACCACCGAGGAAACACACTGCACCCAGTCAGTTGATCAGTACGCTGACAACAAGCTTTATTGGGTTCACTGCCAGTTTTGGTCCCAAAATAGCTTCCATCAAATTATAGTTTTACAATATAAAAAAGGATACAGAATGAGGCAGCTCTGAAAATAAATAATAATCTCATGCAAATCTACAGTGTATGTTTTACGACAATTATAAGAAGGGCTTTTTCTTTCTTTCCATAAGTGAAAAAAACTATTTAATCATTTTCTAAGGCACTTTGAATTTGTTTGCCAAAAGCTAAAATATTTATTTTACAACAATGCACTCTTGTCCAAGCAGATTACCCCAAAATACAAAACTACTTTTCAACTCACCAACTTTAAAAATTATGTTTAGTTTTATTGGCTCTACAGTCCACTGCTGCCATCTCTCAGCTCTTGGAGATAGTCAAGGGGGAGTGGATAGTTAAAGTGGTTGGTATTACAGGTATATTATAGATATATTACAGATATATTACAGATATAAGGCACTGACAGGAGAGAAGACCACTGTGAACCACGAGCGCTGAAAGTCAGAATCTCTTCTGGGCCCGAGAGCGGCTGTTTGCTGAGGACGCACGATGCTTGTGATGGCTTGTGACTTTCACTTCCCTCGTCTGAAAACAGTGGAAGAAGGTAAGTAACACAACATGTTCAACAAAGTCCTCCCATGCGTTAATAAAGCAAGCAACGAATCCCTTACAAAATTCATACTCACAGAGGGTGCGTCAATAAATAGGAGACCACACGAGCCAGTATCACCCCCCATGTGTGCCCGCACACCTACAAAGAGTAATAGGAGTGGTTGCTCTGAATGGAAATGGTGACACATTTAACAGCCTAATGCAAACAGCCTTGACAAAGTGCTCACAGTACAGCTGCTGGTTGAGTCTGTCCAGAGAGAGGAGGATCTTCTGCTCTTCCAATGAAATGGCGGTGGGTCCCTGCTGTTGGCTGCGCTGATGCGTCGTGCCGGGCCTCGGTATTTGGGCTGTTTCCACGGCAGCCACGATGTCCGTTTCCCCCAGCGGGCCTCCGGTACGTCGTTCGGCCAGGTGTAACTGGGCTGCACTCACCAGGCCTGAGAGCACATGTCAAGGTCACTTCAAAGGCTTTCGTTTGTTGGGGCTTTTTATGCATTTATGTGGAAAATAAAGATGTGCTGTTATCTTTCTCAATTCATGGTGTCTTGCAACAAGAATATTCAGAACAGTATCGGCTCAGGCTTTTTATCTTTTGGGTTAAAAAGCATAAACACGGAAACACAGGAAACACTCTACCTTCATATGGAAAGGCCATGTTGTAAGAACTGGAAAATGGTCGGACTGGCTCCGTAGTCTGTTTTGTTGCCTACACAAAACAAATTGAACATGTGTGCATCTTAGATGAATCTCAAATCATAGCCATGTAGCTTATAGTACACTGCAAAACAATTTTTATCTCGGCGATAGGCATAAAGCGCAAAGAACAGGAAAAACAAGTTGTAAACACAAAACATTACGCATCAATGCTTATTTCTTTGAAAAACCCCAACAACTCAAGTACATCCGGAAAGTCTCGTCTTGGGAAGCATAAATCAGCTTTACAAACACGAAGGACGGCCTGAAAGGGACTCAAAAGAACTGATTCGACAAGTTCAAACACACCCGTTTACTGATCTTTAGCAATTATTCTCGCTTTTCTTCCCCCACGGGACGCCCGCATGCACGTACCTGAGCGGCCGCAGGAAGCCTTGTGAGCCCTGAGCCGGGAGGCTGTCTGCTCTGCTCCACGCAGGGCTTCCTCACAACTCGCCCGCTGTCCAGGGCCTGTCTGCGGAGCAGGTTTTTTGCTGAAAGAAGAAGTATTCGCTGAAATCATTGAAATAACACAACCCCTAACATAAATGATAACTATGTGGTGAGCTCAGGCTCCTTGAAAGAGGATACAAAACAAAATAGTTTCCATCGTAGATGACTGAAAAATCACAAGAGATGATGATAAGCTTATGAATAAGAACTGCATGTGCGCATTATTTTTGCCTCAATATGCAAAAATAAAAGAAGATAAAAGTACTACTTTGTAATATTGCACTGTAATTGTTGTTCCGTCTCGTTTCTCGCTCTGTTCGTCCTGCCAAAAGTGAGGTTGCAAGCTGAATCCAATGTTTTGTAGCTCAACCTGGAGCTTCGCAATTTTTAAACTGTGTTAATGTATGAAGAAGCTCAGATGAATTATTGTTCAAGTACATTTGTAGTACTTTTTGATGCATTGGAAAAATGTGGCTTTCACCAGTAGAACGCTCGCTTCTGATGAGACCATCATTGAAATGGGGGGTGACTGGCACTGGTTTGAGCTTTCAGCGTGATTAGGAGGAGATGCTGTGAGTGTTGAGGGACTGTCAACCAAAATATACCTTCCTTGGTGGCTAAGGCGCTGCGGACACCGTGCCAGAGCTGTGAGATCTCCTCATCCGTGGGAGTGCAATGTAAACCGAGGCCCTTGTCATTGCACCCCATCCCTCTCCTTCTGCTGCCGCAGCCCGGGGTTTCCTGAGGGCCTGAGCCAGGCGCGCCCTTCGCGTTGCCCTTTGCGGCAGAGTGGGTGCACGAGGGTGGCAGTGGTGTGTACATAACAGTGCTATCTGGTCTCACTGCGTCATGTGTGTGAGGTGAGAAGAAGCCGTCTGAGGCGTCCTTGTGCAGGGCCTGCTCGGCCAGTGCTTGTTTACAGCTGACACCAGCCAGATCCACGCCGTAAAGAGCCCTGGCAATGCTCGGCGTCCTTTCCCACTCCACCCTCGGGGGTGGGCGGGGCACCATGATGTTCCCTCGGGTTTTGGCAATCTGACTCACCTCGGTGGCAGATTGAGGTCGGATAACAGTGCCCTTTCTAGTCCGTGAGGAAACAGGACCCCCTCCAGCTCTGGCGGATCGCTCTCTCCGAGGGACCCTGGGGCCACCGGGCCTGGTGCTGCTCCGCGGCACCTTGACCTCGTCTGCTCGTTCTTGGGGCGAGCTGACTTGAACCCCGACATCTGCCCATGCTTGCTTTGTAAAGTGATAACCAGCGGAGGCCGCCGGGGTCACGTCGGGTCCAGGCCTGGAAGCCCCTGAGACAGTAGCGAGTCTTGGCTGGTGGTCTTCTGAGTTGTTGTTGAGCTTGGGAGACTTGCCTTTCTCTGCGCTCCGCTCTGTGTCCTCTTCTTCCTCCACATGCACCTCATCAAACCAACGCAGTTTCTTCTTCACGGCGTCGTGGCCCTGCACACCTTTACTTCTGGACCTCGTCAAGTCAACGCTGTCTCTGACCGCTAAGGCTACTTGTCTGGCAAAAATCAAATGTCCTGGGCCGAACGCTCGCGTGGTATCTCCGGGCATATATTTGGACGTCTTTTTGAGGATTCCTTTTAGGAATCGGACTTCACACACCGGATGAGACGCCCTCGCAGAAACAGGCACGCTCTGAGCTTCCTGCTCCGGACCCTGGAGGCCCGCGGGAGGGTCCGACTGAATGTTCGACAAGCCTGCGCGCTGCAGTGATGCTGTCTTGGGCTCTGAGCTTGAAACCTTATTGAGGTTGTTTACTGAAGCACTCAACTCTTTCTGTGCCAACAGCCTGTGGATTTCCTTTCCTGTTTGCTGAAGCGTTCCCTCTCGTGATGCATTATCTGTCGCGCTGTCGCTCAGGACAATATTGGGCTTTGGGGGAGGCCCAAACAAAAAGTCTCTGCTGTCGCCAGTTGGAGCAGGCAGAAGAATTTTAGTGGCTGACAGATGCTTAAACTGTCTGTCATCGTGGACCCCGTTCTGCCTGAGTCCTAACAGAGCCTCCTGTTTAGGACATGAAGAATCAAGTGCTGCGTTGCCAGGGGCAACTCTGTTTGTAGCGACGATGTGGTCACTGGGACTGTTTGGTGAGTTTACCTCAAAGTGCTCCCGGCCTGCACTAACAATTTCACAAAGAGTGAATAAGTTGCAGTTGTGCAGAGCGGGCTGGGTCTGCGTTCTCGGTGTGAACCCCCATGAGGCTTTGGGAACGTGCATCTTGTCGGGCCCTTCAGAGTCCGCTTGTTGTTGCTGCTCAGGTTTGTGCAGTTTTCTTGACGGGGCTAAGTTATCACCGAGGAGCATCCCGGCTGAGAGAGAAGTTAGCTCTGATGGGGGACACATCTTTTCTAGGTCTGGGCGGGGTTTCTCTGAGTGGAGTTGGAATGACGAACCGGAATACTGTAGATTTGTTGTGCTGTGGTCCTCATTCTCTAAACTGTCCTTACTTGAAATGCTTTCAGAATTGCTGCAATCAGACAGTTGGCTGTCCTGAAATATGGAAACAAAAGAGAGGAGCTGATGAATGGAAATTAATAATATGAGTTACATCTTCCATGTACAGTTTAATACAGGGGCGGAGGAGTAGAGAGTGGAAAAGAGAAATTAATGGCTATTGCCACTTTCCTGGGTCTCAAATCAGGTTTCTGTCGTAGAATAACTTTATGCCAGAGTACACAAAGCTGAGAGAGTACAGCAGTGGGAAGAGTCGCTTCACTGTAAAATGTTTGAAGTGACTTTTTTTTTGCTACGTTGAACATGACATGTGAACATTTCATAGCATAACCAAACAACACACAGTGAATGATACAAAAGAAAGTATGAACTGGACATATCTTTGAAGGAGTTTTGGTGGGATCATCTCCTCTTTGAAGCGGTACTCTATCAGTACATTCAAGCTAATTTGATATTGCAGATATCACTACTTGTTCTTGTTCACGCATATCAATTCAAGTCTCACTTAAAAAAAACTCAAGAATCTCTGTCACAAATAATGTCACTTTACACAGCTATTCACACACATTTCAACAGAGGATGGGTGCTGAAGCCAGTGGCAGATGAAAGGGGTGTTTCCGGTGCAGGAAAGGGATTGTGTCACACTGCTGCCCCCTAGGGGTCTACTGGTGTCGGGTGAGCTATAAAAACAAAACACGAGGCATTTGAATTGCTCAAGATGGAAGCCATCTATCACTAACAGTCAGACGTGTTGATGATTTGTATTCTGATTATAGCACAGAGACTCTTCTAAGCAGTAGACAGCGGTCGCTCCAATGACATAAAGTATTTTTTATTTAAACTTTATTAAACCAGGTAAAATTAAAAATCTTTTCTTGTTACGCTGACCTGCCAAGACGTCGTCAAAGTTAAACACGAGTGCATGTCCATTTCATACATAGACTATGAAACGTGGGGGGTTTGTGTGTTAGAGACAAAGCAGCATCAATGGGGAGGGAAGAAAAATATAAATTCCATTACCTGCACATTCAAATGAAGCAACCGACATACCTGAGGACTGCGATCGTGTTGCTTCTCTTGTGTCTCTTCAGTTTGCGGACTGCTCTTGAAGCACGTCACGCTCTGCTCCTGGAGCCGTTTAGTGTAGGCCTCCACAGCAGAGAGCGCCTGGCGGTGAGAGGATTTACAAACTGTGGGCGGCTTAGGAGAGGGAGTGCAGCTTCTTTAGGAGAAAACAGAACAACATGAACACAACTTGGGACTACCTCAAGAAATAATGACACATGTAGTACACATGGATCAGACTGTTTACCTGCTAATGTTAAAGTTGCCGGATAAGAAAAAGGACTGCTGGGTGGATGACCTTGAGGAGCCTTGAATTTGATTGAGCGCATCTTCAATATTTGGGACATTTCTTCTAAAAGCTAGAACACCACAAGGAAAAGCAGACGAACAAAGTGTTACAACTGTCAGTGTGTTATGTCGCCGTTCTTGAAAGGCACATGTTGGATCGGTCACTAACATGGTCTGCGTCTCTGAGAAGGGGGCAAATGGGCTCTTTGGAAGCGCTCAGTTGCATCCTGTACACGCTGTCTGCGTTGCTTCAGGATGTTCTCGATCAGCTGTTGCTCGTGCACGTCCTGCTGCTTCTGTCTTTCCTCGAGAGCCCTGAGCCGAGAGAGAGTGAGAGAGCGTGAAGCCCAGGGCCCATTTCAAGTGATTAAGTGCAGACGGGCCACGATTTAGATGCAGAAACCTGAGTGCGTTCATCCAGATGTATTTCAACACGGTCATCAATAAATTAAAGATTCCACTCAAGACTTGGTTCACGGAGGAAGCCGAAAACAATATCAGGTCAATCAAGTTCAGCAGTAATGGGTTCTATAAATAGGCAGACGTGGTAATCACAAGAGTGTTTTAAATGGCGCCGAGAAGCAGAATTAAAATTTTACAATTTAGATTACACATTCCTTTTCTATTCAAAATAAACAGATCATTTATTATCTTAAAAAAAAAAGAAAAGTTTTGATCTAATATCTTTTTTTTAAATAAATGCTTTAAAGTTTGGGCTTCAACATTTGATATGAAGGCATTTAATTTGAGACTGATAAGGTTAATCTTCAATTTAAAGTGAAGGTTTTTGTTTCTGCTTATCTACTAAAACATAATTGTAGAAAAGCATTAATGTACTCAGGCAGTATTTTGGTGATCCGCATCAGTGTGCTGAGGGACAAAAATGTTAAATTGCATTTCATATTGATTAATAAACTCTGATAGCCTGTAAAAGTTTGTCAATGCATCGTAATAGTTTTCTGTTGGACATTGTTCTCTAAGGTGAGAATCAATGTATTCTGTAGGTTAAAACATATATATATATATATATATATATATATATATATATATATATATATATATTCAAACATGTGTTAAGTTATTTAATGGTTTGCCCACATTATATAATAATGATCACCTTAAACAGATATTACACAATAAATCTGACCTCATGGCTATCCTCGCATAAACCTTCTATTTCTAGCTCACACGAACACTCACCTTTAGCCTCTGCCGATGAACCCACATTTAGAAGTTATTTATACCTGTAAAGGACTTGAGCCCTGCGTGGTGCTGCGCAACTGAGCAGCTTTAGTTGTCAGACAGGTGACGTGTCAGACACTGCTCTGGCCCACAGTTACCCTCTGGGCCAACAGATCTATTTCCAGGTCTAGACAGAAAACCCCCGTCAACAGCACCCATCCCTCAAAGGTGCTCAGCACAGGGCAGGACCATAAGCTGCTGTCCAGGAGGTGCATTCAGTACACCAGTAAAGCAGGGAAAAATGGAAGATGCTACTTGTTTAGACTCCCAAGGAAGCGACGCTCTGGGTGGGTTTGGGCTGCAGACTGAGATGACATGAATTAAAACAACAGCGACGCATAATTAATATCAAACTGACCTCCTGCGTCGGTTGGTTTCCAGGGAGAACTTGCGAGCTCGGGATCTGCATAACTTTTGCTCTTCAACCAAAAGTTCCCTCTCTTCTTCGAGGCCTCCGTCGGCTCCCAGCCTGCAGTTTCTGGAAGTGAGCCGCTAAGTAGAGCAGTTTTAGTAGAGATGTGTCACCTACATGTGACGTGAACCTTGACTTCGTTTAGAGAATGCAACTGAACTTTGTGTTCTCATGAATCGTACAGGCTGGTTGAAATCGGTGGAAAGTAACTTTTTAGGTACTTTAATTGGGTATTTCCATCTCATGCTATACTTCTACTTCACTACATTTCAAAGGGGAAAGTTGTTGCCTACGTTTTAATCTACTGCATTTCATGTTATGTTAAGATGCTTTCCAGATTCAGATAATGAATGATGATTATTATGGATGAAGATGTATTGATCCCATGGTGACATGCCCAAGCTCCCAGGCAGTATATATATATATATATATATATATATATATATATATATATATATATATATATATATATATATATATATATATATATATATATATATATATATATATATCCCCACCATCACCAGCTGCACATGTAATAATACACACATGAATGCATCAACAGTTATAAGCCTAATATTATATAATTTATTATGAAACGTTAGTATTTTACCACTGGTACTATAGGCTGTATATCGATGCTAGCTTGAATAATTTGTAAAAGTCTTACGTAACATGTTGAAGGCAGAACTTCTAACATTACTTGAAACAAAGTACTTCCACACGTTACTCTAGTTTCTAGTTACTAGTTTCTCGACACAGTTAGACGTGTAATACACGTTTCTACAACAACTCTCCGGGACACACAACGCAACGTTAGAGGATACGAGTGGTAGAAGAAGGGGCCCTGGACATCTTGCATCGTCCGAGGCGGCCGGTCCTCGTTGACACCGGACAGACACACACGTCCAGCTCCCCGCAGAGCTGCTGTTACTTTAGCTAACGGAAGTGGAGCTCCGTTTAAACTCCTTCAACCCTTTGTCGGGACGAAGATAAACATGCAACGGACACGTTTGAATCCACATCGCAGCGACTTCTCCTGAAGACCGAGAGCCTCATCTGTCGTTTCAGGAAAAGTCAGAAGTAACACACGGCGGAGTCTGGTCTGTGTACGGCCGTCCCTCCTGGATAGCAACCGCAGACGCAGCTCCATGACAACGGGGACAGGTTATTCCCGCCATGTCCAGCAGAGGGCCCGGGCTCAATACGGGCCTTGTTGCCTTCAGGTACACCTGGAAAGTGTCGTAAAATATGGCTTTCAACAGCAGAATAAATACACTCAAATAAATGGGTTCACACAAATAGCAAATGGGGAGAGTTATAAAGTGAGGTTCAGACAGTGTAAGATATCGTTTACATTTTAGATCAGGAAAAGGCTGCGTTTGTGTAAAAGGAGGCTACGTCTGAATATGAATGTCTGTGTAATGACTGTTTTCAGTTCATCTTGTAAACCGGCAAATTAAATGCATACTAAAGATACGCCCTGGCCTAATGTATGAAGTCAAATCACATATCTGAAATATGTACAGTTTAAACATGTTTAATGACCTCGAGCTATGCGTATTCAAATAAATATATGTGGTGAACTGTGGCCTGTCGACACTTTCATTATCACTTTATTTGATCATAATTGTTTCTGCATAGCATATATCTGCTCAGAGATGGTGCCCCTCGGGAAATAAAAAGGGTCTGACCTGTTATATTTGATGGCACCATTAGTTAAGAGGATTTAGGAAAACCTTTCTTCCAGATTGTTTAGGCTGTTTTAGAGACGGGGATACTCCCATTAAATAATCTATTTTCAGTGTGGCAAATGCCAAATAGACAACGAATGGCGCTCTTTCCTGCAGTTTGCACACGTTACATATAGTATGTAATTAAACAATCTCTTAATCCTCTGCCTCGAATTATGATGCAAAAGGTCTGAGCATTAAATCATCTATTAGTCTGACAAAGTGCTTTAATATCTTTTTTTGGGGGGGGAAATGGGTAACTATGCATTAGTGGGAAATTACGGAAATTAAACTGAGGTATAACCAAGTTATATAATCTCCAAAACAGGGACCTAATGAAGTCGACAAATGCTAATATTCTACGTTATAAAACACAGCTAAAAGAGCTGCCAGGACACCGCCCACTGGGCGCGCAGAGGCAGCACCGTCAGCATCAACCCGAGGTGGGACGAAGGGTACCGCCGGTCAGGCACGTGGTCCAGGGGCTGAGAGGAGTCGGTGTAAGCGGGCTGCAGCTGGACGCGCGGACACGTATGTGGGTCCGGATCTGTACGACCCGGGGAAGTGAAAGTGAAGTTATTTGGCGCATCCGTCTTCTGTGAGGTGAGTGGAGCGTCCTGTCAGAGTTTCTTAATTTAGATTTGACACATATAGAGAGGAGTCGTGTGTAGATAATGAAATTGGTGGCCCATTTCCAACGTTTTAATTGAGATGTGTCGGTGTTTGGTTAGGTTTGTACAGTGAAGTACATGATATTCCTAAAAAAAACAACAGTAGGACAGTACTCAGTGATCTCATGCTGCAGTGTCCCATTTTTCAAATCTCCTAGTGTGCCTCTACTTGTCATCTATACACTGGTGTCTTCTTCTCTGCATGAGGACGCTGATGTGACACATATTCTTTTTTTTCCAGTTACATTAAATGTTTAGTGTTAATATACAAATGCCCACAGCTCACCTATAACAATGTTAATTGCAGAATTTTTTTTTTAAATCATCAAAGTAGTATTGTTGCTGCTAGTTTTGTACTTTTATCGTGTCACAGCATTTGTCCTTTTGTTTTGCTTTTCCATCCGTCATGGTGAAGAGGAGCAGCAGAACAGAAACAGAAATCCAGGAAGGTAAATCCACATGGAGCAGCCTGTGCCATTTTAAAAGGCAAACCACACCAATAAAAACTACGTTATTGATCCATTCCATTTGTGATTTTCACACCTTTCCTCTGGCTGAATGGCATGACACCGTTTTCATTTCATCTGGTCTCAGCTGATATAGACTAGATGCCACAGATGAATCATTTGTCTGTATTATAACTTTCTGTATACTTCGAGCTCTTATCAGATCACTCAGTTATGTAAAATCTCATTAACACTAATTAGGATTGAATGAAGGGACGTTGTCATCATCTATCATCATCAGTGCTGAATTAGCTGCAGAGATAACCATGTTATTCAACTGTATTTACTGGACAGAAAGTACATTTACTTGTTTGATAATGACGCAAAACATATTTACAGTATATATTACTATTAAAGATGGTCACTGTTGTATTAGTTGTATCAGTAAATACAGTTTGCCACTTGATGACATTGTGTTTTACATGACAGTTGACTAAATACAATTCATATTATAATATAAAATGTATCTGGTCAACTTTGCAACTATGCAGAGGCTGGACAGTTCCAGGCAATGAAATGAAGGCGAGCAGATGATGACTCTGTGGGTGGTGTCACACATATAGTGTGAGATATAATTCAGCCGAGACCAGCTGTCCATTGCACACTGTTGTCCATTCACTACTTAGGTCATCGCTGTCTCCTTCCCAAGGCCTTTTCTTTGGAACAATAGATTGGGCTGATGTTACTTTACCTAAACCAGTAGACCTATTAAAGGGGACACATCATGAAAAATTCACTTGTTCAGTGCTTGTGCACATAGAACTGGGAAGTGCCAACCAACTCACAAACTGAAATAAGACAACAGTCAGTTTTTTTATGTGCTTCAGAAAACATGCGATTCGTCAACTTTCTATGTCACATGCAGACTCATTCAAACATACTGCCCCCATCTGAGTATCTCCACTCACGGCTTGAGAACTATCTTTACAGAGGAGACGCGTCATATTAAATAGTAAAATCCAATCGGCACTTGCCTAAAGTACCAAAAAACTCATGTAGCCCAATCCCAATCTCCACCCTCACAGACTTTGAGGCGCACTCCCGCTAACTTCGTAATGGTTTAGGGCTGTCCCAATGTCACATCGTTGAGTGTTTGAGGGCTCTCTGGCAGCCATTTTGAGCCCTTTATGAACACTTTCCGTAAATCAGCATCAGATGCCGACTTTGTCCAAGGGAATTACTCATAATTCATAGCGCTCTGACTTTAAACACGCAGTTACCAATGTAAGATGATGGCACGTGGGTGTTTAGCCTGATAAATGACATTTACACAACAACATTAAGGATTAAAGATGGAACAAAAAAACTCGTGAAATCCGAGGAATGCAAGCAGAGATTATATATGCTAATGTCTTACACAGATTTATTCAAAAACGACTAAATAGATTTTTTGAAATGACGTCTCATCCCGTGAGGAAAGAGCCTGGAAGACGTTCAAATTAGGGAGTTAAAAGTCAAAAATAAATACCCACAATTAGACAATATTTTTTTGATTTTGTCATGGTCAAAGTGCTGTCCCATTCGTATTTACACCAGTTCAAGCCCTCACAGCCTCTCACACTCAACTATTTACCAGGTGACGTCAGTAAGTCCCTGAGGGTTCAGGGTTTGAGGGTTGAGGGGGGGGGACACTGGGATTGGGCCTATGTTCTGTCAGGCCGAGTGCAACCAACGAGCACCGGAGTGGTCGCCATCCTTTATTTATAGCGCCACCTTCAGCAACCCTCGACCAACGCTGCTCCAGTCACACTGCACATTTGTCCTAGTCCGTCGGTTAAGTCTTGTCTTTGCAGCCTTCATTTATTTTAATAGGCCTTGTACCAATGTGGGCCATATTTTTCTCACAAGCCAATCAGAGCAGACTGGGCTTTTTGTGAAGGGGGCTTAAAGAGACAGGCACCGAAACAGAGCGTTTCCGACAGCGGGTGTACACAGGTATATTCAGACAGACAGTATGATCAATATATATACAGTATATACTTTTACCATAAAAGCATGCAGACATCTAGCAGAAAACCGAAACACAATAATTAACCAGACATTAAGCATGATATGTCCCATTTGAAGGTATGTGTCTGCTTTGTAAGAAAATAATAGTACATCTTATTTATCCAGAAATTTGTGTGATGAGGATTTGAGAGTGGGATTTGAGGATTTCGGCATACAGGAATACATTTACACAGACATGGTCTTCAGCCATATGTTCACCGGTGTTTAGGTGGAGGAATGAAGGGAGAGCCATGATGCAGCAGCAAGTCAGAGCCAAACCCCGGCGCCAAGTCTTACGGGGAGCCGGTTACCTGTATCACGCTCAGTCCTCCTCCTGCCTTTCCACGACGGAGGAGCTTTTCTTAGATGCTGCAGAATACGGCAATGCTCCCGAAGTGAGGCGGATGCTCGAGGAGCTGCTGGAGCTCAACGTCAACTGCGTGAACTACATGGGCCAGAATGCGCTGCAGCTGGCGGTGGCCAATGAGCATTTAGAGGTGGCCAAGCTGTTACTGAGGAAGAAGGACCTCTCTAGAATAGGAGACGCCTTGCTGTTAGCCATCAGCAAAGGCTACATCCGTATAGTGGACGCCATACTGAGCCATCAAGCCTTTGCAAACGGAGAGAGGCTGACCAACAGGCCCAGCCAGGCGGACACACACGATGACTTCTTTGCCTACGACGAGGATGGCACGCGTTTCTCTCAAGATATCACTCCGATCATCCTGGCCTCCCAGTGCCATGAGTATGAAATCGTGCATATACTTCTGATGAAGGGGGCCCGCGTGGAGCGGCCCCACGACTACTTCTGCCAGTGCAGGACCTGCAGCGAGCAGCAGAGGCATGACTCCTTCAGCCACTCACAATCCCGCATCAACGCGTATAAATGTCTGGCCAGTCCGGCGTATCTGTCCCTCTCCAATGAAGACCCGGTGATGGCGGCTCTGGAGCTGAGCAATGAGCTTGCAGTACTGGCCAACATCGAGAAGGAGTTCAAGGTACTAAGTTAAACTTATTTAATACTCAAATTACAGTGACAATGGCTGTATGTGATGTTGCTTCAGAGATTGCTGGCTGCAGGTATGACAGGATTTAAGGTAAATTGATGATGGTGATTCATTAAAGTATATGAATAAGGAGCTAGAGATGTTGTCTTTGTCTGTTGTAGAATGATTATCAGAAACTATCCATGCAGTGCAAAGACTTTGTGGTGGGAGTCCTGGACTTGTGTCGAAACACAGAGGAAGTGAAGGCCATCTTAAACGGGGACAGTGAATCATGTCAAAGCTCGGAGACCTTGGGCAGACAAAACCTTATCAGGTTAAAACTTGCAATAAAATATGAAGTTAAAAAGGTAAGCAAAAGCACTTTCATTTTTTTTTTTTACGAATAGAATTGATGCATTTGTTTTCATATTTAATCTTATGTTTTTTTGTGTCCTTAACCCTTGTGTTGTCTTGGGGTCAAAATGACCCGTGTACGAGTGTATATGTATGTGTGTTGATGGGTCATTTTGACCCCAAGACAACACAAGGGTTAAATAATTCTCTCTCTCTCTCTCTCTCTCTCTCTCTCTCTCTCTCTCTCTCTCTCTCTCTCTCTCTCTCTCTCTTTCTCCAAACACACTACTGCTAACGGGGCAGTTCGTCGCTCATCCAAACTGCCAACAGCAACTCCTCTCCATCTGGTACGAAAACTTATCGGGACTGCGTCAGCAAACCACCGCGGTTAAAAACCTTCTTGTCCTCGGTGTGGCTGCTGGGTTGCCTGTTCTGTCCTTCATATACTGGATAGCACCATCGAGTAAGGTGAGTTCCAAAAAAGCCGTACATGTTTCAACTTAAAGGGGAAAATTCTGCCCCTTTAATCTCGGATTTCTCTCGGTAACCAGAGGGCGCACACAAACAGAACTACCTTGTTTTGGCTGACTCGGATATACAGCCGTATGAAATCAAGCCCAGCGTTCTCATTCCAACTAATCCCATTCTGACGCTGTCAGACCCATTGGTGTATTTTTCCTAAAAAACTGCGCGCTGGCAACAAAACCACTTCGTTAGGTTGACGTAAAATATCGTGGCTGGGCTTAACATAACTACGTACGGTAAGTAAAACTTCAACAACAGAAGTACGGAAAACAAGTCACAATCACTTTGGGACACGAACATGGGCCTACTGGTTGAAAGTCCTGTGTTTGTTTGACTCAGCCTTTAACCACAGAGTTGGTGGTTCGATCCCCGGCTCCTCTTGTGCACATTTCAAAGTGACCTTGAGCGAGACGCTGAACCCCAAGTTGCTCCCGAAGCGCTTCACAACAGCACATCCACATAAAAGGGGTCAGATTTTCCATTTAATAGTTTGGTTCTGCATACTTTCATTTATTGTCTTTCAGTTTTCAACACTTCTTCAACAGAGCTAAAATTAGAGTTAACACTGGACGTTGACACGACTCTAATGTTGCTCCATGTCTGCTGGACGTTTTAATAGGCCAGTGTTGCTTGCCTATTAGCCACAAAAAATGTTAGCCGGTAAACGTGGAATTCATTCAGTGCAGCTTAAAATTATGTTTGTTCTGTTTTCCGCTCTCTGACTTCTCTGTCAGGTAGGGAAACTCATGTGTGGACCTTTCCTGAAATTTGTGGCCCATGCGGCCTCCTTCATGATGTTCCTTTGCCTGCTGGTCCTGAACGCGGCGGACCGTTTCGGGGGGACATCGCTGCTGCCCAACATGACCATCCACGATCACCCCTCACAGCTGTTTCGTATGAAAACCACACCCTTCACCTGGATGGAGATTCTCATCATATCCTGGGTCATAGGTCATGAGTGTAAAAACCCTTTTCCCCCCACACACACACACCATATATCTCATCCCTGTTGAGCCGTCAAAACCTTTTCTATGAGGTTATCTTTCTCGTTATGTTAAGTTATTCCTTTCCCATCTTTCTGACACACCCACACTTTTACAATTACACCACTCGGCTGAGCGCTCAGGGTCAAGGATATGACACGTCATTGATGCGTTCTAAATCTCCAAACATCGATCATGCACGGAAATTTCCCCTCATAGATAATTATGTATTCCCACCGCGTTTGACACAATAAATCAGACCGGTAAAGACTTTCCAAAGACGAAAAAAAATGTCAAGGTGACACTTTCACTTATCTCTGCAAACGAGACTTTGGAGCCATTTATCACACTCGCTTTGCCAGTATACAGCGTCAGTAAATTCTATGTGATTTGAATACCAGTTCATGTTATCATGTTTCTATATGTTCACATCACTTATACTATTATTTCATTTGAGAGAGAAGCAGTGCGACTGTCGACCAAATGTGTGATTTTTGTTTTGTTTATTCCTACAGGAAAGATCTGGGAAGAATGTAAAGATATTTGGTCGCAGGACATCCGGGAATACCTCTCAGAACCCTGGAACCTTCTTGACTTTAGTATTTTGGCCATTTTCATGACCTCTTTCATTGCCAGATTAATGGCCTTCTGGCATGCATATTCTGCCCAGTGTTATGTTGACAAGCACCACACTGACCTGTTTAACATGACCTTGCCCTCTGAGATACAGTACTTCCAGCTGGGTAAGTGTCGACCAAAGAATACATTTGAATTATACGTAGTAGTGTTTCGGTAGATTGTTTTTCTATACATATAAAACTAACCGTAAACTTTTATGAAAGAGGATCTCTTGGTTCAGACTTCATTTTTAGGTTGCATCAGTGTTCCACTGTTTAAGTATTTATTTCCCCCCAATAATTTTAGGCAAAGAACTGGATAAAATAATAATAATATTTTTCCCGCCAAGTTATGTATGGTGATCACAGTCTTTCTGCCTATTTCATCATCAAAATACCCAGGTTAAATGATATCATCTGTATGAGTTCTTTAGGCAGGTGGTGATTCAGAATCTGTCTATTTTCAGCCCGAATCAACTGGATGCCCTCAGACCCGCAGCTTATTTCTGAGGGCCTCTACGCAGTCGCAGTGGTGCTCAGTTTCTCCCGGATTGCATACATCCTACCCGCCAATGAGAGCTTCGGGCCACTGCAGATCTCTCTGGGAAGAACAGTAAAAGACATCTTTAAGTTCATGGTGATTTTCATCACGGTTTTCGTGGCGTTCATGGTGGGAATGTTCAATCTGTACTCGTACTACCTCGGAGCCAAGCACAACGATGCCTTCACCACGTGAGTGTCGACTCCAGACTGTTACCTGAAAAAGCTTTGAAAATATGCCTTTGGATAAAATCTGTGTGTTTCGAATACGATGTAATCGGTTGCACTACACATATTTAACTCCCATTTCTCTATTCCTCCAGGCTCGAAGAGAGTTTTAAAACGTTGTTTTGGGCCATCTTCGGCTTGTCGGAAGTGAAATCAGTGGTCATTAACATCGACCATAAATTCATTGAGAATATTGGCTATGTTTTGTATGGGGTGTACAACATCATCATGGTGATCGTCTTGCTCAACATGCTCATTGCCATGTTCAACAGCTCCTTCCAGGAAATAGAGGTACGTCTCAACAATCGACGATAACGACCATTTTGTTGTAGGACCATAATAATAATTCAAATTTAATTTGACAGAAAATGTCAGATGTTATGATCTACTGCTGATTTATGCCAAAGTTTCCCGTTTCAGTTCAGTTTTGTATGTGTGCTGTATTTGGTTTACGCCGGAGTATTGCAGATGTAATGGTTAAGTGTAGATTAGAACACTGGTTCTCAACCTTTTCAGTGATGTACCCCCTGTGAAATATTTTTTTCAGCCAAGTACCCCCTGACCAGAATATTTACTACACAATGCTGTGCCATCAGTGTCTGATTTAATATAGAACATATACAATTCAGTGTATACAGTTCACTTATATTTTATGTAATATGTATTAAATAACTATTTTTAAAGGATTTTTTAATGGATGCTCATTTGAAATATTCTTTATTCTTTTAAATCTCACGTACCCCCACCTTCATGTACCCTCAGGGGTACATATAACCCCATTTGAGAACCACTGGATTAGAAGATGGATGTTGCGCCATAGAAATGCAATCTGCAAACTTCCTGTCGCTCGACAAATGTTTCCCCTGGCTCCTCCCCCGTTCTCACCGTCTCCTCTCCGTGGGTGCAGGATGACTCTGATGTTGAGTGGAAGTTTGCCAGAGCAAAGCTCTGGTTCTCGTACTTTGAGCACGGCGGCATACTGCCGGTCCCCTTCAACCTGGTACCCACCCCCGCGTCCGTCATCTCCCTCTTGTTGGGGATCAGGGGATTTCTCTGGGATGTACCTAAAGGCAAAAACCGAGAAAATTCAAACGATGAGATGGAGCTCAACAAGGTGAGGCATCCACTGCTGACACGGATTATAATTCAAGCAATGAAATGACTAAAATCCTTTTGGTGGATGTAAATGCATGGCTAGAGATGTTTGTAATTCGTCTGGTTCTTTGAAACAGCTCTACAGGGCCCTCTTGTGTCACATTTAAACGTTGCAGATGTGAGTGTTCCTTGAAAGCATGATTTAAAGGTGCTTCTTCTCTTTTGTTGTTGTTGTTTCTAATCTTAGCTGAGGCAACAGGAAGATCTGAGTGTGGAAGCATCACTTTGTCCAACCCGTCACCAGGTAAAGACATTTTTCCCTAATGATGAATAACCTGTCAACAACTGAGCTGTTGAGTCTTAGACAGTGAAAATAAATAATGCAATGTTAGTAAGTTATTTTAATACCTTATATCTAGAGGACACGTTGAGATACTAAAAAAATGTTTTGCTGTATTTCCGGTTAAGCGACAGTAAAATCAGTAACATTTAATAGTCTATTAAAAAAGTTGGCAGCTGTTTTTTCCTCTTAACCAATTCTACATTTTAGGAGCCAATACCTCATCGGGTTAAGCCTGAACTCCTCTGTTCCTAATCACAGAATATAATGAACCGCCTCATCAAAAGATACATCCTAAAAGCCCAGAGAGATAAAGACAATGATGAAATTAATGAAGGTGAGTTCAACAGATTTTGTGGATAAAGTGCTTTTCTTGTCCTGATCACACACAGGTTTTTTTTTTGACACCGCCCCACTTACTGCCTCACAGGTGAACTGAAGGAGATCAAGCAGGACATCTCCAGTCTCCGCTATGAGCTGCTGGAGAGGGCCAACCACGACATGGAGACGCTGGCAAAGCTCATCGACCAACTGGGAGAAGTCATGCACACTCGCCAGAGAGAGGAGAAGATGAATGAGCTGGCTACACTGTCTTAAAAACGTTTTTTAAACGACGAGTGATGTATTTACATGACGAGGAATTCAGTATAGTCAAAGCTATAAGCCACAGACATGTTTTTGGACACAAGCAACTGATGAAAATAGATATTCTTTATTTCAAATAAGACACATGGTTGATATCCTTGATTTCTTTCCCCCTGAGTGTAAGTTTATCTCCCTTTGAGAGGGGAACTCATTGCATTCTCTTTGTCCCTGTATCTGTACAGTTAATCATATGGTGGCACTAAGGATTTTTTTTATCTTGTTTCACAAATATGCACTAATGACTGCTGACATATGATGGTGCTGCCTGCTACCATCTGTTTATGTGGTTTGCTTTTGAGGCCATCTTTTTCCATAGAAGTAGAGAAGCCGTTTAAATACATAAAAAAAGAAGCATATGTTTAGATGTGTCAGGCTCATAAATCGGACTCAACACATAAATAAATGAAGGCTTGCTTATAATTACTGCCTGCAGAGCTTTCTGTGAACCTCAAGTTATGAGAGGTACCATAAAACCAATCAACAGGACTGGTTTTCAATTCTCCAACAGGGCATTCATTTTTAGATTTTTGGAGAACGTTTAGAATCACTGGAGCATGATTCAAATGTGTTGATTATCTTCACGTCATGGAGTACAAAGATTTTATGGGTTTTTAAGAATCGTTGCAACAGACGGTGCTTTGCCCTCCCTTCCTCCCTCTCTCCCTCTCTCTCCCTTCCTGTGAAGCAAGACAAATGTCTAAGAACGGTCTGACCTGTCAGGGAGACAAACAGCTCACCTCCATCTACGGTCGGGCCAGGAGTGTAAAAGCCAAAACCACACTCAAGTCCCTGAACAGAGCCACAGTGAAGCATTTAAACGGAGAAAACTAAGGCACTTGGCCGTCATTTCAACAGCAACACTGATAAAATATCCACACAATTACTACTTAGAAGATGAACATTGTGGGCCCACAAATATGCAGAATTTGATAGGGGTTGCAGAAGAATTTAAGTCTGGTGGTCACCATGAGCCACAGGCGTCCCGTTAACAGTTTAGGAGCCTTGTCTGAACCGTAGGCCGTTACTGCGTTTAAAGAACACATCCTGAAGATTTTAATGTGAAACAGTTATCCAGAATTAGGTTAGGCCACAGCATGAGAAACCTCTCCGATATTGTCGGAACACTGACGTAGGTCGGAAATAGGGCCAAGGCTTATGTGTGCATCATAGCGACATGAATCAGCAACATCCACACTCAGCTGATTAACTCGAATAGTAAAAGCGCTCTGTTATCCAACCGAGATAACGGAAATATAAATTAGACGAGTACTAAGGCGGTTAGAAGGCGTTTGAGAACTGGAGAGGATCCCGATATAGAAGATGCATCGGTAAACAGTCTTCACTTTATCAAAGGCTGTTCATGAATGATCTTTCTTAAGAATTACATTTCTAATTTCATTGACTTTATTACTCTCCATTGACTTAACGCGTGCCTAATTTAACGGCTTACTGTCACTTAGATTGGAAGATGACCCAAAGTGGTAAATAAAACGGTAGCACTTTATAATAACTACACACTATTTAGCATTTTTAAAGCATGAGTAAACACTTCATTCATCATTCATAAAGCATTGTTCCAACATGAACACTCATTAATATGCAATTCACAAACAGTTATAAATGTTTCATTCTTGATTAATAAGCTTGACTATAATGCATTTCATGATTGGGTTTTCATACTTTATAAATGATGAATCCCCCATTTGTAAATTAAGTAATATATATATTGCAAACCAATTATTAAGGACTTATCGATGATGCACTTATTACAACAATGGTGGCGCGTGCTGTCTCAGGACCTCTAAGCTAGTTAGTTACGAACTTGCTAGCTGGCTAACTAAACAAGTCACAGCTAGCTAGCTACATACTCATAACCAATAATTATGTATGTGCCAGCAAACTATGAAACACTTGTGCCACTGACTGGCATCGCCCCCCATCACCATCATAATGCTCTTTATCACTTTGTGTTGTGTCTATTTCCCTTTTCGGTTGAGAAGATAACTGAGACTTTTGTTAGCTTTGAGGCACTGCTGGCCTTTTAATGTCATTTATTAATGCGTAGATAGTCTTCCCTTTAGATGAGGTCAGAGAACATACTTAACTAACGACTAGTAACAACCTGAATTAATCATGAATTGCAGTATTAGAACATGTTTATAAAGCACATGTTAACCATTAGTGCATCATCTATAAGTCCCTAATACTTGGTTTGCAATATATATTACCTAATTTACAAATGGGGAATCCATAATTGATAAAGTATGACCCAATCATGAAATGCATAACAGTCAAGCTTATTAATGAAGACTAAAAGATTTATAACTTTATGAATTACATACTAGTGAGTGTTCATGTTGGAACAATGCTTTATAAATGATAAATTAAGTGTTTACTCATACTTTACTAATGCTAAATAATGTGTAAGCGCGACCAATAAAACTTCAAAAGCACAACGGAAATTATTGTTCTCTTCTGATTCTTCCATTTGTTTCTTTGTTACACAAAACACATATTATCATGGCTGAAAGAGGTATTACTTACCCATAACAAGTATATATATATATATATAAATATATATATATACACACACACACACACACACACACACACACACTAATAATGACAACATATTGGGTCTTGAGCCTCAGCAGTGCTGGTATAGCATGACTAAGGAGTTTTGGAATAATGATTAACTTAGTGAAAGATGGTGTCATCTTTCAAAAGGCAACTATCTCCAATACTTTCTCATTTGGCCCAAACTGTCGTCATGTATCTTCCTCCATGAGCAGTAGGGTGGAGACTAGCGGCCCTTGGCAATGAAGCGATGCCCTCTCCTCATTGGCTGCTATTCTCCTGGCGCTCTGCTGCACCTCCACACATGTGTGGCGGGGCTGTGCACGGATTCTTCCCCTTGGCATCATTCGGAGGATTGGTCGTGTCGTCTGAATGAGGACAGATATTGGAAATCTGTGAAAAAGGGAAAAGAACACCCAGTCCGCTTAGAAACATGCCACCCACAATCAGAGCCACTCGTCATTTACTTAAACATGCAACGTTTATTTTCTGAAAGAGTTCGTAACTGCGCACTTGTAAACCTTTGCCATAAACACGCAAACCTGTCCTCGCTGTCCCGGACGGCGGACCAGACTCCCATGTGAAGGAGAGACGTAGTCACAACTTTTCTCTCGCCGGGGAGGAGGATTACAGCAAAGACTCAGAGCAGCAACAGTTGCTCAGACCGCGTCCAGCCTCCGGGGCGCACTCAGGTCTCTGTTGCGCACTTCGCGGTTCGGAAAATGGAGAATAAAATAAACGGGAGGATGAGCGCCATCAACACCTCTATCGCCGACTCCACCGACACAAGAGTGAGTGACTTAATTGAAGCCGGCTTCATTAATTCTAAACTATCCAACGAGTCACCGCCGCTGACTTGCATGTCCTCCGCCGTGCGTCATTTTGGAAACGTCGGTGCGCTGTTCCACGGTTTGAATGCAAGCGGCGACGGCGCGGTGTTCAAAGACTGCAGCATGCTCGATGCTTCACCTGCTGCCAAACAGTTCTACGACCGCGGCGGAGAGTATCTCAAGTGTGACGCTGTGCCGTGGGAGGATTTTGCAAAAGTTCAGAGGACGAACGCGGCCACGTCCGACAGTTTGCCCGGCTGCGCGAGTTTGAGCCTCTCCTCGGCCACCGGGGCGTTCAAGTTCATCAAAGACGAAAAGGAGCCCTCTGTGATCATGGACACCCCGTGTCCCAACTTTGAGCCGTCGTCGGAGATGGCGGCCCTCGACATGTGCTGCGACCCCGACAGGAAGCTGGTGCTGAGTGACGGGGAGTCGGCAGGCTTCACGCCGGCTGCGGTGTGTCCCCGGCCGGGTTTGGAGGGATCCCCGAACTTCCTGCTCGACCTGAACCCGGCGGAGCAGCTCCAGGTGAGGACGGTGTCCGGGAAGGCTGGCGTCAACTTTGACGCAGACACAAACGCAGGCCAGCAGCTGACGGTGTACAAGACCGAAGCCCCCCGCTGGCAGGCGCAGACGTCTCCGGCCGAACCCCAGTACTGGTGTCAGTCCGCAGGAGGGACTGAGGACCTGTTCGCGCACGGCGGCTACGACGGGTTCCAGACCCCGGCCCTGACTCACAGGAACCCGGCCCCTTACTCCGCATTCCCCGGGTAATTACTGCATGGATGTCAACGTGATGCTCCATCTGAACTGTTCCATCCACACCGAATCACCCATCAACTTTTAATGAAAGTGGACTGCTATATGACACTTGATAGATAGAAAAGACTCTTTTTTTGACATAATTACCCGTTCTTAAGCCAGTTTACTGCTGGAGTGGAAATAAAGTAACTTTTGTCTGACAGAGTCATCTTCACTATTCCTCTTTATCTAAACTCTCTCACAGAAACGTTCATCTGTCTGTTGAAAACACAAATGCTGAGGAGATCTTATCCAATTTGGCCTGGTTTCCCTTTTATAGTTTTATAAGCTTTACATTATCTCAGGGGTTAAACAACAATCATGTATGTCATTGTAGCTTATTAAAAAGGCACATTTACTTTGTGCCTGACTGTACAGTTCATCATGTACAGATATTTAAGTTAAAATTAAGGTTTAAGATCAAGGTGTTCTGCTATATTGTATGAATTTAGCTTCATGGGCGACTTCATCAACGTATGTTTGTATTTTCTTCCCAGCATGCCCCCTCAGAGACTGTGTGTGATCTGTGGTGATGAGGCGTCTGGTTGTCACTATGGAGTCTTAACCTGCGGGAGCTGCAAAGTCTTTTTCAAGAGAGCAGTTGAAGGTGAGTGAAAAAAGCTTTCTGGAGATGTTAGGTTCCATCGACCAAATAATTTAAATAAATGTTATGTTCCATCTCCCAAATAATTTAAGAGAAATGTTATGTTCCATTAACCAACCATTTAAAGAAATGTTATGTTCCATCGACCAAATCATTTTAAGAAATGTTGTTTTTACTAAATCATTTTAAGCACACATTCAAAGTTTTCGGTTCTTTTCTTTTTGTACATTCAGTTACGACCGTCTTAGCCACATATGAACCATATTGGGATTGTTATGAAAGGGAATAAACGCATTAGCAGCAGACAGTTTAACTGCTTTTTTCCCAGAATGTATTCTATTTCAAGATGCCTTTTAACATCTGGCCAGTGACATGTGATCAAACATTCCTGTTTTAATAGCCCTGCACATTTTTTTTTTTTATTTCCCTACTCCAATCTACACTGTGGCAGTGCACTTTTTTCTGATGCCCGTATCTGTGTCTGTTATTGCATGTGTATAGTTCCCAATAAAATAAACTAAAAGATACAAATTAATAAATAAAACAACACGATTATTAATCTCTAATATCAGCTATCACAAGTCTACAGTGAAGGCTGTATCACAGTAAAGGGGAGTTACCACATCAAGGTCATTAGCAACAGTATCACATTAACCAGCGCTCACTGTGTTCTTCATCTCGGACTTGTTTTTCTCGTTATCTCGCAATGCGCGATAGAGAAGAGTCACTATGTCTCACCACGGCCGTGTCACTCTGTCCTCACAGCTTCACTTTTATCTAATTTCATTCTTCAGATCTCTCCTCAGAACGCTGCCTCGGTGCGGATGGAGGGCCCACGTTAATAGTCGAGAGCCCTTCAGCACTCCCGCCCCTCTCGTTACGCGCCTCTCCTCCGTGATACATATTGGAGAATCAATCGCTCGTTAACATCGGGTGCGTTGTCTTGTCCTCTGTTTGGCTCAACAGGCCATCACAGCTACCTCTGCGCTGGGCGGAATGACTGCATTGTGGACAAAATTCGGCGGAAGAATTGCCCCGCGTGCCGCCTCCGAAAGTGCTACCAAGCGGGAATGATGCTCGGAGGTAACCACTTGGTTGTGATTGCTTTTTGCACGGCGACATGCGGCCGACGCACACATGCAGAAACGAAACCGGTTGGTTATGTTACACCGGCTCTTCGCAATTAGCATCAAGTTGTGTTTAAACAGGATCCTTTCGCACATTGGTAATTGACTTGGCATAGATGAAAAAAAAAAAAAAAGAGCTCTGTAATTCGTTATCATCCGATCTAACCGAGCCTTGCACTCATGTCACAGGCAGGAAGCTGAAGCGTTTCGGGGCCTTGAAAGCCTTGGGTTTCGCCCCGTCCCTGATGTTCCAGTCCCACTTGGCCATGTCCAGCGACAACCAGGCCTTGACCTCCATGTCTTGCGTGCCGGGCATTCGTGAGGTGCAACTCTCCCAACAGATCCTCAACATTCTGGAAAACATCGAACCGGAGACCGTGTACTCCGGCTATGACAGCAGCCAGTCCGAGGGCCCGCACATTCTGCTCAACAGCCTCAACAGGCTGTGTGAGAAGCAGCTGTTGTGGATCGTCAAGTGGTCCAAGTCCCTGCCAGGTAACGGCCCTCTGCAGCTCAGGACCAGCACAGTTGTCGTCATGGGGACCCACCGGCAGTACTCGCCGAAGGTCTCAGCCTTAAGCGCCGGCTGAGCTAGAAGGCCATTATCATTGGTTAAGAGATAGGTGATTCAAAGTGTGGGAAGCTGAACAAATAGTACTGGTAAACTGATGTGCTGCACAGATGTTATGATAGGTTGCATCTACTATGACATATACATACATATATATATATATACATATATATATATATATATATATATATATATATATACATACATACATACATACATACATACATACATATATATACATACATACATACATACATACATATATATATATATATATATATATATATATATATATATATATATATATATATATACACACACACACACTCTAAATGAATAACGATACATTTTCTTTTCTTTCTTAGGGTTTCGTAATCTTCACATTAATGACCAGATGACTCTCATCCAGTACTCGTGGATGAACCTGATGGTGTTCTCTCTCGGCTGGCGCTCCTTTCAGAACGTCACCAGTGAATATTTGTACTTTGCGCCTGATCTGATTCTAAGTCAGTAAGTCACCTTCACCACACGGGCAATTTGAGTTCGTTTTTTATTCCTGAGGAACAAGAGTTACGGTTGTTTATTCACAAAGCAGTGGTTTGGGATAAAAATGAGGCTCGAGGCTTTTCAGAAACATTAACCATTTAGTGTTTTTTTCCTCTTTTGTTTCTGTCAGGGAGCAAATGAGGAGATCTCCGATTTACGACCTCTGCCTGGCAATACAGTTTATCCCCCAAGAGTTTTCAAATCTCCAAGTGACCCGCGAGGAATTTCTCTGTATGAAAGCCATCATTTTACTCAACACAGGTAAAAAGCCAGAAGCCTTCCTGGAGCAGGCTCAAGATGAATCACTTTTGTGCTGAACCTTCTCGTTCTAATTAACCGCACACGTAACTGTTGCGAACAGAGACGCAGAGCTTTGATGATCGTCCTCTGCAGAGCTGCACAATAAAGGTAGTGTTTCAAAGGGCGGCCGGACCGCGACGAGCTTTATGTAGCAGCTGCTATCAAGTGCTAGTTTTACAACGACTGAAAAACATTGTTTTTAACAGGAGAATGTGACCTCTAAAACTGCCCATTGTTGACTGCTGCATTTCCATCGTGTTTGTTGAGCTTTTGTCTACATTTTAAAAGTGCATGATAATAATTAAAAAAGGTAAAACAAATGTACCTATAAGCAGAGGTGTCAAAAGTATTCACATTCATTACTCAAGTAGATGTATAGATACTAGGGTTTAAAAATACTTCTGTAAAAGTTGAAGTATCAACTCAAGCTTTTTACTTAAGTAAAAGTACTGGTTTAAAAACTACTTAAAAGTATAAAAGTAAAAGTAATGTAAGGGGAATTTTTTTTTCCATTAAGGACAAACTCTTAAGCTGCGTCTCAGGGGCCTATAGTGCACTACCCCACCTCCCCCAAAACAATAATTTTTATAAAGGCCATAATGACTATAATGTTTTAAAATGTTATGTTGAAAAATGTGGGATGCACTAGGCTACCCGTTTCAGCTGCATATATGCCCATTTAAAATGATCACATTTTATTACAATGCAAATACATTAAAGTACCATATGTGTGCTACTGAGCATTAACATGCGTTTCATGGAGCGGAAGACATGATAACTAGTTGCCTATAAGTATTGTAATAGTGCAAAATAGGCGGCGGCGGCGACTCCGACACAAACACTTAAAGCTGTGGTTCTCAAACTTTTTCTGTAAATAACATAATTGTGTGACTCATCTGTGCTTTTATAAATAACAGAATAAAGAAAATTGCAATCACTTTCAAGTAAATCAGATTGCCCCATCAGTTTTGTGTAAGTTATATCTGTGCAAAAAATTACTCATTTAGTTACTACTGAACAGCTCATTGTGGAAAACAATAAGCTTTTAATTTTTTTTGCCAAACAAAACAGAATGAGTGCAGATATGTGAACCATCACGTTGTATCAGTATTAGTGGCTGCAGTGACCTGCTTTCCTCGACACGTATGTTATAAACGGGGTTGTAGATTTGATACGGCGTCTCTCAATTCATGCTCAATATTGAGCTTAGATCTGTTTTTTTTATTTTGAGAAACGCAACAGCAAGAAAAGACGAGCTCACGGAGCTCACGGCGTCGCGTCAAATCGCGCATGCGCAAGCGTAACCTGTTAACGGCATACCGTAACCATTTACCCGAAAGTACAGGCATTTGTCCATGTATATATATATATATATATATATATATATATATATATATATATATATATATGTATTTATTAATGACTTAGTTTTATATCTGTGTACTTTGTACTTTTGTAATATGTGAAGCAGCTCATTGTTGGTAGAAGACACGAACACTTTGTCTTGTTTCACCTGGAGCAGGAGAGCTGCTCCGGGTTCAGAGAGCTGCTCCGATGCGAGGAGAACTCCACTGCTCCTCACATGAGAGCTGCTGTTGCATCTTCACCCTATGAGCGTTTAAAACGCAGATATCGCGGTCTGCTTTTCACGCGACATATTTTTCGACGCTCACCTGTGTGCGCGCACGTATCTGTGGGCAACGGGGTAGAGAGGTTTTTGTGTGTGTTTTTGAACGATGACAAGCCGGAGTGAAAACAAACAAAAATGAAAATGTAAGGAGTAGAAGTAAAAAGTCGTCTGAAAAATAAATACTCCAGTAAAGTATACCCAAAATTTCTACTTAAGTAAGGTAACGAAGTACTTCGTTACTTGACACCTCTCTGTTTTCAGTGCCTCTTGAGGGACTCAAAAGTCAAGCAGCATTTGAAGACATGAGACAAAACTACATCCGGGAGCTGACCAAGGCCATCCACATGAGGGAGAAGGGCTTGGTGGCGAGCTCACAGCGATTCTACCACCTCACCAAACTGATGGACGCCATGCACGATGTACGCCCCCCCCGCCCCCCGTAGAGCTAAGCACAGCAGCGCTGACCCGCGTCTTTATCTAACCGCTACTTTAATGCCAAGACCAACTTTTTTCTTCTTCTTCTCTCTTGACAGATTGTGAAAAAGGTCAACCTGTTCTGTCTGAGCACCTTCATCCAGGCAGACGCAATGAGGGTGGAGTTTCCAGAGATGATGTCAGAGGTCATTGCCTCCCAGCTTCCCAAGGTCCTGGCTGGCATGGTGAGGCCCCTGGTGTTCCACACAAAGTGACGAAGCCAGCGGAGACATCTCGTGACTGAATTATTTACCCCACAATTACTGGATTCTTTATAGCCTTCGACTATTGTAGTCAGTCATTTATACTTTCCCCAATTGCCTCTAATGGTCTGTAATGGTGAAACAGAATGTCGTCCTTTGAAAATATGTTTTTCAGTACAGCGCTATCTTGAATATTATAAAGTTAGAAGCACCAATCAATAAAGCTCCTCTGTTTAATTCTGGTGTATCCAACCGTTCCCATCCTACAGCTTGGGTATAGATGGTACAAACTAGCTGATGAAAGTAGGTTTTGAGAAACACTAAATTATATTTTCGTAATGAAGCTGAAAAAAGAAAAGAAAAATACAAACAAAAAGGTTGAATATTCAGCAGTCTCACCAACATTTTTTTCAGGAGACACTAATGAAATTATTTTAGGGTGGCTCACTGCACCAGCGTCAGGGAGGAGAAACTGAAAATATGTTAAATATTTGACTAAAAACAAGCAAAAATGTGTTATTTCATTTCAGAAGGTGAGATTTGAAGTGAGTGCAGTAGTTTATAAAAATGCCCCATTTCACAATAAAATGTCTGGATCAGCAAGTACAAACAAATGTTCTCTTTCTCCTCGACGCATTGAGGTCGACATCAAAATGAACTGTAACTAAAATCAGTTCACACATTTTTAAACTGTACAGACAAGAACAATAAATGTGACCAAATAGTAAACACACTGACAATAGATTCTCACTACTCAGTGAGCACAAGTGAAACTCACCAACTAGGACAAATAATTTGGAACACAGGTCAAATCACGCTGTTTATTTAAAGACATGTTCATGCACCGTCAAGATACAGTAGATGATTGCAAGGAAACAAACTTGCCATATATCTATATATATAAACAAAACAAAAAAAGGATGCCAAATGTTGATATATATTTAGGATATGAATATCACTTCCCCTGCAAATTCAGACCGCAAGGGAGTATTATTCTAGCATGAACGCTCAAGGTCGCCTCGCACTGTTAAAAATGTAAATAGAAAAGAACATCATGATCCTGACATTTGGAGCAAATTTTCAGTTTGTAATAACTGAAGTGTGTGTGTGTTGTTGATTATTTTCTTTCTTTTAAGCTTAAATTACTTTCTTTTCAATAATCATGACCATTGTACTCTGGAAATGTTGTGACAGTAATGTCTCGTTATCAGTACGGGTACACCAGTGTACCAGTGAGTCCAGTGCCACAAGAGGCCACCTCATGAAAATAGCAATCATGACATTATATAAAAAAACTAAAACACAAATATTTGATGTGATAATTTATAGTAATAAACAGTTAATAAACAAAGTCAATATTGTTGATTAGCAACTACAGAAGAAGTCAAGAGCGTTACAGGACAGTACAGCTCACCAGAAAGTGCACTGCAGCAGCAGTGAGCAGGTTCAGTGGATGAACAACGATCACAGGCCACAAACATGAGCGTTAAGGTGCAAACCCATTCTGCTTTTCTTTATTAGATTCTAATAGATTAGTATCACTATTTAAAAAATCACAGTTAGTTTCAATTACAGCTAATAGAAGATGTTTATGAAACTGCAGATTTCCATTGATGAAAGGAAAGTGTTCTGTCGATATAATGAGAACGTTAAAAGATAATATATTTCTGAGAATAAAACTTGTGAAATTGATTGTGATCGTTTCGTGACTCTGGAGCCGAAAACTGGGATTAAAAAAACATCAGTGCGGTCGACAGGTAATACATTTTCATCCGACAATAATTTGGGAATCTCTGCAGATTCCACAAACATTTCGCGATGAAGTCGTTACAAAAAGGATACATTACATTATTTGGGATTTCTAGCTCTGTCAAAGCAATTACTGCACTGCTTGATACTTGGTCACTATGCAGAAACTAATAGAAACATTACAACCATCTGCCACATCGTGTATCGTTTTTTCTTCTTCATGGATACCATGAAAAAGATGCAATGTTTACCAGCTTCTTAGAGGAAGACGACATAATTCTCAGGGATTAAACCGGTTTTCCCCTCGTATGTTGCTTGGAGCCAGCTGGGTTCAACAGAGGGGTAGACTATGGGACAAAAAGAGAGGAGGAAATACTGAAATTGAATAGAAGCCACAAGTATAATCACTAAGCCATAATGTGGTTCCAATATTTCCCAGACTTGGTGAATAGTGGCACAAAAAAGGGAAAAAGATGCTGTTAGGCAGAAAAAATAAACATGGAAACCAGATTGAAAAGACTTTGGGTCAGCCTGCTCTTTGCATTCAGTCCCCATGGAGTATTTCAGCAAGCATGAAAGCAGGATCGCCTTGATTAATCACATTTTATATATATATATATATATATATATATATATATATATATATATATATATATATATATATATATTACACACACATACACACACACACACAGTATAAGCCTTAAAAACAGCAACGTTAATTTATGCTCAGATGCCCCGCGATGAGGAGGAATAGCTTTAAAAATGATCTGCTGAAACAATCTGGCAGGATTACATGCTTAAGAAGAATGTGGAGAAAACTGGCCCGTTAATGACGAGAGCAATAAAAGTACTGCTGGTAAGTCGGGAGCGTTTGTTGACGTTTTGGCGTTGGGCTGCTGGCGCTGCTGCCTGTGCTAACAGGGAACAGGCCCTGCTGCCTTCCATCTCTAGGTTACAGTGACCTGCCTGCACTGGTTGTGGGCCAAGTCATCTCCTGGTGGAAACGGCAAGAAGCAATAAAAACAAATAAAATCCCAGTGCTGTTTATACGTCAGCAGTGCATATGGGGGTGTCACGCTAAGAGCAAAACAAAATGTTTTTTGCCTCCACAAAAACACTGCCAAGCCCTTGCAGTGTGCTGCCAGGACACAACAGACTCTGTTGTGTCCACTGTCCAAGTGTCCGATCAGCCTACAGAAGGAGACCCGTGTGCTGTTGTGGGCACTTCTGCAGCAAAGTTGATCCCAAGCACACAATGTTTGCGCCGCTTACCGTTTGAGAAGTGCGCCCCCTGGGGGAAGCTGAGCTCGTGGCTGTGCTCGGCCTTGCAGGAATACATCGCCTTGGCATCTCTGCAACGACAATAAAAAGAGAAAAAAAACGAGCCAGTGTTGAAGTGGTGAGAGAGGGATCGATGAGGGGAAAACCTTTGGAGATGATGTCATATATACGGTACCGGCCGACTGCAACGGACTGCGATGGAGAGGCGTTTTCAAAAAGCAGTGCTCTGGCAGCGACCCTGAAACAACATGGGAAAGTTCAGTCCACTTCATTGTGTTAGGGGTAAAATAAAACAGCAGGTTTGATAAATGATGTCATCCAAATGCAAATATATACCCAGTGATCGCATGGTCAGAGTCGGTAAAAGAGGAAAAGTGTTTTCTATTTTGATACATCATTATCTATAAAATGCCGCCGCGGAGAGAAACAAAAACAAGTCTGTCCACTCCCTCCCGACCAGCATTCCTCATTGTTTTAGATTGAGGTGAAATGCGTAACAGCACAATACGGGAGGTTTCCTTCCTCCGGGCGGACCCAGCTCCAGCATGGCGCTGAATCGAGTTTAAACCGCCAACAAGGCTGCACTTGACCCCGCGTGCAGCAAACCTTGGAGTCAAGGGGACACCGGAGCCTGTCGTGAGCTGGGCGGGTGTTATGCAAGGGAACTAGAGAGAGACTGTGTGACTGGCTTCTCAGACAGGACAAGTCAAACAATCTATTAGTCTCGGGAGAAGGAGTGCAGATAGCTGCTGGGTCACGTCAACCCCAGAGCAGGCAGAGCGTGATTAAAGCCAGCTCTCCCACCAGAGAGGAAAAGGCATAAATCTCCAAACACATACTCATCTGATCTCAGAGAACTCTCAATGCTCATAAACAGAAGGAGGAGGAGGCTGATGACTCAGAGGGGAGCGAGACGGAGAGCAATGTTGCTCTACTGTCCTCGAGCATTATGGACTTTGCTATTTCGTTAAGGGACATTAAACTGCACACGAACACATTGCCCTTATATAAACTGAATATCCACAGGAGGCTTCAGAGGACAGCAACCAACAAATACTTTCATTATCAATTGATCTGTCTGTTGCTTTGGAATAATTAATGAATCGTTGTGTCTATAAAATGACAGAAAATACAGAAAAAGGCCATATTATGTTTCCCCAGAGCCCGTTTTCTCAGACAAACAGTACAAACCCCAATGTTTATTAGATGTACAATGATATACAAACAAAGAAAAGCAGAACATCCAAACCACTAAAGGTTTAGCGATAACTCAACATCAGAATTGTTGTTGATATTCTGACGATTGGCTCATCAATTATTCAGCGCTGGTTTTTAGTTGAGTAATAATGAGAGAAATGTCCACGAGATAAGATTTCATGGATGGCATTAGGAGTTCTAATGAGCGAAATGACGAGCGTTTTAAAAGCCATTAATTACACTGAGCCAGGCCTTTGGTAGCCGTTGCTGACTGGGTCCATTCGGCAGCGGAGCACTCGTTTTGGTGGCAGGTCCGGGTGCCCCGAGGGCTTCAGACTCTCGCTGGGCTCCAGTGTTGACAGACTTTGGATGGATCCAGAGCAGCTCCTGTGGCCTTGAGGGAGACATGCAAGTAGTACGTCTCCTGGTAAATGACACAAAGGCAATAAAGTTTGATACCTAAACAGCTCACACTCTGCATGCACCAAGTGACTGGAATAAGTCATGCAAATCACATTTTACCACTTCTGTTTGAAGTCAAGGGAGTGCCGTCAGTCTGAAGTCCTTCAGGAATAACTAATGACAATATAACTATCTCGTTTATGAATTCTGTCCTGAAAATGACAGAATTCATGAAGTTTCTCTCCGCTTCATTACTGCGCAGGAAACAAACGCAACGACCGGCACGAAGTGACGGATCCTCCTACCTTCAGATATATGCAGTGATTTCAGGGAGGGGCCGGCGGAGCGGTTCAACAGCGCTGGCCTGAGGTCAATGCTGCAGTGTGGGGCTTTTTTGGGGGCGGGAGACAGCTGGGGCGCTGTGCTCACGGAGGACATGCTGAGAGCATCCTCCGACTCTCCGTCCGTACGACCCGCGTCCTCCCTGGAGCTGGACTCCGGGCTGCTGAGACACACGGCGCTCCTGGGGCCGATTGAGAGCTGCGACGGCGTTCGCCGGAGGTCCAGCAGCGACTTGGCCTTGACCTGAGCAGAGCCGGTTGTTTTGGAGGAGCTATTCTGCTCAGAGGAGTGGGAGGACAAAGACTCCATGCTGCCCATGGGGGTGCTGCTTGGACTGCTGCTGAAAGTGTCACCTATGCAGGGACCAGAGAGGAGGCATACGAGGCCCTCATTAAAATCTGCTGCACCAGCTAATATGAGGTCAAGCTTCCAGAAATGTGGCGAGACAGTGTGTGCAGACGTCGGAGAGATTATTAAAGGCCGCCGACGGGGTTTTGTCAAATGATGGTGTGATGGCCCGCGGCGGTTGGTACTCACTTTCTGCATCTGCCAGGCACAGGGTTGGGGTGTAGAGGCTGCGGGGCTTCCTGGGCCCCGTGGACAGACAGATGGCCCTGCTCCTGCGAGAGCCGAGCTGGCTCTGGGGTTGGGGCAGGGGCACGTTGGGATCCGGAGGCTGGTGGAAGATCTGGAGGTCCAGAAAAAAGCACTGATTACGACACGATCTGTGTATTCCTCACCAGTTCAGACTGGTATTCACATTGTTTTTGAGCTTTGATACAAATATTTTAAGACTCTCACTGTCCGGTATAAAGGTGGGGGACATTTCTCAATTTAATTTCCAGAAAATGTAACATATCTACAATCATGCAATTCGAATTCAGTGCCCCGTAATAGAAGATATATCCATATTACCCACCTGCATGCGGTGTCATGTACAGTGTCTTTTAGTCAAGCATAAAAAAGAAAAAAAAGACAGTGCACATAAATGTGTTCTGTGTGTAGATATTGAAAAAGCTTGTTTCAGAGCAAAAGGCAAATGCAACTAACCTTGCTGAAGTTCTCGATAAGTATCTCCATCACTATGTTCTGAAACTTAATGTTCATCATGGCGGCCACGGTTTCCTCCTGGGAGCGCATCAGGGTGGGCCCAAAGATGACACCCAGGTTGGACACCGTCATCAGGTTGGACTGGCTTTGTGTGGAAACTCTGCAGGTCGAGGACATGGGTGTAAGATGCTGTTCTGTCTCGATAATGAAAACTCTTCACCAAGCGTGACGGTTTCATTCTTTACCAGCGACTGACAGTATTAGAAACACCGACAAATGCATTAGGGTGTACCCGAACTGTGAAAACTATTAAATCCGTCTCAGCAATTTTTATCTTCTCTTTTTTTCTTTTTAAAAGGCTGCAGTGTAACTGATTCATTACAGGAATACGTACGTGACGAGGTGCTTTATAAGCAGCTCCAGCATTTCCTTGTTCCTCTCGGGCAGCTTATGAACCAAAGCATGGACAGCACACACCCGGTAGTTCTGGTCATCTGACTCTGGGGAAAGGCAAATGAATATCAAATGATCAAGCGGATCATGTACCAACACACACAAAAAAGACAATTACCTGACAATTATTGACTTTTAGAATGGTCATATTTTGTATTAGGGTGCCTGTGATCAGAGGGATAGAATACTGTATTGTATTACTATTTTGTCACATTAATGTGCAGCCAATGTGATTAGAAATTAGATTTGATCAACGTGAATTACACTTGTATTTAAATAGAAAAATATCCACTTGATATTGTGGAAAAACAAAAACATAAACATGTAAAATGTAGCTCTTCAAATTCACATTCAACTTGAGACACTATATTCACAGAGGTGTAGAAAAAAACCCTCAAATGACTAGAGATTAAACCAGTTTAAGAGAGCTATGTAATGCATATGGCATGGAGCCATTTCCAGAGACGGACACTTTTTAAATTGGTTCAATCTCTTCTCATTTCACTTTCCCGCTGCCTGGCTGTTGCAACCACAAAGCCATCTCATTCTAAATTAATACATTTGACACGCAGTCCAGTTTAAAACTCAATCCCCTTTCAAAAAGGGGGGACCCAAAATCACAATATGTGAGACAAATTCTATCTGATCTAAATAAATGCAAGCGCACAGAATGTTCTAATCCATATGCGCTACCAAATGGCACGAACACAATTAATCCATAGTTGATCAAACATCTCACAGCAAACAGAAGAAAGGTCTCAAGTTTGACAAAGAATCTCTCTCTCATGTGCAATATTAAAACAATAAATGGTGGAATATGTATGTCGTCAAACTACAGCCCTCATAGTAACTTTGGGTAACTTACTGACAGCCATGATGAAATCTTTGTGGAGCTTGAAGGTCATTAGAGGCTCAGAGAGACACCTGGTGAATGAAGAGAACAGTTGGCATTTACTTCCTGAGTGACATGGGTCTTTTGAATGAGAGTCACTGGCAGCGCACAATGCAGGACAAACACCGGGTAGCTTTCAAAGAGGCATTATGGAGCTAATGATGATTCCTGAAAGAGGACGCCTAGCCGGTGGGGCGAGCTGACCTGAGGTAATTCTTGAGGCCGCTGGTAATAGTTTTGTTGTCCCACGTCTCTGGATCCAGGTCCATATCCACAGGTGCCCTGGATGCTATTGGAAACACATTACATTTTACCACAGTGCGTGAGCTGTACATTTCGTGGAGAAAACCAATACAACCAGACACGCCCTGACAGGCTGCCTCATAAAGCATTAAAAACCCCGTCTGTCTTCCTATGTGGAGAGGCTGGAGAGGAGAATCTGAAATTAATGCACACATACACGTGTGGTGTCTCCCGGAGATGGAGATCAAGCTTGAGGGGGAATTTAATAAATCCTTCAGACATTTCCTGTTCAAATGTACATGCAAACAGGATTACCTTGGATCATCTAATAAAGTAATGACAGAGTAATATGGGACCGGGTGGCTGTTACGCTGTCACGCCACAAGGAGGACCTCTTTCCTCACTCTGCAGGCTCATATTGTGTTTGCTAATGCTCCAGATTCAACATGAGGTGGATGGTGGACAGAAAGAGACGAGCTGTTTATACGCTAAAGCTTTATAAGCTAAATCAGGCATTTGGAAATGACAGAATAATCTATTTATGTTAGTTTTGCTACATGTAATGCTGTATATACGACACAAATAAATACTCATTAAAAAAAGCCTTAACATTGACAATATTTTTAATTTGGGCTCAAGTTCTTTTGAACACAGAGCTCATTAGTCGTTTCTAGTCTGCTGAGCTGTGTAAACACGTTATTTTCTGATTTTAAGGCTACTTACAAAATACTGTGGTCATCAGCTTCTGTACTTTGGAGTTGACCCCTCCAATCCTGTACAGTCCCATTGTATTTAAGCCTACGTGGCAATGAGAGAGAAAAGGAAAGGGTTGGAACAAAGTTTTGCTGTTTAGTTAAGACTTATGCAAATGCAATGCGTTGTCATGTCCACTAATGAAGGAAGCGCATTGATATTCATAATCACAGCCAGGCTGCACTCAGAGATGTAAATGCCTCACCTCTAATCTCCACCAGGTCGATGCATTTCCTTACGAAGTTGAAGCCCGTCTCATTAAGAAATGCTGTAATACAACATGAGAATAAGGTTGACGCGTCAATTACCGTCTGCGTAAAGCACGCACTGTGCATGAGGAACAGGATCTCCCCTCTGTGTTTGGCTCTCACTAATAATGCACAGTCCTTGTGCTGAAAGGCGCCGCCATGTCAGCTGAGTGGGTGTATGTCAAGTTATTGTGTTAATGAATGCAGATGGCTACACGTAACAACGTATGTGTTTGATATGTGCAGGCTGGGGATTTTTATTTAAAGTCTTGGAAAGCTAGATTTACACATTTCAATGATGAAAGGAGATTGGAAAGATATATATACATACAAAATAGAAAAACACACTTACTTTCTTCTTTTTTGCTTAATATAGCTGGCAGGTTGTAAATCTAGAGAAAGTTCACAAAATTATTATTATGTTAACGAGCTCTGGTTAAAATTGAAAAAAAAAAAAATATTCCCAGAAAGAACCGAATTCTGGTTTTCCCAGAGGGTCTGTTAAGCCGTCTGTCCTATTATTAGCACAAGTGGACAGTGGGGTCATGGTTTCTCAAAAAAGAACATAACATGAACCCTCCAGATGAGGGTGCCAGTCACAAATAAGTCAGCTTGGGTATTGTTTTCCCCGTCTAAAAGCAGCAGCCTGCCTCATAATGAATATTTCAAAGACAAACAGGCAGAGTTCCTCACCGGCTCCTTGCCATCCATGGCCTCCAGCCACAATCTTCTGTTGGGCTCGGAGAGTGCCTGCAGTGTCATAACGCCGTGCCTGCAAAGATTTCAGAGAAAAGCTGCTCTCAGTCTGATCTCATTGCCTCGGGGGCCCTGGACAGACCTTGTTTACATTGGATCAGACCACTATAAAAGGACTAGTGCGACTAAAATAGCTCATGTGCAAATGCTTGACTTCAAACTGTGCCCTCGCTTGGCTCGGTGCTTCGCATTCCACAGTTAAAACGCTACATGTGCTTAAGATTAAAGTGATAAGTTTTGATTTGTTTTGGCACCCAACATGCATATAAGACCCTTAACATTTGTTCCTCGGTTCACTCGTGACACGAAGCATTACCTGCAGTCGGTACACAGCACTGTCAACATTATCTGACACTGGCAAACAAAAACAAAGCCCACCCGTAGTGATAGTTAGTGCTAGCATGGAGCCATGTCACGTGGCATGTGTTGCGATTAACGGGGAATATTAACCACACTTTCAGTGTTCACCTCCAGTGGCATCTCGCCATGCAGATAGTTTTGCATTCTTTTCACCAAGTTTGGAGACATCTTCCTCGGACATTAATGCGTCTACCCTTGAAAACAGTGGAGGGAATTACATTTCTGATGCTCACAACACTGAAAACATTTCAAAGATTCAACAGCGACACCTTTTTTTCATTGCCATGAGCAGCACAAATTAAATTATAATCACTGCGTAAATGTGTGCAAATAAAATAAAATTGTTCGCATGGCCGAATACTCTTTCGTAATTTGTGTGAACCAACCCTTTAAAAGGAGAGTTTGCCAGAATCCGGCGGGGCTATAGGTGTAACAGCATGTTTATTATAATGAGGATGAATGGATGAGCTTGAAGCCGACTGGAGCTTGGCCCACACTGTCCTTGTGGTTGGAACAAGCACCTTGGGGCCATCGCCCGTTTATGATAAATGAGATGCCCTGCAAATAAACTGCAGTTATTGTCCGTGCTCAGCAACACCACGCCAAGGGTGAGCGGGTGCCGCCGGCGCCGTGCAACAATAACGCACGGTGATGAGCTAGCTCTATATTCTGGAGCACACGTCCCGATAATGAGCTCATTCCGAGCCCTCATAACTCGATCAAGCCGGCCATCGTTCATCAGAATGCTCTTGAAGGCATTTGATCTTTGGCCAAACCCTCATCCCGTTATCAGAGTACCGCGCAAAATACAAATCCGTTATGAATGTTCCCACTCCGCAAAAAATTGTTAAACTTCTGAAGAGAGGCGAAATTATCAATTGATTCTCAGGAGGACGTAAATCAATGTGTTATTTGAGTAATTGCAGGCAAGTAGAAATCATTTTGGAATATGTCTGTGTCCTTAAGCCCATATTGACCAAGTGATTTTGTGAAGCGCCAAGACGACAGCATTTCATTAGAGGGTTCGGGTTAGAGACTGAGCGGGTGACACAAGTAGCAGCGCACATGCAGCACATGCAACTGCCCCGAGAGGGCAGCACTGGTCAGTTCACATACCGGACTTTATAGAAAAACTGAAGTGGCCTGAAAAGAGTTCCACGATAGATGTCATTTCTACATTGACATGAACAGAGAGAAAAGACGGACTGGGTAAATATCGATGTTGTGGACACACAACAAACAAGAGCCTGGGAAGGAGGGGACTGGAGGGACGTGCAGGAGACAAACAGAGCTGAAAACATCTGGTACACCGGGAGTCTTTGAAGATGTTAATCAAACCTGAACGGGTCTTGCAATGCTGAGTACTCTCATGATGATCTGGGTTAATTGCCACAATATCAATTGGGTTCAACAGGACACACAATGCATGAGAACAAGAAAATCCCCACGTGCACGTCCTCAATCTTCAAATAGGTTAGTTGTTTAAAAACTAAAAACATTATTTTTCTGTAGGGTGACTTTTGCTTTGATAGATAGTTGTATGCAAAAACTGCGGTATTTTTCAACCAAAATATCGCATGTTTTGTGTGTAAGTGACATTTAAATGGGAACTAAGGTGAACGTTGTACCGGCAGCTGTCAATCGAGCTGAGAGGGCATGTAACGTTACGTCCACTACAAGTGCTTGTTTTTGCCACTGAGAGGCTTGGAATGTTATTATAAGTGTAACATTATGGAAAGTACCCTACAGAGAAATACAACCAGTGTATTACAAGGGTATCAAGAGACCACTTGATTGACACTTCAGACGGGGGGAGGAGAGACTCCAAACGTTTACATTATTGTCCCTATTAATCAGTTAGACACAAAAACATGAAAAATAGGGTCCAAGTTGAAAAATACCAAAGTTACCCTCAAACTTCAAAATGTATAATTACTAGAGTGATGCCATGGCGACTATCATTATTTACACCACCGCACCGCAGCATGCTGATTCGATCTTTTCTCCAACACGCCGTTCCAACTAGTGATGGAAGACAAATGTCGACATGCTAGAGGTGGTGGTGATTATTATGTTTACTGGATGTTTTCAGTCCATGTAAGTGTGGAGACCTTTTTGGGAACACTTGTTTGATCAAACAGTCACAGACCTCTCCATCACTTCGATATCAAAGCAGAAACGCTTGTCGATGGAGTCCGTTTTCCTCCGAATGCAGGACTTGAGCTTGAACATCTCCGCCTGGTTCAGGACGAGACCGTTCTAAAAGATAAACATACCGTATCAATCAATATAAATAGGAATACAAAAAAAAAAAAACATTTGAATGCACTCGTGAAGCCTTTATCTTTGATTCTTCCCTTCATGCACGTCTAAAAACAGTAGTGCAATCATCTGATTAGTAAATGCAAAAGTTTGTTGGCAGGTGGTTGATCTAATACACAATGACATAATTATAACTGGATTATTTGATCTATATGAAGTCTCGAGAAGTTTTCACTCATATTTAAGTGCAAATGCTTGAAAATGAAGTGAATCTGTTTCGTTGATGTGTACAAAACAAGACACACACACACACACACACACACACACACACACACACACACACACACACACACACACACACACACACACACACACTCTTTGTAATGGGGTTATTTTCATTCCTCATGTCCCCTTTCTTGTTATTTGTGGATTTTGTTGTCTTTGAACCATTTTTGTCCACCTTGAGTTAACAAGTCTTTTGTTTTCTGTCCTGTCATCTTGATTTCTCTTTATTCCCCTCTGAGGCGAAGCATCCGCATCAGCCACGAGGGAGTTCTTCACTTCGCCCACACAGGTGATTCGTGCTCAGGCATCTGTACGTGCAACTAAACTGAACCAAAACTCAAACTAAACTACCTGTTTAGCGGCCGCTTTACTTTCAGTGTTGCTCATGGTGAAGGTCTTGCTGCCTTTCTCGTATGTGCAGTAGTGACGCGTCCAAGTGCATCCCAGGGGACCTAAGACACAAACACCAACAACACACAAGTGCTTGAGACTAAATATTTTTCTCTGAATCACAGGCTTTTGGAAAGACTTCTGAAAATCAATTTGCAATTAAAGTGTGATGAATCAAATGTTGTTTATCGCTGCTGATAAAAATCTACCATTTGGGCATCTCCCCTCCCCCCCGTGTTTGAGAGCACATCAAAGTGAATCGGTAAACAGGATGAATTATGAGCTCTGTGCGAGAGGATCTCCTCTGTAGAGGCCTGGGAAAGCTCCAGACATGTTTATGGTGATGGATGTAAAACCATGCACTTATAAGTGAGGTCTGAAGGGGGCTCTGACTGGCTTGGAGCCCGGCTACAAAGACTCACGTTTCTCCTGGACGTACAGGAAGCCTTCCATCGTCCACTGGCCTGGGGGTTTATAGTCCTGATCTGCAGACCGTATCCTCTTCATCAGCTTCTCCACTTCCTGCTTAGTGCTCACAAAGTTGTTTCGGGTCTGCGCAGGATTGGATTGTAATTGCATTAGCGGAGGAAGTCTTGTGCGACTTCATTTCTTTCCCTGCAGTTTCTCATCTCAAGTACCCCTTACTTTGCCTGCATCAAGGCGCAGACTGAAACCAACAAAGCAAAACACGTCAACCGATGATAAATGCTTCACATTTGTGCAACGGCGTGAGGACACCTGGGGGAAAGAACACATTGGCAAACTGTTTGGAAGTACAAGACGCAGCATCCAATTCCAAAACAGTGGATTCATATTGGAGGAATACACTCGAGGTGATACAAATTCAGGACTCAATCGTTAGCGCTCCCCGGACACCTCTTTTTTTTATTAGTTTTTATTTAAAAAGGTCAGTGTGAGGCTGTCTCATATCCCCTGCTACAGAGATGCTGAGACAGCCTCACCTTGTCCAGCTCCTATTAGAGCCCTCTGCATCTGAGGACATGGAGAGAGGGTCACGGGAGTGGAAATTGTCAGGGCAACGGCGCTGACATTTTGGGTCAGAGCGAAATTTGAGCCCTCAGGCTGCGAGTGGTGAGGTCATGGTGATGGAAAGGAGAGGGCACAGCAGCTGCTGTAGTTTTACACTCAGTTCTACCTCTATTTTCTTTTTCTTGACACAGTACCATTAAATGGCCTGCAGTAACTGCCTGCAATACAACACTCTGAAGATATTGATCCTCAGTGCCGCGCAGAATCTCATTTAATAGCACGTCTATCCATTTTGTGAAAACTCTGGCTTGTTATATTGGGGTATGATAAGCTGCAGAATCTGATTACGTGGCCAGCTGCCTTTGTGTGCAACCCCCGAGGTGTTGAGACTTACGTTCTGTAGGTTGAACTGGAGCTGCTGTTTGTACGGCTCAAACTCGTGAGCCAGCTCGTATCCTTCGTGGTAGAACGTAAACAAACCCTGAAGAAAGGCCAGGAGCTGGAGAGGAACGATATGTGATTTAGAGAGTTACTTTAGAGCTTGATTACTAATTCACAGGAGAGAGCACATTTAAAAAGAAAAAAAGGAACAATGCGACATAAAACGTTCCATTCTCAACACCAAAAATGATTATCACCACTATAATCACACAATTATCATTCAGTCTCTCTAAAACTTGGAGAGTTCTGTCGTGATTTGTATTGTTAAACACTGGATGTAATTATAATACCGTCGCCAAGAATGTGCCCAATTGGCTTTGATTCTGTAAATGTCACACTCTGTGCATATCCACTTTTGGAGTAAAACTCTAATTATAATATACTGTACATGTTGGAAAAAGTAATTAATTCATTATTAAACATATTGTACTTTGTAGCAAAATTTATTTGGAAATCTGATGAAAATTTTATATTTTCATCTAGATGCACTGGCTAGTATACATGATGAAAACTATAAATAACAGGAAAGTTTCAGAAAGTTTTATTTCTGGCAGATATTGATCTTATTTTTTGTATAACGCACAAACATCCTTGACCATTGTGTGTGTGTGTGTGTGTGTGTGTGTGTGTGTGTGTGTGTGTGTGTGTGTGTGTGTGTGTGTGTGTGTGTGTGTAGCAGATCCCATCTCTAACATGGGGGAGCCCACAAACATGGAGCTGGTCTCAGCTCCTTAGACAGAACCACTGATTTTATTCCTTTGATGAGGTGTGAGTCTCGGTATATCAAGTGTTCAAGGATGAACCATCTTATCAGTGGCCAGATTCATCACTTGGCAAGGTTGAGCCGTGTCATTTTTCCCCACCACTACCTACCTGGGGCCTGGAGATTTACATTTCTGGCCCGGGTTCTGGGTGAGCTTCCAGCGGATGTAAACAAATACGAGTCTATATATTATTTTATTTTTTTAAACATTCTCTTTGCTCCGATCTCACATTACCAGCCATTTAAAACCGAGAGAACTCAATGTGTGCTGGCAACTTCTCTGCTAAAGATGTTAGAATTGACTCCACATATCTGGAAGGCGGAGGCTTTGATTTGCACTCACACTGTTTTGTTTTACTTGACAACAACCACTTGATCTAATTTTACCCACTACCTTCCACAAATGGATTCGACTTTATTACAGATAATTTGGAATGAAAATGACAAATGTATGGAATATACAAGCATATATATATATATATATATATATATATATATATATAAAATTTATATATATAATATATATATATATATTTAATATTTATATATATATATATAAATTAAAACGCCACTTCCATCAGCAGTAAGTAAAACCATTCTGTGCTAATCTTTTAACTACATATATAGTAAAAAGAAGGCAAAGCAATTACTGCATCTTCAATATGCATTCAGCACTAACTGAGCGCAGAAAGATGCAAAACTGATACTTTTCTTACCGGCTCAACAAACTCAAATTTCTTCTTCTCTTGCACTTCTTGTATTTTGAAAACATACTCAAGGGACGCATCATAGAAGAGTTGCCTCTCCTTATCAATCTGCGTGTCAGCCTGAAAACGAGCAAACAAACTGGGGGTTATTGCCACAACACGGACGCGGGTCAAAGAGGGAGAGCCCTGTGTGGGCCGAGAGCTAATCCCCACCTGGAGACTGTGTGCACAAACAATGGCTTTATTCTTCTAAAACCGCATTATTCAAAGACATGTTTGGAGATCAGGAAAATTTGTTTTGCTTTTTACCTCCTGCAGATATGCCTCCTTCTTTTTGGATGATAAGCTGAGGTGCCTCTCAAGCGTGGAGTAGTATTTCTCCGTCTCCTTATCGAATTTCTTCTTCCCCTCCTAAACACGGTCCACAAGACACATGAAAGGGATTGAACATCAGCAAAAAAAAAAAAAAAAGTGTCATACAGTCACCTGATGTGGGGTGTGCGTGCCTGAGCTGCCACTAGGTGGGAGTCAAGGTACGTTTTCACGTGCCTGTTCGCCACATGTCATTTAAAATTCCTGTCGATAGATTATCACAGGTCATAAAGGGGGCATATGACTGTAATGACGAGTAGACAATGTCGGCATGGTCAATAAGGACTATTCATTATCAATGGGGCAATAAACGTCATTCAACTCGCAGTGCCCGAGATGGGGACATGGGTTCACAGAAAAGTGTATATCATCAAGGATTGCTGTTACTTGCTTCTTTTTCTCCGCCTGCAAAGAGTCACAGGACCAAGATTAAGAAAGGGTGTCCCAGGAGGAAGGAAATGGGCTTTCTAAAAAATAAATAAAATGCATTTGGATGAAGATACTGAACATTTCACCCCCCCCTCAAAAAATAAAATAAATAAAAAATAAAAATCCACTTTGCAGGTTTTAATCCAACTCTGCCCAAGCAGAGAGGCCCCGTCTGCGCGTGGGCATTCAGGTGTCTCATCTGCATGTTTGACCTGTAAACCAAGCGTTGACCACTGAATGCCCATCTTGCTGTGCAAACATTCACGAAGGTGCTAGTGGAGGGCACGAGGGAGGGGAAGTGCGAGGAAACGGCCAATGTAACCAGATCCTGCTTGTTTGTTTTCATTCCCATGGCCCTGAAATTTAGCAAGTCTAATCTACGAGCTACTGATATGACCTAGAAGACGGTTCTGCCTCAGCAACCCACACAGCAGTTAAACACACCGGTAGAATTCACCACGAGACACTGTAACCCTCCTCCATAACCATTACAAGCACAGCGGGAAAAATCAATAGATAATTTCATGTGGTAGTGTCTTATTTCCATCTTTCTTGTCATGTCTGGCCCAGGAATGATCTTTGTGTAGGGAGGGAAAAAAATAAATTAATACAAATCAATTGCCCACTATTCAGGAACAAAGTGAAAATACACAGGTGGATGGTAAAACAAACGTATGATTAAATATATGATATCACTCTGACAGGAAATACATTTCCCTTTAGGATTGAGTGTTTTTTTATTAGAGAACAAAAAGGATCTGATTGTGACTGCTGTTTGACGTGACATTATGTTGGGAGCATGCATGCAAGCCCTGAGGAAAACAACAACACCCCTCCACACACACACACACACACAACCACCCACCCACCCACCCACAGGCTCACATTAAATTAAGAGCTTTGGGTTTAGCTGAGCCCCGTAGTCACAGCAGGAATCTCCCAGCGCTGCTGACCAGTGTGAGCGTGCCAGAAAACTCCTTGCAAACCCCCACCTGAAAAAAAAACCCTCCTCCGTACGTCTGGACTAACTCTTTCATACTTACAGAGAGTGGGGAGTGAGTCAGAGCTGCAGTGAATCTGTGAGGCAGAGCCAGCCTGATTAAGTCACCCATAGTGTCCTGCCTTTGTTTTGATCCAGGCAGGACGTGTGTAAACTGGCGCTACCCTAATGATACCCTTGCAGAATACCAGGTGTTTGTTGGCTTGTCCATGTGGTGAACCCCCCCTCCCTGGATATGTTTGTGCAATCAGAGTGGAATATGAGCCCAATTCAGACTCCACAGACTCTCCCAGAGATGGAGGGAGCGGTGCAGGCGAAGGCTTTGAAGCCCAGAACGTGGCGGAAGAGGACATGGATGTGAATGTGGATATATATATATATATATATATATATATATATATATATATATATATATATATATATATATATATATATATATATATATATATATATATATCCCAAAGTGCACACGAGGAGGGAGTTTGTGACACAAACTAATGCCAGCCCCCCCGAAGTAATCAGCTGGCTGGCAATGGATGAACCGAGGCACTTCCCAACACTCTGTGGTGCGCAAAACACACATGAACCTGGCACTTGGGAGATTTCCTCGTCTGATTGCTTTGTTCGCCCTCATGAATAAATCAGATTCAGGAAGAAGAAGAATATTCTGATGCGGACTCCTCAGTGGTGAAAATTCAAACCGGCACATCTCGCTGTTTAAGAGCGCTTTGATGCCAGCTGTAGTGTGGGTGAGTTTGCTAATTGCTAATACGACGGTCTCAAAAGGTGGAGAGAAACTGCGGGCGGCTTTCCCTCCGGCCATCAGGTGTTGCTCAGCCTGCTGAAGAAAGGATGCTGAGAACAGGCACGAAGATGGCAGGAGGAGCATGTGGACACTGGCCATGCATCGCCAGTTTTGACACTGGCCCTAACGAGCCCCAGGGCCATCATTTCTGAGCCTCTCGTCACCATGGCAACAGATGTAAGCAGCAAGGGAGTTGAAAACATGTCTGTGTCTGTGTCTGTGTGTGTGTGTGTGTGTGTGTGTGTGTGTGTGTGCAGAGGAGAAAAGCCCCGGATACCACACAACACGATCACAATACACTTCCTCACTTCCGTCAGACATCAATGGCTTGCGAGACACCGCCACATGTACTCTCCGACATGAAAGGGGGGGACTCTGCAAACCTACCTGTAAGCGCTCATTAGGGAAGGCTAATTGATGCAGGGGTCCAGAATGGCGATTAAATAGCAATGGCCGGCATATTTTGATGCTCCGCCACACATGAGCTGGTCCTGCTTCCACGTGGGGAGGAGGATGAGGCAGGAAGAGCACAAGGCTTCAGCCCGAGTTCAGCTACTTCGCTGCCGAGCCAAGAAAGTGTCTCCCTCCTCACCTGAGATCCCACTTCCCGAGAAGGCATCACAGACAGCAAGAAGTTGGCCAATTAACATGGAATAATTACAAACATCTGCTTCTGAGGAGTTGAAAAACAAATCCGACGACTTCTAAAAATATCCGTATTTAGTGCGAGGCAAACTGCAATGCTTGGGTCTGAAAAATGAATATTTATCAGTCCCTCTGCTCTCTCTGACACATGATGTACAACATCTAAAGTAGTTCAAATAAAAGTACAAAAGCCCCGTATACGACTCACACTTTGCTGGTGAACAATGATCTTTCCTTTGTGTTTGATCTGAGGCTAACTCTGAAGGTCGGAGCAAAGCTGCAGCGAGAATAAAAAAAGAGGATATCTTCATCCCAGGTCAGCGATGACTAAGGCGCTCCCTCACACGGCCCTAACTATGTTCGAGGTGACAGGAAGTTATCTAATCTTCTCATAATGTTCAGTTCAGAGTTAGAAATGAGATGCACACTGGAACCGAACAGTGTCCTAACTTGGGAGATGTACTAACAGTTGCTGCTTTGAAGAATAAACACGAGATTCGGGTCTCATTCTCACAACAATTGAAGGACAGAAAGATTTACAGGAAGGGTTCACCACACAAAAAAAAGAAGGCAATGCTGTGAAACTTGAGCACTCATCCTTGTGTTCATTGTCACACCAGAGAACTGTGAAAACACTGTAAGAAAATACGACAGTGTATTTAATCAGACTATGTCAGCTCATCCATCAAAAATTATACATTATGGTGTAGATAAAAGGTTATTATATGGAAACTGTCCTTCAAAAAAATACATGTAATAACAAACTGCCATGACAACTAGAATAACACAATGACACTATCTGTCCTTAAGAACCAATCATCTCTTTTGAGGATTATGGGAAACCATGTCATTGTTTCAAAATGACACATAATAAAAACACTGCAGACTTGCTATACGTTCAGCAACCCTGTCTCCTAAAAGTTACATTCCCCCAGAACTAATACGCATTCCCAATTACGTTTGATCAGAAACGTATCTCCTCCCTGATTATGTTTGTGTTTGACGTATTACAAATACGTTTATAATCGTGTGTTTGTGTTATTGTTTTCTTGCTTTATTTAAGCATATTTTAATTTTTAAACTCTGCGGAGAAAAAAGAAAAGAGGGGCGGGGTGAGGCCAGTGACAGCCGGCCAGTGAGAGCCGGCCGGCCCGGGTCAGGCGCCGCCCGCACCGGGAGCCCGAGAGCCGGGAGGCGAGCACCGGGGGGACCAGCCGCACCGGGAGGCTCGGGGCTCGGTCTTCAGACGCTTGGCGTCGCCGTCGGTAACAGCCTCCTTCGCGCCGGCTCCGGACTTCTCTGAGTCGGGTTGCAGCCCAAAGTGTGTGATAAACTCCATCTAGTGCAGTAAACCACTGCGATCATCAGCAGACACTCGGATCTCTGTGGTCACATCAAGTGCAGTATCTGACGTGAAAAATATTCAAACGGGCGGAAGGAGTAACGGGACCCAACATCCGGTTTTCAAAATACTAGCTGATCTTAACTGTACTGGTCTTACAGAAATATTGTAATAAGTCAAACACAATGTACTGCTACAGTTAAGATGTTTGGATTTGGTCAGAAATATTCTGAACACATTCATATCAGTTAGTATTTTGAAAACCGGATGTTGGGTCCCTGCACTAGATGGAGTTTATCACACACTTTGGGCTGCATTCACAAACAACCCGACTCAGAGAAGACCGGAGCCGGCGCGAAGGAGGCTGTTACCGACGGCGACGCCAAGCGTCTGAAGACCGAGCCCCGAGCCTCCCGGTGCGGCCGGCGCCTGGCCCGGGCCGGCCGGCTGTCACTGGCCGGCTGTCACTGGCCTCACCCCGCCCCTCTTTTCTTTTTTCTCCGCAGAGTTTAAAAATTTAAATATGCTTAAATAAAGCAAGAAAACAATAACACAAACACACGATTATAAACGTATTTGTAATACGTCAAACAAAAACAAAAAAACAATAAAACTAAAATACGTGTATAATCAACATACGTGTTTAATCAACCTATACGTGTATAATCAACGTATGTGTAATACGTCAAACACAAACATAATCAGGGAGGAGATACGTTTCTGATCAAACGTAATTGGGAATGCGTATTAGTTCTCGGGGAACGTAATTTTTAGAAGACAGGGTTGGTTCAGCATCTTTACTTTTGATCAGTGCTGTATGATGTCGCCGTTCGCATAGTAACTCATTCTATACATTCTGCTTTTGCAGCAGGCAGGAAGCTGATCTATTTGTAGAGGACGGCTGCTGCCTTCAAACAGGTAGAGGCCAACCTTTCAGTGTACCGCGACTGCCTCGTGGAATTCTAGCAATCGGGAGAAAACGTAATTAGATTGTGACACAGTTAGATTAATGGCATTTATTATGTATCGACTAAGGCACAACAATGGGGTAGACATGAGAATAATGGAAAGAAATATGTTTATTCATGCATTTTTGTTGTTTTCCGCAGCGCAACGTTTGAGTCATCCGCACTGCTGTCACCTTAATTTCTATTATTTTCTCACTGTTATTAGGAGTTTTCAACGCGAATGCTGTTCGCCCGTCTTGTGTGAGCATTTATTTTGGTGTATTCTGTGATATACTAAGCGACAGTCTGACAAAATGTAGTATGCAACATGAATCGGAATAGGCCAACGGGGGCCACACCCTGTGATGCATTGGTCAAATCAATAGTCGATTAGCGTTCGGCTAGTTTGTCGACTAAATAATAATTAAAGTAATTACGTGTAAGATTGGAAGGTTTCTTTCTTTGGCACCACAAAACCTTATCAGCAAAAGACTTTTGTAAAACAATAACGCAATGCAAATTCCACCAAAAATATATCTTAAGATCACCCAGACCTATTTTATTTCAAGAGACAGATAGAATGGCTTTGAGTCACTTGCATAAAATAGGTACCTACTTATCTACCACAACTTCCCAAGGTTATTCAAAGTAATATAAATATTTTTTGTGTGATTGAAAAGTTTTAGTGTCGCCCACAGCTGGCGAGCATACCTCCATGGCACTTGAATCGATCCCCCTTTACTCCGTCCTGCGTCTTGGGTCGCATACTTTGGGATTTTCTCCGCCTCTGGAGACCATAACTCGCCAAGAATCATCTCATGTCTGTGCACCTTTTGTAGGACAAGGACAGCTCAAATTATCGTGGCCATCTGACTCCCATCTGGGTCTGTTTGCACTAATCACACTCAGCCAGTGAGGGCCCCCTATGGTGCCCCGAACGTTGAAGACCCTTGAAAGGGAGCAGGAATGCCACCCACCTTGGTATTTTCTTGAGGAAGACTCCCTGGGTTTTTTTTTTTAATTTAAAAGGCCATTAAGAAACATTGCTAAACACACACATAGAAAAAAAGAAAAGTGTGAATCAACTTTAGGCCTCTGATAATTGATCAGTCTGTGGAGGAACAACCAGCATTGCAGTGTGAGAGCTCAGGCCCATGGTTGAGGCATTTTAGTGGATGACTGAACAGTAGATGTACCCTGAAACCAGGTCAGATTTTCATTCTATTTTCAGTTCTAAAGGCATCGTTCTTTGCCTGGGAAACTGCCAGCCCACCACAAATGCATCTGAAACTGAAAATACATCTGAAAAAAAGAGAAGAGAAATGCCGGTTTGGCAGCCAGCACATGTGGTGAGTCCATGTTCCAGTGAAAATACACAAATGTTTGATTTCTCAAAGCCTCCTTGCTGTGCATTTGCTAAACTCCGCTCAAAGTTTGAGGGTTTTATTCCAAAACATTTTCTGCTTCAGCCTTGTGTGAAGCAGACTGTGCCTAATATGTCCTGCAGTGCTGCAGTCAATCTGCTGGTGTGTTATGGCCGTGGAAGTGTTGTGCTTGTGCCTCTGAAGCTGATACACTGGTACGTAACCTCGGTGGGATTACTCGCGCTGCATACCCAAATAAGGCAAAAGCTCCCCCGTTTTTGTCCGTCTGACGTTCTCAGACGTGAAGCGCAGTAACTGGAAGGGTCAGGCAGCCTGCGGATCTCTGCAGATTCTCGGAACAGTGGAAAGTTGCTCTGCCACTCGTGATGTCTGCCTTTTATCTCACTCTGGTTTGGGCTAATGTTCAGCGAGAGGGGGCGGCGGGGGGATGGGCCGTAGGAGGAGAGAGCCATTAGGAGGAAGTGGTCGGAGGAAATAAGAGGTAGTGGGAGTGATGGGGGCTGTGGCTTTTAAGGAACCATTTTATAAACATAGCGAGTCGGCGCAATAACACTGAGCATAGTGATTGTGGAGAGAGAGAGAGAGAGAGAGAGACAGAAATGGCAGCAGAATGTGCCGTTTCATTACGGTAGATGCGTGTGATGGTTGAGACATGAAGCGACGATGGTTATTTAGTCTGAGGCAGTAGAAAAGGAGAGTGATGGATGTTCACACCTCAGCACCAAGAAGTGCAGTAGAAATGACTACTTTTGCAGACCAGCGGCTGTCAAGTCCTGTTAAATAAATCAAGATGGATGAGGAGTGAGACTTTGAGGCTGGAATGTCCCTCACAGGGTTTGAGGCTTGTGTAAAGATGTGCAAATGATTCACAGAGTCCGGCGGAGAGTTAGCAGCAGACTCAGGAACTCAGTGGGAGATCTGTGTAAGGGCTTGAGTTCTACCAACGCGGTCATGTGTGATCTCATCAATGGAGAGACCACAAACAAGCTACTGCACTTTCATTTTATGCCTTTGCGTTGGCCGAGAATGAAAGCGTAGCTTGTAGCGAAAAGCCCACACTGTTCTTTGCAGTCACCGACAACAGATCCACTGTGGAGCGGAGACGCCTCCAAGCAGCACAGTGCCGGACCCCTACTGATATCAATCCACTATAGCCAATAGGTGAGAGAGGAATGCTTTGCATGCAGTTTTACAGTAATCTGATTACAAAAAAAAACTGAATGCATTGCATTAGATACTGTAAATGTATGGTTCAGATTAGAAATGCATAAAAGAACGAGTTAATCACACAGAAGTGAAACAAGTGAGAACAGCAGACTGCACACTTACACTGATGATATCTCACACATCTTAATATCTTTTAATATCACAGTCGCAAACTGATGTGTTTATTCATACACACATCAGTCTAATTAAAACACTTCTTCTGACAGCGTAATGTTTGACTTTAATAATATACATACTGTAGAGGGGTGAGGCTAAGAGGCGAGGGTGTCAGAATTATTGTGAATTATCCTGCGCAGTTCAGTTGCTAATAGCGCGTGCCGTGTCTCGCGCCTCTTACCTTCGCAGCGCCGATTTGCTCCTTCCGAAATTTTTCCAGGGGAGTAATCAACACATCATCGGCATTCTGAATCTGAAATGAGAAATAAGGGAAAAAACTAAGTAAGACGGAGAGATGTGATCTGATCAACTGTACCTTTACGAATGGTTCAAAACGATATCTAGACCCGGAATGTATCACAAAATCTAGTAGTGAAAAAAAATAAAAGACTACTAATCCAGTAGTCATTCGGTTTTATTACAAAGGTCTTGCTTTCACCAATGCGCCAGAAAGTGTATGACACACAGGAAATCATAGCCCTGAGAGTTATCCAGCCTGAGTCAAATACAGATGCATTGGGTCCAAACACAAGTGGAGGAGAGAGCAATCGCATTCATTAATATCTCCTGAGCGTGTGGCAATGAACAATGTGCTGCCGTGAGGCACCCAGGACGAGTACAGCAGAGATAAGAGATAGAGCACTCAACAATGGAAGAAAATGGAGCCGTTTTATGTGAGCTGTGAAGCACCGGCGTCGTCAGACCTTGCTGAATTATGACACGGCACAGCAGATGAGGGAGCTCTACAACTGCAGACTGCGATGCATTTAAATGTTTGAGGTATGTCCTCACACATTGGTGACCTCTCCTGCGTCTTGACTGGAGTAAAAAGAAGGGAAAAAAAGGTCTCTGTTGGAGCCTCCACCTTCTCATTCCAGACAGAAACAGATTAGGGGAGATCTATCGCGCCAATTACAGTCTGCGCCCAATCCTTTGCGGGCGAGCGTTTCGGAAAAGGTGCCATTAAGGTGCTTCTGAATTCCCCCCGAAGATGGGCTATCAGCCACCGAGATCAGATGACATCAGACCGGCTGGGGCTGCTCTACGGGAGGCACCGTCACAAACGACATGGCTCTTTGGTTGATTTAAGGTGTTATTCTGTGTGCTGAGTGTATGTGATAAACTAAAGGGCTGAGCTCCATGATACAAGCACTAATTTAGAGGTGTCGGCGCAAACGGACTGTCAGTTTCCCAGCTACAGTCCCCTGAACACACGCCGTCTCGGGGATGTTTTTTTTGTTTTGAGCCGTTAATCACGACGCATTTTCATTGTCCCAAAATAACCCTGTCAGCTCCATCGCCCAACCGGAACGAGTGGCTTCAAAAGGAAGCTACAATCTCTCTGAAGTCCGCGATGTCTCCATCTCTTTTTACATGGAATGCTGTGGGATGTTGTGAGCTTGTATTGTAAACTCCTAGCTTTGTTGTAATGATTTAATTTATTAATTTAATTAAACCGTGGTAATTGTGGTCCGTCAAATATAGACGTTTCACACTCACAACCACAACCTTGTTTGGATTATGGTGGTTAGACTGTATTACAACTGGCAATATTTTCGGTCTAATGCCGTACACTACATTTACTCTATAGTGAGCAGTAAACTGAGATTTCACACATCATGAATTTTCATTGTGCGCCATCACTGGAGGGTGCAATGTTGCATAATGGTCGTTTGTGCTTTGAGAAACAGCCTAGTGTTGCATTGACTTAGCAAAACGTGGTGCACAAGCAGCTGGTTTCTGTTCCATGTTGGTCCTTTTGATTGTGCAGACATTTGATAACAAATTAACAAAAAACTAAAGTGAGTGAAAGTGAAAACCTGCTGAAATGATTCATTCATCAAGTAGAAATACCAAACATTTTGTTTCAGATCACTGTATTGTATTACTGTATCAATATTTGTAGTTTTCGAAACTTTTGACAATTACAGACAGTTATTGGACAGATAGAAAAGATAATCAACAAGAAAAGTGCATTCAGCAGAGTGCTGCCCTCCCAAACAAAGTCTCAATTGTCCCTCCCGGCTCCCCGTATAGTCAAGATGGCGGCGAATATAACAACAACTGGGGTCTTGTATCGGGCCTAGCATTTGACAAGCAGAAGGAAGACAATGACAATAAACCAAGGCAATCTGGTTACAAGTGACACTCCATTAGGAGCGTGGAGGGCATTTAGCGGTCATCAAGTCTAGCTGGTATAATCCTCCAGTCATATCGAAGTCATCATGTTATCTACTGAGTCAACAGCAAGAATTATACGACTCTGTCAGTGTGATAATGTAATTTCCTCTGCCTTATCTCCCATGCTTTCAGTCTAATTGAGCCTGCAGCATTACCCTGTTTTAAATGTAGATTTCCAATATTCACGCCGTACTGTTTTTCATTTTCAGTTCAATAGACAGGCCTATTAAATATACAGCACTGGAAGCCTGTGGGATTATGATCTAATATTTAGAATTGAATGAAAGCATGTTAGTTAAATTATTTCCGAATGTTACCGGTATCTGCAATCTGGATGTTTTAGGACCACAATCAGGCTTACATTTACAGTTTAAATTGTTCATTTGAAATGGATTAACAGTAAAGTGCCGGTGGAGGGCAATTAACGAGCATCCCATCCAAACCAATGCAGAATATAGACAAAAGGCATTTGCGATCAGCATGTCAAGATACGAGAGGCTCAAGATTTCAGATAACTTAATTTCCAATAAGCCAATTCAGATACGTATATTGAAAGAGATCAACTTATTCAAGACTCAATGGATCATTTCAAACTGGCATTGTGCCGAATGCCCTCAGCAACAGCCTCTCTAAACAGGATTTAATCCATATGAGCGAGCACAGTGCAATGCTTGAAAAGATGCAATAGTGCTAAGCAATTTCCATTCAAGATAGGGGGAGGAATGCCAATGTGCTATATTCCCTTTGCTCCTGCTTTTACCCGTCCAAGTATCAAGTGACGCTCGGAGGTTAATTTGCGGAGACAGATCAGGATGACACCAAGGCCAGATCACATTGAATCGTGAAAAGCATAATTTATCCTTTGAGATCTTTAAAATCCGTTTGAAGGCGAATATCTCCAGTAAACAGTTTGGAAACACAGCAGCCTTCTCCGCCTCTTTCTATCCACGAGAAATGCACCGATGTGTATTACACTTTTTTTTCCCATATCTTTTCCAACACATTCAGTACAATCTGAAAACAAAATCTCTTCACATTTCCCTCGCTGAGGAGCTGACAGAAAACCGACAGCCAGGTGAGCCCTTGTTCATCAGTTCATCGGCGCTTCGACGGCACATTTTTTCGGACAGACTCTTGTTGTGCGTTCTGGAAAGGTTTACATTATACATGCATATTGTGTTTCGGATCTATTACAATGGCTTCCGGTGCAAACACTGTAGGTTGTACGCGTCAGATTCATTCTGAGGGGATGTGTTTATGCAATTCCGTTCTCATAAGCCTATAGGTTATAATCATTATAGCATTTAACTGTGAACGGCTCTGCCTCACTGCTTACAGTATGTAAGTCTATAACTGGGTAGTAAATAACTTTTATAGGCTTTTTGCCCGTTCCATTTTGACAATGTCCTCACAATGAAAAAGCCAGCTTAATGCACCTAAAGCCCTGCTGCCTCACTGCAAATCAACTGACTCCCTCTGTGCACACACACACACACACACACACACACACACACACACACACACACACACACACACACACACACACACACACACACACACACACACACACAGAGTTGCTGCTGTGTTTTGCTGGTTGAAGAGGCGTCATAAAAGCTTGCTCGGTCACCATGCTGCATTCAAATGAAAAAGCACTTTTTTTACTGTTGTTTGGCAATTTCACACTTGCATACAAAAACCGAGCAAATGTGGATCCAGGCGGAGGAGAGAGTTCTGGAAAAAGGCCGGTCTGTGTTTTACATTTCAAATCTGCCAACTATGAGAATTAGGTATCAGCCAACACTATTATCATGATTATTATTGTTAATGAATAGAAACAGCCATATCATCAACAAGTTTCGTCGACAGGTAAAGTGAGTAACTGAAGTGATGAGGAGACAAGAGGGGAAGAAACACCAATATTTAGCCTCAGCAAAGATTAATATAGACCAGTGGTTCTCAAACTTTTTCTGTCACACATCACTTTGGAGGAAGAAAAATATTCGGGCCCCACCGCCCCAACAAAATTGTGACAAAATGGTCCAACTTTTTGTGACTCCTCCATCTGTGCTTTTTCAAATAATAGAATAAAGAAAATTGAAATCCCTTTCAAGTAAACCAGATTGCTCCATCAGACAAAAATGACAACATGTGCAATCACTTTGTTATAACAATGCAAATAAAGTTCTGTCTGTGCAAAAAATAACTAATATTTGTCAAAAGATTTACCTATTGTGGCTGCAAATAACCTGTTTTGCACTGAATATATTTTCAAGATAATAACAATAACGTTCAACCTGTGCAAAACAAAATGCAGATGTGTGAGCCATCACGTATCAGTATTAGTGGCTGCAGGGAGCTGCTTTCCTCTACAAATATTTTTAAAACACCGTTGTAGATTTGATACGGCAGCTCAATTCATGCTCAATGTTGAGCTGAGATCTGTTTTCTGTTTTGAGAGACACAACAGCAGAAAAGATCTCACGGAGGCTTTTAGCAAAACGCCAAGAATCGGCAAGTCGCGCATGTGCAACGTAACCTGTTAACGGCGTAACGTAAACATTTCCACTAAAGTACAGGCATTTTGCCATGTATTAATTCATGACGTTTTATATCTGTGTACTTTGTACTATGTAAAGTGATCATGTTCATGGGGAGTACTCGTCCTGAAACCACAAGGTAGCCGGTTCGATCCCTGGTCTCTCCATAGTTTCATGTTGAAGTGTCCTTGACACTGAAGCCCCAGCGCGTCACAGCAGCACACTGCTCCTTAATTACTAATGATGGGTAAAATGCAGAGAATAATTCCCCCACTGTGGGATTAATAAAGGATTATATATTTTTAGAATCTGAATTCCCCCCCCCCCACGCCCCACCTGTAATACCTCCGTGCCCCACTAGAGGGTTGCACCCCACAGTTTGAGAAGCACTGAGGCGATATTTGTTCTGACTGTGGACAGCACCAGGTGGGGTCAACCACACACACACACACACACACACACACACACACACACACACACTTTGTTGAGGCTGCGCAGATTGCTCTGCTGGCGAAAGCAGATGTTTTATTTGCTGCCCTTTGCATTCACATCTTGTCATGGCCGTCTTCTGGTCTGATTGCAGGTGACGTGTCTGGTGTGACGTCGGGTTGCATTTTTCCAAAATTGTGTTTTAACTTTTCACCGCTGTATTTTAGTATTCTTGTGGCATCCCCTGCGATCAACCCCCGTCGCAGCCTAAACGCTCTTCCCATATTGAATAAGTGAATGGGAGGACTATTTTTTTTTAGCCTTGACGCCTGATGTTTATTGAATCCAGCCAAAGAATGGATGTGAACGGGAGGCAAATATTCACCGAAGTTTGACCGTGCCCCAAGTCTGATGTTGTCAACAAGTTATTGATCTTGGAACAGCAGGAAAAAAACGCTAGAAAAGTATATGATACGTTTACTTTAAGGGTAAAAGCACCGGCCAGGTAATTCTGTTTTTAATTAAGCAAGAATATTGGGAGACAATGAAGGAGTCTCCAGGTGATACATACTAATTTAATTAAGCACACAGAAAGTAGTCTTCGTTCTTGGAAGGGATTACATTTCCCTGTTTGGTCCTCACCTCGCGAGTGAACGATCGACTTAAGACTTTGACATTGACATGCAGCTGATTTCAATGTACAATAATGTTGATTTATTAGACGCGAGATCCAGCAGCGAGATCCAGCAGCGAGAACAAGCGTCGACGAGGAATGTTAATGAGTGCTGCTGGTAGAGCTTCGGAGAAATAATACGGGTGTGTTCTCCTTCTGTGCAAAGCCGGAGTCTGAGTGCTGGACATCTGTACTTCTTTGTGAGTCGTATTACAGCTAATGATAGCCAGCAGCGTTAAATAAAAGTACTGGCATCACTCGCACCAATAATCACAATGACAGCAGTGGCAACCAAAGGAAATTAGCCTAACTCATTAAAGGAGGTGTGAGCAAAGCCCCCACAGCCTAATGAATGTGTTAAATGCATTATAAACATTATTGCCCTCGTCATCCTCATCCCAACGTCCCCTTTCATGCAGACGGTGTGACCTTTGTCAAAGGAGGGAATGCTATAGCTGTGTGGCTCGGTCACTTCTGCCTGAAGATTGTTTTGGAGGTGTGTGTGTGTGTGTGTGTGTGTGTGTGTACAGAGGGAGTCAGTTGATTTGTGTCAGCAGGTAACAATCTCATTGCAGAGCTAAATCTTTATCTGGTGCAGCACTGGCACCTGCAGCAAGTATAAAAAAATAAATAATAATAATAATAATAAAAAGGGAAAGTCAGCCTCCCCTTACTTTTTATGAGGCATGGAATAAAAACAGACCTTCTGCAGATGAGTGGATGTGACACATTTGCCCCACACATTTCATCGCAGAGTCAGCTGTTAAGCAAGGATATGAGGCAGACGCTGGAGATGGAGACAGTGCCTGGTTCGTGTCTCCCATGAGGATTTTATGTTGTTTGCTTTGAGTACAGTTGGTAGCCTGTGATGTATTGTAATGCCTTTTTGGATACCTGCTGCTGTAGAGTACTTGCCCGTGTGTGTTTATCTGCTCTCTCCAAATGAAGGGCCGTGGTGCTCAGAGAGCCAATTGACACTTTCACGACACACTTGAATCAAAACTTTTTTTATCGTCATCGTCACACATAGATATGCAGCAAAGCACGCAGTGACATTCAGCTGTTGCATTAATGGGCAGATACTATACAGTGGGTACTATACAGTGGGTGGGGAGCAGTTTAAGTGTCCAGTGGTTGCTTTGCTCAAGGGCACCTCGGCAGGGCCTGGGAGGCACCTCTCACTGGCTACTCTCCATCTAAGAGTCCACACTCTGTGCTTGATCAACGGGGAACAACCACCTGTTTTTAATCCTCTCTATATTTTACACAACGGCAAAAATATTATTGTTATTCTCAACAGAAAAGGCTTGAAACACATCCCATGAACTCGGCTGGGGGGGGAAAGTGCCAAACTTAAAAATAGTGCTATTATTCACATGTGTACTGTGTGTCAAAACGCAAAGCTTTGCCGTCAGTCACGTGTGTGTGTGTGTGTGTGTGTGGGCCAAGATTAGGTTTGCAGAAAAGTACAGCAGTTCCCCACGCTGCAGTCCCAGTCCACCTAAACTAAACATTTACAACGCCGACCCAACTGTTGTCATAAAAAATTCAATTGGATCCTAAAAAATGGACCTCGCTGTCTGGAAGTGCGTAAAGCTGGCAGGGGGAGTTTACTGAGGGCCCTGAGTGAGAGGGATAATTTGTCATTTGAAGTAACATAGATATTTAAGCACCATATTTCATATACTAATTGATGTGGACCTGGTGAACCTTCAGGTTGATGGATCGGAAGACAACAAGAGAGGGTCGCCTGGCTCTGTTGGATCCAGTCCCTCCTTAGCAGACATGAGCGGCGGGAAATAAATACATCATGTCAGCAAACGGCTCTTGTCGAAACGCCTTCTTCGCTCTCCACACTTTCCATCCGCCTCCAGACCGACTGTTGACATCAGAAGAGAAAACGCTTTCCACCGTGGGAATCTGCGACCTCGCTTGACTGAAGTGACGCGAGGCGGGCAGAAAGCAGGAAGACGCGGGGGAGCAGTGAGTGAGCTTTAAAACGGCGACGTTCTCCGGCTCCCGTCTGGTTTGCCGACGCGCGTTCTGATGATCTACAGCTGGAACGCAGCGAGACAATACGGCTCGTTTTGTTGAACTCAAAGGTTTGGCCATTATCTGTCAGACTTTTTATGCTCGTCATTTTCAACAGATTCTTTGTTGATCGATTTAGATTGAGGAGAAACTGTTTCCTCCACCCTTCACTAAGCTGCTATTAAAAAAAGAAACCGGGAACCTAAATTGCCATAACATTGCCTCAATGTAATTTCTTGAACCACATTACATGTAACTGCATAAAGGGTTACATTTAGTTACGTATTGTAGGACTTTCGATTCATAGTTTAAATACGGTTTACTGTGTCTGTACGTGTTGGAGAAAGAAAAACAGATTTGTGTTCAATTTTAAGTTTTCACTTTCAGTATGCATCGATATCTGGGATCGGGGCCAACAATGATGCACGCAGAGATGTCGCGGCTTCCGCTAGGTGAGGTGCATTTTAGCTGCGCGGTGAGCGCACAAAGGTTCGATCCAGTCAGCTCCAAATACTTCCCTGACTTTGATTAAACAAGCCACCAAGGATGTTGCGCAGAACAATGGCTGCCTTTCTTTCACACTGTTGTTTCAGGGTCAACAGGAACATTCCTCACAGTTCACAGTCCGGCACACAAGTTACCCACAGAGCAGAGTTAGTGTTCTGTTAAATCATGAGAAAGCGCCAGCACTTTGCACCATTTGCTTTCAGCTCTGTGGCAGAGACAAATGATGTATAATTGAACGTGTTTAAAGGCCGTTGAAGAAAATGAACACCAAAGGAAAACTCTCAACATGGGAAATAAATGCACAGCAAACCGGCACATGAGGGACTGTGAGGTATTTTGTGTTGTTTATCTCATAGAAGAGGAGGAAATGGGGAACGAAATTACAAGATGCATCTTGCCCATATTACGGAGGGGGAAATGAAGACGCTACAGCTTGTTAAATATTGTTTTAAGATGTGAGCGATAGCTCTTCAAAACAGAGAGTAAGTCATGCTTTTTTATTCAATTGAAATTGAGAAGACTTAGACTCTAAATGAGCAGAGAGTAAACTGAACAAAAACCTACGTCTTAACCATTTTCACCGTTACTGGATTTGAGCCTTTTATAAGAGTTCCCTTTCAGGAACCATTTCTTTACTTGCAATAAGAACTGGCTGAGGCTTTCTTAGAGTGAAAACACTGTGCCCTCACCACAGCCTGAATAAAACTATGGCAACCCTCTTTCACCCGAATACAGCTCGCATTACAAGAGCAGCAGAGGGCATCACAAAAAGCCACACACCAGGTTTCACCATTCAGAAATACATACTCTGTTTTTTTAAAATAAGTACAATTTAACATGACTGTTCACAAGTCAGATTTACATGACACTATATCTATTATATGAGTTGAGAGAGAAAAAAAGAGCCACTGTTGATTTTCTTCTACCTTTCAATAAAAACAACAACAGGAAAACACCATCTGTTTACCACCGCGGTCATAAAAGGCTTCCTCCCAGGGGGATCCGACCGTCCAAAAGGCACAACATCAGGGCACTGCCCTTCCACTCCTAAATGCCATCCGAGCTCAGCAGTGCTGAACCTTCTCAAGCCATGCAGAACTTGAACCACTTTCACTCTTTCTTTTTTTTATGCTGCTGAAAAAGATTATCAGCAAGGGAATTATAGCAGAAATCTTTTTTTTCTTCTTTTTTTTGTTGAAAAGATAGACTTTGGGATGTTTTCCTGTGGAATAACATGCTCAGGGTAGCTGGTGAGCCAATCACAAAGTGCCCAAGCAAAGCAAAAAAAAAAAAAAGAGGATTTCAGGCCTGGCCACCCGCCAAACCAACAGACAATAAAGCGCTTCATGCCTGACAAGGCCAACCGAAATTGAGCTATTGGTAAGAGCCCATCGCGATGCAGCAGAGGCACCGTGTATACAGTATGATAGTTAACATTCCACAAAGGACAGGAGGCCCCTTGTGAGACACACCGGCTTCCTCTCCATCTGCTTTGAACCGTCTGCGTATCCAGTGCCTCTTATCAGTCTGTGTCCTTCTATTTTCAGTGCGTAGATTAAGTGCAGATGTGAAATGTGAGTTAGCGGGATGGGGCCTGGAATCTGGGTTTTATTTCAGGATCAGCTGCTGAAAGTTTAGGCCCATTCAGCGTGACACGTATCTTTTATTTTTTTTACCAATTTGTGGATACAACTGGCTTATCTGCCGTCATCGCCTAGCAGCTACAAACCTTACAAATAGAAGCACCATCTGGGAGCCATTGCAGTTAAAGTAGAGCAGAAAGTCGAGTCTCATCTACTATAATTCACAATATTTCATGTTCGGCGGATAGCATCCGTCCCTTGTTGAGACAGATTTCATGCGTTTGCCGAACATGTGTCGGCTTGAGATGCGCTAATTGAGTTTCGGCAGACCGACTGCTTTCAAATGACATAAAAACCAGAATGAAACCTTCTGGTCATCTCCTCTTTCCCCCGCCTGCCTCGCCCCAACCAGATGCGCACACTATGACAGCGCCGATCTGGGAAACATTTCAGGAATTTCCTCTGTGTGCTCGCTCATGCGACAGTGAACGGTTTATCATGAAGTGAAAAGGTGTTCGATGCAAAGCGCTCTGACAAATGAGCTTTTCGTGAACAATATTTGAGCCAATGACAGACAGCTGAATACTTGGGTTTGGCACTTTTCAACCTGACAATCGCACGCCTCCACATTGTAGTTAGCTCGCCGCTATCCCCGCTTATGTATCTGCGTATAGCTCAATGGGAGGTACGCAGTCTGTTGTTTGGAAACGCCGTCATATGTTCCACTGATGCAGCCGTCAGAAACCAGCACACAAAGCACATACAAAAAAGAAAAAAAAATCTGAATTTCCCTCTAGACCTACTATTCCCCCCTCAGACTACGTCAACATAAATGTCTCCATAAAAGTTCCATTGTGACGCGTCTATTCTCAGCTGTGGCTTCGCTGCATTTTTATCAAATGTAATGAAGTGTGCGGACATGTTTGTGAAACACATGAATAAAAAGCACCATCCTTTTCCTGAAAGGAAAACTTATCTCTGCAGATCGCACTATATTCATTTGTTCCTCATGGGGTCGAAATAATTAGTTTGTTGCCACCGACAAGTCTTTTGTAGTAAATCAATGAATTATTGAACAGCTGTGGCACGATATATCAGTTGTGTATTTGGTGACATAAAATGGACTATTATCCTGGCCTTTACACTTTAAAAGAGGTTTTTGGTCTGTGGAACAGTGATTTAATGACCGGAGGGGGGGGGGGGGGGGGGGGGGGGGGGGGGGGGGGGGGGGCAGAATATAATATGCTCACAATGGGTTTATGGCGACTTTATGATAACTACTGCATTCCTTTGCATTCATTCTACAAATGGGTATGATTAAAAGACAAATCTGACATTATTTACTTGTTATGTGAGCATTTACAAACTCCCCTTCTCTCCAGCTGCTGGTCACACCAACTGGGGCCATTTCAACTTGCGACTTTAGGATGGCTTTATTCCATCTTTTGCAGAGTGGAAAATAAAAACTATATTGCGTAATACCCAACACATCTGGATCTTACACAGTAAACACGATTTATACAAGTTTATTACAGTTCTAGGATATTTGTGAAATTACATTGTTACCAACTTCCTAACTACCGGGTATAGATTGTAGTTAGTCACTGCGGGGTCTTCGCAAAGCTCAGCGGATGTATTTGTAATCATTTTCAAAATGCACATGTTATTCCTATGGTCTAAGAACATTTAAAAAATAAATAAATAAGAAGTCTAGTTAAAAAATAACAAGTACACATAAACAACTTTCTCCCAAATAAAACTACATGTGCGCAAACTCAAATGCACACAGACAAAGAGTTGGATGTTAAAGATGACAGAGAGAGCACCCAGCGGAATGTTCTGAGTATATGGGTACATTTTCTGTTTCACTACTGGCAACCACAACAGAACAAATCTCATTTGGGTTAAAAAGAAAACAAACATTCAGTCTCCCACTATATATTAAACTTTCTTCAGCCATAGTAATACCATATTCGAATTCTTCATTTAGGTGTACAAGTAAATGGTCAACATGTGGATTCAATCTGGAGGCATGTGAAGAGTTATATTTCCAATATATTACTGCATAACTTGATGTTAAAAACATTTCCAAGAAGCTATTTTAATATTTCAAAACATTTATTCCCATTGAAGTTAATGTCATACGTGGGGGGGAGAAATTCCAAAAGAATAATAGCGGGCCTTGGAATCAAACTATACAAGAAGTGAGCATGCTTTTTAGCTCCTTCAGATGATTCAGCTGTAGCGCGGTGGACATACAATTATTTCTTGAATGTTTTTCAGAGAATCTATGAAACGATAAAAGGTTTGTTGTTAAAAAGCTGGTCATCTGGAGCGTGTTTCTGGTGACCAATGAGGACAATTGATGCAGATTTTAAATGCTGAATCTATATTTATTTGGCCTCGACTAGATAAAAGAGAGTTTTTAATTATTTACGATGGAGCTCAATTTATGCCACGGTGGCACTGTAGTGAAAACTGTGAATAAAATTGAGACATACAAACACGCTTGATGTAAGTCACGGTCCTGGCAACCTGCCTAATAATCCCTGAGCTTGGTATACACGGCCTGTTTCTGGAAGAAAATGAGCACAGTATCTATAGTATCTTTTCAAGCACTGTCAACCACAGCTTTACACCTCTTTGTGAGGCAAGTCATTAGCAGCTTAAAGTTCATATGCAGGAGCAGTAAAGGGAAAAAAAGGGTTGCTTTCACTTCAAAGTGAACTATATAAACTGTATAAAAAAGCCCCTTTTTCACATCTTGTGGATTCATATAAATACAACATTTACATATGACATTAGTTGCATTGCTGACACCGGTGTCCCAGGAGATATAAAACACGTGCAGGAGGTGAATAAGCTTCACTTCCCGCATCGGCAACATTACAATCAGCCAGGAGCTCAAAGGGCAGCGATCAGAGCGGCGTTTCTCGCGAATTCCTGTGATCTGATGAGACAGAAGACTGCAAGGGTGAAGAGAAAGGAGATGATGCAAAGAGGGTGCCTTTCAAGCAAGTAGAGAGGGATGCAGTATGAAGGGGTGGGGGGGCAGTGTGTGCTATGAATAGATTTGTACTTATTAAATCTATCACAGCTGAATGTACTGCATCCTATAGCCTCTGTGACGAGTCATCATTGCAAGTTATTGCCATTATTCTCCTCAGCTTGCGGTGTCATTTCATTTCTGTGTCTGTCTTTGTGCCTCATCTTGATTAGTTTTTTATTTCTTCGCAATTAAAGGCTCAATCACAAAATAAACCTGCAAACTAACATGTATTTATCTTCTTTCTGTGTTTTTGCACGTACAAATACAGTAAACACATGAAGCTGTAAAGCAGTTTCCCCTCTTTGTGTCATCTAGATTCCTGACCCCAAAATATGCCCTGCATGTAAAAAAAGAAAAGAAAAGAAAAGAGCGTGGTTTTAAAAACAACGCAACCTCGTGCACAAATCTGCCCTAATCGTCCCCGACAGCCGTCAAATGACCACCGCTGCACCAGAAAGACAGAGTTACCACCATATGCCGGAGCCTAGTTTGAGGCGCCGCCTGAGAGCCAACCGGCCATGTGTCACGCCGAGTTTGTCGGCAAGTATTTCTTTCTCCTTCCTTGAGAAAATATTTTCAAGCTCTGCATAATTGATAAATTAGCAAAAACATTGCTAGTTCAGACCGACAGGGGTGTCACGGTCTACGCTTCCATCTACAGCAATTAAAGCACTGACGAGGATTACAGAGTTTTGAGAAAAACTAAATTAAAATGATGAACGGTGCCTTTGCGCTTGTCAAATTGATTAGGATGACACGATATTCCATAAAGCCACATGGCCTGCACGAAGGTGACCCACATCTTCAAAGGGCAACTCTGTCCGTCGTAAAAGGTAGCCGCACTTTGAATGTCAGGGGGGACATGCTCACATTAGCCACATGAATACCAGCTTTTTATATTAGCGTCAGCCGCTGCTGCAAAACCTCGACGATGCAGTCAAGCAGAGGCACCGTATATACAGTATACATGGGAATGTTGCAGGGTGTGAGAGCTGTAGCACTTTGTTCTTAGAATTACCTCAAACTTCATTGGATTTGTCCTCAAAAGCCTCCCAATTCCAAGTGTTATTCCAAACTAAGTCTCTTTAGTATCCAACACCCCCTCCTCCCTTAGACTTAAAAAAGGTTACCGTTAAAAGTCTGCTCCTTCACGGAGAGCAGAGTCCTAATGAAAATGTGTTGGGCTGTTAGAAAACCGAGGACTGCAAACCTGCAGCTGATCTCATTTGCATATCAGACTTGTTAAATCAGATGCACAGCTAAAGTGTGTGGACGAAGGTAATTCCTGCCTGGAGGCACTTCTCTGAAATGCAGCACGCTCTGAAACGTCTACTTTTGCAAAACAAATGCTACGTGTAGGCCCCGGCCAAGAATGTCGTGCAGTGAAGTACAAAGCCGGAAAGCCAAATTACACTAGAAAAAAGTAAACAATAAAGGAAATACACTCATCGCAGTGTTCAAGCAGATCAATGAACAACAAGGTGTTCCATGTTCTGTAACTGTTTGCTGCAGCAGGTTTTCCCTTTCAGTTCCTGGTACTGTGACTTTGTATCACTTGGAGGAGTGTTGGGGTAATTCCATCCTCATTGTCGTTCCACGGCTGAATAAGACTGGTGTGCAGAGAAAGGATCAGGATCCAGGGGGCCCCTGTCTACATTGGTTTACCCCATTCTTTTCACCAGATGTCTCTACTTTGCCAATGTCCAAATGAATACAACTATGGCAGCACAAACCAATTTCTGTCAAAATGCTTCCCCTCGTGGAGCGTTAAAGTTAGACAAGCATGTGCTCGTCCTCCCTTTTGTTTTACACGTTTATAAATACCTCTATGGTGTCAATAGAAATGTGCATTCTTACCAAGCGTCTTCTTTCCTCTTCAACAGTGGTCAACAGCTGGGAGAACTCTTTGAATGACTGGGCTGAAATACAAAGAAACATCATTCCTACAAAACACCATGGTAAAGGTGAAATACTGCATGTTTGATCAATGAATGCATCAATGTGTATAACGCATCCAACACAATATGTCGTAATTTTAAAGAGACTACGCAGTGATGCACTGTGCTGTTGTATTCAGATGATTGGTGAAAAAGAAACACATTTTAACACAGTAGCTCAGTTGTTAAAACATCAGATGTTCCTGGCACCCCACAAGCACTGTAGCACGGTGCTAAAATGTTTATTTGCACTGCAGCTTAGGAGGTTTCGTTGTCACACATTTTAGAACCTAATAAAATCATGCAGCTGTCCAAAATAAAACCAAGACTTGCGGTAAAAAAAAAAAAAGAAACAAAAAACAATACTTAAATTGAATGGAACCCACTGATTGCGTCTCTCTATTTTCTTCCCCCTGCTAGGCTTTACAATATGCTGTCAACGTGCAGGAGTGACTGATGTGGCCAAGATGTCTTCACGCCATCTGCTCTATATGGTCCTTCGGTAGCTTATATGATGTTCTGAGGGGCCAGATGAACTCGACGCATCGAGCCTCATCTCCCGGGGACTTGTGGCCCCGATAGCTTCACGTCTTCATTAAATGGAGGGCTCGATACCGTGTGGCCTCTGTTGGTCAGCCCCCGTGTCAGCCCGCGTACGGCCATTTAGCCGCCTCGCTTGCCAAACACTGTAACATCATTATCGGCCGAGACGGCCTGGCACGGGGAGCCATGCATCATCTCGGACATTTCAGTCCATTTACACACCAAAGCTTTTAAAAGACCAGGGAGCAATGATTTTGTGCCAGTGATCCTGCAGGCAGGCTGGCCTCCTATTAATGCTGCTAGCTCCTTTATCAACAGCACAAACCTCTCAGGGGGTAAAGGGCACAGCTGGAGCCGTTGATGGGACAAGATTAGACTCAGAAGAAAGGAAATGGGAGTCAAAGTGAGGTTACGGCTTGCATATCATTCTCTGATAAATGAAAGGAAAGCAATAGACCTGATGAATCACTGAGGAAAATAAAATTCACTATCTCAAGAGTGTGGACGAAGAAGAAGGCTAATAAAAATAAATGAAGAGAGACATTTACTGTACAAGTACAGTGTTTTTCTGTATATTATAAGATTTTTCTTAGGATCAATTGAATGGATCTAAATGCCATTCTGCTTGCTATTTAACTTTTTAGATCTATACCGCATCTGACTCTTGGAGACTAAAGGATTGACCTTCTGAGAGAAGGGCATGTAACTTTTCTAAAAATCTAAATTTCTATAGCCACATCAATCTTTTGTCCCCATTGATTCCTGGATAACTGGCAAAGAAATGTGAATGTCACTGCAGGAAGTCGAGGAGCGAAATCAATAAAAGGTCAGGTGAACACGTCTGGCAGCACCACGCAGGATCTCGGCGTTGTGTGGGGAAGTTGGGAGCATCAAAGTGATCTGTACCAATACTGCATCAAGATCACGGCTGGCATTCACAAAAGGGGCCAGCTATGTCAGTCAGAAAGCTCACAGTCATTGATGACTAGATAGATTGTTTCATTCCCCCCTCGCCCCCCTCAAACAGTAATCATGGCCTTTCCTCTTCAAGGCGGTGAGTGAACACTAGTGTAGCTTCGAGTATGAGGAAATAATTTCTCTTTATTGAACGTAATTCCTTGCCCCGTAGTTGCACTAAGTGTGTTATGTTGCCTGTAAGCAATGAGTTTGTGTGCTGTGGATGCAAGAAATTTAAAATCTTGCAGAATAATGATGTTATCTCACACTCTGAATATTGATTTTTAATGTTGTTATTTGTGCCAATGTTGTATCCGCGGCGCTCTTTATTTAAGTCCTCCCAAGTGAATTTAGGGAGTGTCTGCATTATACAGTCAATCAAACGCTTCCAAACAGACGCCCGTGGCTCTGTCGTCTGAGCCACAGGCGCGGGCAAACAACCGGCTTCTTCTAATGGTGCCACTAGTTTGCACTGTAAACACTGAGCCGGTCAATCAACATAAAAACAGGTGGGCAGCTCAAATATCAACTGTTCAATGTGCGATCGATGGCGCTCTTGATCGAGGGCCAGGGACGGGTTGCATTGTCTCAAATTAAAGCATGCTTGATTCTAATGAGGCTTGGATTTGGGTGTGGAGTTCTCCAATAAGCATAATTGGTCGGCTGCACCCCCTGCCCATCACCCAGCCTCTTCAGCTTTGGGAGAAAAGGAGGAAAGCAGGACTATTCATTACGCATTCAGATGAACATTACAGCCTCATGTAGAGGAGGTCGATATCCAGTCTAACCCTCACAGATGGACAGTAATTCAGCATTCTCCAGTGCCGCAGAGCGAAGGACTCAAGCTGGGGATAATGAGCAGTGCAAAAAAAGAAAAGAAAAAAGGGAAAAGAGGGAGAAGAGGCCAGACTGGGAGTCCTGTCCATTAGAGCCAAAGAGGCCCTCTGCACAGCTGCTTTCATATCCCTGTTGGAGGCTAGCACCTCCATTAATCTCTGACACTGATCACAATTAGCTCCTCTGATCCTTTATAGGCTTGAAAAGATACAGGAGAAGCATCATAAGCAAATCAATAGCATCAATTATGCATGTATCGCAGACAACTTTAAGATCTATACACAATGGCCAAATCCCATTCCAAGAATTTGCAGTAGTGTGCCTAGTGTCTGAAAACAGCTCCCAATGAATGATAAAGCACTCCCAGTTTTTTCTATTTACTTATGTACAATTGGTCAAATATAATTATGGCATTTATTGAGCACTTGGTCCCGAGCCAGACGACACGTGTCAGCACTACAGCCAATGGTGTTCAGATATCTTCCAAGAAAATCCAAAGGGAAATGAAAGAAAAGGTTGTGATCGAGGTGACAAACTGACTGATTGGGAAGAGCAGGGAGGTAGGAAGCTTACCAATGTTCACCTCGTCATCTGTCTCTGCATCACCGATGCACTCAAACTGGAACTCCTGCAGGGACTGGGAGAACTTCTGGACGGCAGCGGAGAGATCTGGAAAGTCGAGAGGCATCACAATAAAACATTGCACAAATGAATCACTGAAGGCATGGGTCAAAATTGGCAGCAGGTGACGAGAAAGAGAAACTAGAACGTCCAGGCTCAGTATTAGAATAACTACAGCATCGACGTAGTGGAACTTAAGAAGCATATTGGCTCGATAATTTCGAGGAGCAGCAGAGCGAGATAATGCACTTTTATGATCTGCTGACTGTCCAGTTCCATGCCCACTGACATTCATACAACAGCAGTTCTGCAAGTAGCTGCAATATCTTTTAAATTTAATTTATCACTTGTCCATTGATCATCATGCCGACATCTGTCCGAAAAAATTAAGCCCAGCTGAGCCGTCTAACCTTTGTGTCAAAAATGATACAGTACACGTAGAGTTAAAAACGTTTGGATGCTCTCTCTGCTTGATATACATCCATGATGTATTGCATTCCAGGAGTTTAGTTGTGATAAAGGGTTGTCCCAATTTTTGACAGTCAACATTTTTGTATTACAGCTTTCCAGCTGGAAAAAGTCCTGCCTTTAATTAAAATATTCGCTGGTGATGTCAGTGGAAAAATAGATATACCTAAAGGCTCAGTATTTGAAAATTGAAAATTTGCATTCAACGCTTAACTTTTAATTACTTTAAATAACACTAGATAATTTAAGAGGATACAGGATACATTTTAAATCCATCAGTTTGGAATGTTGAATGGGTCTAAATACTATAGTACCCATGAGCCTTAGCAATCGTTATTGAAGAGAACAATAAGCCAGAATTTACCAAGAGCAACTCTTAAATGTGTATAGTGATGAGTGTATCAAGTCCAATCGAGAGCCAGAGAAGCTTTAGCGCCCGCTTACCTAATACTAGAACTCACGCCTTGTCATTGTTGCAGTTTATCTCCATGTCTGTACAAAATGTTATCACTTCAACATTTTGACATTTGTGTGAAATTGTCATAAGAATTCTGAATTCTTGAGTTGTGTGAGGCCGCTGTCACTTTGACCACCAAAATCTAATCAGTTTATCATTGGGTGCGAAAATTGAAGAAATCCCCCCTCTAGATTCACTTCTCTATTATCTACGGACTAAAAAGACAAGTAGATGTAATTTATATTTACAATTTTTCTCTGATTAAACATACTGTTTGTTGTGACCACTACTCTTTTTTAAGTTGTAACACTAATTGTTTCACTTTTTGGAAAAACTTTCATAAGTTTATGTGGAGTTTCGTAAACTTAAACTGCCCAATTAGCCAACATCATATCTGGCATAACTGCTGAACCGCCTAATAGCTGATTTTCAGGGGTTGGGAGTTCACCTCTCTGAAATAACTATGTGTATAAGCTCAACAAAAATCTTTTGGTATTTTGAGGCAGAGGAGCTGGTGTTTCGTTTTAAAGTGCCGAAGCTCAGTGGGTTAAGGTTTGATCTCCGGCTCCTACTGTCCGCATGTCAGAGTGCCCTAGAGCAGGACACTGAACCTCAAGTCGCTGCTCGGGCGCTTCACAGCCTCGTACTCCTGATGTGTTTAATGCAGCATATTTATGATGATTGAAATAAAGATTAAACCATTAAAACACATTTCTATAATTGCATGATTTATGAGTTACGACTTGAAAATATGTTTACAATGACTGTGCAAGACAAACAACAAGGGTTAAAATAATATATAACATATAGGGTGTAAAATAAAATCTGGATTTTGTCTTAAAAGTTGCTAAATCAGTCTCAAATCAATCTATTTCTCACTCACTCACTCACTCACACACACACACACACACACACACACACACACACACACACACACACACACACACACACACACACACACACACACACACACACACACACACACACACCTTTCCATAACTTTTAACGCTCTGGTTACTGAATCTAGCGCCTTCATGAATAGCTCATAAATGTGTGAAAATGTAGACCTATAAAAGTAAAGCCTATGTATTCAATGATCTGGATCTGATTTACACAAAAATCAAACATGTTGGGAGGAAAAGCGCTACGGCTGTTTTCTAACCCAAGAGGCGAAGTAACTGCAGTGCTGACCAGTGAATAGCTGACCCAGTGCATGAATCACTTCTGATTTTATTTTTTCTTATTATTTCTTATTATGCAACTGATGTCTATTTGTTTCATACCGCGGTTACATAAAGGTCAGTGTGTGGGTCTGCTTTGGTCGCACTGCATGTAGATTCTTGCTTTGGTGAGAGTTACCTATCTTTACAAGTACTTTAAAGAGTGGGATGGATTCAGCACATAATGGAGGCTTTTAACATTTTATAATTCAGCGGAATTTATAATTAAAACGCAAAATGGAGGTTCTGAAATACTCTGACATTTTAGTTGCGAGCCCACACGGTTTGATGTACACACTTTTCGCACTTCCAACTTCCAGTGCCTCATTAATTGCTACTCTCCTTTTCTTCTCTCAACGACAGTCATCTCTTCACTTCAAAAAAGAAAAAAAATGTAAGATTCCTGCCTGGAAAGTAAGAAAAGGCACATATTAATATAGACCGCCTCGTGCTCATAACTGTAATTACTGTGTGCATATACAGTTACGCATGCATTTCATCCTCTGCATGTGCTTCATATCTTGGTATTGTACATGTAAAAGCCCTGAAGAAGGATCCCATATATAACCACATTTACTACAACAAAAAAGTATAAAGTGTGACATTCTCTTGAAATAACAGCAGTCATTTTATCGGTCTCGCCCAACCAAACTTAAATTTTTTTAACGAATAAAAACAGATTTCCCCAAAGTAACTGATAATCTTCATCAACTGTTATAATGACGGCTGAACGTTTAAAGGTATTAAATTACTATCCTTCAAATTTCCAGTGTCTTGTCTAAGTCCATAATGGATTTGGTGTTGAAACCTACACGGCTCCTACTGGGACAACAATAGTTAATCTAACCGGCATCCCAAAGTACAAACCGGCCTTAAAAGCCTACACAAATCAATGCTCTCATCTCCACAGGAACATAAATTGCTTGGAAAGCCCGATAAAAAAAGAATCATGTGAGAATTGTCAGCGGGTAGCTTTCTCTTTCTCAAAGAGCAAGCATTGTTGCATTGTGTCTCAGTGTATTTTAGTTATTGCTTGGAACAGAATAACAAGACTTTTACTCAATGAGACCACAGATTGAAAGGCTCTTAAAGACATCTGCACCATATTGAATGAGCGCGTCTGACCACTTGTGAATGTTGCTGAGTCGGCCCTGAGTGGAACTTTTTCCACTGTATTGTGCCAGTGATGTGCTCCTATCATTCCTGCTTTCACTCAAAGGCTGCTGATTTGAAATCAATAGCTTGCTGCAGTCGTCTGGATATGCTCGCAGGGCTATCAATAATGGACGATGTTCTAGCTGTGGCGTTCAGGCGGGCCCCGACCTCACAAAACAGAGCTATTGTTAGTCAACCGAGTGCTCTGGATGGACACCAAAAACCAAGGAATCGAGAAAAGCTATGATAAAATCAACATGATCATCTGGTCTTTGCTTTCTTTGTAATCATTTTTAAGTAACAGTAGCCAATATCAAGTCTGGCTATGTTTGCGTAGCACAGCAGTATCTCAAACTGCTGATTACCAGACGCTCACATGTAGTGAACTGATAAGTTGTGTTTACTTGTTCTTCAATCAGATGGTTCCTGATTTAAAAACAATTTATTTGGATTTAGTCATTTTGTATACTTTCCCCACAGACTTGGGACCTTTTGAGGAACTCAGTGCCTCTAAATTTAGTTCCAGGGACATTTTCCCCACCAAAAAGGCCCTGGTCTGGGCAGTAGCGTGAGATAGTTAAAACGGGACCCAGCGCGCGCACACTCACACACTCACACACTCACACACTAATTTAAGGGAGCGTTACTACTTTTTGCTCCGGGCGCTTTCTCTGCTTGTCTGTCTCGACAGACGTTGTGCCTAAACAAGTCACTGTATGTACGTTGCAATCGGAATCACTTGCAAGTGCCCATTGAACAAATTATTGGAGGACCTGCTTTCTCTCTGGCCCCGCCCACTTCATAGGCCACAGTGCAGCACATCTGGCTTCATTCACTCTCCTGGGTCGGTGGGTATTAATTAATGAAAGTACAGGAACTTTTGGGGTGAGGTTTGCAGGGATGATCGTCGCCGACAGTGCTGTCGCTTCAACTCGTGCACGCCTCCATTCATAAAACAGCATTGTTTTTGTTTAATAACATGAAAAGTAAAGTTAGGCTGTGGCGTCAGGTTCCGGACTCTTTAAAAAAGAAAGAAAAATGAGCGCGAGAGACCGCTCGAGTGAGCTAAGAGGGCTAAAAGTATGAGACAGTGCTGTAAAATTAATACAAATTTTAGTTTTTTTCGTAATGTTTCAGGACTGTTACTTTCCAAAGCACAAATAAATACCCATCAAAGCCCCCACAGATTATTCACTGTGGAGACAGTGTTTTTCTCCTCTGCACGTCATTCATTAGATCCAGCATGAAAGACTTTGCAGAGGTAAATGTCATCGCAGTGAGACAAACCTAAGGTTTCAACAGATTTCTTTAGATGAAACGGGCGGCCACCGGCTGCAGTATGTTTACCCTGTGACCACTGGCAGTCCCACTGCTATGGTAACGCATACAACGATTGGCTGAAGGAACTTTTTAGTTCCTCGAAAAGAAGCCCCTTGATGATAATTATCAGAGAACGTCTTTGTGTAAATGTGACACAGGGTGAAGACATTTAACCCTTTTTGTTAACTGAAAAACTTTTCATTGCAGAACAAAAAAAATTATATATTGTACTTGGTGGTACATTCTGAGCACCATATCACTTCAACAAAAAAGGAAAATAATGCTCATCTAGCATTCTACAGCTACAGCTCTCTTTGGGCTTTGCCAGCTGCTGGAGTGGAAGTGGGACCAAACTTTGGGTCCATATTCCTGTGAAACAAAAAGACAGTACCCACAAGCTTTGGCTATGTTTACCCACTCGCCTCACGTTCATGCCATCTAAAATAGTGCGTTATTACCATCAGTCGAGCTCTCCGTTCATGTTTCTGCAGCAGCCTCCTGTGCAGGACTCCATGCACGCTGCTTGCTTTTGCCGACTTTAAATTATGCTTTTCGAAGGAGAGAGAAAACAGAGCGTGTTGTGCCTGTTGAATAAATACATTAACAGTTTAATAACTGGATGAATATCCAAAGGTTTGTTTTGTTTTGCATCCCCACTCTAAATGAAAGTGCCTCAACAGCCTAAATGAGCACCGTGTAGGATTTCAGCCGTAGCATACACCAGCAGAGCTTAAGGAAATAGGTTGCCTACATGATGAGGCTCTCCAGTAACACCCTGCTGCTGCTATACCTCAATGGGAACATATGCCTGAGTAAATATGTACCGTATTTTAATTAGAGCAGTGCTCAAGAAAGACCTGGCACAACAAGTTTGCGTTTGTTTTCTCTCCATATGCATAATTTATGGAGTTTGGGAATCGCCACAAATGATTTTGGCCCTCTGCTCATTAGTGGGTACGATGGGAAATATTGCTCAAGCAGTGAAAAAAAAAAGAAACCAACTCAGTTGAAGTGATCACAAGACCGAGCAGCAAAGATAAATGGGAACGGAATTGGTATAAAGGAAGATAAATGAACATCTTATTTATTTTTTAGCCTTAGGCAAGCAGTAAAGACAAGATCAGTGTGACACGGCTGTGGACACGCTTGTGGAAACAATGCAGGAAAGGACTCTGCTGGCCGGCTGTTTGACCCGTTTAAATGTTTAAATGCTAACTGTTGGTCTGCATCCAAATAGCGTTGGTCTACTGATAGTTTAAGTTTTTGTTCATTAGCTTTGTAACTGAGCAAATCCATTTACAGTCAGCTAAATGACAAGGCAAGTGTATTAAAACATGTTTATGGTGCTCTATGCAGGCTTATCTGCCATAAGTGTCCATATTACAAGTATTAGAGTAAATAACACCTCACAGTTGATGCAATACACAGCAGCAGGCCACAAATGCTTCCATTGTAGAGGCAAAGGGGAGAAAACAAGGTCTAAAAGACAGAAAAAGAGGCATCTTCATGCGGGTGTAGAGGAAGCAGAGACTTCACAGATATTTCATCTTCCTCCTCTACATCTCTTCTGACAGAGGCAGGGAATTTGGTGCACTCCACTTTGAGCATGTGTGGAGAAAAAGAGCTGTTCTGTGCAGCCGAGTAATAAAAGGAGAGAAGCGCGTCTTTGATAAGGTCTGAATCTGAAGACGGTATTTACCACATGAAGTGGAGCAGTGGAACTAAAAGGGAAAGAAAGAGCTATTGATGCATGAGTTACAAAAGGTAAAAAAAAGACCTATTTTAGAAATTTTGACTCATTAATACACTATTTATACCACTACCTTAAAATAGTGCCTTCTAATTTTATGACACTCAGCAAACGTTTTATCCCCCATCCCTCCCTGTGTGCGATTTTCAACAAAACACACATTTGACCTGCACTGATGGTTCTTCACACAGCAGGCATGCACAAAGAGGAAGCACAAAGAACGATAGTAATGGTGCAGCTGTCCTCCTGTGCAGGCTTTACAGCACATGGCAGTGCGCTGACCATCCAGCTGAGCCGAGCAGAGCCGGGGCTGGATGGAGCGGCTCCTCAGGTCAGTGCCCGGTGTGTGAGAGCGAGAGAGTCAGAGAGAGAGCGAGAGAGAGAGGACCATGGCTGTCAGTCAGTGCACAGCAGAGCCCCCCCCACCCCCCCGCCCTGGTACACCCTTTATCTTGTCTCCAGAGCAACCGCATAGGCTACTACCAAATTCCGTCAGCTGACAACCCGACAAAACACATACAGCACTGCAGGGGAGTCTGCAGGTTTTTTTGTTTTTTTGTTGGGCAAACAGCTGTAGTGCTCGATTGCTTTGATTAGGATAATGGTTATAAAAGGACAGCAGTTCAGATTCTCACAGTTTGACTTACGCAAAACTATGCATGTACAGTTCTGAGGTTGTATGTAACATTTAGATGGATATTAAATATTAAACTATACTACACAAATTCTGTACTCTCTTGGCTCAATGTGTCATCATGTAATTAATGCATCTATATTTTTAAATTTGGTATAGGTATTGCAAAAACATCAGTATACTCCAGAACCGTGCCGAACTCTAAACTTACTTGACTATTAACCAACCTTATTAGCCATTAGAACGTCAACATTTTAGAAAGGCCCTCCAAATACAAAAAGGTGGTGACATTAACAGCTGCTGTCTTTTAATTGCTTCAGGTTTCAGTGCGACGTGTGAAAAGGCCTCCAAGGACACCAACGCATTTGGACCAAACTTGCAAGCGCATAAGTCATAAAAACTGCTTCACAAATATATGAATAGTCAAAAAGAAATCGCAAACAACAAAGAGCAGATATGACGTTTGAAACAGCGGTGTGACAAATGCAGAAAACATAGTTGTGTTTCTATTTGATTGTCAAGTGGACGAAATGTAGCAAAAATAATGCGAAGAAAATAATGCGCTTTTCCATCAACTGGTTTGGAGCGATTAATATCGCGGCTTGGTCAGAAGTTGGCGCTACAGCTATGGGCTTGAATGGCGGTAATCCGCCAGTAGACAGAGTAGAAGAAGTAGAGATCGCGATCTGGAAACAAAAACAAGAGAAAAATAGAGAAAGGCCTTCGGGAATTTGTTTCAACTGGACGGGTTTTAAGAGTTCTTTAATGTGAGCCACTATCGGCCGTGTTTCATGTCTATCTACATATATTTGGGAAGACCAAAAGGTCAGTCATGTGAGAGTTAAATGTTTACTACTTCACAACTCGATTGTCACAGGCGTTTCCATATTTCATTTAGTGCATCAACTCTTTTTAAACAAGGCAAAAATAAAGTGAATGTAAAAATGTTTTTGAGCAAATTTCTGTTCCCGTAGAGCTTTGCGAATGAGACACATGAATAAAAAGTAAAAAAAAACACACATGAAACATGCGAACAGCTAGTACCTCCAAAGTCCTTTTACACAAAGTTTTTACGGTATTTCTTTGTTACAATTACAGCCTCTGCAAGTACTTAAAACATTAAGTATTTCAAAAATGTCCTGTTGGCTGGCGCGTGTTCAGGCATGCTGGGACGTCAGCGAGCTTCACTTCCAGCCCTGTTGTTCTTCCTCACCTGCCAATATTCTTTGGGGTTTTAATGAAGTACTTTAACACAAATTACCGCAGAAAAGCTTTTTAAAAACACTGGCTGAAATGGCACACACATATTTGTCTTTTTACCTAGGCATAAATGCTTCTGTATACGGCCGTCGTAAAGAGAAACACTCGGTCTCGTCAGCGAGACCCTGCTGATTTCAGATGAGACGCTGTTCAAAGGGAGAATGCCTCCCTGCACCGGCTTAATGAGAGACCAGTAGATCTCTTTGATGCAACAGTAGGGTGCATTGTGCCACTTTGATTCCATTTGGAGGGATTGTAACATGAGGTGATGGGGGGGCTTTCAAGGTACAGGCCTCTTGCACCGGCTTACTGTAACATTCGTAGAGTAGTTGAAAAAAAAAAAAAACTGAAACAAAACCATAACTCTAATAGCTGCACACTCGCTGCCGTAGAAGCGGGCAGTTACTTTAGGTAGCAGTTGGTCTAGTATATATATATATATATATATATATATATATATATATATATATATATATATATATATATATATATATATATATATATACACACACACACACAATGTTCTACTATTAAAATACCAGTTGGTGATGCTATTAAAACAGTATTCACATCACTGATTTACAGAGCAGGCAAAGAAGTTTGGGTTGGTGTAAAGACACAATCGGGAACTCAACTCCTTTTTGTTACCATGTCTCTGGGTATTGTTTAATGGTATAAACACAAGTCATCTATAATGAAAGTAAATTAATCTAAATAGATTTCAGCAATGCACAAGTCTCTGATAATCAGAATGTCATAGGCTAGAAAGTTACCTTTTATACCCACTTACCTCTGCAGAAATCATTCCTGCATTGTTAGCTAAATTGTTTAAAACGATTGAAGAAATGGAATAAGCTCACAGCGGGTCTTTGATATGAAGCTGATGCAATGCAGCGGCCTATTCTTCAGCTCCAAAGGAAAAGTTCTGAGTTATTAGCCCCGCGATTCAGCTAGGATGAAATAAAAGCCGGCCTGGCCAGCCTCCATCATTCATCAGCAAGACCACAGCGAGATTTTCCTTCAGAAGAGGCACATGCAACACATCTGACACAACTTCTGAAAGAGAGGAACTTGCCTCTGAAAGAAAAAAATAATAAGTGTTGGACTTAACACAAATAAGATTTGACACATTATTTTGAGTGAGGCCTTCTTGCTCCTTCCAAGGCAGGCGCAATTAGCAGAGAATACCCTTCAAAGTAAGATAATAAATAATAAAAAAAGGAGGCATGTAAAGCAAATTTAGACCCCTCCATTGTCCAAACGATTCCTGACAAAACTTGGCCACCCACGCTTGAGACTTTCAATGTTAGCTCAAACACTTCTTTATGTCAAATAATAAACCTTGTGGAGGACAAACGCATCACCTTCTCCTTTTCAGTCGGAGGAAGCAACCAAAAGCAGCGGCGCGCATTGCCAGGCGAGAGAGAGCGGCGTGACAATCACTTTGACTGACAGAGGAACAACAGAGTGCTTCAGAACAGACCTCAAATCTGGAGTCTAACACATTCCCCCCGCACAGTCTAAGGGGAGGAGGCTTTAAGGAACACAACGTCTAATCCCTTTTATCAAAATCTGTCCATGGGAGGCCCCTCGCAGTGCTGTGTGAGCCACCTCGGCTTTTTATTGCTAAACAAGTCGCACAACATCCTGCTGTATATTTCCGCTGCTGTTACTCAAATTCATCAGACTGGCTAGAGCAGCAGCAATACTTTATTAAAACTGTATAATGCATATGAAACACATTAGGGGTGCCACGGTTATTACGATACTTCAGTCACGATACGATATTATCACGATACACTGAGTATTGCGATATATTACCTTTTTTCAACTGCAAATTGTCTCCAAAGGAAAACTGTCAACATATTTGATCTAATAAGATAAAGTTTTTATTGCAGCAAAATGGGATTGTCAAGCAGACAAACAAACCAACACTGTCATAAATGATGCAACTGACAAACTGAACCGTTTGTATTAGTCTACATGGACGCGTCATTCTCACTCTACGCACCAGAGAGGGGGAACAGTTATCATTTCCTCCATCCACCATGGAAATAACAACTATTTCTGCTTTATACTTGTTGTGGATATCCCAAAAACGTCAGAACATCAAACGCCCTTGTGTCTGGGTTCATAATACTATCCGTAGGCAGACAGAGCCCATTTTTGTTTTGACCAACTTCCTACCAATCACGCTGACCCGGGACCTCTGCTGACCTCACCACAAAACACAACACCACCTAGTGGACTGAAAAAGCAATTTTGTATTATTATTCTAAGACCAAAAGGTTTGTAATTGATATAATAAAAGATCAATACTTGGCTTCCGTATATCGATACAATATCGCCATGCAAAATATCGCGATACTATGCTGTATCAATTTTTTCCCCCACCCCTAAAACACATACACCCACACACTGAGACAGAATGATGTCCGGCCAAATGCTATCTGCGGGAGGATGGAGGGGGGATGGTTGGTTACACAAGCATGTTTACAGGACATTTCCTGTGGCTGAGCCTTGGGAGCATCATCTGTCCTCAGACAAACAAACAGGCAAAAGTTCCCAAAGCTGAGAGCTATTGTGAAATCCCTTTTAAGAAGAGAAAAAGAAAGCCTTTGCGTCACATCTCCATCAAATTAAACAGTGACTCATTTTAGCTCTATCAAGTTGCACGAATATCTTGGAATTATGCAGAAGCACAGTTGGAGCGAGTAAAGAAGCCGTTAAATACTGCAGTTTTATTTATTTTATAATAACACCCGTGCGTGTCAGCCGTTCATTACTGTGTCCCAGGGAGGAAGCATCACTCTAGCTGGGGAACAGGCGTGGGCACGGGGGTGATGGCTAAGACTCTGTCAGCTAACATAATAACAGGCTGTCTTCTAGTTTAGACTGGGGCTGATCTGCCGACATTCTTTCAGGCTTATGACAATTAAACACTTACTCAGATTCAAGAATCTTCTTAAAGAGCAGCATAAAAAGAAAACAAAAAAAGGTTTTAATAATAGCTGTGAAGAGAATGAGAAGAGAAGGTGAATTTGCATCTTAAAATTGCGAATTATTTCTGAACATTTTAGGCTGCCGGCCTTCAGAGCAGATATCTGAAGTAATTGCAGGAGGACATGTCCTACCTGCTAACTGCTATGAGCGGGGAACAAGCGGCCGGCTCGTTATTTAGCAAATGTGGACAAATTATGTGTGAAGGACACGAGCCGTCGCCCAAAGGCTGCCCGAGTCTCTGAGGACTCCATCACTGCACTGGGACCAGCTGTGGCCCTTTAGCGCAGTGTTTTTTATACACATGTATCAGTGACATTACAATATGATCTATATTGGGCATGTATAGCTAATGTACCACATAATAAGAGTCTGCGTCTTGGCAGTGTGACTAGGAACAGCTTCTTCTTTTCTTTTTTTTTTACAATACTACATTTTCTGTCAGCAGCTCAGTTTAAACCAGTCCGTCGAGCAACTGTGACATCACCCGTAGCCCTCTGAAAGGATGTTGTGGAGCTTCTCCTCTAAATCAATTGGCCTGCTGTATAGCAGCCGCTCTCAGGAGGACACCAGCTCAGACACAAGGCAACTACAGGCTCAGCGTGAAATGACGGAGAGCAAATTAAACAAGTTCTTGTTGGAAAACAAGTCATCTAGGGATGGTGAGCTGAACAGTCTCAAGTATTTTGTTTCCCGGGAGTTGGCCAGTCCATCTCCGTCGAAAAATGCTAATGAATATCAGCTTTACAGTACATGACAGGTGGCGGGAAAGAAAACTGCAAATGGGATGCCCTGTGGTGCTCTGTGTGCGTTTGATGCAAAGTGATCAACATGATGAGTTGTTCCGATTCTGATATACAACCATGATGGAGGAGGTGCACAATTCCTCCGCCATGTCAATCATTTTGTTTAAAATCTTGAGTTAAAATTGTCACACATACACACGCGCACACACAGCGTGAGTGAAGACGACATAAAGATGCAACACCTTCCAGTCCAAAATAAGACGAACAACCGTGAAAACATTTGGAACAACTAACTGTTTTATTATGAACATACAATAGAATTCCAATTGTCCATGAAAGACATGTTACAATGTTTGTGTATGCTGTCAATTATAGTTCTGAGAAAGAGAAAATAGGAGCTTTTAGTCATTGTGACTGTGGCTCCAAAAAAAACTTCGTTAGTTTTCACCTAAAACAGCAAATCTGGGTACACAGGTCTGATAATTAAACACAGGTGTACCAGCTGACATTTTGGGCACCCTATTCCACCCAAACCCTCTCACTATCTGAACGTTACCACATAGATTTAAAGTATACATTAGCCTCCGATGTTGCCTGGCTACCTGCCAAAGTGCTTTGTAGACAAACTCAACAACCACATCTAAAATGTATCATGATTGGCCTCGTGTCTGTGGTTTCTCCCAGCCGACTCACAAAGGGATAATTAGTACCTTCGGTGTATTCAATTACTGCAGTCATGCAGGGGGATTAATAAAAGTCAGCAGTTGTTATTTGTACCAGGTGTGAACAGTCACTGCCAGCCACAGATAGTAAGGAGAATCTATTTACTGCATCTGCAAATAGATACCTCGTACCTGCAACACATTATCCACACCAACAAATAAATCAATTCAAAATGTAATGGGATTTGGGAACATTTAGCCCACAATCCTCATCGTGAGCATTAATACATACATTAAAATGGATGTATGCTTAAGACTACAATGTGTTTTAGCAACAGGTTTGCATAGAGGGGAGGCACAAATGTAGTAGACATTGGTGTATTGTATATTTAGACCAAGAAAAGGCCACGCTGAGTTGATTGATGGCAATTTGTTTGATGCTATGATTAATCCAAGAAAGAAGTAACTAAGAGACTATGCACCATTTCTTACCAGACCAAAGTGACTTTAAACATACGACTGACTTCCCATACACATGTACATTAAACACGCACACACTGTAGTAGTTACACACCGATTAGAAACTGCAACCATCAAAATCTCAGTAATGTGCAGGACCATTTTACAGGTAAGGTATTAACATGAAAGTCAACCTTGGCTCAACGGGGCCTCGTTCGCACCGTCGGCACAAGAGAAGGCAAATGAATTATGGTTTACTATTCAATTTTGAAACATGAGATGATTGCTATTAAAAAAAAAAAAAAAAAAAAAAAAAAAAAAAAGGGGTCCATTAAAGGTCTTCCGGTAATGTCACCACTGCTGACGGGTCATAAATGGGTCATAAACCTCCGTGGCGTCCCAAGTTAAAGACCATCAATAATTTACTTCCGTCTGCTCGCTTCCTGCGCTCTCACTCCGCCCCCGAACGAAACTAGCTTTCCAGTTAAAGGACTGTTCCACTCGTCACATCGAAGACTGGACAAATACAACCCGAAAATCCTCTCCTATAACTGGTTGAGATGTGTGAGTTTGTGTGTTATTTACTACAAAAGTTTACTCATTTAGGTGCATCTCCAGTTGATCTTACATCCCTTTATTTTAACTTTTAATTTCTCCAGAGACAGGCCACTCGGAACATGAAGGGCGGGATCCAATAGGGTCTAAACTAGACCGTTTTTCTGCATCAATAAACCAATCAAAAGCAATCAAAGTCTCAGTTCCCTTCCCACTGTCTTATATGCATAGCACAAGCTGGAGCATTAAGGTCTTATTTAGTATTGGTCCTCAGACATCCTGCTGCTGAGTATTCTCCATGAATAAACCATTCCACAGGGTATTCCTGTCCACCTGTGGTGCCCTGCCCAATGACAGAACAGCTTTCCTGCTTAAAACGAAATAAAGAAGTATGAAATAGGTTTGGCTTAAAGATTCTTCCAGCGGTAAGGCATGATGACCAAAATGCTAAGTGCGCCTCAATGTTTTTGTTGACATCAAATATACCCGTAGAGACATGGAACTGAAACCGTGTGAACAAACTCAAGTATCTTGCTCCAACAAGCTATCACTATATTGCACATTTTTTGCCCCCGACATCCGCTGAGAAAACCCTTTATTAACATTCAAATCTCTAAACAATTAGTTACTAATACATTCAAGCAAATTTCTTGTGTGCAAAAGAAGAATGAACAAAATTGCGTACAATTTGCACAATTGACCCCTGAGTTGACTCTCAGTGAAACTGTCATATTCTGAACAACTTTAAAACATTCTTGCAAAGTTGGAGCCATCAAACATGCATGTATGACATGGTGTTGCATACCGTAAACTACGGCAGGTTATTTCATAAATGTAGCTTCTTTTTTTTTCCCATGGATGTCATTTTGAGGCAAATTCCATACCGTGCATGTAAAACCGTTAAAACATACAAATCCTTTTCTGTGTCCTACAATTTTGTGCAGTACAGAATTGTCCCAGGAAAACCTTTTTCCTGCAGTTAAATCTGGAATCTGAAAAACGTAGCGGCATCCATAACAGCATTCAGCGGGACACACCTGACATTTGTGTACAGAACAATAAGCTTTCGGTGTCAACAAAAAAAACATTTGTACAAAAGAAACATTTCCAGGGTTGACAGCCATGATGGAAAAAACTAACTTTTAATTTTGGTGGTGTTCGCTAATTTAGAGACACAATAAGGTTTTGAGCATGAATTAAATGTTTTGGGTGAGAAACTATTATTTGCAGACATGCGGTAGAGTTGTGATGTTACATGAAAAACTGCTTTGACAATTGCGTTCGCGTCTTAATGAAGGTTAGGACAATAAAAGCGATTGAGAAAAACTTTAAATGTAAAAGTAAAGGAACTTTTTGTGAGTAAAGGAACTGTCTTTTGCTGTAGTTGTATTTGTGTTTATTTAACCATCATTATCAGCTTCATCATGCTTTAGAAAAAAAAGGGATATATCATGCACACCAGTCCCATTCCTAAAATAACTGATTAGTCCAGGAGAGGCGATTAGTATCCCAAAAATAAGCATAATTTCTAAAAGGACAAATACGAAAAGGACAATCTTGCTTTCCATACGTTCTATGGTTTCTACTGCCTGAATATGACTTGACCTGTTCACAAGAGCAGCACAACGGCATGACATGTACATGTGGATGTGTAGAAACGGTGAGGAAGAGTGAAAGCATGAATAGGAGGAGGATTTCTCACAGTAAAAAAGTTGACAGGGACATGTTAGGTTGAACCATGGGGTGGGGGGGAGTGTTATTGCACTGAGTGATGGGTCAGTGAGTGCACTACAACACACCGCTGTGGCCTTCCCATCATCCTCCTCCTCCTCCACCAGCCGGGCTTACTTTCCATATTTATAAGGCCAAATATTTCTAATCTTTCTCCATTTCACAGACACACTTTTTTGGACCGGAACAGACCTCACTTCACCCCCTTTCCGGGATTCTTCCAACGAGAACAGGAAGAACACTATAAAAATCAGCATTGTGGTATTTGAGATGGAGAGAGGAAGTGGAGAGGCCAGTGACCCATGACTAGAAAGTGTGAGCATCCTCATCAAGACAAGTCATAAAGGTCTCAGGCTGGGACATTTTTTCTTTTTACTCACTTCTCAGAAGTGACTTGAACGAGGGTTGAAGCACGTTTCAGTAAAGGACAGAAGTGTGTGTGTAGATATACACACACACACACACACACACACACACACACACACACACACACACATACACATATATATATATATATATATATATATATATATATATATACATACACACATACACATATATATACACATACACATATATATATATATACACATATATATACACATACACATATATATATATATATACACATATATATACACACACACACACACACACACACACACACACACACCTACCTACCTCTGCACTAATACTCTCCGTTAGATAGATAGATAGATAGATAGATAGATAGATAGATAGATAGATAGATAGATAGATAGATAGATAGATACTTTACTTATCCCCAGCTACAGAGTAAATATACAAATATTAAGTATGAAACCAGTCACACAGACAGAAAAGCAAACAAAGTCCTGGAAGTATAACACACTCAGAGTAATTAATTATCTGTGTGTGCGTGTGGCGGCTTTTTGGGTCCAGATTTAAAACCTTTTAAATGGAGGGTTATGAGCTCGCGGTGTCTTCGCAAAGGGACGGAACCATTCAGACACTTTGCGCAGTGGACTTTCAACACGCTGCAATGAATGCACCCGCTAATTACAGGTCGCCCGTGGCTTTCAGGTATTTAGTTTCTTCGAAAAGGTTATTTCTGGACCCCGTGGGAGCGTTTAAAAAGGACTACTTACTCTTAAGCGCCGTGATTAGCATGTTCCCATCCTTGATCAGCTCTTTGATGAATTTATTGGTCCGCTCCAGCTCGATTTCGTGGCATTTGAGGCGCTCTCTGAAGTCCGGACTGTCCAGGAACGAGTCACTGAACTCCAAAGTGGGGAGTCCCATTGTAGCAACCTTAAACGACGAAGTGTGCTTTCAAACTTTACTCGAAGTAGACGCGGCTTTTTCCTTTACATCACGTAGCGCCGCTGTGATGCGGCTGTCTCACTCTCCGTCAAGTTCCCCCAAAAACCTTTTACAGCTCCGCTTTTTCGTCTTTCACTTCCGCTTTGATTTTTTCCCCTTCTTTTTGGGCTATACCTGTGGTAAAAACATAGTGGTCGTGTGACTCCTGCTGGTTAGTTTCGGCTACTTTGAAACAGTTTCTGTGGACCAGCTGTCGGTCTCTAATCTCACACATTCAAGGACTAGATAGATTATACAGGTCAAAACGATACAAAAAAACACATTAAACACAAAAGCAGACAAATAAAATGAAACGTATACATCCATAGTCCTTCCTTTTCACAGAGCTGGCTCAACAGGTTTCGGGGGTTGCTGAGGAGAATATCCCAAGGCCCACTTCACTCACTTAATTTGAATCAAAAACCACCATCATTAATAAACAGGGTTAAACAGGCCCTTCTGGATATGCCACATTTTGACACAGTAGGAAAAGCACAGGTCTAAACAATGATTTTAATGATGACTGAATTCCATTTCGCTGCTTATTATTGCAGGATTCCCTTGCATCCACGCCCACTGACACTCTCACCGGACACTTGAATAGAACCGAGCCATCGTTAGCTTGATTTGTAACACCTGTGCTTTAGGTAAAATGTGGCTGTTGTGAGAAAGTGCCTTTTGAATTTGAGTTTCTGTGCAAATACAAAAATAGTACAAAACCTGTGAGATAATATTCGTGTGCGCACACACTAATCCTATGACAAATTAGTGGCCACCATGCCCAAAGCGCCGGTGCACATGCTTTGGGGCCACTTTTGAGTCAGCGCAATGTTCAGCAGCAATATGCTCGAGCCATGTCGACACTGATTTAATGAAGCCTTTTAAACAATGTTACACCTGCCTGGCTATTCTTATATTTCTGTGACAAATTTCCTTCCGCTTCACATCCAAATACAGCGACACAAACAGCAGAATTCTGTTGGCTTCCCCCCCACCCCCCCGACAAATACAATATATGTAACTCTTGTTTATCAGTGCTCCAATTTGCTATATTATCCTATGTTTTGTTTAATTCTTATCTTATTATTACACCCTCAAAGCTGTGACTCAGCCAGCATTTCTGGTTAAATGATGCCATGGGGCTTGCTTTACTAAAGCAATGGAGTGTGCTGTGTAGAAAATTATAGGTGACAATGCATCATACTGGAATTAGTGAGGAGAGGGATCTGAATTAACACATTGGTAAATGGAAGTAATTAAACTAGAGCATAATTTGAGTTAAAGGAATTCGTCACATTCTCCTCACGCAATGGGGAAGGATAGTGATAATGATGTCACACCCCAAAAGAGTATTCTTGGTAGTCGTGGAGCGGAGGCTCTGTCTTTGAGATGCCTCTTTCTAACTGATGGTGCTTTAGAGCAACATGGGGCTGAGAAGCGGTTTTATCTCTGAGCAAAGTGCAAAAAAAAAACAATCTCCACGGAGAGGCGGATGCTGCGGCACCGGCTGGAACCAACACACGTAAATGAAAGCGCATTAATAATGTAATGCTTTGCTATTGAGTGTGGATGGGGCTTTTGCTCTGTGTCATTTGAAAAGCAGCCTCGCGCCCATCTTCCTCAATAACTAACTAGTGGCCTAATAACCCATAACCCCCTAATAACCTGCTTTGACTGTAGGTAGAGGAGAGATAAATCATTGGAGACAGATAACCTTCCTGGGCAGTGTCGTGTGGCTGCTTGTTAGAGTGCGTTAGCATCACATTCCAGCAGCGGGCCATCGGTCCCGTGGTCAAAAACTGCATTCTCAAAACAGATAACAATAAATTGTATATGATATATTGTTATTGCATAAATATACCGTGCTCATGTGAAAGTCATGCCACGTTGCTTCATCTGACCAGGTAAAAAAAAGAACAAAAGAATATACGCAGCAGGAATATTTTGTCAGAGCTTTGACAAGCTTGCCTCATGCTGCACCTAGGGGACCACAATGACATTATGAATCTGCCAAAACAAGGGGGCTTAAAAAGGTTGCTTCCTATGTGTCCTATGACTGAATGGGACACGTCCACGGCTTCAAAATGTTAATGTCCAAATGAGAATACATTACACAAATGAGAAGCATTCTGTGATGCGAGACGGGGCTCCGATGCCCTAACGCCGGAGAGTCTTATTGGGAAGCACACAACACAAATAAAAAAATAAGCTTGGATCTGATGAACACAGTGAATATATACATTACAGTACGTAGGTTCAACAATTCAAGGCTCGCTGGCTCTCAGGTCTGCTTGGATTATCTACGTTCCATGATGCAATGGCACATCAGCCTCTTCTCTTAGCGTCTGTGTAGGTTTGACTCCAGTGTGTTTTCTGGCCCGGCAGCACACATGCAGGTGTGAGCTACAGTTGTGAGGACATGGAACTGAAACAAAGACTGGCCTCTGGCTGCACCTGAGGTACCAGCAACAACGGCTGCATCTTTTCTTTCGCTCGTATACGCATTCAGTGATGAAATCTCACGTCTGCTAATGAAACCGGACGAGCCCCCACCCCGAGTGATTTATTGGGGCGGTGTAACGTTGTGGTCACAACTAAAATCACATTAAACTTGCGTTTTAATGTGGCAAGGCTTTGCCTGTGGACGTGTGATTACGGCAACTGTGATGATGCCCTTGCACGCTCCTATTCAATAGGTGGGCCAGACCGTGGGGAAAGCAACAGTTCAATAATCAGGTAATTCCATGAAAATAAAGATATGCAGTGCATCCCGGGAGTTATGCTGCTTTTTGGAAGAATTATGCGAAGAAGCGGTCTAAAATACTGCCTTAACAGCCCACCGGTTGAGACTTGTGGACAAACGGTGAGCTGGATGAAGCATGGGTAATTGCAATCTAAAATAGCTGCCTGTAGAGTCTTTGAGGTACATTTGGTTTAATTAAGATGATGCCCAAAAGAAAACTGTGTCCCTGTGCTCCTCTCTCATGAAAAAGGGAACACGTTCGTGTTAGTCATGCAAAAGCATGAGTGGAACAGAGAAGCAGTGCGCATGTCTTTCTCTGTGACTGAGACTATGGAGACCAACCAACAACCCCAAAGAGACACACAGACAATGCACACGTCTCTTGAACCACACACACACACACACACACACACACACACACACACACACACACACACACACACACACACACACACAAACTGAGCGAGTGAGACATCATGCAAATCTAAAAGAAATTCGATATGAGCCACACATCTTCCCTCTGTCCTCAGTCCCTGTTCTCACTGCATTAAAGGGGACCACTCTGGCCTTGACTGATTGAATTAAAAACAAGAAAAGAAAAAAAAACAGGCTTGAACTTCACAACAGATATCAATAATCCATGCAGAATGAGCATCGATTAGTTTTTCACTGAGTTATGCGCAAGTCAGGCGGCCTCTGATTAGATTTCCTGGGATATCGCTGCATCACCCAGCGGGTGCAGTCAGTGCAAGCGAGGGGGGTGTCTGGTCTTCCGGTGGAGGATGGAGGGGGGTTGTTGGTTCCTAACATGCCCCGTCAATTCCAGCTCTCGTGCCATCATTCTGCGGCAGCAGCCCTCGGGGGTGCCGTTTGTTACTTCGACGCGGGGAAACGTGATACATTAACGGGAACCCTGTTGCTCCCATGCACTTAATTGCCGTGTGCACTCTGCAGTTCTGGACTGGGCTATTGGGTAAAATGATGATGTCTGTGAGATGGACTATATGAAAACTAATTGGGACATGTGTATAACTGGTAAGGATGCAGCTTATAGTCCTGACTGTGCCAGAGGAAGACATCATCAGTATCAGCTATAGCTGCAGCAGTGAAAATAAACAGCATGAGATATGACTGAATTTTAGGCAATGAAAGAATATTTCACTGTAGTGTTGTTTTAATTATGCACTTGAGAAAAACGGATGCATCAATAAAAAATAAAAAAAAGACAGGATTAGATAACTAGACTTTTTGTGATGGCAATTACATCTAAATGATATGAGCTGTTTTCCCCAATTAACAATTGACAATGCCATGCATGCTCTTCATTCAAATCAGGTATTAAATCAGGTATTAAGGTAATTGCACAATTTCCGGGTGGCACTCGGCTCAGTTTCAGAGGAGAGCTTTTGAGAACAAGACCTGTCACTGTTTCTCCCTGCTCGTGATTAATGAACCTAATTTAGCAGTTTTTTGTTTTTTTTTATAATCCAATCGTGTTCTGACATTTCTTATCAGATGAGTCCTTCCTCATTCTTTCCGTTGTTTACCTCTTGACAGTACAATCTGCCAAAGTGGCAAGTGCCCGGGCCCTCGTTTATGACTCCCATGTCCAGATGACGTTTGAGCAGTTATGCGTGATTACCTCCTCTTTACACAGAGAGGCATCTCCAAAGCATGCGAGTGTCCACAGGGACTCCGTTTATTGCTCTTGAAAATTGGGACGGTGAGCTTCTTTAGCTGGAAATGCCACGGTGGCATGCGAGTCGGGCCCCGGTGTCAGGTAAAGGACACGTCCCTCGGAAAGTGCTCGGGAGCAAATGCAATCCGGCACACATGAAAGTCTCGTCCGCGCCTCTGCAGCCGCGTGGCTTTTGACTTGCACATCTTCTCAGTGCACATAAGAGGGGGCTGTCCTTCTGGAGCAAAGCGGTTTTATTTTATTTCTTTGCCTCATTGACCTTCATGAGGTGATACCTGTCCAGGCGGACCCCAGGCATGAATTTAAGTCTGGATGATGAATTACAAGAGATGCTCCATAGCAGCGTTGTAAGCAAACAGTTTGTGTGCTTCCCCGGGACTTTGGCTTTAATTTGAAGCAGCAGATTTTTAAAGAGAGGCCTCTCGAACGCAGTGCGCGGCCCCCCGTCGACCCAAATAAACTACTGTTTGGCACCTCCAATCTTTTGGCCACACGCTGTGAGGGTGTTGTGATGCATCACCAGTCATCACACTGAATGTGATAGTCTGAGGCAGTGAGAAAGAGATTCATGCTTGAGAGCTCTTAGAGTCCCTGCACTTGAGAAAAGCCTTTGTTCCCATTTAATAAAATGGGTGTAGGATGCAGGTTAAGTGTTGCCAGCTACTTCTGATTTCCTCTGAATCTCACAAAGGACTTGTATTCCATTAAAGCTTGAAGAAGGATATTTCACATCTAATGCATCTTTGGAAAATGGATGACTCACTTCTCTTTAAGGCTCAGAAAACCGACTTGATCCACCCTGCCCTTTGATCCTGAAGACTAAGTTTCTGTTTGGATGAAAGAGAAAAGCCACATTTACAGTGAAAGTGATCTATTTTTTAATCTGTGCACGGAATAAAATATGGAAATGTGATTCTTGGTTACAGTTTTTCCTAATCGTCACAAGGTTGTTGTTTTTTCACTCTCCAGATAAGTTTATTTTCAGCTCTTTCCTCTTAGAAACACATGAAATCCATTATTTGGAACAGTTTCTGTTGCGGTTCTACCCAACAAACATACTGGTTCATTAGTTTTAAAAATGACAATTCCAAAGAAGCATGCAAAAACCAGTCGCGTGCAGTAACTGGTGTAATTTATTGGACGATTCATTTGAACCATCTGGGCGTTAATAGCCAAGGATCCAGTCGATTCTCTAGTACCGACAGAAAACAACAGATTGCATGTAAAACTGGACCATTCTCTCTGGCAGCTTATTCCATCTGGACACCATGCTTTTGACCAGACATCCTTTTTGAGTGCCATTTTGGTTGGAAATGATGCCATGGCTTTCCTTTTTTCTCATCAAATACTGGGCTTGGTAGCTTTTATATACAAACAAAAGTGATACTCAGAGAAGTTCAGCATATTATTTCACAGCAGTGAACTGCGCTCTTCTTTATTTGCAGTTGCCTTGTCATTTTAACTGTGTTTCGAGGTCTCGCTTACATTTTCTTTTCTTTTTTCGTTTCTTTTTCTGATACCGTTCGTGTCATCGCGCTTTTAGATTTCATTTTTGCAGGTTATGTATCTATATTGGAATCCTTATTGTTGACTATAAGTGATCATAACATCTATTTTGAGCAGAGACAAATAATACACAAAAAGGCCATCACAGTTATAAATTACGGTGTTGTTTGTTGGCCTGCATCCTGTTCAGTTCTTCGCCGAGTGAGGCTTTCGCTGACTGGTTTATTAGTATTCCTCCAGCGGACCTGAGAAAGCTGTTGAGACGCTCTTGATCAGATAAATCAGTATTACGGTTTTCATCAGAGAGAATTACACAGGTTCTCTGATGCTTCAGACTCTATCTCGGAGACGCTGAATTATAATTTTACATTGTTCAAAAAGTTTTCCAATCATATTCCCTTCTCATGGTTACATTTAAAGCCCATTAGTTTTATGTCACCTCAAGTTTCTCTATCAAATATATATTTATTTTTTTCTGACAGAAAGAAAGGGGGACGAAGGCATTAACTCCCACAGAGTATGTTAAAGATGAAATCAAGCAAACAATTCCCAGAAATTCAAAATTGCGCCACTGCGATACTGCTAGTTTCAGAGGCAAAGAAGGGGTTTAATGTTTCTGAGAGAAGCAATAAAAACATCAGTAAGTGAGCAGTTAGACGTGGTAACACTGGGTGGCTCCAGGAAAGTACAAATTACTTTACGGTATAAAGTAAACAGACAGATTATGAAACAATGAGCTCCTGAACATCCATATACACACACACACACACACACACACACACACACACACACACACACACACACACACACACACACTTCATTGTTGTTTCGCCTCTTTTTGTTGTTTCTGTGTGTCAATCTGGAATTGTTTTAGTCTGTGTGTCGTAATATTTTGTCTGTGCTCGCTTTGCCCCTTTTTTGTCTTTTTGTGTGTCATTACGTTGTCTGCTGTTGTCACTTGTCCCTTTTGAAATTATGTTTTGTCTATGGTTGTTTTCCCCCTCTTAGATGTCATTGTTTCTCTTTTCAGTGGTTTTGTCTCTCTTTGTGGACATTTTTTGTCTCTCTTTGCAAATCTTTTTGTGTCTTTGAAGTTGTTTTGTGTGTCTTTGAAGTCGTTTAGTGTCTCTTTGAAGGCATTTTGTAGTATTTTTATTTATCTTTGTAGTATCTCTGTAGTCTAGTTGTATTCACTATTAAACACTTTCAGGTTTTTTTGTATAAATTAGTGAAATAAATGACACGTGCTGGAACTTTTACTTGGCACAAAATGTGTAAGATTGACTTTTACAGTTCTTTTAAGGCACAACTAAAGAAATGATTGGTGCAGCTCTGTCAGCATTACATAACTCTTTGCCTTCCTCAATCTGTCCATGTTGTACTTTCTCTCTGTTTGTCTGTTGTTCGCTGTCTGTCTGTCTTGACTTTGCCAGTTGACCATCATCTACCTGCATCATGTCTTTAATTGTTTTTTTTAGCTGTGTTTGACTGTTGTGCACGTATTGTAAAAGCGTCAACATTTTATAATCCTTGTATATTTTATTTTATTTCTGTTTTTAGGTTTGTTTTAGTTTTTTTAACATCTGCCTCTCGGGACTACGGATGGAAAATAGCCTCTTGAGTAACTGGCACTTTTAACAGAAATGTTTTTATTAATGTGCACTGTCCTCTTATTAAATACACCATTATCAAAGTAACTGGCACAAAGGCAATCTCTGGCCATTGGTAAGGAAAACTAAAAATATGTTGGAGATCAGGCTGGCACATTTTGAGTAAAAAATATTAGTGAGCTGAGAAAAGCTCCCTCAGAAAAGATCAGGGTTTTTTTTGCAGGAGGGAATGCGCCTTGCAGAAAAGGCTTAATAACAACATATAGCCTCCAATTTTAAAGGCACACAAGTACAGGCCTGTACTGCTAGTGATTGACTGATAAAAGCTTTGTTTGCTCTGTTCGGGATCCCTATAGCTTTGAGCCAGGTAATTGAAATGGAAAAAAAAGTCTTTCTGTAGGTCAAACCTAAAAAGGAGCCCACACAACTAAAAGCAGTATGTGGCTAAAAGGAACACCAGTCTCCACTGTTATTCTGTTCAACACTTATTAATATAGTGTACGCTTTCATGCCTAAATGCATCCAAATTAATTGAAGATGTTCGCAGTGCATATAGAACATCATCTGACAGCTGAAAGCAGAAAGAAAGGCTAAATCCTGAGCGTTGGCACCGAAGAGAGACAACAAATCCATAACACTATCCCAGCCTCATCAGCAGTTACATAATGCTGCATGGGCTCAAGGCTGTTGCCTCACAGAACATGAGCCATACTGCATCACAGCTGTGCCTTGCTACCAGCTACTTTGGATGTTTTGTAATGAGACCCTCAAACAAGGAATTTAATGGCAGGTAGATACGCTTTCCAAGTGGCTAATGGTACTAATACAGAAACAACTACAGCTACGACCTGATGATAATAACAACAAATAAATGAAAAATGAGTTAAAATATACAGAACTTCATGAGCATTTTTTTAAAGATCTATAGCCACCACTAAAACCTCCATGAGGCTGTAATTCTCGTAACAAGCCCAAAATTAAATAGTTAAAATGTAGTATAGTTCCCCTTTTCCACCAGATAAAACTCCACTGACACTTACAAACATCTGGCTTTTGCCTAGAAAGGTTAAAACCGGCATTTATTCCTAGACAAATGACTCTGCAGGAGTCATTATATTCCTTTTAATCATTGTAAAACACACTTAATTCACACTTAATAAAACGTTTCAAAACAGTCTTTATTAATCTGTCTACAGTTCCAACAATCACCAACTCTGGGTTGGTTGCAATAACACTAATTACATCAATTTAGATGTGAAAAGAAACATCGATCTGTGCTCCTCAAAGATACCAGACTCCATTGATAGAATATTTTGCCTCTGTGATCCTTGTAAAACACTGGTTTGAGAGTTTAAAACAGAGACTTAATGAGTAACAGATATATAAAAAAGAATTTGACTAAACATCAACCCTGTTTCCTGTCATTTCATGACATTGAATGTACCAACAAAAATCAAACAGAATGGCACTCGTGTAATGCATGGTCTACTGGCATTTTTTCCTTCTTCTTGTGTTTCAAAAACCTGCATACACACACTAACTTTGGTGTAAAAGGGGTACAACAGTAGCAAAACCGACTCTGCTATTGTTGTTACTACAGTACTATCTTATGTTTGCCAACATAAGCCATTATAAGCACCAAGTTAGGCTGTAGCCATTGAGTATACTCAATTGTGCAATGGTGTGTGAGATTGCTCATTGATTTGACTCTTCCCTATAGTAAGACAAATATTATGATGCATCTGTTTTCAAAAGTTACATTGTCTCACTCTGACATACTGTTGTCTGATACTTTGGTGGTAAAGTGGACGTTTAGACCTCGTGGTGGCACTTAAAAAGCCTCAATAGCAAAATGTCCGGGGGTCTCTAAAATCATTTTTTTGTCACCTCTAATTGGTACAAAAATGTCTTATAAAAGTGTACTAATGGCAAGCTGTTTTCATTATTTAAACTGCAAAACATTTCATAAAAAAAATTGAGTGTGTGCAAATGTGTCTAGACAGAGAGAATATTCTGTTGCAGGATGTAGTTTTGTGAGTGGCGTTAGTCTGTTGGGTATTTTGCACACGGATCCAAGTCATTGAGATTTACAGTATGTCTGTCCTAAATCACTGTATAAGAGAAATCCATTGAAGAGTTGTTGATCTACAGTCAATTATGTATATAATATGCATATATGTACGATGAGAGCAACGTGAAACCGGAGTCAAATTCTATGTGTGAAACACATGGCCAATAAAGCTGATTCTGATTCAATGTCAAAGTTTTGGACTGGCAGAACAACCGAACCTAAAAATAACAATGACAATTAAAGCTGCTTGCAGCTGTGACTGGGCCCTCGCTTCAAGCACATTGGGGACGCCTGCGGGTCGCCGGCTCTCCCGGCCTCGAACATCCGCCTGGCAGGCGAAGGTTCTCGGACGGACGAGCCGGCGACCATTCGGCTTAACCCGACGTGCTTGAAGCGAGGGCCCAGTCACAGCTGCGAGCAGCTTTAATTTAGAGGGAGATATATATATATATATACATATACGTATATATATATATACATATACGTATATATATACGTATATATATATATATATACGTATATATATATATATATATATATATATATATATATATATATATATACGTATATATATATACGTATATATATATATATATATATATATATATATATATATATATATATATATATATATCTCCTAAATTAAGAGATATCTCCTCCTATCCTAACTTTAAAAAAAACCTAACTTTACTCATGTGGTAACTCTGTTTAGGTGATGGAATTTGGTTTACCAAAGGTTTTAGATTCACAAAAGCAGTGAAATATATGAATACAATGGTAGATACATGTAAATAAATGTCGAAAACTACATTTTTTATTATCGTTTTTTGAGTAGAAATATGGTCTTTCAGACCTTTCACCAAAATGATAAAAATGGGACTGAGAAATGACTTCATACTGCAGCTAAAGCTTAATGGAGTGTGTGCAAATGAAAAATGACCTTCACAACAATTTTTTGGGGGGAAATAAAAATATGTATTATAAAAAAAAAAAATGTACAGAATATATATTGAGAAATATAAAACAGAACAAAAACTAGTCAGACTATTTACAATATACGAGTATGGCTTGCTTTGCTTCAATGGCATAAGGATATGGAGCAGGAGGATGTGGAGCTGGAGGATATGGAGCAGGAGGATGTGGAGCAGGCCAATACTTGCTTCGTGTCCATCCACTTCACATAGACGATGGGGCCATCACGGATCCATCTCATGAAGCCTCTCGCTGACTTCTTTGTGGCTGGTACTCCTCTCTGTAAAATAAATGAATACTAGTCAGTTGAAAGAAAGATGATGTAACGATTGAGCATACTATGTGTAAATATTACTCAGATCATGACTGTGGTAGTAACGTGAGCAGCAGTGTGCACCGCGTGTCGTGCTCTCGTGCTCTCGTGCACAGTGTACACATTACTAGTTTGCACCATGCAGTCTTACAGACACGTAACAAAGTTTAGTAACTACACTTACTATCTTCCTCAGAAGAACTAAAGCCTTCGAGCTCTGACGACGATGCCATGTCGTCCTCCTCGCTGCTCTCCAGAATCATGCGTCTTGCTTCCTCCGTGTTGAATCTCTTTGTCGTCATGATGTCGCTTTTCTCTGACTAAAAACTGTAGCGTGTGTATATGCTCAGGTGGGTAGTGCTTTGAGACTTCCTGAGTGTACATTGGTTGTTTAGTTCACGAAATGGCGACGGACATATGATTCAACAAATCACAGAGAAGGATTTAACCAGCGTCAGATGACACACTGCTGCCTTTCTCTTGCTTGATGATGTTAAAATGATGCTGGGCTCTGCCTGGGCAGGCACCCGGAAGCAGGAAGTCTCCTCTTTCCGCCAGACGTAACATTATATTTCTGCGATGTATAATCGTGGTGCTGTGAATATTTTAGAAACTTAGAGAAACGTTTCGAGTGTCACCACGCGAAACTGCGGGCTCAGTGGCCAGACGTTTAAGGGCCACGATGTTGACATATGCTACAAAGTTTGTGAAGATAGGCCAAGTAATTTGGAAGTTATGTGTATTGACATATTGAGCCACGCCCCTAAGAGGTTAATTGGTTAATAACTTCTGAACGCAATGAGATATCAACAAAGTAGGAGATATACTTTGATCAAATTGAGCCAATGATTATCCACTGAAAATTTCGTAAGAAATGGACGCAGTGTTTAGGAGGAATGGGCAAAAATGTGTTTTTTACAAAATTCAAAATGGCGGAAAATCTAGTGAAGCGCATTTTAATTTCACAGATGAGTTTTTTGTAGAGCAGTCCCACCCGGACATGTGTGCAAAATTTCAAGTCAATCGGTCAAAGTTTGCAAAAAGGGTGGGCTTTCACAACTAAAGGGGGCGCTATAGAAACATTTTCTCAGACTTTTGGCCGACACCCAAATTATATTAAAATTTTCGCCGAGTCGGATGGGTGTGCCAATTTTGAAGAATTTAGGTTCATCCCAAGCACCTCTTTTCCCTGCGCATTGGTGAAGAATAATAAATAAACATTTGAATAACAATAGGTCCTCGACTCTGACTTCAGTGCTCGGGCCCTAATAATGACATCTCGGTTTACACAAATATAACCACAACGGAAAGGCACACAGGCGTGTGGCTGATTGTTTATTATTAGCATAGGAAACGTCCCCGTCCCCCGAAACAATATATAAAAGGCAGGTGTTGTGTCGTGTGGAAATACTATGGCACACGCCCAAGAATTGGAAAGATGCCACCAAAGAAAGGCTGAACAAATACTAATACGAACATCAGCAGTCGTGCAATTGAGGTCCTTTAAAACAAACATAAACAAAGTAGACACAGGATTTTCCCGAGAGTCAGTACTGGCATTACAGGAAAATACAAAAAGCATCGAAGAGCAGTATGTATGCCATTCATGGGCAGGGTTTTAATGGTCTCCTTTGGGATCAATAATATTTATTTAGCCCACAAATTGAATAATCAAACATATAATTATCTAATTGATCTGATTATATGATATTCATGCATTTTCTTATGTTCCTGAGTGCTCTCGACCACTTTTTTTGTCTTACCCAAGAGAGGAGCAAAAGTAGAAGAAGACATTGTATCCAGGATTTGTTTTGATTTAGTTAGTTTGCATTGATATCTGGAATTCACTAAACAAAAATAAGAAGAAATCTGTTCTTATATTGCTTCCTGCATGAGGCCAAATATCCCCCAAATCAACAAGGCATGCAAATAAAAATCCCGTACTTGACGGTTAAAGCAGACTCAAATGTTACTCAATATTACCATGCCAATTATTAACATTCAATAATACACTTTTACTTCATACAGTTTGGCACCTGTTCCAGATCTAGGTCTTCTCCAAAGCCTTGGAAACCAATAATCTAGTTGTAATTTAGTACATTAGTTAAATCTACATAACTTCAATAAACATATGGGCCCAGCCATTATCTCAATGGTGTCCAAAGTATTTCCTCAAAATGGACAAACGAGAGCACATTCCCATAGCGCCCGTCACAGACCTCGCTGTGCAGCAGATGCTGCTCACAAATGTCAAGTAATTATTGTCACACAAAAACTCTTGCAAAAATTATGTTAAACATGGAAGAACAAACCACTCGGCCCGCTTCACAGTGCCAGGTGAGGTCAGGGCTAATGGCAGTCTTGAGTGTCTGTAAAGACAGCCTCAAAACTGTGGTCCATCTCTTCCCCAGAATGTCCTTACACAAGCACAAAGCTGCTATAAGCAATGGGGAGCGCAGGCTGCAGTTGACAGAAGCTCAATAATCCAAGGTCAGGGCATTTAACAGACAAAGACAAAAGGCTTATCTCGCCTCTTTTCGTTTGTCTCACATCACCAGTAATGCCAGTCAAACCAAATGAGTGACAGCTCCCACTTTAAAGATTTATGCTAATCGAAAAGGTGGAGCTCGCCAAATCGGCTGTTGTTTCGGTGTCGGGCTCTTTAACCACGCCGGGACAAAAGAATCCCCAAAACAATTAAGACAATCTCTGTGATATTTAACAGGATGTAATGTGTTGTGCGGAGAAAGGCTTGAGCGAACTTCTGCTCAACATTTTTCTGTAAAAAAAACAAAAAAAAAACACTGAGCTCAGAGCAAACCACACTATCACCACCTTACTTTCAACCCATGTGTGTGTTTTGATTGATCCTTTTCTTGAAAGCAGATTATACCCGTAGCTTTCACACATCATGTGATTCGATGCAGCATTGCCAGACATCTCTTATTATAAAATGTGAGTTACTGTGGTGGTGGGTATCTGATGCTCAGGCGAGACAAATCCCTTCTTGAATTTCGTCGCAAAATAGCTGCGGATTATAAACAGTCCGCTGAGAGAGGGACATGACACAACTGAATCAAACAAAACAATTAGTTATGTGATTCATATGTATATTTACCACTCTTGGACTTCATTGATGGGTCACTTTGAAAAGAAGTGGTAACCTGTACATTTTCTGGGAAAAAAACGTGTTGTATTGTGATAAATTGTGCTTTTGCTATTGATACATTCAATGAAAATGTACAATGCTTCAATCTGTCCCACAGGGACAGGGCTACTTTTAGGATAAGTATAAAAAAAGAACAGTGCAATAGCTGCAAAACATCCACTTCATGAATATCATGTAGATGTATGTGCTACATAGTTTGTTCTCTAGCAAATAATGTACACATATTATTAAATCCTTTCCAGTAATGCAATGTGTAGCTAAGTTACGAAACTAAATCAAACAATTCCCAAAGGAGCTTTTAATGTCTACATTCTGATATCACTAAATCATTACCATATAGACATTATTTACAGAAGCGGAGGAGATGATATTCTGTGTGAACGGACACATTGATCTGCCTCTGCATCCACTGGACAGCCAACAGGAGAGCAACACGAAGCCTTAGGCAAAGAGGAGGATGCGGAAATGTTCCCAGGCTACATGCAACCACAGCCCACTGAAGGGAGACGCTACATTTTAACACGCCTATGTGATTCTTACGTTTTTTTGCTAGAAATGATCCCGCAGTTTTATATATATATATTTTTCCTTCTCTTGGATTTCAGACTATTTCAACACTCTGCATGTTGTTGCTTCAGTCTTCTTTACACCGCTTTTATTTGCGGTCCCAGTGAAAAGCTGTAAATAGCCGGCGAGCGCAATATTTGCCGGCTAGCGCGAGGGTTCATTAGCATGCACGCGGCAGGAATGATAAACCGAGTATGGATTTCAACAGGGCCCAGTGGAGATGCTCATGTTGTCATAACATTATGCTGGAGCTGCAAAGTTGCTTTTCCAGCGTTGCCAGGAGGTCTGGAGTTTGCGTTCAGAGACTCTTTGGTTGAATGAAAACAGGTGTGATGATCAAGCCTGCAGGTAGGACTCTGCATCATCATTTAAACAAATAAAGAAGTCACCTCTATGCATGCAATGCTAATTTGATCCGACCTACTATTCCCGTACATCTGTGTAAAAGTCTCATTTGAAGCATGCTGCTGGGACTTCACCATGTGGTTGAAACAAAGACGTGGTCTTCATGGCATTTCTACAGCCTGATTTGGGTTACACCCAGTCCCTATCAGATGTCAGAATCCACCTATGTGGGTCATACCCCATCACTGGCATCTCATTGGATAAGGGCCATAGGCACCACAGGGATCCCTGTGACACGGCCATGACATCACTGAGACTGTAAACATCAGCGCTACCTACAGCTCTGTGCCGTCCTACGCGATTCGATTTGTACGCAAGGGGACGCCACAATATTGTTTGCTTTTAAGAAAACCACAGTAGTAGTTCTACGTTCGCTGGTGGAACAATAGATCGTTTTAGGTAGATAGATAGATAGATATATACTTTATTAATCCCCAAGGGGAAATTTCTTGTCATAGTAGCGCCGTACAACTTGAAGATACAAATAAACACACAAGATAAAAGATCAAATATATAAAGAAGCAACAGGGATGAAAGATATATACAAATAAAATAAAATGACAATGAAGTAAAATATAAACTTTGCAAAGTATGTATGTGAACTGTAATAGCATACACGTATACAGTGATGAATTAATCCACAGAGGATCTAGCAAGCGGTGACTTGTTGTAAAGTCGTATTGCCGTAGGCAGGAATATTCTCCTGTAGCGGTCCTTGTTGCAGCGGAGCGTGAGGAATCTCTTGGAGAAAGTGCTCCGCTGACCGTGCAGCAGGTGGTGGAGAGGGTGGTCCGGGTTGTCCAATATGGATATCCCGAAGGATAACTTCCGTAGCCTGTGTTCAAATTGAAACCGTCACTGTTCACTCTGAAAGTGGAATAGTACTTTGACTATAGACATTTTGAGTGAACATCAACTTTGAGATTTAGTTTACGGTGGCGTAGTGGCTAGCACTGTTACCTCACAGCAGAAGGGGCCTGGGTTCAATTCCCAGTCTGGGCAGTCCTTCTGTGTAGAGCTTGCAGTGTGGGTTCTCCCTGTCCAAAGACATGCAGCTCAGGTTAATTGGGGACCAGAGGTGTGAATGTTAGTGTCAATGGTTGTCTGCCTCTATATGTGCCCTTTGATAGACTGGCAGCCCAATGTCAGCTGGGATGGGCTCCAGTGCCCCACGACCCTGAACAGGATTTGCTGCCTGCGCCCAATGACTCATAAACATAGCAGTGTTCATACCAAAGGATCAAGGCGCTAGGAACAGTCTGGTGGGAGAGCACTTGAGCTGTGGCTTACAAGCACCAAACTGCTGTTTCAGAAGATGGAGGACTGAGGGCTACGGGGCCTTGTTTTCACAAACGGCCTTAACTGAAATGTCTAGCGGTCTGCCATTGTTTGGGCAACCAAAGACAGCTTTTGTGTGAAAATGCTAAACTGAGATTAGCTCCAGCAGTCGAGCAGGCTATACACGGAGCCTCGGAAGAGCTCGCGGTGATCACACATTAGCTCCGACGGCGCGCAAAGCCCTGTAAACTGAAGCGCTTGAAACAAAGTGTACAGCTGCTCCAAGAGAAACCCAAAGGAAATCTCCGAAGATTATCTGGCAATTGCACGCGTTAAAAGGCGTCCAACAGGATATTCAGGAAAACGTATTTCATTGATTTTGCGCCAGTGTACAATACAGTAAACATATCACTGGCTCTATTAATTGCAGTGGTTCTGTTCTTGCAGGATAAATGTCCGTCTCGATATCAAGTACGTTCACGCTGAATCTCTATTTTATTCATAACCTCCCAGAATCCTGAACATGGGTTGAAAAATAGCACGTTACAGCTGCACTTTATTACAGCCATCTATCAGAACATGAGGTTGACATTGGCGCTGTCATGCAGTGCTTCTTACAATCATTTAAATTGCACTGCGGTATCAGATAATTTTGATTTTTCCAACATAAAATGGATATCCATAAATCACTTCTCTTTCTGCAATTGTTTGTCCCTAACCCTGATACGAATTACTGGTTGTTAAAATGGATAAATGGTCTCAAAAATATGCTTGTCTCCTCCCGTGCAGTGTCAAACATGTGTGCGTGGCCATTGTGCAATGAGAGGCATCTCCTTTACTGCGAGGCGTTTGCATGCTGTGATGTGTGGCGACGATATCTCCGACAGCACCCACTATTATTTGATGATTTATTGGAAATCTCTCAGTACAAGCATCTGCTTTTGTTTTCAGATGTATACTCTGCAGCTCCCCGCGGCTCCTTCCTGTCGTGTATTTTCGCCTACGCTTTGTCACGACCATAAAGGAGTCGTCTAACGTGCCGATTTGTCTCGGAGACAACGTTAATCAAGAAGCCCCTCTCAACAGTGAAAGACCTTGATGTCCGGTCCACCTGAACAGACAGCGCTGCCATCTGTGGCCCATCCCAGCTGTTTGTAGTGCATTTTCATGACTAATTTGGCTTGTTTTCCTCTGCACTGTAAAATCGGTCAGACTAATCTGCCATCCGGGGGAAACACGATCCGCACATGTGACATACGGGGTCTGAATGAAGGCTAAAGTGCACTGCTCTTGAGAGCAATTTCCTCATTTGAGCAATAAGCCAATAAGGTCAAACAAGGGACATTAATCACCAGATTTAAACAAAAGAAAAAAAAAGGGAAAATCTCTACGTCTCAGTACAAAAGAGAAGTGGCTCTCAGCTCAACCTATGAGCGTAAACGTAGGCTTCCCCACCCTTCAGCTCATTAAATCTGAATTGAATTTCTTTTCAGTCGCCTGCGTTTCAGATCTGTATTCACCTCGGGTGATAAACCTCTTCTGGCTACCAATTAAGGGGAAACATTTACATGCACAGCCCAATTTAAATGCACCACCATCAGAGTAGACTTGCTCAATCACCTCCAAGGCCGTCTCATCCATCAGGTTGCAATCTCCTTGTGTATCGGCTCTGCAGCATGCGTGTGCGTACCTGTTTTCACTCAACAGTCTGGAGCTGGACTGGGACGATGCACGGGGCTGCTGTTGGGCTTTGAGGGTGTGCAGCTGTCACACGGGGAGGACCCGACAGCAGCTTGTGTAAGACATCACAGGTGAACGATTTAAGCCTTGAGCGTATTGGCAGTCTGTAAGGTATTGACGCCACTATTGATTTTACAAGTATCATTGTTGTATCCACCCGTTAGATGTCGGTTGGCTGCGGGGCATTTGAGGTGTACACCGACATGACCTGCTGGAGCCAGCTAGTGTAGACTGGGAAGTGTTCATGTGGTCGAGAATAACGTTTTTTTTTTTTTTTTGAGTTGTAGACTTTTAAAAGGGTTGATTCTTAAAACGATTATTATTTTTTCTTTCACTTCAGTCAATGAATCTTATTATTTCACTATAGTTATCAGTGTTGTATTCAGGACCACCTAAACCATAAACAAGCATGACCAAGACCCGAGAGTATCAAGACCGAGATAAGACCAGAGACGTGGGAGCCACACTGCATGACACACTTACAGTAAAATGTGAAACATGCAAACCAGAAGCACTCCTGATATTGATCTGAAAGGTCAGCAGTCTCATAAAAAGAGCCACAGACGATTCCTCTTCATTCACCGCCTTTATTTCCATACATACTGTATAAACAGGTGTACCATGTGTTCCAAGACAGAGACCTTCAAAAAGTGGAGCAAAACTGATCTTGGGTATTACAACACTGATTCTTCAGACTTTTGCTCTTCTTATTATAAATAAAATAAAATAATCTACTAAATAAAAAAGTAACATCAGCTGTGAGTTTTTAAAATGATGTACTGTGATTATTAACATGAAGGACAGCCATATGGCTCCTGTCTGTAATCTTAAGTCACACACTCACTTATCTTACTATCGCAGATAAGCAAATTAACACTGTATGAAAACAAACTATTAAAATGCCATGTTTACCATGAAACCTGTATACTGTTACAACCCTAAGCATTGAAAAAATACATTTGAAAAACTCACCATCAATGTATCTTTCCAGAAACAGTATCCCAGATAATTGACCTCAATGCAAACTGTGTTCATACAGGCTATTTCTTCAGTAGAAGTCTTTGGAACGCTCATCTGAAGTAACTTACATTGGTGTTTGAAAGTCAAAATCATGTTACGGTGTTTGAACCCTGTGAACACAAACAAAAAGGTTATAACTTGCATAGAATTTGAATGCAAGGCTTACAGATGGATATATAAAAGATAACTCATAAACGGCCAGAAAAAATTCAACTAGTTCCGGTTTGTTTAGACTAATTCAGTCTCACGGTTGCTTTTGCTTAATTGTACATTCTTTTTTTTTCTTAATTAGAAGCTAAAAGCAGCCTATAAAAAATAGGCAAACAATAAACTACATATCTTTTGGAAAACAGATCTCACAAAAGACCTTTTGATACATATTTGAGCAATAATCTGCCACTGTGCGACACACTTCAATGACAGTTTCCAACTGTGTCTGTCTTTTAATGTCTATTCTAAAGAACTGTATGTACATCTTCTCATGGTTTGTTAGCGTTTTACAGACCTTCTGAATAACATCTTGCAATAAGCTCATTTATATTTCTACAATAAATACTGTCTCCAAGGAATCTTAACAGCTAATTGAAACACTTTCTGTTTCTGAACTGAGATCAGACTTAATGAGTGGTTTGTGCTGTGTACATTTTATGCGGGTTGTCAGATAATACATTTTGATTTCATGCATCATGAAACCAAGAGTGCTCCACTGAATTATTTGAGAGGCTTTCAGAAACTCCCATCCCAAAACACTTCAAAGTCAGAATCATAGTCAGTGAGACAGTTGCTTTTCTACTAAGCGAGTATTGAAATGTCACAGCTGTTGTTACTTTGCACATTGTGAGTTCCATTTAAAATCAGGCACATTTCAGTCAAGCGCATATAACAGCACAACTGCTAAGTAGCCGGCGCGAAAGACCGCCAACTTTCAGACATGGAAGTTCTTAGATTGCTTCCACTGCAGATTCTGAAACGGGTAAATATGGGGTTTTCTGATAATTCAGCCAATTTAAACTTGGAGAAGAACAGCAAAAAAAAAGGGCAGGGATACGAGGAAAGTGTGGCCTCCTTACCGTTTTATTAGTTAATTTCACTTTGAAGGATCAGATTGCTTCAACTGATCCGGATTTTTACTGTGGCCTACCACCCAGGGAATCTTTATATCAGCTAATATGTCAGCCCCATGAAAGGTTCGCTGCACCTGGCTTTACTGTAAAGTAGGCAATGAAGTTGTTAAAGGCCAAGCAATGAACTGGATGCTCCCTTGCACAGCCGGGCTCCAACACTACAGATAAACCGAGCATTTACTTTTCTCTCCTCCCAGCGTGGAAAATGGAGGGTGGTGGGGGCGGGTGGCTGCGGCAGGGTCTTAGCGACAGGTCAGTACGGTTCAATCCGGGAAAAAGCCAGTGCATTAAAGGAACTGATGAGACTTTGATACATCGGAATCTAAGAGCGATGAATAAAACATTGGGTGTTACCTTCAGAACCACTTGTTATTAAGATCTTTAAAACAATGAATATACCCAAGATAAAAGAAACAGAAGGTGGGGTTATTCAGTACAGTTTAGAGACATCAGGAAACTGATGTCGAAATTATTGTAGTTCTGTCAACTTACACACATATCCAGCTGCACAAGATCAGGTGCTCGGTTGAAGAATGACCGAGCAAGACTTGTTTTTAGTAGGAACACTGTAACCTTTAAAAAAAAAAAAAAAAAAAAACAGAACAGCAGCAAATGTAGCATTATTTTCTTTTCCGAGACAGTTAAAGCCACCAGGCAACCTAGACACAATTAGATGTGACCATCTGCAGGCACCCTGCATCCCCTGATTGGTGACAAATGTAAAAAAAAGCTTAACCTTTTCACTTGGTGTTAAAACATGGAAAGGTTATCTTTCTTTCCCATTTAAGAAATAACTTTGACCAAGTGGAGAAGTGAAGGCGAAGCTCTCCATTTACTGGTCGGTCTACGTTCCAACCCTCAGCTATGGTCACGAACTCTGGGTCGTGACCGAAAGAACGAGGTCTCAGATACAAGCGGCCGAAATGAGCTTCCTCCGTAGGGTGGCCGGGCTCAGCCTTAGAGATAGGGTAAGGAGCTCGGATATCAGGGGGGAGCTTGGAGTCGAGCCGCTGCTCCTTCGTGTCGAAAGCCTCCTGGACGCCTCCCATTAGAGGTTTTCCAGGCACGTCCAACTGGTAGGAGACCCCGGGGAAGACCCATGACACGCTGGAGGGATTATATCTCCCGGCTGGCCTCGGGGGTCCCCCAGAATGAGCTGGAAAGTGTTGCAGGTGAGAGAGAAGCCTAGGTCGGCCTGCTGAACCTGCTGCCACCGCGACCTGACCCCGGATAAGCGGTTGAAAATGGATGGATGGATGGAATTCTGAACTTTGAACTAAAATGTGCAATAACATACTTGTTGCCTCCTCTTTTAGGAAAAGTTAAATGTCACTCAGCTGTTAGCCTGAGTCTCATGATAGCAATGCGGGTCAGTCTAACACTTTTGTCCAGACATATTTGAACCACTATTAAAGTGAGAAGAGATAGTTACGCACCGCAGTGGATGAATCTGTATGACATTACATTTCAGGTCACCAGCATTCAAGCACTTTAAGGTGGAGATGTTTTTATTCAACCATTTGTGTTGTGTGTGTTCTTGAGGTAAAAAAAATGTGTTGAATGCATTTCCTTTCTCCTAGAACATTTACGAAGAGGATATATAATCCTGTATTGTTTTGTTTCTTGACAGACAAAACAGGGACCCATTTCAACCAGGTCCATTGTGCTATAGGCCCAAAACACCACAAGTTTGCTTTCATCCGATTACAAAATAGCCATAGACTGTACATAAATGGAGGTAGTCACCATGATTTGCAGACTACTGTTCTGAAGCCATGAGTTGTGCAGTTTGACCCTCACCAATTGTTTTTTGGCCGTCGCCATCTTGTTTTTTGGAACCAGAAGTGACACGAGTGGATCAAGAATCATACCACCGTACACCGAATAAAACATTTCTAGGCAACTAACATGGTTGCAATTAACTTGAATGAACTGAAAAAGCTGTGAAAGGGTTAATGTTAGAAGACAAAAACATGGACAACTCCCAGAGTGGACAGCGCTGTTGAAGCGCCCTGTCAATCACAAGTTAGCCATGCCCTAAAGCATACCCTGCTTTATGGTATATTTATCTCTAAATGGGACCATAATTCATGAAAAGGACTTCATGCTATATTGAAGAAGACTTTTCAACTACAGATTGAGACCATAATCCCATGTTTACTGAGGTAATAAATCAAATGAGAAGTAGAGTCATTTTCTTCTATAAACTTCTATACAATCAGACTTCTTCTTTTTTTTTTTTTTACAACCAGAGTAGTCGCACCATGATGGCTGAAAACACATCTACAGTAATGGTTGTTTTCCCATCAGCCCCAGCAGTAGTCTCTGACAAATGTTTACGTTATAATGACATATTGTAATGCGAGAGTGCCAGTCATAGTCGTGGCTGACAATTCTCAAGCCCTGCAATGGAGATGAGCAAACCCATGAACCAATATAAAAATATTTTAAATACCATCAGAGCACCGTGACTTCAGCAGCAGCAAACACACAGCAGACGCAAAATAATCTTTTATTTCTTCAAGCTAAGAAGAGAATATAAGAAGTGAAAATTTTATTTGCTAAAACTGTATGTATGAAGCTCTTTAGTTCAGTCTAAGTAGTCAAGAGTTAACAATGACCAACTGTTTCTCATTAATGAACTGACTTCATTAAATCCTCTGAAAGTAATTACCTTTAGTAGCCAGTTGTTGAAGTGCAGTCAGCTTCTGATGGACGACATGGACGTTTCCCTGTTTGGCGATGAGTTGGACATGATATTCTGCTCTGTTGGACGACGACATCATGGGGACTCTGGCCACTGCTAGGGTTAGTCAAACTAGCCTGATGGCTAATAGACTCACTGATTAGCTAAACATGGTGGACCTCCTCCCACGTGAGCAGTGTTCAAAAGGCCCCATGTGAGTGGGCGTGTCTGAACCAAAGCAAGAGGTTTCTTGAAGCGGTAGATCCCCACAATGCCTACCCAAGACATTGGCATGTTACATGTTGGCAAGCGAACAAGCTAAACATTAAATACAAGGATTAGCATGTTAGCAATTCAGTTGAATGTGACTGGAACTGTAGTGATAGATGTGTTTCCTCTTCAGTGGACACCAAACACCTCCAACGCTGGCATACATCTTGTCATGCACAATACTGCCCCATTGACCAGCGCCACAGGCTCAAATTGTAATCTGTTGAATCACCACTTCCTTTTGCACATTTATGCTTCCATCAGAATTTTGGTGTCTCCTTGACCGTCCCGCTAGTGCCACCATGGAGTGAAACTTTGGTCACCTTCACATACCTACTCAGTTATCTACAGTCCATGGTCCAATACTGACTGAAAGTTACGGTTAATTGGGGAGATTATAAGGTCTTGGCAGAGGTCTGCACTGAGCTGCCTGCTTTCTTGCTTAACCTTTAAATCTCCTTATGCAGCCCTCTTCCTCCTATACACATTGCACTAAGATTATCCCCAGATTTACAACTCCATCCCATTGTATTTCCTCACACAATGGCTCTGGAGAGAAGAAGCTTGGAGCTCCTAAATTAATCACCACCTTCACCAATCTGCAGGGATTTGGAACTGTATGAACACATTGGCACATGTGAGCATTTAGTAGTTGTAGCATGACATGCCACATCATTTTATACATGTTTGCAGTTAGACTTCATGTGGTTCTCCCAACATGTTGGTATACCAGGTCGTTTTCTGTTCCTTAACCCTTGCAATAAGCTTTCTGAGGCTCAAAGCACTGTTTCCCTCCACAGAGCTTTGAGGAAGGTATACAATGCCTCCCATTGCTACATTTCAGTATTCAATTTGGCAAATGTTTTGGAGTAGAAACACACAAGCCCTTGACGACAAGGGGTGGAAAGTTTAATCAACAGGATTTGTCTTCTTTTCTTTTTCTTCTCAGATTTACTCTTAAATGTGTTTCCATAATGAGACTTTTTACTTTTGATTTCTTATGAGGGAGCGTTTACAATATACAAAATTAGCTGGTGTTTCTTAAGAAGCTTCCCTCTAATCGTACACCATCTGCTATCACACATGCAAGAATAAAAATACAACTCAGTTCTACAACCAGTGCATCTTGGATTTAGTTTTTAATGCTGTATGTTTGATACAGACGGTTTTAAATCTTTGGTTCTAATAAAAAAAAAAATCTTGCTTGCCAATATACTTACGTATATTTCACGTATCAAAGAGTATTTGGCAAAGACAACAGATGCGTAAAACCAACATCCCAACATGTTTTTACAAAATATGCTGCTAAAATGTGATGATTGTCCTGAAAACGGTGCTAGAGGAACGACTGTTGGGCCATTACAATCTCCGGGATTTCTCTACTTTGCCAGCTTGATTACACAACACATCTTCTGTGTTGAGTGGACATTTTATGCTGGTGTAAGAGAGAGAAACAAATGTATTGTTACGGAGCTTCTAAAATTGAACAGGTTCAACCTTCTGGGGATCTTAAGTACTCATCGCAAAATCCATCATTAGATTTCTATATTTCTTGAGAATAACTAAATTTTGTTTATTTGCTGTGGGGATTCACCAAAAACATTAGGGTTAGTATGTATCCACACTTTTGCCAAGATATCTTAACAAAGTTACCAAAAGAGAGAATAACACGGCGATGAAAGTTGTTGCTGGTACAATGAGGGTACTTTAACAACCGAACAAAAAAAAAGAAAGAAAAAGGAAGGATTATTTTATGTCGCGCAAGGCTCAACAGCACAGCACATTGTCCACTGTGGCTTCGAGGCGGTGCAGCCGGGTTCAGAGGTCAGAAGACAACCGCAATTATAACTTCAATAATTACTGGACTGGTGCAATACAATGCTGGATGTTGACTCTCTCTGCAAAGCTGCTCCCTTAATCCCTCTGTTCACAGTCTTCAACAGAACATGGCACACTTCCCTAATTCTCATTCCCTGCCATCTCTGCCACTGCCAGGGGTGGGGGACCAAAATCCCAACATCACACAAACCTCCTACAGCAAACACAAATTAGCTCGCTGTATCAGATGTCCCGACACTTCTAGTTTTTTACATTTTAATATAAAAAAAACATGCAGCATGTATTATGCCACAGCGACAGGAAATACGATATCTCACTCAACAGCTTAGACAATCTTATCTGGAGAATGTTTCATTAAAACAGAAGGTTTCACATCACAGACAAGCTTTAATTATACTGTACGAGCAATAACCAGACATACATTGGTGGAAAATTATGAATTGAGAACAGTTAATTAAAGCTTATTGAGAAAAATTACAGACAAAATTGAATTAGGGGCAAACCACAATTATGATCTTTAATTCAATGTAATGTCTGAGTGATGGTTGAAAAGAACACTCCTCAGAACTCATATGTACCAACACACTGCATTATTGCACCATTCTATCTCAATCTTTGATTTGTTCTCTCCATTTTATTCCTTTTGTGGAAGATCACTTTAATTTAATTTAATGTATCAGCTGTTGAAAAACTCAACAGTTGTATAATCCCCCAAAAAATACTACAGTTTGGGTTAATGCAACTAATTTCTTGTGCAAACAGAAACATGAAATGCGAGACAGAAAAAGGACAGGCTGCACAGAAAGCTTCCTGCTGGATGATATTACAGTTTACCTTGTCCTGTAGCAGCAGTGTCTGTTGGAGAGCCCCACTCTTCTGGCAATTTCAGGATGAGTGTTAAACTGTGACCCGCCTGAAAAGAATCCTTCAACAACAATGCCACAAAGACAATTTAATACTTTTAAAAGGCCAAAGGACGTTTGTGTTTTGATGGAGGCAGAAGTAGTATCAACTGATACTTGCTCGGATATCATATCTGAAGGTTTCTTTTGGAGTCTACGTAGTAGGTTTCAGAGAGTAAAGGCCAAAGGAAGAGGAGATAGAGGACAGAAACATGTTGTCCCCTGAAGGGATCGTCTCTGTTTGGATGTAAACTCAAAAAAGATGTATTGCAGCAGCACAAGATCAAAGTACATGTGCATATGTCCTTCAAACCCGGTTTCCTACAAACAAATTAAACTGCACTCTCAATTACGTTTCAGGGAAATATATTTTCTCCCAGATGAACATTTAACGATTAACAGTTCAAGAAATTTGGCAAACATAAATTACAACAAGACAAAGCAAAGCAACAAAACTACTTTGTAAGGTTCATGTAGCAATAGTGCTTGGGTCATATGAGAGATGAACAGCAGTGTCCTGGGTGAAGGTCCTGTGTGTTTTGACCCATCTGCTACCTACTTCCCAACACAGACTTCCAGACTCATTTAAAACTCAATTGAGCAAAAGCAGCTGTAATCAACTGTAATCCAGGACAAAATAAGGTTCCTTGGAAACGTAATTTACAGTGCAGTTTTAGTTGTATGGGGACGTAGTTTTTAGGAGACAGCGCCAATACTTCAGTGTGATTCCTTAAGCCTGAAGCGTGATGTGATGTGTGAACATACACTGACAGAAAATAGGACCACCTTTATATTCAAGTGAGTGAAAATAAAAATGTCAATGCTAACAATGGTTAATAGCAGCTGATGAAAACATCTCTTCTTGTACACATTTCTTGTAATTGTAAGCTGTAAAACTGAATCTTTGTTGCTCTCCAGCAGAATACATTATCCCTAAAATAAACATAACATATTGCAATACTAAAAACTAGAGTACACCCCAGCACACACCCAGGCGCACACACCCACACCCACACTACCGCCCCCCCCCCCCCCCCCCCCCCCCCCACACACACACACACATACACATACAGGCACTGACATTAACCAAGGGGGAGTTCATGTTTTAATTGCTGACACTATAGCTTCTGGCTATCGGAACCAAATGGGTCTCCTTGCAGGAAACATAATCCATTATCATAAATCAGATGCGCCAACACAGACAGGTGCTGCATGAATAATTAAAGGTCGGTACATTAGCACTTGTGTGGAGGTATGTGTTTGAGCCAACGTCACTGAACAGGCTAAAAGGACCGCAAAACCCCTCCATCTACATTAAACAGCCTAATGCTTTGCACTACGGACGGAAAGGATGGAGTCCAAACATACCCACCCCCCGTCTCTCTGAATGTAACCAAAACAGAGAGGTCTGAAAGAGGAGGAGTATCCACGCAATGGACACTGCTTGGAGCGATGCTTGTCCTCTGTTTCGCTGTGTGGTCCTATCTCTTGTGGTTGAGGTAGTACCCTTGTCTGGACCTGAGCAGGTGAGCCAGGTTACTCCGACTCAGTAATGGAGAGTCCAGGGAGCTGGAGGCAGCAAGCAAAAGGTCTGCCCAAGTAAGCCGGCGTTAGGACTACAGATCTCCATTCTAACATTAATTACACTTGAGGCAAATTCATTTGGATTTCTGCCCAGTGAGAGATAAGCTTTAACTGCAGACAAGGCAAGAGAGGAGCCCGAGAGGAGGGAGAGATACTCTTGATGCTGCCCTATTTGGCCATGCAGTGGGTCTTTTATCGCAAAATGTTTTGTGGCCTCTTATGCCACGTGTGTGGAATTCAATCAAGCCAAACTTTACATAATTCTTGGGAAAGGCTTCCTAAAACTGCAGAACTGTCTGATGAATATGTACATTTAAAATATAGAATGAAAGTGTCATGGTGAATTTGTATTGTAGGGATGATTGTCATTTACTTGATCAACAATTTTTATTCTCCAATAATTGAGCAAATATATCAAGCAAAAACACCAAACATGGTCAGTCTCCACCTTTTCAAATGTGGGAATTTGGTAATTTTCTTTGTTGTATTTTACTGGAAATCTTTGGATCCTGGACTGTTGGTTAGACAAAGTAAGCAATTTAAAGATGTGGGGAAAACTGTAGAGACAAAATTATTAATCAAATAATCAAAAAGTCGAATTGGATCAATGAAAAAAAAAAGCCCTAGTGTGTTGTTAGAAATATTACTTTTCTAAAAGTTAGAAAATACAAACAACAACTGTTTAAAAAATATACATCACATTTATTTGTACTGACACCAAGAGTCCGTACAGACTTGTCTTTGTCTATCGATGTGTCCGGGCACTAAAGTTAAGAACCTGTTTCTTATCTCCATACATCCAACAGTCAACAAACTGTATCACCAAGCGTGGCTTAATCACTACCAAGAAACAGAGAGTTTGACATAGCTGACATACACCACTGTTTTTTTTTGTTGCTCTAAAGGTAACACAATGTACAAAAAGCAAGTCTGGAAATAGTCAGATCCGTTGTTCCTTAAAAAACTTTTTCCTCAATGTGTGAATAAGAAAACAATGCACTTATCTCTACTGAGCTTCTGCTGCATTGCTTGTTAGGCAGCCAAGGGGTAAATTGACACAGATAAGTAATGAAAAGAAACAGGCCGGCTGATCCCTGTATTACTACCACAGCAGCTTTTCGAGGAACTGTTCATGCTCTGTGGAGCCACAGAGCTGTAGGAGCCATCTGTAAGTGGTGAGATGCCAGTCAATGAGAGGAACACTTGCTGTTAAACGTAAATGATTAAACAAATCTTTCCCCGCAATGTACACTAATGTACAGCACTATTGGGATATTGGAAAGATCTGTGCAAATCAAAGACCCAGACCTAAAAAGAAACAGGGAACTTAAATGGATGAACTCTGAAGAACCGGCAGACTCAACCCCCCTTTAGCAGGCCTCGGGCCCTTCGGGATTGGGAAAGGCCAAAGCAAGCAGGCAGTCAGAGGGAATGAGGGAGCTGAAGACTGGTGGCTCCCTCCGTGGAAATGAGGAAGGCCCTGTGGCCTCACTAGGAAGCTCAAGGCACCAGAAGAACCAGGAGCATTGCTGTCCATGTTAGGCCCTGAGGCGTGCAGTGCACTGAGCGCTGGTAGCTTTTTGCTCGGACACCTAAAGAGAAGGAAGGGGGAGGAGTCAATACGGGCGAAAACGATGATGCTAAACAGAATGCTGGAACTGCATTAATGTTTTATGCTAGATAACTCCATTGATTTCTTTCAAATGAATCAGACTCAAGGAACTAAGAAGAAATGGCAAAAAAAGAAGCAATCTGTTGCCTAATGTCACATGCAGGACAGCAAACTTTCTGTCCATCCGGTTGCTTAGAAGTTAATTGGCTGTGTAAGAGTAGGAAGGCTTGTGTGGGCGAGGTCATTAAAACAGTCTTAGCCAAAGAAGATTTGGCTCACACAACATCTGCGATGACTCAATTAATGGCAGAACACAGATCGCTATAAAGAGAAAACAGCCTGGACATAGAGATTGGATTTCAGAGTTCATGTAAGGGAGTGTGAGGCTGAGAAGGAGGAAGGCGACTAACTAGCTTACCGGAAGACGTGACCAGTCGGACTTGGGAGCTGACCGCTCCCTCTCCTCCTTCGCTAAGGGCACGCACCTCAATGATATAGGTGCCTCCCTCTGGCAGTGAGAGCATGGTGGAGGGGTTGATGGTTCTCGTCACCTGGTTGTGACCTCTGCCCTCCTGTTTGAGTAACACCTGTAGGACATGGTCACACAACCACTTTAGGTTTTTACAGAGGAGAGGCTAGCTGCAGAGATCCAGGCTCGGGGCACAGGTCCATCGGTGTGCCCTGTCCTGTCACGAGCACCGAGGCGGAAATGAGTACGTCAGAGATGTCAGGATACGATATCACACGTTCCACCAATAACACCACAAGGTAAACAACACAACCTTAATATTAGAGATAACTGTAACTTTTAGTTGGGTAACGGGCCTTCCAACCTTATGTGTTTGCGAACTATGCTTATGTCGTAAGCAAACTAACATTAAAATGCACTGGAATGATTACATAATTAACAATTTATTTGCCCGTTGTTGTTGTGGTAATGTTGAAGTTAGCCAACATTAGCAATTCATTAATGTTAGTACAAGTTATTTGCTGCTTACGGTTCTGTTCCCTAACTTTATAGTTTATAGTTATAATGACATATTATTGTATTGTTTACCTTTGCGTGTTATTGGTAGAGGTTGTGTGGCATGGATGTGATACGATGCATTAGATGTATTCTAAGTACACTGCTTTAGAAATGATAAGCACGAAAAAACAATACACGCATGCGCAATATAGTGGCAAATAAAGTATATTGATAAAGAAGTGTGAGAAACACTTAATTTCCACCTTAACACATGTGATAAGGATGTGATTTTCACCAAGGGTCCTGGTGATGGAGTTGCCTGAGCCTGGAGCGAGATGCTATTGTGTCTACATGGCATGTACACTTTGCACTAAAAAAAAAACATTATGATTGCTCTTTAACACTAATGGAGCAGCAAAATCGAGAAGTGAACTTCATGTTTTTTTCTACAGGGAGCTGCAGTTGGAGCACTTGGGTGAACATTTGGTTCTTTAAATACAGAAAGTCAAAGTTACAAGACTGTGTGAGCACAAAGGTTAGAAGGGAAGAGTCCACTATGATCGCCGAGGGGTACTTCAGTATAACATGTCCAATCACTGATCTTAAGTTTGTTGCACATGCTGATAACGCCGAGCTGAACCTAAAGTTTACAGTTCAGATTAGCCTTATAATATATTCAACAGTTTAAATTGATTCACTCTTCAGATACTGGGTCAATGTTGTCAGAACAAATTGACAGTAAAAGCATGCTTTCTCAGAAACAAGGTTATTATTTGGAACACAAAGCCATAACATAAACATATTACATTCTTTAAATTATCCATGAGACTTAAATTTATAGTGGTAAAAAAGTAAAACTGGAACTAGCTGCTCCTCCCAATTAGCAAATCCATAGTATTTACTAGTGCTGTCATATTAGCGCGTTATTAACGGCGTTAAACCAATTTTAACGCCGTCAATTTTATTAACGGCGTCAACGCATTTAAATTTTTCATTTTTTTTCTCGCGAGCACCACGGCGGATGTAACTCAACCGGAAGCAAAACAATAGGCACGCTGTTTGGGCTTGGAAGCTAGGCTAACGTTACGGTTTGAAATGAATGAATGCTGAGCGCGATACGGCAAAATTAATGATAAGACGCTAATGAATGGAAAGTTTACTTTCAAAAAGTTGTCAGATGGTTCCCTTGACAAGACCAAAGTGGTATGTGCCATTTGTCATTGTGAACTGAGCTATCATCGTAGCCTATCCAGTCTGAAATACCACTTGATCAGTGGCGGCTGGTGATTTTTTTTTGGGGGGGGGCGCAGTTGGGCGGCGCGGTTTAAATAGCACTCCACAATGAGAAGAAAAGAGGTTTCGAGTAGAATATTCGAAAAAACAAAGCTTTATTTCAAGAAAACACAGTACTCAACACTGTCCAATAACAACTATCAACAAACTGTAACTTTGGGCATGAGAGGTTCAGAGCAGAATGGTTTAAGAAACATTGGGTTGGGTTTCAGAGGTTTACAGAATAAAAGAGGTGCCCACACCCTCACATGAAAGAGGTTTAGAGCAGAATAGATTCAGAAAGAGAGACATCACATTTTACATTGGGTGTTTGACAGAGTAGGCCCCACTACTTGTAAAGACATTTAAACTGGGGGCCCTGCAGTAAGGTGGCACTGGTGAGGTGGTCTTTGAAGGCAAAGCGTTCCCTGGTGTGTCCAAGTATGGTGTCATAAACCTACAGATAAATATATAGAGAGAGACAGACAGATAAGTTGTGGGGAAATATCTACTACAAACAGGCTTCATACTACAGACAAAAGCAAACAATCAGAGTTGACAAAAAATGTTTTGTGTGTCTTGATGGCTCATCAACATAGACAAAAGGCCAGGAGCCACCTTGATGCTCTAGCGCGCGCGCACACACACACACACACACACACACACACACACACACACACACACACACACACACACACACACACACACACACACGTTGGTATTTTAGATAAAGTTATAGTCTGATATGATATCCACCCAAATCTAACAATGTCCAACTTGTGTTCTGCTGTGGGAAAGATAAAACATGAAACTCTAACACAGGCATCTGCTGATTTTGACACTCACCTCTGCAGCAATCCTTCCAAGCTCATCTTTTTTCATAACCCGGCGCTTCCTCTGCTGCTCAGCGCCACTGCTTTGCTCCACACTGAGCATCCAGCTAACCAGCTCCGGTTAGCAAAATGGCTTGAGGAGAAGCTCCGGGTGTACGTCCTCCCGCGGTCAGTGCTTTGCTGCTGAATTTTTAAATCCAGACGTTCGGGTCCCAACTCTTTCAGCCTCTTCTTGTCAACATCTGATCTTCGGTTGAAAGGTGTTTCGCGTAGAGATACCACAGAGTTTTCAGTCGCCATACTAACACAATCAAAGTCTCTGCAAGCTATGTTGCTCGCTTAGATACGTGGGAGCTATATGGGATTTGAGGGATTGATAAAGGTCTCTGATTCGACGAATAGTCCAATCACGTTCAATAAGAAACAATGTCATTGGCTAGGGAAATGTGCGCCCGAAGATTCGCGTTTCATCCGCCAATGAGAAGCTGTCCTTGCTGTAACGACCGAATGTTTGCTCGCTGCCATAGACTCACATTGGTCCGGCGCCCCGACAGGGGGGAGGGGCTTTTCTCAGTGATGATGAACGCCGATACATTATATTTGGTCACATTTAACTTAAGTGGTTGTTGACAGGGGCTTACGGTGTCCCACACACATTTAGCGTGTCAACACGGTATATTTCTTATTTAAATTATTTGGTATATAATGTTTTTTGACAGTATATATTATTTATTTATTTTCTTCTCTTTTTTTTTTTCATCGCAAAATTTTAAGTGGGGCGGTGGATCCTCCTCCTCCGTTTGCGCAGCTCACGTAGCAAAAGATATGCGTTTAAAATGTAAAACTCACATGAAGACAGGGCTCGAACCTGCTACCTTGTGATTACAGGGCGAACACTCCCTTGTTAGCCCTTGTTTACCTGAAATGTGCACTTTATAATTTTATTTTGTACCACCCTGTTTGGCAGTTGTTTTTCAATAAAATAAAACATTTGCATAAAGCAAGCCAATCTACCTTTTCATGTTGATAAGAGCATTAAAATGAAGAAAACTTTTTTTGCGATTAATTGAGATTAATCGCGAGTTAACTATGACATAAATGCGATTAATCGCGATTAAATATTTTAATCGTTTGACAGCACTAGTATTTACATAATGTTTATATGTGTCCTAATTGCATGCAGTTGAAGAAACGTGACTTTAAAGAAAGATCATTACCATGTACCCGATGACATCAGATTCGTTGTCCTTTGCCTTCACTGGGTCCCAGTTTAAAGACACGTTGTTGCCCTCTTGAATCCACATGAGGTTGGTTGGAGACTGAGCAGGAGCTGAGAAGAGAACGCAACGCTCTGGGTGCAAATTCAAACAGACTTTTAATCCTTTAAAAACCCTGGAACCAATTTTGTCTCTAGACCTAGAGTCTTATTCCCTGTGTTTGAGTCGCCGTAGGAACCCCCAAATTAATTCCAATACTTGTGTTTATTGTATGTATTTGTTCAGCAAAGTCTTGGGAAAATGTATATCTGCAAAAAAAATCACTTTTAAAAGATATTTTGATCATAACTATGAACATCCAGCATGATATGAGCAAGATTTCCCAAAAATGCATCCTTGAGCGGTCACCGAGTTTTTCAAACTATATTATGGTGCCTTAACAATCTTTTTTGGAAAGATTAGGACCTAAATAATCGGAATCTGCAACAAAAATCACAATAAAACACAGCATTTGGGTGTTCAAATGAGTTTCAGTCAAAAAACGGTGTTGTTCGGTTAAAAAATGGAAAAAATACTTATTTTATGTGAAAAGGTTGTCTAACTGGGGCATGCTGGGAAACAAAATGTCCGTACTTGCTGTATGACGTAGCTTTAGGAACGTGAGCAGAGCAGGAGGCCTTGAGGACGAGAAAACGTGAGACGGAGGAAGAAAAAAAAAATACTCCGCCCATTTTGTGATTTTTTAGGGGGTCTGGAAAGCTTATATTTTATATTTAGACTCACACAAGCCCGTAGGGTTACAGAGATGTGTTTGTTAGTGAAATCCGACTTTGTAAGGGCTACTTATTAAGGATTTAGTAAAACCGTAGGTCCACCGTAGAAGTTGACGGAGCTGACGGAGTTTACGTAAGTACTTTAACTTAACGATGTGGTTCCGGAGATACAGTAAGTAAGGAACGTTTAAAAAATATGATGTTGTTTTTTGTCTGATAATAAGTGCAGGGGGATTTTCAACCAACTAGGTAAATTACTACCCTTTTTACAGGGGGATTTAGAGGAAACTGCACAGGTAGCCTCTATTCCATATATAGTGTTACATGATTAGTGTCAGTGCTGTACTCACGGGCTTTCCTGGTGTTAGCTGTGACAGCTGCAGTGGCAGGACCCTGGCCGATGCTGTTGAAACCTTTTACAGTGATGAGATACAGGCTGTTGCCCTCTAGTCCGGTCAGGACAATGGATGTTTCGTTCTTCACAGTTCTTTGTTTTGCCCCCAACTCCTCCTGCTCCATGTCTTTCCAGTAGCTGACCTGTTCAGACGAAATGAAAAGACTTTGAAAACGCTCAAACCTCAACTCGTGCTCGAAGGTTCACATGCTCACGCAAAGTCAGCCAGATACTGCATGGAAATGTACAAGTGCAGCTGCAACCCCCCCCCACAAGGCACACAATTTACAAGCACCTCATATCCTCTTGGTCTCCCGGGGCCAGGATTGGGCGGTTTCCAGGTGACCCTAATTTCCGATGAAGAAATGCTGTGGGCTTTCACATCGGACGGCGCTTCCCTCGGCTCTGTGGAACAATGTTGAAACGGTGACAACCATGAAACTGCAGAAAAGCTTTTCCCTCTGTTCTTTTAAAATCAATGGAGCCACAAATATGAACCCACCGCCCTCAGCGGAGTGGATGATGACAACTTTGCTGAACGGCCCATCTCCCTTGTTGTTGTACACTCCGACCTTCACTTCAAACGGGGTGAGGGGAGGGAAGGTCTCGTCTCGGTATTTGTACGTGGTGGAGTCCGCGGACGTCACCATTTTCTCCTTCCAGCCTCTGGTTCCGTTGGCACGAAACGCGACGATGTACCCAAATCCCTCGCCATTTTGGAACTCCTCGGATACGGGCTGATAAATACAGTGGAAAGACAGAAACTGATCATCACTGAGATTAAGGGCATACCTATCTTACTGTAGCAGCACCAGTGACTGAGGGTGCATTACTTCCTCATCTAAATAACCTCTTCTGTGCGGCTCTCATTAAACAAAACATGCCTTTTTCCTCTGGTCGTCCCGTAGAAACCGCTTTTAATTTCCTACCCCTTGACTGCTGCTGTTGGCTGCCAGTGTTAATAAAGATGCAGTTAGTCTTGAGTAATGGAAACAAATCATATCTGGCTCAGTTGTCCCCATTATGTAGCACATTTATCTTTCCATGTCTGACGGGAGGATTTTTTTGGGGACACAGGTTTTGTGCGCTGGCTTCAATGCTTAGCTGTGGTTTTCCTGAAGTGGCGAGACTGGGGGCTGTCTTCCACAGCTGCTCCGCGCTTAATCAAATCAAATGCCAATTCATTAACTGAGCTCGAATTTAATTAAAATACGGGCTGCAGGGTTTTAAATCTAAATTTAATAAATGACAAACACCTGTACACCTGTTTTTTTGGCAACAAAAAGTCAGCGAGCTGTAATGTGTTGATTTGCATAGGCTTCAAAGTAACATTGTACCCTGAAGGCACCCAAATTAGCCATCCAGTCCACAGAGGGATTGGTGGTGGATGGAGACGTAGTTCACATTTCATTCAATCACCATGACTGCCTAATTACGAGGATGATCAGTGGAAAGGAATTAGCTTCCATCAAAGTTATTATCAGAGCTGGCAAGGCTATCAAAGACGTGCTAAGAAATATAGGTCTTAAAAAAAACCCAGAATCAACAAAATAGCTAGTTAAGGCTAGAAAGACTTTGAGGGTTTGGGAATTGAGATTGTCGGGCCTAAGTGTGGACATGGTGTGAGAGGGCTGATTGAACTCAGGTAAGTCTTGTGGATGAAATTGCCGGGCCTGCCGGGGCTCAGTCACGGTGACTGTAGGGGCATCACTAATGGTCCTCCTGATGGCTCCCAGAGAAAAAGAAGAAGAAAAAAACAGTCTCCCACCGTCGACTCTAATGAGACGGCTGAATGAAGCTGCAGAGACTGTTTAGTCATTCATCCTGCTTAATAACCCTGCCCACCATGGCCGTCCAGGCACTGACAACTCTCCACAGATGATTGGAGAGGCAGAACTGTAGCGCGCTTGCATGCCTCGACTGCCAAAAAGGGCTAACATTCCTGCTCCGTCTCCTTTAATATCCATGGGCATTGATCACTGACGAGGTCCTGATTTATTTCCAAGAGCATTTAGCAGAAAGGAGAAGAAATAGGGCAGAGCTTAAATGACCTGAAATGACGAGTGCCGAAAGGAGGACACTGCATCGAAGTGGAGCAACTCGGCATTGTCCAGCGACAATCATTTAAAAAGTACTTACATTTTTTGCCCTATGGTACACTCTGTACCTGCAAAAAAATTCTGAATAAAACCAGACGAGCAGACTCGATGATGCTCACACTTTATGACGCATTTGTTGAAGAAAGCAGGTTGCTGAAACTAAAAAGCTGCAGCTCTGCATTTCCATGAGTCTGATCAAGATGGTCCTTTAGCAAGAAACGGTTATACTCAAATTGATGCATGGCTTGAAAGGACTCTTGCACATCCAACCAATCATGGTTTTATGTCACTTAAAGTATCCCTTGATTTTTCTTCCAACACGGGGTCCTGCATGTATTTATAAGGAGGTCGTCATTGTGTTATACAAGCTACTCTAATGACACTCTTTATATAGCATAATTCTCATTTATAAACAGGAAATGCTCGAGCGCCAAACACCATTCCATCTGGAATGGACATTATCCCCCATAATGTGCCACGGAGGGGCACTTCTCCTCATGTGAAGGTTATCTTCCCAGTGGCAGTTGGACTCTCATACTTAATAACTACAAGAATAACTGTCAGTTGCTTCCACATCTGTTCACCGTTCCCCTGTTAATATATCCTTCAACTGATCTCAATTGCAAATTCTCGGCATTGCTCATAGTAATTCTGCACACGCTGCGCCGAACCTGGCCGAGAGCCAAGCTGTCCGCTGATATCCTCTTTACTTTGCGTAAGAGTTATAACGTTTTTCGCGCAACCCTCGTCAAGATTTACATTGCAAACAGATATTCATAAACATCCCTTGGATTTATTTGGAACGACTCCAAGGATCCAAGGTTAATCATCCTTGTGCCGCTCTGGTGCGATCCAAATTCAAAATTCACAACGTCTTTATCACTGGCCCGGCTCAAGCGGCTCTGTGTAATACACGGCCCGGCTGGCCTTCTTTGAGCTTCGTCAGCAAGTTCCGCAGTCGTGACCAAGATGCACCCTCAAACTCTGAGACCCTGTGTGGTTAAACACATTTTAAACAGAATAAAGAGGGACCAAGTTTAAAATGCAATGCGCTGTGATCCCGGGGTTGTGTATTGTCATGACGATCTCTCTTGGACATGAGGTTTTCAAATCAGGAGAGCCAATGACAGTCAAGAAAACAGAATGCACATGTGCTGGAAATATGTTTCTAAAAAAACTCCACATTTAATCCATAAATCAAAGTCATAATTTCCAGTCACTCTGAGGTTTGATCAACATATTGTTTTTGTGGTATTCGTTTGAAAAGGCTCTGGTGCTTACATTGTCTTCTTTGCTGCTGCCATGCCTATATTTCCCCTGGGACAGTTAAATCTTTATCTCATAAAAGTGTTTTCGCTTTACAATAACCACTTCAGCCTCTGATCTTGTGGAAAAGCATCCTGCCTGAGCGGACTAAAGCACTTTCCGGTTTGTCCCTCGTTGGAACAGTTGACGCCTTTCTTCCAGATTCAAATTGTGGATGTAGAACACTGTAGCAGATGGGTCGATCACATCCTTCCTCTCAAAAAATAATAATTGCCCTGATGATGGCCGCTCACCTGAGCCCCCTCACTGCTCACGAGACCGTCTCCCTTGGTGTCAGACAGCTGTGAAGACCACAACCTCCAGTTTTGTGTTAAAGCACTGAATATAATGTGCATCTCTCTCGCCATATTCTTCAGAAGGGTCACCACTGCCTGGGAGTTTAGAACATCCACACCTGGGTCATTTATCTCTACTGACCAGCAGGGGGCGACTCCTCTGGTTGCAAAAAGAAGTCTGATTGTATAGAAGTTAATGGGAAAATGACTCGACTTCTCACTTGATTTATTCCCTCAGTAAACATTATAAACAAGAGTTTATGTTTTCAATTGACATTTAGTAAATTATGGAGTTAAAATAGACGCAAAAGTGGAGTAAGCTTTAAGGCGGGCTTACTGTGATTGACAGGTCGCTGCAGCTACCAAAGCCATAGACTGGTAGTCACTTCTCAGTCACTTCTCCGCATTTCAAATATGGCAACCTTCGTTCATTGTTTGCGGAAAAAAACAACATGGCGACAGCTGTGATCCAAGATGGCGACGGCAAAACCGCTGAATCTAAGGCTTTAAAACGACAGTCCGCAAACCAACAAGTGACATCACGCTGACGACGCCCACTTCTTATAAACATGATTAACGCCTCGTTCCCACATGGTTTTGTGTCCGTAAGTGGCATTATTGTGGTTCAGGGTTTAGGCCGGGACATCCTTTAAAAGTATTGTTTTTATTCTGTATAGTATACGTTGCACGCCCCCCGGTGTTCCACGCAAGGACATGCATTAGTAAGTAAGTAAATGAACTTCTAGTTGACATTGGTACACATAGGTGTGAGATGTAGGAACGCCGACCAAAGCTAAATTCAATCACAGCTTAGCTACTTTAGACTGAAGCTTGTAGCTCAACCACTTGACTTTTACATAAAATACTGTTTATGCGCTATCATTAATGGACGTTTGTTGTTTATTGTTGACATGTACTTCTTCTTTTTTAATGCAGGTGAGAAAAAAACTTTAAAGATGAGAGAATTAGATCAGATATAGAAGGGAAAAAGAAAATGATCAATATCTATTTGGAAAATGTATGTCAACAATTTGTCAGCCCAAAAATGCAATTTCAATGCAATTACATTTCTGCTGTCAACCCCCTGTGCTCAATTCTGTTCTTTAAATACTCCAGCAAAATCCCTCAATATGTCTCCCCTCCTACCTTTAAGAACATCTCCAGACTCTTCTCATCATTCTCTCACTTCAGGGTCTGAAACTTTCCTCTATGTTTTAATTAGATCCCACTTTGATGGTTGTGGGAATAGGACTGTGTGCAAACACTGGTCCCCAGCACACACGGTCTCCTCGTCATATCTCAGCTCAAGTGAAAGCAACTGACTGTAAACTAATGCAATCATCTGTATATCTTCAAGTCATTAAACCGTTTCCTTCAAGTTTAGGAGCCACGAGGACTTGCGCCGTCCATCAACCATGCTTTATCCCCCTTAATAATGTCTGACAAGTATTCCCAGGCAACAAAAAGTGAAGGTTTTTAATGAATGGCACATGCAGTAACAACCTCTACATGATTATTAAGTCATATTCACATGCAGGATTTATTACTTAGTGACAGTTTAATCCTTAAGGAAACATTGGCAGAGCGGTTTCAGCACCGATGTTTAAAGGGACCCTTGTTTCACTGGGCTTGTTTTCACTCTTTCATAAATATATTTATAACACAGATTCTCAACCTGCAGGTTCAGGAATGTTCTAACAACGGCGGCTCGTGATGATAAATTCACTTAACATACACATTTATTATCACGTCTTTTTTTGTTGAGGAATACTTTCTCAAGTTTAAATGATGAATATTTACACCACAAAGGTTTCTTCCCACATTTAATCGTGTAAAAATCCTGAAAATAATAATTGCTCTGCTTTTATGCGGGGGGGTTTCAATCCCGCAGGCACTGCTCTTTTTCACAGAGCCACACACAGGAAAGGTTGAAAAACACACTGGCTTACAGGATCAACATGTTAATTTCTTAAAAAGTAAAATCAGTATTTACGTTTATTATGTTCTGCAGCTCAGTGTCAGCATGCCTAATATCATCATCGTAATACTACAGATTACTGTAAACTTGCTTTAAAGGGGTTTTGTGTTTATGTGTTGCCGATAGACTGTGAACTACACAGCATAAGGGGATTCTGTTGAGCCTTAGGTTAAAGGAATACTTTACACACAAAATTACCATTTCTATTTCAATTACTCAGCCTGTGGTCCCTTGAATTCATGAAGAAACTGTTTGTTTTTTGTAACAAAGGTAACTGAGTAATTGAAATAAAAATGGTAATTTTCTCTTTGAAGCATTTATAAAAATGACTTAGGTGACTTATGCTCTTTCCATGAAATATTAGTATTGTAAATATATATATATATATATGTATATATATATATGTATATATATATATATATATATATATATATATATATATATATATATATATATATATATATATATATATAAAATACATTTAAAATGTTGTCTCATATTTACACATATGTTTGCGAAATCCCTGAAAGCATTAGTATATTTTCTGACATAAAGTTGAACATTCTTCCACTGGTATATCTCACTGCCAGTTTATCAGTTATTAGCGGCTGATCCCTGAGCGTCTCCCCTGAGAACTAACCTATTTAAATCTTGTTACCACATTTCTGTTTACATAATGAAACATATTGACATTCAAGACAGATTTATTATAAGCAAGCATCTTTAGCGCTCAAAATGTTTATCTAATCTATTGACTGGAAAGACATTGATTTTTTTTTGCATTTCTATTGGCCCTTCTGATGGTAAAGTTTAATGTTCAGTCTTCAAATTTTGTTGGTAAACTTTAGTGAACTCTTCCTAATAATTATCATTCTGGTATAATTAATGCATAAACTGTGGCCCTTTCTGAATCATCACTCTTTATAAAGCGAGAGAGTGTTCAGAGAAGCATCTTGAATTTGAAGGAGCTTCAAGCCTTCTGGAGTTTTTAAACCCCACACGGTTTGAATGTCATACTGTTGACATTCCTCGAAACAACAGGAAGCTTAAAGATTATTTTTAAGTTAGATTAAACTAAATAAAAGCTCCCATTAACTCCTGTTTATTCAACAAATCTCTGGGTTGGCTCGACTGGAACAGAAGGCCCGCTGTGACATTTGAATTTTTGTTGCACATATGTTGTCACGGGTGTGCTACAGAAGCAGTTAGGACCCTACCTCCCACGAGATGACCAGTTCGTGCCTGCGGCCGTTCCCTCCGCTGACGTTCGATGGTGCCACTGACGGGACTGTGAAACAGAAAGGTTAACAATGCATCACTGACACCACACTGCAAATGCACTTCAACATGGTTTTGACAGAAAAGAAAAGATGAGAATACAGGAAAAAAAACTGAAAAACCTTTCAGACAGTATGGGCCCATGTCCTTTAAGGCCTAATCCTCAATTTATGACCACATGAATTGAGCTTAACTTGGGTTTTATTAATCGCTAAATTTGTCATAATGATAAAAAAAAAAAACTTTTACAGCAATAGAAAACATTACAAACTGCATTTATCGTTTGATGTTTCTGCCTGCATTCAGATACCTGTTCAAATTGAGAGTGCGAGTAGGTTTCCGTGCTGCGTTTGGAATTTTTCATTAATTCTTTTTGTTCATCTTTGAATCGCAGATTATAACTCTAAGGATGAATTACCACAACCGTGTGCAGACGCAGTAATTAGTCTGTTAATTACGCTGAAGCGATAGGACAGATTAAATTAACCACTTCTAAATGACCACTGACCTCTGTAATTATTACGTTTTATAGTCGAGAACGAGCAGTTAGTGAAGCGGCACGCCTGATGCCCACTGTCTCAGTCAATTTCTGCACACCATAAATAGCGTATTCTGCTCTGTCTTTGCCTCGGGGCATTGAAGGACAGGCTGCTTCAGCGGAAACACCACGCTTGTTGAAATTCATGTAAGCTGCTTATTTTCAACCATTTCGCCCAATTAAAATGGAGTTTATTAACAATGGGAATGTAACATGGTCATGAGGGTAGCTACAATAAATCATCAGCACTCTCATATTCTAGAAGTTTCTGGACTCAAAATGTGACTAGAATGTAGTGCAGATTGATGGCTTGGCGGATTAACCTGCTTCTTTCGTCCTAACGCCTCTCGATGGTGCACTGGGGTCCCCGGTCCCGATTGCATTGCTGGCCACCACCCTGAACTCATATTCCACCCAGGGGTTGAGCTCCACAGCCATGGCGGACTCCATGTCCCCTGTCACTGGTTCTGGGTCTGCAGACAGGAGTGTTGCTTGTTTTATTAATTTAACCCAGACGAGCAACACTCACACACTTTTGTTCACATTATGTAAAGCGTTGGCCTTCAGTGCAAACTCAAAAACTTTGAGGGTGTTTGAGAGTGCCATGTTGAGAGCAGAGTGTATTTGGACAATGATGTTTAACACACAGGCAAGGAAGTCAAGGAGTTAAAAAAAAGTTTATGGCTGAATATTTGAAAGTTATGTGCTGTCACCTGACCTCAATTAACCAACTGAGCATCAACACAGGCAATGGGAAGATGGCTGGCAGAGCATCACAGCATCACATGTATCTTCTGATGTTTGGGCCCACAGGCATTCTTTAACTAGAGGATTATATATGACTTTGTGTGATGACTTCCAATTACTTTTTACTTTCTAAAACTGGGGGTTGTTGCTACAACGTTCACATTTGTGTGTAAAAGCTGTGACTTTAGCCCCATAGACATTGTTTCATCTCACATCCAGTGGGCTCCAATACAGAACCAGGAAACCAATAAAAACACACCACAGTCCCTCCGGATTCACTGTGACTCGGGATATCGTTTCACCAGATGGTGACGATATCCACTGTACTTGAGAACCCGGCGTGATGATGTTTTCATGTCTGAACAGCGGCTTACTCTCAGCTTTAGAGCACATCAGGAAGTATAACTCATTACATAGAAGGAAGCTGCTTTCAATCAATTCTCACAGTGTCTACAGAGGACTTAGAGAGCGGCGTAATTACAGATCGCATCCCGAGAGTGAAACAAAAGAAAACCCGTCAGGATTCATGAATGTATTTTTGAAAAGAAATTACAAGCAGGTAACATGACTAATCTAGCTTCTTCAGCGCTGCCACAATAAAGCTTCGTCAATATTGATCCTGCAACAACAAACAAACATTGACTGAAAGCATATCCGTGTCACAAGCGAACCACAGGTCTCGCTGTGCTAACGAAGGCAACTTTCGGGGAGGCCGGGGAGCTTACGCTCTTATCATTCGAAGCAGCTCACGATGAGACCACTCTGTCAGGCGCGCCGCTCTTCAAACAGGAGCTGATAACTGTGTTTGCAGGGAGTGGGAGCTTAAAAGCCCCGGTCCCCCTTCAAGTTCAACACTGACAATACATCACAGAGTCCTAATTGTGCTTTATCGAATTAAATGTGGTTGAACAGACATGATGTGAGAGGAGCGTATACAAAATGTGATTTATGTATCTGCGGGGATGAATCATTATGGCACCTTAAACTCTGCTATTATTATTATCATGCAGCATATTAAGATGGATTACACACAATGCTTAGCAGGCTTTCATCCTTTAAATGCTAAGTGATAGTAATTGATGGTTTTTCTGTCAAGGTACAAAAAAAAAAGCAGCTAATTCACTTTTTTAAGCGGTGGAAGTGCATTTATACTAAATGAACATGGATAGGTCTTATAATTCAAGCCCAAAAGGTTAATTTCCCACTAACCGCTGATATGACACTGAAGAAAATTCAAAGCAAAGACATTTGATGTGGGCCCAAATTGCTTTTTGCTAAGCTCCTCTGAACAACAGCCAAGTTCAAACATAAAACGACAGCTTGGAAGAGAACTGAATTTTAACCTCTCAAACAGACATCTGAGGAGAAAAAGAAACTGTTGGATTTTGGATTATTGTTAAAAAGCTCCGTGGCGAACACAAGTTTATGACACTTGCATGTTTTGTTCAGCAAGATAATTTTCTTCAAATGAACACTTTTAAAATGTTTTGAAGTATTAAAATAATCGTCAGAAGTAAAAAGTGAACATTTAGCTATAAAACGGTCACATGACTTTATGTATTCATAACTTAAGCTAAAGGCAGACGAAATTTTGACATGATTACTTTTTGTACTGTCATTCAGCTACTTGTTAGCAACTGCCTTTGGTAAGAGACGTAAAAGCTTCTTATTGTATATCGTAAGACAAAACATGTAAATCTCTTATGCTTGTGTTAACAGACCTTTTTTCAGAGATCTAACCAAAACCCCATTCAAAAACATAAAAACATTGACTTTGAGACGAGAGAATCTGAAGTGCAAAAATGCTGACTCATTTCTGGGTTTTTCTTTCTTCTTGCAGCAGTCTCTGGTTTTAAGAGTCTGATTGTGTTCATATATAAAAGTACCTTTCCGCAAGAATGTGTCATTATATCTCTTTACAGCAGTAACCATGCTCTTGTTGGACTGATTCACCATCTCCGATCTAGAGGCTGCAATTTGCTCCTTATTGATTACCTGTTTTGACAGTTTGCCAGCCTAATGAAAATGGGCTGCGGGCCTGTAAATTATAGGTGCTGATAGGACTGTGGTTGTCCAGGCCACGAGTCCAGGACAGGGTGGCTGTGGCATCCGTGATCTCCTCCACTATTACCACTCCAGGAGGTCCGGGAGGACCTGGTGGAAAGAGAGTTAGGACACAGATTAAATTACAGGTTGAACCACCAATCCTTTAGAAATGTCACGATGCGAGGGAGGAACAGAAAACAATCTTTGTTGCTGTTGTAAGATGGCCCATATTGTGATGTCTTAGTCACTGTGCATAGTTGCAATTAGATACACTAATGGATGCAACCATGCAAGCATTAAGAAAGATGTGCAGCTGTGTGCATATAGTGACAACATCAATTCTCTTTTGTAATCTTTGCACAAACAAACAACAGACGAGAGACACAGACATACTAAACTGAAGCAGGCTGACACCGATCTGCTGCCAAGCATTTCCTGCTGATGAGGGGATATCGAAGCGTTCTCTTTTTGGGGGGTTTTGGAGGCGGTTTACTAGTTCTGCTGAGCATGACTGTGTGGTAGACCTTCCTGTGTTCTATTACAGCCGAACATATGTTTACCTCAGTCTTCAAAAGTAAATGTAATCTGCAAAAGCAGCGAAGGTCTGAGGACTCCAGGGTGAACAGCTGTAAATGAAAAGCTGGCAGCTGGTGCACTCAATGAAAACCAATGTTCTGTGTCCCCAAAAAGTGCCCATTAGAAGGTTGCACTGAAAGGTGCGTTTGCATTTTGGGACATTAAGATGCATATTGTGTCACTGTAGGAACAACCCACTTTATCGTGTGCCCAACACATGGCATATATCCTCCCTTGTAGCAGAGCTTACTGTACTGTTAAATGGCAATCATTAAATACATCAATATATACATTTTGTGATAAATATATATTAAATGATATTTTTAAATTCCATTAAATGATTAATGAGAAAAAATATGTGTAAAGTCAAGTTGTTCAGGTAAATCTAGCATAATACCTAATGTAAAAAAAACAAAAACAAAAACTTGGAATCATGGATTCCACAATATGAATATGAACATTACATTACCGGCAGCAAGCGGAAACAGCCAGAGAATCTGATCACTAGACATTTCAGCCAATCTGTTTTACAGCACATATTAAACCTGTTCATGCAGACAGACCGTCTGTCCAGCAGAACTCACAGAGGTCATAAAAACATTAGACAAGATCAAAAGGTCAAAAGGGGAGTAATAATGTGGAATTAGTCATTGTACGATTGACCATTCGCTAAGCACCGCCCTGCGCTGCATCTCCCTCAAGCTGTCAGAGCTACCGTGGAGCCCACACTGCCACTAACTGCACTCACTGAAGAAATGGTATAAAATTTTTGGAACCATGATTTCAGAGAGAAGCAGGCATGTGCATTTGATGTATGAAGAATATATCCAGGATGTCAAACTGATTCAGCAGCAAAAACAGGTAAACAAGATCAAGGTTGCAGCGTAAAAGTGAACCACATCATCAACTGGCAATCGGGACAGATGACAATTCAATTCAGGACCAACGCTGTTCCTGTAAAGCCGGGTACTTCTTTATTCACTGTTAATATCTAGCATAGCATAAAAGTGCTAACGCTAGTTAATAATGTTTGAACCTACTCCCATAGGTTTTAGAAACATGTCTCACATGTCTTACATTCACATAAAACGTTGACATTATTTTGCAGTAGTGGCTCTCACCGTGTCCATCTCTACTGAACTAAACATGCCAAGAATAATTATTTTTGAGAAACCCATGTGGATTTTGTTTCAGGGTATAGTGGCTCAGTTCAGGGGGGAGAGTGAGTCACTGCTTCAACTAAAGAATGCACAAGAGACGTCACAGTGCACTGGAGCACTGACACTGACAACAAGCTCACCTCGAACAAGGAGCTCGGCCTCCGAGAACACAGCATCAGCACTGGTCTGGGCCCGGCACCCATACTTCCCAGCATGCTTCAACAAAATGCTCCTAATCATTAGATCCACTGTTGAAGACTGCTGCAATAGGGAATGAAAAGGATGAAAAAAAGAAAGTTAGATATTCAGTAGGCCTAAATGCACTTGACACGAAAAGTGTGATTCCTTTACATCTTGTAGAGGCTCATGTGGCTTGAGAGATTCCTGTTTAATTCAGGTGCTTGCTTGCTGCTACATTCTTCAGCTCTCCGTATTTCCTCTCTCTGCTGAAATGAGAAATGCCTAAGGCAAGTCTGGGAATAATTCAAGGTCCACAGGCAGCTGTTTAGCACGAAACCTGATTAAAATTACAAACCATGCATCAGCCAGGAATCTGTTGTGCCTGTAACGGATTGTCACTGCAAATACTTTCTCTCCCGAGCATGGGTAGTAGTAGAGGACACAGCAGGACAGATGTGACTGTTGATAAAGGAAAAGTGACATAAAGAGGATTCCCTACTCTCTTGCACATTTGTTTTCAACCTCATTTCATGGTTTGGTCACTAATGATTTTCTTTCTGTATTATGGAGAGGGAAAATTAAACTAAATTAACCAAACAAATCGACAAAATTGACTTCTTATGTTTCAAAATTATGCTTCTAAAAAGTGATGTTGAGCTTAGTTTAACACAATAATTGTTTGTGTGTACAAAGTGACATTTAGCATAACAACGTTACCATGTAGTAAGAGGTTCCTCTGTGGTTACAATGACAAGGTTAAGAATGTAACAAAGTGTTTTAGGGAGGCAAAGGTTAAGTGTCTCTTTGTTTGCGTAGCTTTTGTTTTTCGCTGGCAGAATTTATACGACATCTTCCTCAGAGGATCCTTGAATGTGTCTCCCTCGACCTATTCCACATGACGAAAATCAAACAGACAGACAAACCAACAGGAAGAATGGGTACAGCTCAGCACGGGCAGATGGTGAATGGATTTGCACCTATGTTTTTACAAAGCCATAATTTCACAAGGGAGATGACGTACATGTTACATGTCTACAAAAACATTAATACCCATTAACAGAAATAATGAACACATTAAAATGACAATTCTTCTAATTAGTAATTATTCATGATTATTGCTTATTTAACAATCATGATGTATGGATCAGTCTCTATTTGTGATTTCATTTTCACATAAAGATGCAAGTTCGTAGGTGCAATTCAAAACAATAAACTATAATTTGATGATAGTTTGACCTTTGGCTGAACAGGTTATTTTAGCACATCTAACAAGTGCAATAGGTAAGTGAAATCATGACACAAAAAGTTAAAATGGAAAACACAACATAAGACAGATGGACAGATAAAGCTATAATGCATGACAGACAGACAGGCAGACAGGACAGGACCATAACCAATATGACCGTTGTATTCTTAGCTCTTACTCTTGCTCTTACTGTTTGGATGTATTCAAAGTGACCGCCATCCTGTTGAAAGTTGATGGGCTTCTGGTTGAAGAACCACTGGAAGGCCACATCCAGCGACGTGTCATGTGTGGCCTTGCAGCTCAGCACCACGCTCTCCCCCACGGTCACTTCCACTCTGCTCGGGCTGAGCTCCACACGCATGGCCTCTGGAAGCACAAAGCTGCTACACTGTCACCTCAGGCTAACCAAAAGCTAGCGTGAAGCATGGACGTCACGAGAACCCAGGCTGTACCTCCCCATTCCACTTTGTTTGGTTAAATACCCTGCTCGGCTCTGATCTAGACTGGGTACAGTGCGTCTATGAGACCAAGGCCTTTACGGCGTGTCCTTGTAATATGATTCTTGAAAGTGAGAGCCCTTGTTCACGGTTGAACAAGCACAGTCAATTTCCTGGCACCCGAGCAAAGGTAGGGGGGAGTAAAAAATGACATTGGGGACTGTTTACTGGTGGCTGACTTGTGCTAATTTGGCAGAAAATAAAAGGCCCTCGGGGCATCACTTACCTTTTACCCACAGCACGGCAGTCATCTCTGCCGAGCCCAGCTGATTCTCTGCTCGGCACACATAGTTCCCCTCATCTGCTCGGCTGGAGTTGACAATTCTCAGAGTATTGTTTCGTAACAACATAATCCTGGGAGACAGGCCACACAAATCAACACTGGCATGAGAAACAAATACAGTTACGAACAGTTGCTCGACAAGTTTTTTGGGCACGAGGCCGTGTGTGTGCGGTTGCGTCGGGTTACAAGAATAGCAATATTCACATGGGATGGGATAAAAACAAACTGCTCAGATTCTCAAAATAATCATCCACTGGAGATTCCAGTGGGAAACCTTAAAATAAAACAGTGTTTACAGCGGGCAAATTATTATTGCTGAAACGAAGGATAAAAAGCGCCTGACGGTACGTTGTTTGGGAACATAAAAATAAACCCTTTTCAGTAGAGATCAACCAAGAATTAAAATGTGTTAATGAATCTGATTTGCAGATAGCCCTATGTCAAACAGGATTACAACTGATGTCATTAAAGATAAAGATTAAGGTAATGGGGACATATTTTCTGTAAAAAGAAAAAAGAAGAGTATTGATGTCAGGAACAAAGAAACACAGTATTCCTCTGACTTTCAATGAGGCTACAATGATGCACCATATCTGATCTTGTGCCGTCGAAAGAGCACAATAGGCCGCCATCTGAGTAATTGCTGTATAATTTTAAATTCATAAAAGGACATTTTTAGAACATAATTTGCGGAGAGCACGCTACACAACATGAAATAAAATAGATGACAAACCCTAAATATTAGAGCATTCAATGAATCTAAAAACAGAAGCTGTCAAACCGAGGCGTGCACATCGCCGAGCTGTCCTCCTGGGAAACACAACTGTAATAGAGAGGGGAGAAAAAAACAACAACAATACCACACCTGCATTCATAAGTAGGCCCTTATCCAGCTGAAGGACACGAGCAATAAGGGATCAACATTTCGCTGGGAGTTGTGAAAAACAGCTGGAGAATTAGACGCTTGACATCAGATACTATCGGGTGTTGCACCGGAGCCAGGCGTGTGAGCAGATGGCTGCAGAGCAGGAATCACATGAAAGAATATCCCTTAGTGTCTGGTGCGAGCCCCTTTCATTCACCAAATATCTACACCTCATTTGATTTCAGCATTGCCTTTTTGGAGGTGGGGATGAATATTTACAAAGTTATTGTTTGATTAGAAAACATTCAAAATCGGACTGAAGGGTGTGTGTGTGAGGTATTGTCGTCTTATTATTTCATTTGTGTTGTTTGGTGTTTATATTTGCAACGCTAAGCTCTTTCCATCGCAGATAAAGTGATTGAAATTCACGAGGGCGTGACAAAATCTTGCCACACAAAGAATTGAGAGGCAATCTGCAGCCAGGAGACATTTTTCAAATTAGGGGGAAAATTCACAATTGACAAGGACACCGAGGTAGAGAGGACAAAGTAGGAATATGCAAATGAGTTCAACCCGAGGAAATTTAAAAGAAACATTTAGACGATCACAGCAAACCCATGTGGCATTTGGAAATATATATTTATATAAAAGAGGTTTTCTGACATAGACCGCTACAGAATACTTATATACATATGAAATCAGAAATGTTCCCTGTTTAAAAAATAAATAAGAAATGCCTAATTACTGTAAGCACAGTCTGACTCTTAGACAAAGACTTTGTGGGCTTCAACTGAGTCTGCCACATACTTTCAAACTAATGGGATTAATACTTTCAGTTTAAGAGACAAAAGCCCTGAACATTAGCGGAAATCCATGTTAATTACAGACCTTCATTAAGTCAGCACAGCTGTCAATGGCAGATAAACATGAAGCTGCTTCGATTCCTCCCGTTTTCCCAAGAATAGAACGTCTCTCCGTCCTTTAACCCTTTGTTTTACGATAGGTAATGGCAGAAAATCCTTGCCGCAGTCACCCTGGCCAGGACCTGCAAACACGCTGCTCCCGTTTATTTCGGCTTTTTTCAGATAGGAATCACCCTTTCGCAAGGTCGAGCAGGGACCCCTTAAACACTTGCGTTATCCAGATCATTAACTCCTATACAATCGCACCAATAAGTTGCAGCAAACATGCTGTTGGAGCGTCAAACTCTTCACTTGATTTGTGTTTTTATAAAAGCAGCGTGTGTACCGCTTAAGAGGAAGAAGAGATACTGAATGATGGAAAGAGTTCCATCATTCAGCATCTCTTCTTCCTCTTAAGCGGTGGAGATTATAAAGAAAATGGACCACACACTGTACAAATTACAACACCAGCACAAGTAGTGATAGTGAATGATAAATTACATTGAAGAGAAAATGAACTGCTTTTTTTCACAATATTGGGTGGTAACAATTCTCTCTCAACACATAGCTTTATCTCATGTCAGATAAAAACAAGATCACGTTTTTTTCCGACAGGTATGAATCTCCCCCTGTGGTGTGTGCCAACTACACACACACACACACACACACACACACACACACACACACACACACACACACACACACACACACACAGATGTTAAAAAATAGATTTGTGAAGGTTTGACAAATACCTCAAAGGCTTTATCAGATCCAGACAAGCCAAGGTCATTAATCACCATTTTAGGGCAACACACTCTCTAACTTCTCCCCATCCATCAGTTCTACTGGAGCCATCCCATTTATAGAAAAATAGACATCCAGAATTAGCTCAGAGGACCATTTTTTTTCTTGTGAAACATGTATAAAGACCTCTGAAAGTGGCGTGTTAAACCAATCCCTGAAAACTCCTGTTTCCATTCACCTGTGAGAGGCTCTTTTGAAGGAGCAACACACCGAGGATCTTATTATCAACCGGCTGCCCTTGCTGCGAGGCTGTTGAACAGACAGCTGAGTCTTGGCTGATAAACAAAGGTCACGTTCTCTCACTCAAAACTTAGGATGCTCAGCGGTGACTGATAATTTCAGCAGCGTCGCTCAGTTTGATTGATGGGCCCTCGCCCCCGCTCAGCCGCCTCTAGGTGCAACGGAGGGATGTTTCTCATAAAAGATGATGCATCAAACTGCATGTGAATTCCAAATGCAATTGTGCCGGTCTAAATTGTCAGCATCCCTGAGAAGGAGGCGGGGTTGAGGATGAGCCCCCAGAGCTTCGGCAGTACCTAAAGGTGTTTTATTCTAGTAGTGACACTTAATTTCAGTTACAGTAATGAAAATCTGATGTGTTACAACGAGACATGTGTGCAATTCCTGAAGGGCTTGAGCCGGAACGGTAACACTTGAAGTTAAGCCATGAAAAACCCGCAATGTAAAAAACAATATGAAAATATGAAAATATTGAATAATATCTCAGGATACATTAGGCCATTGTAGACAGCGTTGCAAATCAATGATCAGGAAAGCTTTATGGTAACCAATGTGATGACGTGTCAGATTATAAATTATAAGATATTAAATCACAATTTCCGTCTGCACAATTGTATCTATAATATTGTCTGTACATTTAAAAAATTGCTTGAGGTTGGGTTATGGTTTGGTATGATGAAGTCTGTAGACCTTGAGCAGAAATCTTGCATCCCTGTCAACTTTGGGGCTCTGGAAAGCTGCAGGTAAATGCAGGATTTTCTGACAGATCAAAAACTCTTATTTATTATGTAATTTAATAAAAGCGTTCTAACTGGCACACCAGATATCTTTTTCTTTCATTCCCAGATGTAAATGAGCTCATAGTTAACTCTGGTACAACTGAGACACAGTGCATTGTCCCAGTCAAATAAATAAAACACATAAATAAATAAATCACTACGTCTATTCGAGAGTGAAACATGATGCATCTAGAGAGCTGCTGTACCTTCTACTTTGCTGTATCCTTCGGTCTCCTCTCCTCCATGTTATCCGTGGTTTGGGCGATGCTCTGGGTTTGCACTCCAGCAATACATCTTTTCCGAGTGTGGCAATGACCCGTACGGGATTGTGGACAAAGACAGGAGCCGACGCTGTGCAAGACAGACGCACGGCATTTTAATGTTCGAAAAAGTAAGACACACACATCATAGCAAACACACTAATAATCTGATATATTCCTGATAAAATGTATTTTTATGTTATTTTTTCTCGTCACACAAATGAACTAAAACTCAAACAGTGCTGCCTTGTCTAACAATGTGAGCAGCTGTTGACAAATGACACCAATGGGATCTTCATGTTTCTGCTGAATGCCCAAAAAACATCTGACCACGACTCGACGAGCTTCAGTTTGTGTGATTTTGTCTTTTGGACCCTTAGTGGTAAAACAACTTTTTTAAAGTGGCTTTTCAATAATTGTGTGGTGGCTAAAATGTAATGCAATTATAAAAACGTAATCCACGTAACACGTCTTCAACTGTGACATTTAAAAGTCATTATTTAAAAACTGCTAAAGGGTTTATACTGACACACCATGTCTGAAATTGCTTGATCAAAATGCTAATTTGTTTCACAGTAATAACTGGATTAACAATTTTTTTCACATGAGTTATGCCTCTATATAAAGATGCTTTTATACACTTCATAGTGCACCATACTTTGTCTTAAGTAGTAATGTGCTAATTCAGTATCCACAACAGTTTAAATATACATTGTGTTGTTCAGTCTAATTACTAAATAATTGTCATGTTAATGATGACATGCTTGGATGGTTCGCACTGCTTTTATGAAAACAGTGTTAACCCATATTTAACCAGGCTGCCTGAGTGGATAATAAATGTGTTTTTTAACAATCATGGCTTGCTCCAGAGAATGAATTAGGCACTAATGCTCTAAATAAGGCTTCAGGCTCCAAAGTAGACGCAGTATTGCTATACAGTTGTGTTGCACATCAAGGCCATCTACAGGCTGCAAGGCTTTGTCAGCTGTGATTATTCTAATCCTGAATGATGCTTTAAAGGTGACATTATACACAATGACAATTCAATCCCATCTGTAGCTACAGGCTGACCCGTGTCCCTGCAACACTTGTGTCTTTGAGGCTGAGTAGTTGCCTGAGTGGCAGAGGTCCCTCTAGACACGGAAAACAGCGGAAAACAGAGCAGTTGCTGTGTGTATTTGTTTTAATCAAAATAAGAGCAGGCCTGCAGCTGGTGGCAGCCATACCCTTATTGCTTCACCCGCCACCCTCCCAGAAGAGCCGGATCTGGGACAAGATCGCAAGGGCGAGGGCAACCGCTGCCCCCGTGCAGCCTCAAGTGATCGCTCATCTGCAGGCTGTTATTAGCCATGTAATCTGTCCTGATAGTGTTTGCTTGTGGACATCTCCACAGAGCACAGGTCACTGGGAAGACATGCCTAGTGGGTGTAGTTATGAAAGCATTCATCACCAGCTTCCAAACATCATCATTGTGACTGTGACTCTAAGGAAAGCAAAGCAACTTCCTCATCAGCTCACGAAAAGCATATTAAATACGAGACATTCTCACTCTTGCAGACAATAGGTTGCATTCAAGTCAACTAAAGACGGGTCGTTTTTCAAAGATTTAAACTGATGGGTAGAGGGATAAAACATTTCCTGGATCTTCCCCAAAAAACATTGTCCATTTCTAATAAGATTTTAGAAATGTCACACATTCCCCTTCAAAAAAGGGCTTGCCACACAGACAGTAAATCAAAGTGTCCCTCTGGGAAACACGAAAGGGGAATGGGTGTCACTAGATGTGTCCCAGTATAGAAGATGACAAGGAGAAAATGGTGCATCAACACAGAACAGTGGACATCCATTTAGTATGAAAGTATGACTATTGTGCATTTAGCCTGAAGCCTTATGTGTTAGTCTGAAGAGCAGCTTCTTTTGCTTTTAGTGTCCTTACATTTTCAAGTACATGTGACTCCTGTTTTGCTATTCACAAAAATGCATACAAATATACAAAACGTACAAAATATGTACAAACATGTACAAAAGTACAGCAGAAAAATGTCCCTCCGTCTGTTAAAATAATATTATAATTGTATTATATCATTACATAGATACAAAAAAAAAATTAAATAGTAAAGCTGAACATTGTAATATGTGTAAAGCTAGAACCTGAAAATATGTTTTGCTTTAAAATGAATTCAGTTAATTGACCCTTCTCTAAATTCTGCCTCTTAAGCGCAGAATGGCCAATTATAGCGTAGCATCAGCCAAACTCCAACCAGGGTCCAAACAACTCTACTGCAATTGTTTTTTCGGAATTCAATTTCAGGCTGGTTTTGTAGACTTGGAGCTAGTCATGGTTCAACGTTGTGTGATAGTGATACTCCTGAAGGTATACCGAACATGAACACAATCTGCTTTTCGCTTTTCAATGAACAGTGTCGTTCTTTTAATTTGATTGTCTTCAGTCTCGATCTCCAGGTGATGGGGTGGTTCACTTACACACTGTGATCTGTATGCCTGAGCTTCTATCTCTATCTTTTCAACCTGTTTTCACTGCTGAATCAGTTTGACATCCTAGATATACCCTTCAAACGCAAATTAAAGATCCTTCTTTCTGCTTTCTCTGGGAAATTACTTTTGGTTTGATAACATGTATGTAGTTTCTGACAGTGTGGGCTCCATGGAGGCTCTGACAGCTTGGTGGAGGAGCAGAGGAGGACGGGGCTTAGTGAAATGTTCTAATCTTTTCAGCTCTACTTGTACATTTTTATGTTTGTAAAGCTGTCAGATTAATTTGGTACCTCAAATCTGTACTTAGTAAAGTACTTGAATATATATTCTTAGTTACTTTCCACCACTGTTGATACTTATAATTGGTTAAAAAACGACAATAGGGAACACTGACTAACAAATACCTGATGGAGGTTAAGACCAAAGTTAGGGTTTGTTTTTTCCATGTGATGAAGATTGGGGTGTACGCTGTGCTTTGATGACAAACGAAGGAGCGGAGATAAGACCCTAATGGAGTCATTAAACTCCATCAAAGAAACCATTGATGTCTCTCTTTTAGTGCTTGCTCCCCATTAGTATAAATCTATACCTACAAGTCATTGCTTTTCATTCTCCTCTGATATAACGAGGGAACTGTCCCAGACTCCCCTCAACTTGAGGCAGGCAGACACCTCATTGAATATAACCATAAGGGTCCTTCTTTTATTCATACCGTCCAATGCCTGGGTTAAATCAGGGACCATTGATTGTCAATCAGCACATCTCACAGTTCAGTGTTCCCCACTTGCATTTAAATCTCCATTACCTATCATCCAGTACCTTATTCAGATGCCAATATGCAGTCTGCAATTCTAACCTGTGCAGAGAATCAAGAAATATGCTTGCTCGAAAGGAATAGCTGCCTCGTGAAAATAAAACAAACCTTTCATTTGATGCCGTGTTTTGTCTAATTTAAAGTATAAACCAAAAGTGTAATTACCTAAAATCTTGAGTTCGGCGTTAGAGTAGATGGCGCCGTATTTATTTCCCGCAACACACTGGTACATTCCCGAGTCTGCCTGCTGTGCTCTGTGAATGGTTAGCTCTCCGTTCACTATTTCAATTCGACCCTGTAAGAAAAAAAAGGATCAACGGACATCATATCTAAATATAGATACATAGTACATCATAAAGAATATATAGTGGATGTGTAGTTTCATAAGAATAATTTAGACATTTCATGGTACAATCAACAAAAGGAGAGAGCACCGTGTAGTATGGTAGGTACCTGGGATGTCAAGGGCAAACCATTAAGAAGCCAGTGATAGGTGGGCCGGGGCCTCCCCATGGCCTTACACTCCCATTGGAGTTTCTCTCCACTATCCATCTGGGTATCATTAATCATTCTGACCCACTGAGGGAGGGCTGGAAGATAGAAAAAAAAATCTAGAATAAGTAATATATCCTTGAAGCACACACAAGGCACAGGTATGGTCACCTGTCCGTAGAGGAGAAGAAAAAGGCATGCACGAACACACTATAGACCCAAAATGGAAGACGTTGTACTTAAGACAGTGGATGTCTGAATGTAGTAAAGCACTATTTTGTAATCCTTTAATGCTATTATGGTTTTGGACATACTTGAGTAGTGTTTATGTCTTCTTTTGTGTGCTGCTTTTTTGTTTCCCACATTTAGTTTTTTGTTGTTCTTAACTAAAAAGATCCTTCTCGACACACTGACTTTTGTACTAACATAGATAATTTATAAATCCCAAAATGTGTCTGGTAATAAGACATCTTTTTTTTCCCGATCCTTTCTGATGCTCTTTAACCCTAAAGAACAGAAGGAAAATGCTCAGGCTCAAGCAGACATCAGATAAAGGAGGGGAAAGGTTTATAATGGTGTGTACAGTACTAAACCAACTAAGTGTCTGATACCGAGGCACCTTTTAGCTTCTGTATGAGAAGCACCGAGCATTCAACTAACTCCAATGTAAACAGATCCCTATATTTATTAGATAGTAGGAGCGACTGATGTAGTATTAAGAGCGTGCAAGTCCACGTAGTGCCGGTGGGAGTTGAGGTTGGATAGGTCAGAAAGACAAAGGACTTTCACCAAGGAGACTGCTGTCCGTGTCTCGTGTGAAACCGAGGCAACATAGACTATATTTTTACTATAATTGTGTTACATAACTAACGTTGGACCTGGACCAGACTTCTCCAACACAACAAACAGGCTCTTTTTAACCCAAACCACAATCATTTCCTAAATCTAACCGAGTACTGGTGTTCCGTAAAAACAAATAAAACCTACGTTGGAAGTTTATTTTGAAAATGAGCTGTATGGTTGTATGTTTCCTGTATACACAGAGATTTATTTTGAAAAGACACAGTGCATGTAACCAGCGGAAACTAACACGCCGTCCCGGGCACGTCCAAAACTGACCTTGAGCTAGAGAACGAAGCATCTTTTTGACAAATAGAGAGTGAGAAGGTTTGTTTCTGAGTTCAGGATTATGAATATACAGTAACCTGTTTACCAGCACACCTCAAGCCAAGACCAACAAGCACCCCAACTTGACAAACCCTCATTGAGAGCAGAAACCCATTCAATACATTGGATTTAATGATTAACAGAAAATGCAGGGAATAATATCTTTGATTGGGCATTGCGTTGTTCTCAATTGCGGATCACGTTTAAGATTTTAGTCACATGTTCATGAACATTTTCTTTTTTCTCTTCCCATTGCATGGCTGGCCGGTGGCAAAGGCAAGCTAGGCAACCTCCATTCCTGGCAGCCCCTTAACCATGAAGCTTTTTTTCTCTTTTCTTTTTTCTGTATGAAGCCGACTTGCTTGTGTTTCCAAGGTTCCTCGCCAACTACACATTCTGCAAAGAATCTGTCACAACTCAAGATCTAAGCACTGTACAGGCTGGATGCATTTTCTTTTCATCTTGTAGTCTCTTTCAATCTGCTGGATCCTATATTACAGATGGTTATGCATTTTCCAATTCCTGTACATTTAGAGTAATATGAAATTAACAAGGACCTTTTTGCTGATACTGGCTCACTCTGTCAGTCTTATGTTGGGGGAGCTACTTAGTTAGTCACCAACTCATCCCTTTTTGCTTATTATTTCAATGTCCTTTACATTATACATAGCACTAACATATAGTATATAGCGTTATATATATATATCATAATATCTAGCATGCTTTTACGCTCAAACATTACAATAATACATGCATATGGCGACATCAACTGTTCTATGTTGTAATGAAGTTGTAATAGTGAGCACTTAAAAAAAAACAGCTCACACAATCTTTGATGAAGACGTGATAATATTTTAGGGTCAATGTGATAAATTAGTACAAAGTGCATTACATAGTGGTGTATTTCTTGCATTGTGTGCAGAGAAGAAGGAACTGAGCTGCTACTCCTACAGTAACATGCCGAGCACGTTCTTTTGCTATTCTTTGCATATGGCACCTTGGTAGAATAGTTCTTTTTGTGTGTATGGTTTGATTGAATGATTACGGTCAGGAAGGTGTCCCTCACAATGCGAGTTCAAACTTCCAGCTGACCTGTGTAAATTCCATTTAGCGTGAGGCTGCTACAAATTAGCTCCCTATTCTCCTTGTGATGTCAACAGAATGGAGGTTGCCAAGAAGTGCAGGGCCTTGGAAATGTGTCCGACCAAGGCTGAGGCAGTCTATTATCTTGGTCCTGTGCACACGGCACAGACGGAGCGGAATGGAGGACACGCACCCTCATAGGTAGGTCTATGATAATGGGCTGGTAATTCAGCATGCTTTCTAGGGGCTGGGAAACTAAAGACTGTTCTTTAAGCAAGGTCTGCAGGAAACTGATATCTAATCCCTGGGCACACAAAACTCAAGGTTTTTTGTTTGGTCCAATTCATTATTATAGTGTATAGCTGTATTATGTAAACGATGATAACATTACAATGTTAGTATAGATGAATAAATAAGGTTTGGTCCTAATCACAGGTATTTCCAACAACTCAGGATTCTATAATTCATTTATAGAAAATGTATGTTTTTGTAGTGGTACAAATAAACTCAGCACATTCAAAGAAAGCAGTGACCAAAGGCATGGATGGGACATTGCTGTAAAGAGAAATAACTACAACTATCAGAGAAGCAGTTACAGTCACTTTGGAACAGCTAAAGAAATAATCTTGTTTGAGAGACCCACAATGAAAGAATCCGCTCATTCGTTGAGGTGATGCACACTTGTTCTTGGATTATCTGCCGAGGATGTATCATTTTGGACTGTTCAGAAAATGAGAATAATGTAACTAGATTATATATTGAATAATACATGGAAACTGTGCAAGACGACCAAAAATAGCTTTCGTATAAAAATAAGTGTATTTGTTGTTGAGACTACAATGTTCACACCGATATTCCTGAAATGCAACACATCAACACTTGTGCTCTTGTATAATGTTTGATGGCTGACCAAAAGTAAAAGATGAATAAATGAACAGCGAATGACAGCATGCTGAGACTCACTGTAAACCTGCAGATGTCCTTTGAAAGCAGTGCCTCCTCTTGGATTCTCAGCTTTGCATTCGTAGGTTCCCGAGTCCTCCAGTTGAATGTTGGGAATTTCCAGCACAGCCTGGGACTTCCGAAGTCTTGCTTTTTTGGGGATGTTGCCATTGATCTTCCTCCATGTGATTGTTGGCACTGGACTGCGAGGAGAGAAGAGTGGGATACAGTGTAACATAAGAATATAAGAACTGTTCATGTATATATTACATTGTAATTATAATAATTAATAATTATAATTGCAATGACTATTTATTTTCATGGACATTCACCTTGATACAAATGATAAAAAGATAACCGTGATCTAGAAAATGTTAACATTTACCGGTAACAAAAAAACACAATTAACACCTCAAACAGTTTTGAGTGAACTGATTTGATTTGTCCCTAATCCTCCAATAATCTATTAATTAATCAAGTTAAATTACTTACATTTTGGACATTTGATCAGGAAAAAAATACACCAATATTGGCTTTTGGACTTTGAGTGGATATTTTCATTTTTTTTTCTTGACTACATGAGTAATTGAAAAAAATAATCATTAGGTTATTTAATAATGAAAATAATTGTGATTTGTTTATTTACCCAACAAGAGATATTTGTAATATTCGAACAAACATCGGCAATAAGACTCCAGAAGCCTTAATTTGTGATTACGTATTGACACACCATGCACTCATGTATGCGCCATGAGTATTCAATGTTGATTCTGCTCCACGTGTAAATCACTGACCTGTTGACCCTCTTGACATCTTTACTGTACCCACGCGCATTAGAGTCGGCTTTCAGGGGGACAAGATTCAACTCAGGCTATTTAACAGCCGACGAGATTTTTTATGATTAGTGTTTAAGCAATGTCATCTATCCCTGTTTATTCATGGTTTGCCCTATAGATCCGTGTGATAGATGACTTGCGTATGCAGAGAGAGAGACCATGCGCTCAGTATCAGCAGTGCTCGTGTATGACAACTAGATTTGACAGGTGTCTGAAAGATGGAAATGTGACACCATACAAACCTCCGGTGAACCCATCAATCATTTAACAGAGATAAAAATGTTACATCCCTGAGCTTTTTATCTGCTCTAAATTCACAAGGACATTGAAGTGCTCTTGGCTGCAATGAACTGAAATTAGGATTCTGAGCATGTTCTCTGTTAAACAAAGCATTTCTTCTCAAAGATTGTCTTTCATTTTGGACAGGAGTTTTGTGTCACGTTTTCTTTTGCTTTGTATTGTTGAGTCGCTAGCTCATTACCTTACAGCATGCATTTAGGTGGCTTCACATCACTGAGACTGTGAAGCGACACACTGAATAATACTCAGTGGTTTCAAACGGACTTCAGTTATTGGAGCCCCACATTTCTACACATGAGTTTGAGCACAAAGTGGGACCACTGAAAGTGAATGTCTCGATCCAAAGTTTGAAAAGCAAAGCATGGCAGTTACTTAACCCTAGAACACTAACGTCGGGTGATTTTCACCCGAACAATTGTGTTTACGTTATTTTCATTGTGTTGCTTTTGTCTGAGTTGCGTGGGTCCTTCTGTAGCTTCAGGCTTCTCACAGACGTTATTGAAGGTGAGCGTGTCTCTCTGCTCCGATCGCTGTTTTTTTCAGCAGAGACGTGTTCGGGTGATTTTCACCTGACGTTAGTGATATTGGGTAAAATATTTTCGAGTGATTTTCACCCGAGGTCAGTGATAGTGTAACTTATTATTTTCCCGCCGTCCCCATTTCATGCAGAGCTATCGTCCTCTCACAGGCTTGGTGACTCCCTTCTCAACAAGTGAGTAAAAGATCGCTTCGTTTACGTTGGCAATCGTTAGCTGCGCCGATTTCCTCCTTGATACCAGAGTTCATATCAGTCATAGAGAAGAAAAATATGTCCAGAAAACATCATAATAATTCCAGAGAAATGGCCACCCCAGGAACTGTTGCCTGTACGTCTACACGTCCTGATCTCCCTGACACACGTCCTGCTGTCTTCTACACACATCCTGCTGTTACATTTGCACTTATTTAGGTCATTTCCAAGGGAATAATGATGGTAAAAAAACATGTTTTGTCATTTTTCCCCTCTCAAAACAAGCAATGTTTGGTTTATCTCTCCTACAGTTGTCAGTGATGCAGGGAGACTGTGCCTTTACCAGACAAGGCTCATATGTCCCAGGAATGGGTGGGCCGAAGAACACGTTCCTAGCTCTATTATGATTTTTTAATTCATTTTTCATTCACGATTCCCTCATTTTTCAAAAGAATTTTGGCCTTTTTTTAGCTTCCCCCATGATACTTGTTATGTAGGATAAAAGTTATATAGGATAAAAATAAAAGAAGAGTATTTCATTTTGCTTTGTATTGTTGTATTTTAATATATTTTGTTGAGAAGTATTTTTTATCAGGTAAATTATATCGGGTGAAAATCACCCGACGTTAGTGATAGTGTGACTATTTATTTAACGTTAGTGTTCTAGGGTTAATACAACATGAATGATGATGTATGACATTCATAATCACAATCATTTATATTTATGTAACATGCATTCCAGTTAATCCTTTACAAAGTATAATCCCGCCATTTGAATTAGTCATACATCAGTCTAGTCAAATACAGTAGAAAAATAAGTCACTCTCATCATGAGTAACTCTCCTTCTGTAGACAGATGGAGTTGTTCCGATACCGATACAGTGTCAGAAATGCCTCTGATACAGAATGAAATGCTGGGTCTGATATTGAGGAGGAGGCAAATCCAATCCAATCATTTGTTGTCATATCATACGTCAGCTCATGTACACAACACAGGAACAACACGAACAAAATCTGTCACTGCCCAATCTGTTCTGCACATGTACAAACTAGTACTATACACCTGTGGTCAAACACTTGAGCAGCCTTTTTTCCCCTGAAAATACTCCAGAGTGAACAACACAACTTTGTTGAAATCGGCAGGAGGAACACTATGTTGTGTTAGCTGTTAGCAGCAGGAGGAACACTATGTCATGCTAGCTGTTAGCGGCAGGTGGGCAGCACCACTCTGCATGGTTAAATGCAGTGGGGCGGCTGTAGCTCAGTGGTGAGCAGGATTGTCCTTCAATCAGAGGATCGGTGGTTCGATCCCCGGCTCTGCTAGCCTGTGTCGATGTGTCCTTGAGCAAGACTCTAAATTGCTCCTGTAGCTGCACCTACAGTGTATGAATGGTTGATATTCCTGATGTGGCCCCTTGCATGGTAGCTCCTCTCATCAGTGGGTGAATGATGTCATGTAGTGTTAAAGTGCTTTGAGTGGTCGGATGACGAGAAAAGCGCTGTATGGTTCCATTTACCATTTAAATAACGGGTGCATTGAGTTACATGATACGTTCAAGCTCTGTTCAGTAAAATTGTGTAAATACAGTTGTTGCAAGAGGATGTTTTCACAGCAACACTAAAATAGATATTGGAGAGAAAATGATGACCTGTTTACCTTGCTGTTTTTTTGTTGTTGAAAATTATGTTCATATAAAATGTGTACGAAAAACATATAACTTCCTAATATAGTTACTTGTGGCAACATCTGGGGTCAAATCAAATATCTGTGGTCTAAGGTGGGTCCATTTCTTAGTAGATGGCATTTTTATTTCAATGCCCCTGTGGGGCGTAAAAACCACATATGCTATCAACAGATTGAATCAGTACTCATGCATATGGCATGCGGTTGTTTTGAAGCCCTTTCTTATATGTTATTGATGGAGGATTTTGCAAGAGACCTTTGCTCCAAATAAACTCTTGACCAGCCGGAGAACAGAGCAAATTGAGGCCTTGAGGGGCTGGAACATGAGGGTGTATCTTCCCGAGTCTGTGGCAGGATTTCTTTTGGGAGGCTGAATAATGAGCACTGGAGCAGTATGTGTCCACAGGACTGGGGGCGGGCAAAACTGTACCAAACTGCTGGCCCCGACTCCTGATCTCTGAAGCTGAGGTTGTGTCAAATTAAATAAAAACTGAGTATTTCAAACCCTAATAATGAGTGTGCTCCACACCCGAGTAGATGTAAGGTATTTTCAATTTAAGAATGTGCCTATAGGCAAGCTCTTAATTGGCATTCCACACAATGGCTGTGCCCTCATCTTGTTCTGTAATAAAGGTTGAAAACTAGATCCAATACCAAAATATAGAGGGGAATTGGTTTGCATCAGATCATTAAAATCTGGATGTTATTCCAGCAATGTTTTAGTGACTCCTGGACATTCTACACTATGTTTTAAAGAGAATCTAAAGCCACATTGTACCTGTATGATCTGAGCAAAAACTGTCTCTAGACAACATAGTACCAAGAGTATGAAATGTGTTGTCATTAAGAGACACTTAATGCTACTGCTGACAATGTGGTCCTTGAGGTCCAGTATTGCTCAAAGAGGAACGTAACTGCACGCTTTTTAAGAGTTTGATTCCCTCTGGGGTCACTGAAGCTAAAAGTATATCCACTCCTCTAAGGCAATTTGGATGAAAGCCTCCACCACATATTGTATTTTAAGTGGAAATGAGTGGGAGAATGTGCAACCCATCAAATGTGCAAGGCCTTTTGAACTACATATTCCAATATCCCTCGAAATGAAAGCAGCAAAAAGCACTGCACTTCCAAGAGTTGCTTGTAAATCCAACAGTGAAGCCAAAGTTTTAGATTGAATTAGTGTAGGTAGCAAAAAGAGAAAGAAAATAGGTAGCATATCGTTATCTGTCAAAGGAATGTTATCTTTTTAGGATTACATTATTTAGGACATTATTAATATATAATATATTGTATATTACTATTATTTCATCCATTGGTTTACAAAAAATCAAAACAACATGCATATGAGAGCACCACATAATATTTCAATTGACGAAAACATAAAAGATGTGTTCAACGCTAATGGGAAAGCGCTAATGAAGCTCCTATTTCAGCCAAAGATGTACTCGGTTTCATTTATCTTTTCATGAATATGAAGTAACTTGAGACCCTAGACGCATCGTGATGCTCCACGATTGGAAAATTTGGTTATCATTCGACAGTGAAGTCAAGATACCAAACTAGGGGGCTATTTCATTAGTATTGTCTCACTGTTCTCTTTGCCCTTCAGTGTGGCCTACAAAGTAGTGTCACTGGTAAATATCACAACAGACAATCATATCAAGGAGCTCTGGCATTCTCACACAAAGAGCTGCTCTGCCCCGTCTCAGCTAGTGGTGCCATCATCAATATTGAACAACAGAAGAACAAAAGCCATTTCAACTTCATTTTCTGTGCTATATAAAGACTGGCATTTCTTAATAGGGGGCATTGATAAATCATTCATCGCCACAGTATGTAAAAGGGTAAGTCACCACTATCACTGACTGACTGAAAGCCATCATGCACAAATTGTTTCATTGATGGAAGCACAGAGCAAGGACTGTTCTACGAGCATCCCGAAAACTCCTGCTTGGCTTGATGGGAAATAATAAGAGGTGTGAGATTAAAACGCAGTGTCTATATATTTAGGAAATGACTTACCATAATGTGGATAATTGATTGAAATCAAAGAAAACAATTATGAGGTCCTTAGTCATCTGCGGATTAGAGGCTGTTTGCACTGAAGATAGGAGTCAGCAATGAATAATTATAAACAAAATGGTGTTGGGGTGATACGAGATTATGTTGTACGACAAAAATTATCCCTTGTAATGTCAAACACCACTTCAACTTTGCTTTTGAGAACATACATATATATGCAAATAAGATAAGATATACTTTATTGCCCCAAAGGGAAATTTAAACTGGCCGCTGCATCACACGATACACTTGCCTGTATCACAATCCATATGCACGCATAGATCATAGATCATGCACACACTCATGCATAAACATGCTTAAATACACATGTCGACAATAGTATACGAATAATAAAATAATAAAACCAAGTGTGATCAACACAGGTAATAAATAATCAAATTACAATATATTATTCATCCAATAAAATCCTATCGTGTTTACTTGTTGCTGTTTAATGATTTTATGGAGGAAGGAATACATTAATTTGTGTACCGATTTAGCCTCCAGAGTGGCGTTCTGAACCGTTTGCCTGAAGGCAACAACTGGAATCTCTGCTTCAGAGTATGTGGTTGGCAGTGGCGGGCCGTCAGGGCCTGCTAAGCCTTCTCTGCTGGCATAAACAGACTCACAAAGTTTCAATTTAAATGTAAATTTTTTATAATTTTCTTTTTTTATATATATATATATATATTTTGTTTATAATTAAAATTCATAGATATTTTATAGTTGTATTGTTTTTCACAAATACACTACATGTATTCTAATTATTTTTCCCTATTAGCTTATTTTCTCATTGCCCAGCTCCTGTGTTGCTCTGTTGTCTGCCTTCTCTTTAGCCTTCTCTTCAGCCTTCAGCCTGCTGTGTGTCTATGCAATCGAGAGCTGGTTAAACTATATGGAGAGGCCTGCTAACATGATGAAATGTGTGGTTGGCCACAGGGCCGGTACTGGGGCCGCGCCTCTGCCTGTGCCAAGGTGCCAGCAGCTGCTGGAGATGTGTGTGTGTGTGTGTGCAGTGTCTTAGTGCCGCGGTTTTGTTTGAATGTTTTGTTATAGCTAAATGTGACTGGTTGTTGATTTGGACTTAATGACACAGCAACGGCGAGGTTGGAGGCTTGCTGCACGGTCTGTGGAGCAAGCCTTACAACCTCGCCGTTGCTGCGGAGTGTCCGCTGTTTGCGCCCCAAGCCTCTAGACTCAGAGCCTCATTTTCTGAGAAAAAAAGAAGAACGTTTTTTAAAACGGCACCTTAATTATCTCCGCAAGCACATGGTTGTTTAACTTCATTTAAATTGCTACAATACCGTAACCCTTGTGAGAAGAGTTTTAAAGAGGTTAAAATAAATAAGTAGCCGCAAATAAAGCATCTTTTTTTCTCGTCTTAAGTGGTTAAAATAGCTCCGCAGGTCGGTCCACACCCCGTGTGACCTCCATCCGTGCCCGTAATAGTGCACAAAAATCGGCCGTATAGCGGCCGTATGAATGCGCCGGGCAGCGCGCCGTGCTCAATACAAGCCCGGGTCGGTCTGACAGTAACTCCTGGGACACTTTTTCCCAGTGCCTGATGTGGACTACACGTCACTGAAGGCCTTGGTCGATAACGCACAGCCCTCCACTGGTGGTTGGGTCATTCAGACTTTTCTGTGTTTCCCTGGGCACAGATTCTTCATATAGGGGCTGAAGGTAGTGATGTTTGTTTTGACCTATGATCTTCATGGTCGTTTGAGTCAAACGTGCAAGCTCAGACTTTAACTGTACCGACAGGTTACCAAACCATACTTGTATGCCATATCTAATGGCACTCTCTAGATAAATCATGAGAATCATGAGTTTACTATTAACCCCATGTAGTCGAAGCCTTCTCAATAAATACATCCTCTGTTGTAGCCTCATAGAACAGAAGACTACTAATTTTAGGCTCAGATATTGTTTGAATTATCTTTACATGTTGGAATCTATGTTAGTGAGGAAAAAAAATACCATTTGATAATAAAATAATTTACATTTATCCATTTCATTTGTTTAAATAATATATAAAGCTGAAGAATTTTAGAAGCTGAACTAAAATCAATAAAACGCAAACGTGCATATGCTTTACTGTCTTTCAAGTGTCTAAGGACTAAGTGGTTGATACTACTAACTGCATCATCTGTGCTTCTACGTTTTATTTAAGCAAACTGCCCAGGTCCAGCTCTGAGTTTTCAGAAAAGATACACACACACACACACACACACACACACACACACACACACACACACACACACACACACACACACACACACACACACACACACACTATTATTGCTTTTTTAATATATTTTTTCATGCAATGGTTTTGTAAACCATGGAGCCTGCAATGCTAACTTTAGTAGCTGTGGTAAGTGGTTTGGACTGAAGTCTCTGAGGACAAAAGTGTGTGTTTCCCTCCTGGCAGACAACTATTACCAATTTCATCTTCCCATAGACATAACCTTGACTTCCTACATTCATAACAGACCCTGAAACCACCCAGGAAACACAGATACATTTGGGCTCTCAATTATGAGAACACATGGGTCCCTTGGGCGGAATTCCCTATTCAGTCCCCCCCTCCCCTGCACCAACATGCCATCTAACAGCAGAGCTGCGGTGCTGCACTTCTCTACACTCACTTAACATCCCGCCTGAAGACAAGATACGCCTGGTCCCCTTTCAGGTAATGGAATAATGCAATTTAAAGCAGAGGGAAAAACACAAGGAGTATTATCAAAAGGATCGCTCAGCAACAGAGCATTCTACTTTTCATGGTGATTAATATGATGCAGCAGCAAGAAACAACTACCCATATTTGTGTAATATGTCCTTGTTTACTTACTTCCCCAGAGCAAAGCACTCCAGCCTGACAGTGACTCCTCTGGCAGCCAGAACAGATGTAGGGAAATGCACTTCAATTTTGGGCTCATATTCACCCATGACACCTGGAAAAGGTTAGGAAAGAGGAATTGCAGACATTAGAACCAAGCAGATTGAAACGGCTACTTACATCCCCCCTCCCTCTTTTACCGCCATCATCATCTCCGCCTTTTCTTGCAGTGTGCGACACAGAGACTGAGCGAAGTGATTTGCCCCGGTATCTGTTTTATGATAAGAAACTATTGAAGAAAAGAAGAAAAAAAATGAAGTAGCAAATCTAAATTTATCAAAGGATACAGAGGTGTGCAAGTGTGGGACTGCACACTATGTGCACCATCTGGCACATCCGTTATTTTAAACACGGTTCATTAAGAGGGCTCGTGATACGGATGTAACCGAATACAGAGAAACGGAATAATCGTATGTTTTTGAGATACCAAAAGTTTTTTTTTTTAAAGATGAACATACGGTATATTACAGTTAACATTTTAATTTGTTATTTTCTTGGTTATATCGCCAAAGTCAGTTGGAAAATTCAGTCATGCATGTGAGCCAAATTCTGCATAGGCAGCATATTGCTATCCATGCACGACCACAAAGTATACATCGCGTAAGTCTATTAGAGATGGTGGAAAAACTCACGAGCCGCGGTGTCACAAAAACAAACCATTAAGATGATGTACTAACACGTACTCTCCAGTGACAACAGGGTGAAGTAGTGCATTGTCTCCAACAATTAGTAAGCCACTCCACAAACACACTGTGAAGGACACAAGTGATAACGTGTTATCGGTCTTGCTAAGTGCCACTATGACTAACACCTCGGCTCCGAGTCACAGCCAGAGGACGAGCTTTCTTTGTTTGTTCATCTGTACGCCATTTATATCCATTTACATCCGACGATATGTCAGATGGCATTGAGCGAATTTGGAGTAACAAAGGAAAAAACCTTCATCTGGGATCTAATTACTATTATCGGTCTTATTAAATGGGAGTTTGCCGACATGAATATTGCATGGGCGCTTTCCTCTTTACAGAAGAATGTTAAATGTACACGCGATCATTGCCCGTGAGCAGCTCTGATGAACTGACGGCACCTTCCTGAATTCACAACAAAACACATCAGACCACACATCCAATGCGCCGCCACACGATCAGCAAGACAAATAACCGGCATGACATTTGAGAAACCATAATTACACCTCCTACATGTACCTGACACTTTTTATGTGATGAAATGAATGCATGAAGGATTGGGGTTATTGAATTGTGGCCCACTATGTATGGTAAAAGAGTTTTATGTTATTTGTTCCAAAGAACTTTTCAATTTCAATCTCATTCTCAACATTTATAGCTCCAAAGCAGCCCTTCACATATAATGAATTTGCAATATTTCATGGGCTCACTTTATAGTATATCGAATATCATATTCAGGCTCAGCGGCTGGATCTGATGGAATTGAAAGAAATAATGTCTTGGTGTGCTAAAACATTAACAGCCCTCATTTGAAGTGTAACTTTATATTTTATGCTCCAGTTTTATTTATTAATCACAAAAAAACCTTTTCCGTTGTGCTTTGTTCTTCTGCGAACCAATTTTAAAAAAGTGCCTATCCTGAAATTTACTGGGACTCCGAGCTAATAGCATTAAAAAAGTGAATGTTTTATTTGCGCTCTGATCCAGTAATACACAGGTGTTCTCTGTTTGAAACTTAGTTCGGAAAATTTAACACATACAATACTTGAAAAACAACTTTTGTAGGTTTTTGTGTAATGAAAAATGTATACCTGTAAAATATATTTAAAAAATAAAAAATATCTCATCAGATTCCCTGATGCAATAGAGAAATTGTAATGGTCTACTACAGTTACAACTCCCTCTAGGTCCAGCCTATTCCTGGAAAGCCAGTCTGCCTAATTGTAATTGTCTTGCCCCTACTGCTGAACTCATTGAGGAAGTTGTCCTACAGGTATTGATCCTCCATCTGCAGTGCAACATGCTTTATATGAGGAGCATGATAAACAATACACAAAAAGTTGTAATATAGCAGACAAACTCTGAGAATGTGACGGTAAATATGGATTTTTGTTGATCAGATTTGTTCAAAGCCTTTCCTCTTGAGGTTTAGGTAGAAAGTAGGGAACACGTCCCGTTTACGATGACTTCCTGTTCTCTAAACTCTCAGACCAGACAACTGCCCTGAAGCATACCCTGCTTTATGTTCTATTTCACTCTACAATGGACCATCATTTACATAATGCTGTAATTGTTTTAGCCCACCAAGACATTATTTATTTTCTTGTTAAATAATGATAATAACAATAATTAATACATAATAATAACATTAAATGGTAGGTTACCCAAGCACGGTGTAAAACCTCTCTGAGGCTTGTGATCTTTTAATCAAAAGAACATTAATATAACTGATATACAAAGGCAAAATATGAATGATAAATGATGTCTAAAACCTCAAAAAGTCATGATAGACTTTTAAAAATGACAATTGCATTTTACAGTAGAATTCCTACTTCCTATTTATTAATAAACAAACACTCTGCCTGTGTTCTAATTCAGAGCCGTTTCAAAGTCACTGCTATCCAAAGTAATATTATGTGCTCGCTTTTATTTACACCAAGCAGATAAATCAAAGGGGGTGTTTCTGAAATGAACTGTATATATCTGTTTAAAAACAGTGCATTAGTGCAGAGTTCAGTGCTCTGCCCCGCTCTGCTCTGCTCAAGGTGGATTGCGAATTGACGATCAATGGCTTCCAGCAGGGTATAATGGAGCCCAGATGCTTGTTTTGATTAAGAGAGTCGGTGTCGGAGCTGACAGTGGTGAGCCGCACACAGATCCAGCTTGAACTGTCTACTGTGTAATAATCTCTCACTTTTACTGAGGCACAGATTGCAGCGTCTGATTGGTCGGACTCCAGTGACTGAGGGGTGCATACAGCGCAGGGACATCTGGGAGTCTGCTGTGAGTTGTGCCAATGCAATTTTCGGCATTTTGGAACCCAAATTCACAATACAGAAGCCTGCTGAACATCATGAGATTTGCAGGGCGAGAGATGCCAAGGCATTCTTTGGCATAATGGACCTACAGCTGTGTGGATTCGATTTGGACGTGTTGCAGGTGAGAGTGTTGTCCTTCAGACCAGGTATTGTAACCACATTATTGATGGACATTGCAATAAGGATGCTCCTCTCCCATCATTCCTCCTTGAAAAAATTTACCAGAAAAAAGACAAAAAACAAACAACCATGAGCCACATTAAAGCGCTGACAGCAGACTGACCGTGTGCCCCTCAGACTGCACTTTGCATCTCAGTTAATGAGAGACACAAACCAATTTAGCATGATTATGTGCTAAGTATTATGTATGTCCCCAGGGGCCATTTCATACAAGGGTTATGCAAATACCGAGTAGGGATCTCGCTTGAAGCGCTGTAATTCTTAAGAGGCAGATTTGTGTTGTAACATTTGGAACAAATCTGGTTCCGAGGCAGAGAGGGCCTTTCACAGCTTCACTCGGGATGTAATCTCAGTGGCTCTTTGAAAAACCTTGACAATGACAGGCACCTGTGCGAAGTGATGGACGTCTCTCTGTGTAGTCAGGCGTAAAAAAGCCTGGAGGTGAAATCCACACCTGCATCCAGTGAACAGCTCCATGGCAAGGCTCCTGAGAGGCTAGTATAAAAGAGACGAATCCCATCCACAGCAAGGGCCATTGATTCAGTTAATTTTATGCTGGAAAATGATTTCCCTGACGGACAGTTTCACCGGAGAACATTGTGGGCGAAGAAGGCTCCCAACACTAATGTTAAAGCATCGCTCACTATCTATTTACAGTGTGTGTATGGAATTCCTGACGACCTCCGCTAACCCGAGGCTCAGTGGAAAGGAGCAGGGCCGAGACACTTTTATTAACCAAGACGATCTGAAAATGTTTTTTTCTCCAACTGATGATACAATAAAATGCACCAGCAGAGTATAAAATATGCTTTTAGATTTTCATCTGCTCTAAACAAGTTCAGGAGGAGGAAGCGCTGTAATAGATGTAAAAAAATAAATAAATGCTAGACTTTCAAATGAACGAAGAGGACTGGGATATTTTTTGCGTTGTTTGTCCAGTGACATTCATTCAATTTGTCTGTCTATAGGTAACTTATACAAATTCAGGACTAAAGTGTGTGAGAGGTGCGATGAATCTGAGAGCCTCACCATCGGTTTTCAGTGTCAGCGGTGTCGGAGGGCTCAGAACCCGTGCATTCGTCACCGTGTTCTTCACCAGACAGATGTAGCTTCCGACGTCAGAGGGTTGCACCTTGGAGATGTACAGGTTTCCTGTGTCCTGGGAGATGAAGCGACGACTGTCCTCGGCCACGAATGAGGGGAATTCATTGAACACCCAGCTGTAGATGATCTCTGCAGAAGCACAGGACACAGCGATTAGAATCTTTGTGTTCGTTTTGACTTGGTGTTTGTAATAGTCCTTCATGCACTCTGTCTAAATCATGTGTATTACAAAGCAATAATAGATCTTGCAGAGAATAGTATATCTCTAGTGATCCCTTTTTTGTACACTGTAAATAACAAAAGACCTCACTCTCTCATTTAAAGCTATCAATAGTCGAAATATCCAACCCTTGAAGAGTAATAGTAGCTGCAAATACACTATGGAGCATTAGTTTTTTTAAAACACTCTTTTCAAACGCTATTTTGCTATTGTGTTATATATCATTTCAAGTTATACATACACTATGCTTCGTTATTACATGGCTTTGTTAAATAGTCGATGCTGATTGATCAACGGCATTCTATGCTCTATGGTTATTTCTTCAAAACAGACCACTGCTTTGAATAACAGACATTGTTGCTGAGGACGTTGTTGCAGTTCTGAGTGCAACAACAACAATTTTTTTTTATTTTCACAAAAGCAATACAATCATTTGTAAATCAATAAAATCAGTTTTAAATCAATAAAATCAGTTTTAAACCAATAAAATCTATTTTAAATCAATAATATTATTAATTAAATCAGTATTTGGTGACACATGATTCATCTGTTTAGAAAGCAGCCGTGTAATAAGCAGGATAATGTACAGCCAGTGGGTCATTATTGTGAAATGAACCCCTTCAGGGTGATTCCAGACCCCTCCGCTTCGCGTCCTGCCCACCCTGTTGGGGTTCATTTCAGAATAACGACCGGCTTGCTGTAAATCCCTTACTAACTAGTGACTATAGCGTGCACCTGGGACCGGCATTAAAACATGCACCGGTGCTTTTGTAACGCCATTGTGCAGAATAATATATGTATTCAACTCATTGCAAATCATGCAAATAATTACTGAAGCACCCCAAAGGATCTTCTGGTTTCACTGCATCCAAGAGCAATGGTCTGACATGTTGACTATATGCTCTGAAACATAGTACGGTGTTGTCATGTACATCCTAGTAGAATGATGAGTGTTTCAACTGAGGAACAAAAAACTCTTAAACAATTATTAACTAGCAATAATGTACCGTTGATGATGCCACCACTGTTAATCACAGCTCAAAACTAATGAATAATAATCCAAAGAGATAATGAGTGCGGGATTTGTACAATAACAAAGGATCAGGTGCTCATGAGCATCAAATGACTGCGAGTCTATATAAAGTCTCGAAAAATATTACAGAGGGCCCTAAAGGTGAAAAAATAATTACACAGGGCCTTAATGAGCCGGTTATTAACAGCGAGGTAATTTTACTTAATTTGTGATACAATCACAAAGGTAAAACTGGAGAATGATAGGCTGTGTGTAACTAGTATATAATATGACCAAAAAAGATAAGAAAAGGCCTTTTCTTACATTTTAGCTAGTTGAATAGTTTGTATTGTATTCATGAATAACAGTGTGTGATGATGAGGAATATCAACTCCTGATCCCCGATAGCTTGGCAGCACAGCTGTGCGTCTGTATTTAGTATTCTTTACTGTGCATGCTGATACACAAATGAACTTGGTCAAAAAGAAGAAGAAAAAAAAAATACGCAGCTGTTGAGAAGGAAACGTTTTTATTTTTTCCCCAGAAAAAGAGGTCCATGTGAGTTCAAAGGGCTTCAAATAAGGCAGAAAACTAAATAAAAAAGAGGACAATATCAAATGTCATCAGATTTATTTGCAAAGTCAACATTGTTTACTGAGAGGGAAGAGACACACAGTTGGGATCCAGATTGTCAACTCTGACACAAACTGGACCAAAAAGAAAACGACACAGGAGATCGAAAAGGTCCAAATACTCTAGCTTCAGAAAAGTAAAACACTACTTTGCAAAGACAAATAAAAACTGGTCACAAGGCCATGAAATGAAAAACAATAAACAGTTCACATCTCGGCGATTCCAAATGATTTTCACTCATGAGACTTATCTAATTTAAGTGCCATTTTGATGTATTTGAATCCTCCCACAACCAATATAACCCAAACATTGATTAACACTCCCTATACACTGTGTTCAAGTTGTGACACGGTCCGACTCACCGAGGCATTCATCAGATGAGCAAATTTTAGGGTTGTGCCATTTTTTGTTTTTTAATCATTTCTGCTGTTGGAGATCATTTTTCATCTCATGTCAGCACTGCTGAATGTAATTTAAACTCTCACCTGTATCGTGTGTTTGAGCGTACTCTAATCATGAAAAATAAGCATCAAAAGAACGGCTCACAGCCTGTTGAGGCCGGCCTGCCATTTACCAGTGTGGACCTGACTTCCTAAGTGTAGTATGACTATCATAAGGCCACTGTTTGTATAGATGAATGTGGACAAAACTAAAAATAAGATGAATTCTTCTTTTAGTTTAGGACCATTTAGGCTTGTAACTAATAGACAATATAAGCCATGTTGCCTTACCAAGGACTTTGTATCCACAATGGTTACACTTTAAATACATTTCTATCACCATAACACAGTGGAAGGAAGCAGCAAACCTTTCAAAACCTTTGATAGAGTTATTATATGGCAGTAATATTCAGTGTACTTCAGTTATTCTGGGCGTTAAGTGTCATATGTGTCGCTTTGTAGATCTTTTCTTACCTGTTTACCGTCTTTGGTTCATAAACATTGATTTGACAACCTCTTCACAATGAATTAAGCTTAATTTAATTCAGACAAAAAAAGAGTATTACAATAACTCACTACAGTGTTTCACCACACTAGATATTTGAGTTTTAGTTTTGATAATATCTGATGCTTACATCAGATATTATCAAAACTAAAAATCTCATTGTTCTCAACTGCACTTTTAGCAGTTGACTGAATATTTCTATAACATGAATTGATCCAGTAGGTCAATCTAATAGAAGCAATGTAACACGGGGGTTTACAGTATGTCATCATGACTGAAACCTGGGTCAATTTTCACAGCTTACAGCAGCAAGACCGTACCCAACCTTAAATGACAGAAAATCACTAGTTTCATTACACTGATCTCACTCCACCACATCATCTGCCGTTTTTGATTCTAATTTTATGTCAATCACTCCTTCAACCATTGAGGAGAAAATGTTGTTTGTGCTGGAGTAATAAAAGCATGCATGTTCTGTCATTTGACCTGTAAATGCAGTGAGATAAATTAAATACACCACCCGCCCTGTGATTGATGAACTCCAAAGATGAGAATCATCTGCACTAAATTTACTGTCAATCATTGAGCATCATTAATCACAAATTATCTTTTTTTGAAATGTATTTATCAGCTAATCTGTCATCGCTCTCTGGTTGCTATCATGTCATTCAAGATGGCATCCAGAAACGGGAGCTGAAGAGCACTTAGCAAACATTCCCACGGGTGCAGTGTAGCGGTGCGACGGAGCAGATGCAAACAAAGCCTGGCTGATTCATGGCTCACAAAAGAGCTTACATTAGAGGCTGACTGCAGAGAGGAATAGTCAAGATATACCCTTAAAGAGTGCTGCCTATGCTCTGCCTATGCTCTGCCTATGTGGATAAATTGTCTGTGTAACATTTATTTTCACTTCTAATGATCCTGCAAATTTGATCTCTGAGAATCTGCGCTCCGGCTCTGTTGCCGCCATAAGTTATCGCACTCATCGTTTGAATGCTATGGATGGATGGAGAGCAGAACGGATGGAGGCACAGACTAACCATCAAAAATACAATGCAATAAATGAATAAAATAGTCAAAACAATAACTCAGCTTGGCACAGTAATAACAGCATTACTCGTTGTCATAGGAGCCGTGATGAATAGTGATGAGTTCATTGACAATCCCAAAGTGCAGTGAAGAGAAGACAATATTATTTTTTCTCCTGTGACTGAAGGTCCAACCTCTTACCTGGTGAATGAGGCGGAGGAGTGCACATGAGCACCACACCTTGGCCTTCACGCACGGAAACCCCGCCTCTGGTCTTCCTACTGAAAGCGCTGAGATCTGGAACAGCACGCAAAGACGATCTTTCTCAGCAATACAGTAAAACATATCACACAGTTATGACACAGAGTAGAATTGGTAGATTACATCACACACATTGGTCATGTAAATAAATACACATCTGTGATTGACAGCGGGTCGGAGTGAAGTAACAGGAATTGTACGAGAGAGATGTCACTTTAACTTTCCTTAACAGTCACAAGTGTGTTTAATAGATCATGAATTGACTATTGACTGATAGAATGATTCATTATATTGACTAGAATGAATCATAATTACATTCATGATAGATGAATCGTTAGATTAAATCAGCTGTCATATTATATAACTTTTTCTGAACCCAACTCCTTTGCAGACATCATTTTTAATTGTTCTAATGTGGTAGTTTTTGTTTTCACCTAGTTGTTTTTTCCCTGTGAAAGTAGACCAAAGCAGGCTTAATCTGAAATCCCAGAACCGCAGCCTTCGAGACCCCGATACCGCCTGATTAATTTCTAGTTGAAGCAATGCCAAAGTGTGGAAATACAGCGACAGGCTGCTGACCCAGGGCCGGTCTCTTTGTCTCCACCACTTTCATTTCATCACTTTGAGAGGCAGTGTTGTTTACCATCAAACTGGGACTGTTGGATAATTATGCCTCCGAGGGACTTGTGAAACGTGTTTTTATTTAAAATGTCTGGCACATTTAACAATGATCATAGTTCATGTCTTTAATCATATTCCATTGCTTGCTAAAGAGTATTTTTTCTCCTATATTTCTCTTCTGGTAACAAAAAATCTAGTTCAAAAGGAAAACAATTAAGATAAAAAGTATTTATGGCAAAATTAACAAGACAAAAGGTTAATTTGAACCATTTAAGAAAATGGAAAGAAGAAATAACTCAACCTTGTAAAAAAGTAGTAGTGTATATATGTATATATTGAATATGCTTCCCTGCACTTCTTCAGTGGAATAAACTGGAGTAGACTGTCATACAAGCTGGATTTGCAGCACCATATTCTTCACCACAGATTAATCGGCCATGCAGACCACTTCCTGTGCTTGATATCAGCATTTCCACACAAAGCTAAAATTTCTTAAATGCACGGTATTAACCCTCTCATTGCTCCCAATGTTGTTTAAAAGGAGTGATCAAACCTTTTACCTTAAATTTATGTCAATTCAGAGTCATTCAAACTGGATGCTGCTGGCTTGTCGGCAATGTGATGTGTTTGGATATTGGACCCTGACTAGCGATACTCAATCCCATCATCTTGTTGCATTGGCTGTGTGGGACAAGTGCTGATTTATTGGTTCTAACAACCTGCAACCAAAGTATAGGGACGCTGACTGTCACCGTGTTCGCTATTATTCACCAGCAGCTGTCACCACCGTGTCATTTCTTTCGCTGTCACTTTTTCCTTTTAATTTGTGGATCAATGTCGGGTACTGTAGCTTTAATGTACAAATAGACGAAACCCCAATCGAAGACAGAAGGACGACTGACCAAGTGTTTTTACATCCAACTGCTGAAGTATAACAACGCGGCTGATGTACTTGGCAGTGAACCGCTGTGAGTATGTGTGTTTCTGTAGATATTCCTTCCCCTTCAATTATTCAGCCAGGGATACATGTTTTGGAAACACAAGTCTTCTTAGAAGGCTCGCCTTATTTAATAAATATTTATGCATTTCCATTTTGCTGCTCTATATAACCAACTGTTATAGAGCACGATAACAATTCCACCAACGGTACGGTATATCCTGTTTAAGAGACCCATTACACTTGTGTTGAAAACCCCCAGTAATAGGGGAGGTCTTTCCTGGGAAACATTTTCGGGCACATGGGAAATTACACATTTTACATTTCAGGCAGCAGCAACACTGGTTGTTTGGAATACACAAGTCATGGTTCGCATGAGCAATAACAGCCACCGTGACAGACAACAACAAAAACTACATGGTCCTCCAGTGCTGAGTAGGGTTGGGTACCGAGAACCGGTGCCAGTATGACACCGGTTCCAACACGTCCGGTACCTACCGGACCGAAAAGCAACGCAGATTTCGGTGCTTCCTTCCGGTGCCTGAGCCGATTTAAATACTTTTTTTTACACTACTCTGTAAAGTTGCACGATATATAGATACTAAAAGGGTAGCGCGGTGCTCACACGCTAAAAACGATTATTAAAATAGCGCGGATCAGAGCACACTCACTGCTCTGCTCTCTGTCTGCTTGCATGCAGAGCGGGGCTGGAGGGGGGCGGGGCTTCCAGCGCTCACACACACAGTGCGCGCTCACAGAGATCGCTGCAGACACGAGCACGAGCTTTTGAACGTCCGTCCTTGGCTTTATGAAACAAATCTCTCCCGGTTGATATTAATGATGACGTGTAGTCCAGTAAAGCAGCAGTTTGTAGAATCCAACAGTCTCTGAGTTCTGTTGCACACGGTCCCATCAGGCCACCTGACTGTTCTTTTTTTAAATATATATTTTTATAGTTTGAAGTTAAAAGGTTTGAAGCTGTAGTTTGAAGTCAAGTGTTTTATATGTACTTATTTATTCTCTAGTATACTTTAAACAGTTCATAATATTGTTCAATTTGAAAAAAAAAAAAATTGCCTTGGCAATAAAAAAGTATCGGTTCAGGCACCGTTTAGGCACCGGTATCGTTTTAAAAGTATCGGTTTAGCACCGGTATCGGAAAAAACCCAAACGATACCCATCCCTAGTGCTGAGTGATTATCAAGTGAGTACAATGTTGAAGCCCCACAGCAATGACCACTTCAAATTTACCACCAAAAACAAATACAAGTCCAAGTGGATTTGCAGCCAATCAAAAATAAGACTGAAGATGTATTACTAGGTCTTACATGAAGCATTCATATGTTATGGAACCAGGGTTTGAGGCTTTCTGACCTATCATTTCCCTTTGCAAACTGCTGTTATGTAAATGAGTCAATATTAATGACTTTATAATCATGTGAAAATGTCATGGTCATTATCCAGACATGCAGTGATGAAAATTGCAGCAAGCATGGGAGCAGGTGCTCGATGCAAATTAGTTATTTCAAGATCAGTATGAATTAAATTAATGTGCATTAACCACTGCTCATCCCACATTTGTAGAACATTTCAAAGGAGTGTGTGTGTGTGTGTGTGTGTGTGTGTGTGTGTGTGTGTGTGTGTGTGTGTGTGTGTATCTTCCAATGTTCAAGTCAAAGCATCCCATTAATTTCATTACTACTGTACTGCTCAAAGCGGCTCGATACCTGAGCCTCAGTCTCTGCAGAGAGAGAAAGAACTCTTCGGGGAGAGAGATCAGAGGCCTCCTCTCTGCCTGCTGCCTTCAAAGTCCCGGCTGAAAAACAGCCCAAGTGTGAGTTCAGTGGCTCAGGGTTTCAAAACAAAGTGAGAGAAAAAATAGGGATCCTCCTGAAACATCTTTGGTGCAGAGTACGGGACCAGTGGAGAGAATATATAGAGCCTTGGTTGAACCTTTTCCTCGTGTACTGGGCACTTGGTTCCTGATTCTCTGCATGAGACGGGGCAGTGTTCACTTCCACAGCTTGACTTAACCCTCCGGACAAGAGGATACAGTCGAGCGATGCAACAAGGATGTGACTTCGCCCTAGTGCCCAAAAATGATTTTGGCCAAACCAGCCCCAACGCACTGTAGACACTAAACAGTGAAAATATTAGAACACCCCCACCCCCAACGTTACGTATGACAGTATAACGTATGCTTAAAACCTCCCCACTCATAAACCTTTAATATACCCGAGAATCCTAAAACCAAACAAGCCAGCAACAGCTGAACAAATCAAAACTAACTCATTATTTTCTCGCGCAGTTAACTAAAACTGTAATATTGGACTTATTCATGTGCAGCTCTGTATTTTAGGCAGAAATCGGACCTGGATTCTGCAGAATGTGAGTTGCAAATCCCTATGAATTATCATGCCCTGCTTGAAATCACAGAACGTACCGTTTGTTAGCAGGAGTTTAATGTTCCCCAACTAAAAAAGTGAGTTACAAGGAGCCTGCTGTGTGTACGTGACGTCTTAACCTCCATGAATTTTGCACTTTGCACCTTGCACTATCTGTTTATCTAATTTACTTGTTTTAATTAATGAATACACTCTTCAGCTGTAAATATGAATATATTTCAGTCCAGTTAGTTCTATTTTATTGTGTATATATATATATATATATATATATATATATATATATATATATATATATATATATATATATATATATATACGTATATATATATATATATATATATATATATATATATATATATATATATATATATATATTACTTTATTTTAATTTGTATATATCTTTCATCCCTGTTGCTTCTTCATATATTTGATCTTTTATCTTGTGTGTTTGTATTTCAAGTGGTAAGGCGCTACTGATGACGACAAAAAAATTTCCCCTTGGGGATTAATAAAGTATATATTCATTCATTCATTCATTCAATATAACTCAAGTAAGTTAATCATTCTATTTCAAGTCTCCGCAACATATAAAAGCATTTAATTACTTCTTTCAAAAACTCGGCTCATGAGGCAGAGAACTGCCCGTCTGTATCATTAAAGCAGTAGACTACTGTGCCTATGCATGAAAACGTGCAGTGCCGACATGAAAAAGGAGGAAAAAGTTGAGCTCCACACTGAGTGATAAATGCCCGCCATTTGTTATGCTGAACGAGATAGGGAGGGCTTTGCATCCTAATGTGTGCTGCGGGGCACCTCTCTTTGTTTCTGCGGCTCGCCGTTTGAAGAGCCGCACTTTAAAGAAATGTAGCCGAGCGCAAACTGAAGAAACAAATGTGTCACCTCATGCACTAAACAGACATGGATGGAGTGAAAGGGGAACGGCATGTGGTCATGGCATGAGACTATAACGGTTTGCTAAATACAGATTAGTGAAGTTCCTGAACTAAAGAGCTCTCATGTCAAGTTCAAGTTAAGCTCTTTTAGGACATTTATATAATTTTTCTCTAAATTAATAATGTGTAATACTTAAAACATTGCATCTATCTGCAAATATTCTCTAAATCCATATTTGCGACATTGATACTCACAGTATGTAAACTATATCCACAAATAGATCATACTTCTTTTACAGTACGACGATACTACGTTCCACCATTACACAAACAATCATTAATTCCCCCTCAGACATTTCCGACTATCTTCATATCTCGACACAACGACAGCTGGTAAGATGCTGTATTTGTTGCTGACTCAATCGTGCAACTGAGATAGCCACACATGTGTATTCAGTGAGTGATATGTCAGGGCTGTGCCTCAAACCCCCCAGGCCACAGAGAATGTGCTACTATGCCGCTCTGCGAGGAAATGATGCGATTTGGCAACAGAGCGGAATATTAATGATATAATTTTATAGCCGATTATAGGCCATTTCTGGTGTAATACCTTGAACTCAGCGCGGCCTGTCTGTGCTGCATCTTTCCACATTACTCTGTGTAATGCACACCCAACAACAGGATACTAACTGGCCAGTCTGCTATTAGAAAAAGAAAATCCAATTTTGTGCAAAGGTGGCTCGGGTGAAGCTATTGTGCGACGAACAAGAGGCCATTGTCTCAGAGGACACACCTGCCAATCAACCAAACACGACCCCAAACACACCTTGAGCTTTAGCCTTCATATGCTTTAAGACTCTAAGACTAAGACTAACATTCTGTCAACGCACATTAGATGAATAGCAATTAATGGCCCCGCGGCGCCCATTATCGGACAAGAAAAGAAAAGAATAAGTCAAGTGACGTTTCCTAAAGGATCTCCGGAACCACAACGTTGATTAACTTCATTTAAATTGCTGAAATACAGTAAAGCCTTGAAGAGTTCTATCCGCTCAGAAAAAAATTAAACTTACTGTTAAGTTTATGTAATTACATAAACCCCGTAACTTCTAAGGGTGGGGGAGAAAAAAAATTGATAAAGCATAGTATCGCGATAGTTTTACGTAATCAATTATGGGAGGCCTCGGAGAAATAAATGAGAAATGCGCCATCCGCGTGTAAATCAAACGTCTGGACTTCCTGTCACTCGTAGCACCGCTGCTCGCACAGCTGCTCGCACAGCTGTTGCACAGCACACAGGACAAAGTCTGCGACATGACGCTGGTCAAAGACGGAAAAAAAAGCATAAATCAAACTGGCTACGCATCCTCTCGTAGCGCTGGAAGCGGCCGGTGTTACGGATTAACTGCCGACTTTCGGCCAATTAACACGGCCACCTGTTAATCCGGAAACGACGGCGTTTGATGCTCCGACGTCTTTAGGATTTCCACAACAAGCGGAAATAGTGGTTATTTTCATGGTGGATGGCAGAAATGAATGAGATAAGCCACAGAGATAAGCCCCGCCCCCTCTCTGGCGCATCAAGCTTGAATGACACGACTATGCAGACTGTAATACAAGCAGTTCAGTTTGTCAGGTGCAACATTTATAAAAGTGTTGGTCAGTTTTGTCCCATTCTGCAATAAAAATGATTGAAGTGAGATGAACAGACTGAAAACTTTATCTTATTAAATGAAATATGTCGACAGTTTTCCTTTGGGGACAATTTGCGGTTGAAAAAAGGTAATAATTAAGCAATAAGGTACAAGAGGCAGTACTGTATCGTCAATAATGTACGTCGGGCCTAACAACATGTATGTGTATGGCGGTTGCTGCCATACACATACGGGACTATAAAACTGACTGCCTGTTGGCTGGTTGAAAGCAGGGGTGGAGGGACACCGATGCCACCGATGTTAAGAAGTGCTCTCGCTGCTTCTGTCCGACTTTTTCCGTCATTTTTCTCCCCGACGATGTCTAGAGAACTTGCCTCACGTCGGGAAATTACCGACGTAATCACTGGAAATTATCACGATTTTGTGATCAAACCCTTTTCATTCCTCATCTTAGTTTCTGGTTTTATGCACTCGCTCCCCGCTAACTAGTCTGCTCTCAGAGTGTTATCTGCTCTGCTCTCCTGATTGTGAGCCGTATCAACATTTGACTGTACAGCAGGAACAGGAACCACAAATACATTATTCACCGCTGACATTCTCATCAAAAGTCATTCCCCGCAAAATATCAAAGTTTACATAAAACATGTTTGGTAACTGTCAACCTTGAAATGACAACTAACGGTCGCACAATTTAAATCTACCTGTTATTTTAAGTGCGCACTGATATGGAATGCTCTAAATGTAAACAGCCTGTACAGTACTTTATGGCTGAATAAAGTGCACCCTGTGACTCACTCTCAACCAATCACAATGCTTGATTTGATCTACCCGTATTATAAATCACAATATATCACAACACTCAATATATCACAATACTCAATGTATCATGATAATATCGTATCGTGGGACCTCTGGTGATTCCCACCCCTAGTGACTTCGCCGTCATTTCCGGGCGGTGGCCGTAACGTTTCACTAGATCGTTAAAAAGTACACTTTACAAAGTCGGATTTCAATAAAATAGACATCTTCGTAACCCTACAAGTTCGTATGAGTCTAATAAAGCATCATTGTGTGTAGTATATTAGTACCTGTAAAATCCAAATGCGGCCGGACTGTTTTTCCGACTCTGCAGGCTTCCGTAGTCGTGGGAGGTTTATTAGAACACGTCACATGTCTTAAGCGGTAATTTATGCAAAGAATAATACACAGCATGCCCCAATCCGAGCATGTTTAGGCATAAAGGTTATAACTTTTACATGTTTGAACCGAATGACACAGTTTTTTAACTAAACTCCATGGTAATTCCCCAAGGCTTTGTTTCATTGTGATTCTTTAGGTCATTATCTTTACAAAGAGGGGTCTTACAACTCTGTAGGTTGTTGTTTAGGCCTTATAGCATGCATCTGGAAAAACTCAGGGGTGGCCCAAAAATGCATTTTCGGGACTCGGGGCTCAAACGTTAAGACGCTACACTGAGACACTTAAGTGGTCATGTTGGTTGCTGCTGTAAAGGAAGGTTATTCCTTCCTATGTGATGTCATTCTTTTTAAATATTAAGTTTCAAGCTCTAATCCTTTCATTTTGAGGAAAATAGAAAAAAGCAACCAGCGCTACAGTGCAATTCTGGGCAGCCATTTGCAATATATGACACATCTGTAATTCACTAAGCTTTTTTTTTTATCTCTGCCAGGCATGAGAGGAGATTATGTGTTTGGTCCTGTGTGCATCTGCTTTTTTCTGTCTGTCTGTCTGTCTGTCTGTCTATCCATGGCTAATGTTAGCAATACCAGATCCATCAGTCTAATATTGTTTGTGCTCATTCATGATTGTTTGCCTCAGCATCGCTCATGGTTGCAGTGACTCACACTTTTTGAAACACCTTTAATATTCCTCACTCCTCAACTGCTTCAATTTGGAATCCTATTTCTGCTCGGGATTAGGAATCGTTGCCTGCTCTGGTAAAACACAAATGTCAGTCCAGTAGTGTTTCCTATTTTTCCATCAACACTGATGCATTTTATCGTCGTTTGAGAAGTTGACCTGAGGCACAACACACCGTGAGACACAAGCCTGCAAGGAGCTGGTGCAGACAGCTGCATGGATTAAAATGAGTCCGGTGAAAACATGTCTGATACGCACGCTCGTGGTCGAGACGGCGGATTGGACAATTGCAGTCTGCATTCATTCAATCAAATATCACGGGGGTGGTCGCTGCAGACACACCTGGAGGAGATATGCCCTCGACCGAGAGCACCTTTCAAGTTGTGAATCAAACAGGATGCAGTCATGTTAGCCCAACAGATAAAGAAGTGACGCTTACTGACCGTAATGCAAACTTTGACAAATTCACAATAAATAAGGTGCATTGCAAAACACCTCACTGATTCCACAAAGCCTGAAAATTGAGCAAAATACAACCCAAGAATCTCCGCTATGAATCTGATGGATAACATTGCGTCAAGCAAATGCACAGCATTTATGCAAAACAAAAAATAGCTGCCGTTGTCTCAGCTTGAAACTCACAAATACATTAGTGCCTACATGTTACACTGCTAAATTTCCAAGCAAGCTTAATTAATCGAACATATTTGACCATCGAGTGGAGCGAGGGGGTGGAAAAGACCTAGACGGTTAATAGGAAAAATAAGTGTACATGTAGAGATGCAGCTTCTTTCCTTCAAACTATTTTTTTGAAGCGCTAGCTGTGCTTTGCCATCTGGGCATTTTTGCCTGCCAGTGCGGTCTGGCTTATATTTAATTTATGTCTTCTTCTGTTTGTTTTTTTCTGATCACATTGAAATACATGAAACTTTGTGAAGGAAAACCAACAAAACAAAAGAGGAAAAAAACTTCTGTTGGCCTGAAGGAAAAAAAGCTTTTATAAAAAACTCCATTCTTCTTTTCCGTTTACATAGTTCCAGGCTAATCTAGCCATTTGTTTCCAAAGTGATTCCTGTAATAACTCTGAGTCCCTACAACAACACAAGACCATATATGTACTCTACCTTCTAGCAACCTTTTAGAGAACGAGAACGGTGAGCTCCCTGTAGACGTGCCAATAACGCAATTATGGTCATTGCTCCTGAAGAAACTGCAGTGAAAAGCAACAATGCATTTCCCTCTGAGCACAGCGCCCCTGGTCTCTCTCTGTGTTGCCGTAGCCTGTGATGACGTTCTGGAGTTGGAGTTGGCCAGGGGATTACTGGGGGAAGGAATGTGCTTTTTTGCTCTCATTTACCATTGAGACGTGGCATTTGAGGGCCCATACCCTGTTAGCAATGCAACTCAACAGTATCAGATGTAGCCGGTGGGAACTAAACTCAGCAACAAAAACCTTACTGTAGACAGCGTGGTGTTTATTTACCCCTGGAACCAAACAGGTTTATTTTAACTCAGAGAGACACAGAGCTTGCAGCTAATTATTTGCTTCATATGAGAGCCATGATCTTCTTCCCCCCTAAAGGCCTTTACACACCGGCGGCGTGACGGATAAACAACACGGAAATGCAAAATACTCCAATAATTTGCATAAAATCTATCCATACCAGCAGCGATGCGATTTGGAAAAGTTGCAACAATTTTCTAAATAAAAGGTTTGAATAGATTCACGCAGGCAGAAAACCAACTACCTATTGATCCAGAGCAGCGTCTGGCAGTCTGTCTGAATTATATTGTTATATTGTACCGCCTGAGCTATTTGTGAGCTATTTTTTTTTGTTTCGTCTGAGAAAGATGATCTGAGAGATTTTAAGTTCCCTCTGGTAAACAGTTATGCAGTGTATATGTCTAGGGCTTTTATTGTGAAAGGTAAAAATGAAAGGCGGATGGTGGCTCTTGCTTGTGCTGCCTTTGACAGGGTTTAAAGTCATCCATGTTGTTGTACACTATAGTGCACATTTTAAATATGTGATTGGTTGATGCCATTGTTGGCGGTATGAGAGCTCAGAAAAATCCACCTTGTTCCAGAAATTTATTCAGCGGCTTTTTTTTCGCAGTGTAATATTTGTGTTCTGTGTGAATGTATTCAGGACTAAAACAAGAAAACTGACTCAAATGTACATTTTTCTAAAACATAGACATGAAAGGTACATGATACTGTATAGAATATATAGAATATAACATTAGACCTTGTGTACAAATGTTTGTATTAATACATTTAAGTCTACTCACATGCAAACTGCAAAAGAGCTTCTCGACCTAGGACGGTCCCGAAGCCGTTCTCTGCTTTGCACTGGTACTTCCCATAGTCACTGCTCTCACTTGCATTGGTAATAATTAAGTTCCCATCAATGAAGCTGTAGCGGTAGTCTGCTTCTGCGTCTACGGCGGTCCCATTGATGTACCAACTGAAAAACATGAGAAGAATCAGAGATTTGAATACATTTGTGATGAATGACACGCTAATGAGCTGTGAAAGTAGGACTGCAATTAGGAGACATATGTCACACCTGTATGTGGGTGGTGGATTCCCCCGTGCCTCACAGTGCATCACCACTTTCTTTTCATCAGAGTCCAAAGGAAAAATAACATTGTCTGGCTCACGGATGAAAACAGGCCCGAACTCTTCGATTTCTACAAGGGAAATAAGAAAAGATAAAGACAAGGATGATTGCATTCAACACATCATGAGCGCCACTCAGTTTTAACATCCAATTACTTTTTCTATTATTCTATTATAGTTTGGTTAGTACAAGTTCATGGTTTCCCCCCCACCCTCCATAAACCTCTATTATTGGAAACAAGAGAAAAGGCAGATGTGCTGCTCCATAGCGAGATGGAATTATAAACAGCAATAACGAGCATGACATTCAGCAGCAGAGAGCAGATTCTTTGACAGGTGATAACACTATTGTGCGCTACTGTTGAACTGATTTGGTTGCTCAACATTCAGAAACTATTCGAGCAATCCTCAAAGCCAGAGTGTGAATTTGTTTCTTCGCCGAGGAAGCCCGGAGGCTGTTGTACTTGTAAGAGAAATAATAACTTCTCATGTTCAAAGTGAAACAGTTAACCTGGTCGGACGTGATTCTGTTAAGCTCGACCTCAAACCTATCATCCAATACCTTTTACATCTCTTGGACTCACTGTCGTCTGCCTTGAGGTGCCAAGTGATGAGCGAACAATGCTGTTAGCGCATCTTAACACGCTGAGCGCGAGCTCTGCAGCAATAGTTCCCGGCCAGGTTTGGGTGTGAACGCAGCTGCTGTCTCTCAGTCTTGTTTCCCACGACGATTCACGTTTCACATTAAAGCGCATATGTTCAAACAGTAAAACGATATTAACTAAGTAATATTAGAAACATCCCGTTTGTACCTTTGAATCAACATGCTGTTCATCATCTTTTCTCACTCATGTGTTTCCATTCTTTTAAAGAATATTTTGACCACCCTTCCATCTGAAAATAGCCATTTTTCAAAGGGGAAATGTTCCAACAGCCCATTTTTTCCTTTGTTCGTCAGGCATTCTTCTCAACATTGTTACCTATCCTCCTAATAGTCTGTGGCAGGCCTCTATTTTTTATATAACAACTTATCGAGATAAGTAAAAGCACAAGACATTAAACAAGCATGTGGTTAAAAAGCCACTTGGCTCCTTGTGGAGTGTATGTGCATGTGGGAGGGGACATGCGGGTGTGTATGTAGATGCAGATGGCTGTGAATATGAATGAGCATTCGTTGGTGTGGAGGTTCACGTATGTAAGGGTTGGCATTTGTGCTCGCATTAGGACTAGTGATACTAATACTACTGTATTGATTGTTTGCTATTTATTTTGTTATGTTTGTTTATTTGGATGTCAGGGATGGCTCTGATGTGTTGAAAACACAAAATAAAAAGTTCAACAAAAAAGAAAAGCCACTTGGGGCTCAGACATTGGTCAATTCTGGACACTTACTGAACGAAGCTCTTATCTGTGTCCATTCATATTCTATCTACTCATGGCGTTTATGACATAGCAGAGTAAAAGCATTCCAAAAGTAATTAGACATTTGAGTGATTCATTAAAGGCGCAGGGTGCAATCTGCCATCAGTTGTGCCATTTGTAGGTTGCAAAGGGAGTGCGGCCACACTTTCATTGTTTTAGTGGCTGGAAGAGGACGGTTTAAAAGGGGTTGATTAGTTTTAAACTACATTTCCGAGTAGCAGATCATGAAATGCTTTTTGTAAAATGAGGGCACATGAATAAATGGCAGATATCGAACTTTAAACTGTTTAGTAGTGTTACTTTGTATTTTAGTTTTTTTGGTTAAAAATATATTTCCAATGCCACATTTGGTGTGGTGGTCTAAAACATAAGTCAGTATTGCAGTGTAACTGTTTGTTTGACTCCGGACTCCTTACAGTTTTATGTATATGGCTTACAAGTTTGGCCACCTCCCACTTTAAAATTATTATTGAGACAGAAACAAACAACACTACTTTAGACCCCACAGTACCACAATTGAGATGAGTCAAGCAAGTAGGTCCAAGGCATGATTAACAAAATGAATTAAAATACAAAATACAAAAATAATTAACAATTGAAAGAATTAGATTTATTTACTGCCCGCCAAGCAATACATATTTAATCTGCTAATGGCACGCAGACAGGGGATGTGTTGCAGAATTTAGAAATAACATTACTGTAAAAAGTAACATTGGCAGAGTATTTATGTCTTTGCAGTAACACGTTTATCGCCAGCTTGCTTATGTAATGTACAATTTGTGAAATGCTATTTAATACCAACAGCACAAGTAGGACTACACCTGATACATGTTTCATAATCTAAGTGCCTGCTCGTGATTTAAAGTGGTTCTCATGTAAAATTTGAACTCTCACACAAATGCGTCCACATATTGATATATTTTCTGCTGCACAGTCTCTGTTGCAATTCTCTTCTGTTCCTCCAGAGTGCTCTACTCTTTGATCTCGCCTTCTGTTGACACAGAAGTGATGCACTTATTGTAGAAGGGTTCCTTCGGTACAGTGTATTGTGTCTCTGATTTTCAGACTCTCCAAAAGACATCTTGTGTTCTTCAGAAGAATTGTTTCTCTGTGAGATAAATAATGTATGAGGAATATAAGCCCAGTAAACAGACAGTTAATGATGCACTCTTTGTGAAGGCGCAATGCAGCAGCTGAATTTCTGACAGTATATAGATTTTCATTCTTTGTTTAAAGCATTTAGGTGTGCATTACATTTGATCAGGTTCATAACGAATACAACAATGCAAGTCACCAGTCTTAAGTACTTCTCACTATTTATGAATGATCTGATGACAAAAAAAAAGAATCGTGGCCTTGGTTTCCTCAGGGTATGTATAATCTCACCAACGCTTTGTCAGCAATTTACTGCTCCACAGGGAAATCAAAAGCCTTTGAAATAATACCCTAATCAGAGGAGGGAAATTAACCGATATTAAGTTGCAAACCTTGCTGTGCATATAAAGCAAAGCGTGTCTGTTTTTCTAGTGCTCAAAAATAGCAAGAGATTTCTACATTTCTTTACACAGCTCTCTGTCCATCCATCTATGGAGTAGGCGTACACACATACACACACACACACACACACACACACACACACAACAAAACCAGTATGCTCCAGCTGTCCCCTTTTAACTCGTGGGCCATGCTGTATGATAGAATAATCTCTATTTTAAACAAAACAATAGGGCGTCCGTTTATCGAGTTAAGGTACCATCAAGGCCCAGCCGAGAATCACTGAGGAGGATACTGTGTGTCTGCGGGTCATAGACCATTAACTGCAAAGCATTAGATATCAAATTAAAGATGAAAGTTTTACTCTGACTTTGACTTCAAAGTTATTGTTTACATTTACATCCAGTGTTCAAGAGCACAAAGCCAAATCAACAAAAATGAACGTTATGGGCTCTTTCCTTGACTGCGCTGTACTTACTTATGGCTCGGTTCTCTTAGAAAAAAGGCTATGCTTTGTATGCTTTGTGTGCTTTCTTAGATTGACGTAAAAATAGTTAATAAATGGACAACTCAAGCACTGACATCTTATTTTCATCGGTGCCATCGGAGGTGTCCCAACATTGCAATACATTGCATTGACAAAGTTAATTTTACATGTATGTTGCTTAATTATTGCTTAATGTAGCTGTGCCATCCTGCAACACATTCTGTGGCCATCTGAAAACATTAAAGAGTTGGATGGAAAAACAACAACAATTCTAATGTGTAATGACATATGCTCTGTGTGTATCTATACAATACAAACACAAACAAGCATTAACGTTGTTTAATTCACTCAACTTCAAGTGCCGGGCCCATCTGCCAGTCATGGAGCCAAAAAAAAGTGGTATCTCGTCGAAGGCATCAAAGGTGTATTACTTTTTGGCATCCATTCCATCCACAGAACATCAATCCAGTGCAACGGTATAATGCCCTTGTCATCACTGACAATGGAGAGACATCACCTTGGTTATAGAGATGTACATAATTTTATGGCCATACATTGATAATGCTGTCAGAAAAGTAAAAAAAGAACTGACAGAGAGGCACAAAGAAGGAAATAGGTAGCAGAACAACTGAAATAAAGGCAAAAATAAAATGACAAAAATGTGATTGGGATTTTAGTGTCTCTGCCTCTTTTTAATGTCTGTTAAGATTAGGGCTGCAACAACGAATCGATAAAATCGATAAAAATCGATTAGCAAAAGTGTTGGCAACGAATTTCATTATCGATTCGTTGTGTCGCGCGATTATTAAGGCAGTCATAAAGTCGCGGAGAAAAAAAAAAAGAGCGGCGCAGAGCCGCCAGCGTGTCTGAGATTGGAGTGAGAGACTGAGAAACGCTGAGGTTGTGATCTTAGCAAAAATAGAACATCTTGGATGTGACGTGTCGAGTCTTGGCCAACCAGCGTTAAGCGTTATTTCCCTCAAACTTGTTGTTAATGGAAGCTAGTCAGCTTGCTAGCTTACTATCGCGTTAGCTAACGTGTTTGGGTTGTGTATTGTCGTTAAAGTTACGTTATGTTCCGTTACAGTTCAGTATTGCTTGTAAAAAAACGTAACGTGGTGAAACATGGCGTTACCCCCCGGTCTGGTTCAGTTCACGCTGTCACTCGTTAACGTTAAATCGGCACTGGCGGATCTGGCTGCAGGTTGTTTTTTTACTCAAAGTAGACTGAATCAAATCACATAGTTGGGCTTAGCCAACAACGTCATTTTGTGGTCGTAAGAGGCCCAGAATGAAATAGTTTAAGGAAGAGGACTCTATATGCAGCGCAGCTTGATGTAGAGCTGAGATGGGCCTGGAGGTTTCGGTCAAAACAGACGTGAGAGGAGCAGTACAGCTTCCCACTGTCCCAGTGTTTCATACATATTGATAAAGCAGGGTATGCTAAAGCAGCCTCTACTCCAAGGAGATCAATTACAGTAAAAAGGCAGATGTAAAGCATACATGTGTATGTTTTTAGTGTTAGTCCATTTTAATCTAATTTGTTTAATTAACAGCTCGGGGATGTTCAAGGAGCAACCTGTTTGTGCTTTCTGAACATGTTTTGCACTGTGAATTTGCACTGTCACTTCTGTTTTTGAACAAAGGGTTGGAAATTAATGTTTTTTTGCTTTTTTATCCGATTCATCGATTAATCGAAAAAATAATCAACCAATTAATCGATTATTAAAATAATCGTTAGTTGCAGCCCTAGTTAAGATCCTTTCTGCCAATTCAGCAGCTACTTCAAATGTCCATTAATTAAGCAGTCCATGTGCAATGAGCATGATGTAATTACTCGTAAATTAAAGCTTTAATATGTCCTTATAGCCTCTAGAATTATTCATACTGTAATACAGGATGTGAGTAAGTGACCCATGTAGATTTATGACAGTGTGTTTCCATGCTGGTGTTTGGGATATTAAATCTTCCCCTTTGACAAAGATATCCATCATATCTATAGTGTCTATCCTGACAGTAACACAGAGAGAGCTGGATATTGCCATGATCCCATTTCAATTTCATAAAGGCCACGACCCCGGTCACTGCAGACCATGCACAGTGATGATAGATAGGCGAGAGTCATTTCCAGACCAAATCTAAACAGGCAGGAAGTCTGCACACTCAAAGTGAGTCCAGAGATGGCAGACTGTTAGCAGAGAGCAGACACTGCAGAGTGCATTCACACCAATCAAGCTTTTCTCTTCCCAACTCTGTGTGGAGTGTCCATTCTTTTAAATTGCTTCATTTTGGCAGGAGAGAACGATGTCATCTGAACTCAGGTGACACTCTAAGACGACCTGAAGATCCAGGTCTCTCAGTCATGCATGATGTGACTGCCAGGCAGTCGGCCGGAACTGATAATGTCATCCAGAGCTAATAACAGGAAACGACACAAAAAAGCTCAGCTGTCTGGGCAGAACGAGGCAGATGCTGACATTTGATAGCTAGTAATGACTCCTAACAATATCAACCGAAGGCAACCCAGTCTTTACGGGTAATCACATTCAGCTCCCTCTTTCTGTATCCTCAAAAGTGCTAAATTCAATATGCAGAGCATTTCTGTTGACTCCACACGGCTCTCAACATGGCGACTGGCTCGCAGCGCTTACAGTGGAAACAACCCCAACAGTGCTGAGGGAGCTAAGAGTGTTTACCTGAGGGTTATCACAATATTTTTAAATAGCAAATAGTCGCTTGATGCGATATTAATGCTCAGTCTGTCATATAAGGAAGATTTTAACGAATGAACACCTTAGCGGGTAAATTATGCCAAAGAATACACAGCTGCTCAATATTGTGAATGTGAACTTCCACAAACAGGAAAGCAAAAACTTTTCAATTTTGGTTGAGACAAGAGCAAACAAACTGTGGGTTTGACTGCACCATTAGTTTTACCTTCACTCCTGTAGTCCTCCTGAGAGCTGAACAGACTCAGGGCTGACAGGGGATGACTGGAGAAAGCAGGCCAGTCAGGAGTCACCAGCCCGCCACTGTGGTGTTGTCGAGGTCTGCTGCGCGAGTTGAGCACTGACGAGCTGTCTGCTTTCATTCGTAACACTGCTGCATATGATATAGGCCGTGCGGCAACAGCTCTTGCAAAGTCTGAAAAAAAGAAAAGGTAAAACACAGTGAAGAATTACGTCATTTATGCTGTAATTCGTTCATGCGGTCTATTTTGTTCACACATTTATTGCATTTCGGTCAATAGTCCTTATTTTGAGTAAATTGGTCAACGTTTCAGCATAAAGAATGGTGTCTTAGATAAATATTCAGAAAGGTATCTTAAATCAATCTCCTAATGGAGAGAAAGAATCATGCAAATGGCTCTGTCATCGAGTAGTAGTATCCTCTGTACTAGCATCCTCCTCTGTGAAAACTAAATCCCATACTACTGTATGAGGAATCCTTTACAACAAATTGGTGTTCTGTAAGGCAGGGATCTTGCTGAACGAAAACAAAGTGTAGAGACAGCAGGATAAGGATGTGTCACAATTCAGAGACAGCTCTGAGTGGAATGGGTGGAAAAACCTTGAATGCATATTCTGCAGTCTGCAGAAAAGGCATGTACGGTTGAGAAACATGGGCTTAGTATCTGTGATGTACTTGCAGGGCTGCAGACTAACTTGTTACATTGGTTGCAGTCGGTAAAGGCCATATCTGCCAAAGATGTTGGGTCAGTAGGGCGTCCAAGTCACGCCACGCTTTGATGCTCACATTTGTACTGTGTGAAAATTGGCCCCGGTCGGGATTAGGTGCAAATCGGCTGTTTACATATTGCGTTGGTTGAAGGGCAGCCCAGTGTGTGCAAAGCGCGTGTGTGTTTAGGCGAGAGACAGAGGGATGGCAATCAGAGCAGATCAGCTGTTGGCGAGGAGACTTTAGCGGTAAAGTTGTCTCATGTTATTAAATGCACTGTGTCACACACCCACACACACTTATTTTATTCTCTATTTCTAGAATAATGCATGCAGTCTTTCCCCCTTGGCTTCCAAACAGTCAGTCGTTTTCTGCAGCAGCATGTAGTCACCATTAGAGGTACAGTGTAAAGGCGCTTACGATGCCTTAGGTAAAAACATGCACTTACAAGGTACAACAGATACTCTGCATATTCTGAAAAGCACCGTCATCAAAGTCTCACATTGAATAAAATGGTGAAAGTGTAACAAAACAGGAGAGAGACAGCTTCCTTTATACTAAAAGAGTACACGGAGGTTCAGAATAATATCCTCTCTGAAATGTAAACTGTCACTAGTCATTGCTGTCACCGCATTCTGCTCCTACTTACTTTTGAAGAATTCAATACAAAGTGTAATGTGCCAGCTTGTTGTCTTTTATGATACTATAAATGTAACAACTGAAGATTACACGCACAATTAGTTCACCCATGACAGCTGATCATCAACACATATTTTTTAAGAGTACAATCCAACATACTGAGAAATATGGAAATATTTCTGTTTCGGGTAAAATGCTTAAAGAGAAAATGCAAAAAGACTAGAAACTTGAATCTCAGCTAGAGTCTAATCAGAGTTCTGCAAAAAAAAAAAAAACGATATAGTGCTATGAAAGAACCTAACAAAACTGAGAAATAATTATGTGCCCTGGGGACTTCAATCTACAAATGAAGAACGGGCAATTACTGTATTACATATTATGAGGAGAAGCAAAGTACTGAACTCCATTGGAAATTAAAGGTATAGTGAATTTGAAAATTGATAAGCAGAGCAATTAGCTGGTTGGCAGCCATTCAAATCATTTATCTTGCTGGGAATCAGCTCGATTGAGGTGTCAGTCACATCCCCGCTGCTGAAGCCCACGGTTGGCTAAACAATGCAGAGCAAGCTACTCTTTCCTTTGACAGATGTGAAAGTTAAAAGCAATATTAACTTCAGGATACAAACTAGCCCGTTGGGTGAATTACAATGACAATCCTTATCCATATAAATGTTGATACATCAAAACATTGTTGTGTCCAACAAACTGTACATTGAACATTCCATACCAATTAGCTCACAATTAAAGACGCTAAGCAATAGTTTAGCTGAACAATTACTTCTCTAATTAGTCCCTGTGTGCAGTCATTTTTTTTACATTTCTCAAAGATTTATCAGCAGTTACTGGGTTGAATGCCTCTTTATTCTAGCTACTGTTCTCCTTTTGGATATGTGTTTTTGATTGGTCCGCATATTCTTTTTACATTGTTATTAAAAAAATATTGTTTTTGCAATCTATTTTTGTCGATGTAAAGACTTTCAGAGCCTTATAACGCTGATCCACTGTCTGGTCTTTTACACTTTAGCACCTCAAAGATAATTCTGTTAAGCCAATTTTGTCCCTCCCATAAAATTCTGGTCCATGAATTAAAGATCTTTTCAAAATTCACAGTAAAGTATAATTCAACCATTCAGTGCTGAGACACAATACTCGGATGGGAGAGGTAACAATATTATTGACTGAACATCAGAAATATGATGCAAGCTGCACCTTATTTACTTTAACTGTGGTTAATTTAACTATGGTATTGGGAGGTGAGCATGGTGACAAAAACTTTGGCTGTGTGCATCATTAAGGAAGGAATGATGGTAAATCAATGTATGCTCACTATTTTTTGTCCTGCATATTTGAAAGCAACCTTTCTAGTGTTGTCATGCACATCTGTATTGTGTTGCTCACACTAATCAACCCGTTTCTCACACTGAATTTATATATATACATTTTTTTTAAATCAAATGAGAGCTGAGAACAGCTGTTTGAGACCGAACTGTCAGAGGCAGACTGGACTTAATTCACGTTGCGTTGCTGTGCACCTGTTCAGGTGACAGCACCACCCAGTATCTCTCTGACGATTGCAGTGTGGCGTCGACACAGATGACAAGGAAACAGCTTATTATAACATGAGTTGATCCTGTTAAAAAATGACAGCTGCACAGACTTCATTTAATCAATGTTCAAAATGCTGTCAGTACTAAAGGCTCATTTCTCTTACAGTAGTAAATGGGGGATGTAAACAAGCCTTATTATCTCAATGCCAGTTGGCATACTTCTGTCATGGTAATCAATCACATTCATCGGAAGTGTTAATGTGAATGTGCTTATACTGTACTAACAAATGGAAAGCAAATATTTATGCGTATCAATATTAAAATCTTTTTTTCTAAATGATTCATGGCACCATGGCAGAAGTGAATCGGATAAAAACAGTAGAGGATCACACAAGAAACAAGTGGCAATACACTGAGGGTCAGCATGTGCACATGTGCCAGGCGTTACTCTTCTGTCATATGCCTATGGCTTTGTGCTGAGGTTGTCACAATTCTGACAGTCAGTTATGTTGAGGTCAAAACCCCAGCAACACGTGTCGTATATAGATCAACTATATTGTTTACACCAACAAGTTTTGTCTAGTGACCTTCATCAGGGTCATCCATATTCACTTCTGTTGCGACACTCAGATGTAAATGCATGCAAATTAGCAGGGCAGGCGCCATTTCTCAAGATGACGCTTCATTGTACATGTGTGTGCACAATATTGAAAGGTATTTCTAATATTCTTTCCATCTCTCCTATCACTTAATATTATGAGCGAATTTCCCCTCTGGGCAATGTCAGAAGTGGAGGGAGATGTTATGTTGGATCGTACATGATGTAGTTTAGGGTCTCTACTGTGACAGACTGCTCAGCCAGTAGCACATCTCCACTAAACCAACTACGGGAACTGGTAACAGGAGATATTTGGATCCATTTCTTCCTATTGGTCATTCATTTTCCTCGTAAATTAGCAGAGAAGATTACATGGAAATGTTGCTTGCGTATGAAACACTGAAAATTAGAAGCATTTAATTGTGAGCCCAACAGTCAATTGAATAAAAAAAAATCATGAGGCAATCTTGAAAAAAAGTATAGTATTGCAACTATTTAAACGAGAATACAAAGGCGGGCCTCTGGTTAAAATATTGTTTGGCTTTTCTATCATTGTGACTGTAGATGCATGCCAGCAGCGTTTTCCCTGCTGGCCGTTGTGACAGTTCTTCCCGTCTCTTTCTCTGTGCCTCAGCAGCATAAACAAACTAGGAGATGATACAGACGTTTAAAACACTTTCCTGGAAGCAGGGCCAGAGCACACCCCTGTTATACATCAAACGCGGATATCGTGTCAATAACAGCCTATACATGGTGTATATTGTTCTGGCAAGTGCAAGTTATAAATGTCCATTTCCTTCACCTGGGAAAATAACATTTCAGACCAGGGCTAGACCCTGACGGCATACTAACAGAAAAAAAGAAAAGTCTCTTTTGTTTGTTTGACGACTGAAGGCGACAGACACTTGCTCTTGTCGGCTGCAACCTTCATCTGATAAAAGCAATGACCCTTGCAGATCCCATTGATCCCTATCTTTCAGAGGGTACAAAATCAGAAACACTCATTGTTGTTGAAAGGGCTGCACCTGCTGCTATTTAGGGAGCTTCAGAACAACAACATCGGTGATCGTTTCAGGTCTTAACACCACCTCTGTGATAACATCACCGAAGGAGACCAGGGCCATTCTACACTGGAACAAAGAACAAAAAAGCCAAACGTTCCTGTTACCTTGTCCTTATTATTGAACCAGTGTTAAACTGTGGGTTTACTGAAAGGGAGACAAACAATAGAAACTTAGCAAGTCTAAATTATCATCAAGTAGCCAACTGAGGAAACTTAAATAGCTTAGAGACATGGGGGCATGCTAACAAACTAACAACATAAGTGAAGGGGAGGCTGAAGGAAGATGACATGTTTTAGGCAAACAGAGGGGAGACCCGGGGAAACAGTGTGATACTTCACATTCAATTTCTGGTAGATAAAATTGTATGTAAAAATTGCCAACAAACAGTTGCCTGAGTAAACGCACCAATGCACATGCACCAATGACACACATTTTGGTTATAGTTCAGCTAAATTGAAGTGGAATTAATGCAAAAATGATTACAAAATGGTATTGTTTTAGGCTGCACATTTTGTTGATTGCTGTCCATATTTGTTTGATGTTAAAAAAGTGGCAACCAAAGGCCAAGGATTGGCCATTCTCATCAAAGCTGTTAGTGTCCAGCCCTGATCCACTCGCATTAGATCACTGGGCTGTCACGGCGCAGGAGACGGCGTGTGAGTCGCGGGCTTGTCTGCAGCCTCTGGACGACTGCGGTGTGAAGAATTAATTAGAATAACATACAGTAAGTAGGTGAGACGCTCATGGGGGACTCATGGGGACTCAAGTGGACGGACATGATTAGACATAGCCTGTGAGATTAATGAAGACCTTCACAGGGAGATTATATTGACTGAAGCTGATTATGCTTGAGACCATTTATTCAGCCGAATATCATTACGGATGGAACAATCCATACATCATATGCAGCCTCACCTCGCCTTCTATCACAGCCGACTACTTACTAAAACCCTCTTTTTTTATATGGAGATTGTATGAGCTGGTTCAACCTTGTCGGAGTAACGATGTAACCACAGCGGTATGATGTATGGTATTATGTTGTCAGGCCTCTTAATGGGAAGCATGGAGATCTCTAACCAGCATGCTGTGCTACTGATATTCACTTTTTCTTTATGTAATGCCCGTACTGGAGATAAAACCTGATTCTACTGTGACATAGTACGTTTTATCTGAATCTAAAATATGAAGCAAATGACAAAAAACTTTTGTAATTGGCTTCAGGCTATGTGGCGCATGACAGCAAGATACAAATGTTGGCGTCAGCACACAGGCTCATTGTACGTACTTGTGTATTCTAAAATGCCCCAAATCCCACGGTACTGATTATAGTGTTGATCACTGTATACACCAAAGACACTTTACTGCCAAGACTTGAATGTTGATCCCAACTTCTAATGGTTACAGAATTTTTTTACATTTTTTTTTTTTTTTATCATTTCATCTCCTTGGCCCAAGTTGTGAGTATAAGAGAGGCTGTCACAGCTCAGGTTAGCCTGCCAGTTGGAGAAAGTCCATAAGTGCCTGATGGTGGGAGCCAAATATAGTTCCTAAGGCGTGTGTGTGTGCAGTATATGTACACAGAAAGATAATCACCTGCAGAGTTGCAACTCAGTATTGTTTTAGGCATTGATTTTGTTATTTGGGTTCGTGGGATGTTGGGATGTTGGGAATGTTCCTGTTCCTTCGGAGAGACTCCGTATTTCAATGTTTATTTTTTAAGGCATTCGATCGCCGCAATATATTCTTTGCATGGTCCCACTTTCTGTGTAGTGCATGCAAATGCTCCATTTCCCTGTATTTATAGTGCATGACTCTTGTGCCCTTGGTGAAAATGACTTCATGCATCAGCTATATAGCACTACACATCCGTATCCCCCGCAACCCACTTTTAATATTGAGATACCTCAGACTTAAGTATTTCAATCAGAGGAGGGGGGAGAGAGAAGCAAAAATGTCCGCAGACATCATGCTTGCCTAGCCCACTTTCTACACAGGCGAGAAATGGAATTGTGCTGCCCCTCTCTGCATGGTTTAAATCTATACGATATGAATAAGGACCGGACCGCGGAGACAGGTACAGCGGAGAATAAAATAGAGCAGGGCAACTATTGTCTTCATAGTGAGTATTTTCAGAATATTCAGAGTGTACAGAAGGTCAATAATCCATTACATCATGTCAAAAGTATCATAACGGAGAAAAAAGACTGCATCACACCCCTGGGAGAGGCTCTTCATGTCTCCTGCTGCTGGAAACACTGAAAACCAAATTGAAGTGCGGCACTCTTACTGAAATGTGACATATTTCTGACAGTTGTGAGCTCTAAAAGCGTACTCAGCTCAAAGTGTTTTTTTTGTGGGAAACCACAACTTTTATAGATTTTCTGTGCTACCTATGGTCCTTGCACAGCGTTGTGGTGACAACAAGTGCTGCTGACGCACCAATTTTGCATGTTTTCTTTTCAGTTTTGTTTGTTTTCTTTCACAGTTTAAGTCAATACCATGATTGTAAGAGCGCTGCAGATCAACTGTGCAACACTCATTTGATTGATTTAATTTCAGTTATGGATAAGGTAATGCTCAGCTGTTGTTTTGTGGATTGATGATGGCAGGAAGTGCAAGTTCCTTCATAATATCTGATGAAAGTCTATTGAGAGTCATCCCTCTAAAGTAACCAAACAGGAATGAGCATAGACAATGTCTCCCAAGGCAAAAGAACTAAGACAACAAACACAAGTAAAGACCTGTCATTGCTTATTATATGACAACAATATGCCTGAGGACAATGCTGATGAATGGTGCATCTCTTCTTTTTGCTTTATTTGTAATGCTACGCCTATAAAATGTAAGTTGTCTACACTGTTATATGTAGCTCATGGCTCTCTTATAGTACAAAGACTTTAGAGAGGAAGAAATGCAGACCGGAATTGTATACATGGACAAAATGAGACGAGGGTATGATCATGAATGCATTTTTTCAAATTGCATGTTCAATTTCCCATCAAATTAAAAAACATTTAGTTGTTACTGAAAGTACCAAATGTCCAGAACCGAATATTGATTAATTTGATAAAAGCTCACAACTCTTGTGCATGCAGGGGCCCGACCATCTCTATTTACATACAGGGAAGAATGTGTGGCACAAATAGTATGTGTGCTTAAAAGCTTCAACTTCCTCTATTTTACTTGGAAAAAGAAGACAAATGAGGCCACTGTAATCTTGGTTGTGCTAATGTGAAATGGGAATTATTTTGTGACATCATCATTGCTGAAAGGTTAATGACTTGCAGTTAATGAATGTGCATGTTATCATATTTGATTGAATGTAAAAACACAAACAGAACTCCACTTTCCTTTCCTGCAGTGCCATTCAGATTCAGAGCGTGCTGCATAGGAGTCTGATTCCATGAGCTTGAATTCCATTAATCTGAAACTTGTCTTGAATTATTTCATTGCTTAGGCTCCAGAAAATCTAGATATTTTTCACCTCTGATGGTTGAACTGGCAATTTTGGAGAAAATAGTAGACATGGTCACGAATTTCTGTCCACACGAGTATGGAATGTAAAGGTAGAAAAATCAATCCCATAATAAAGTTCATTAAGGCTTTCTAAAACTAGCCGACCCATTTTTTTCTGAGAGGCAATTACTTTGCAAAGCAGTAAGACAACAGGGCCCTATTTCTCGTACCTGGCTCAACAAAGTCAAGCAAATGTCCTATTATCCATCTTAAATTAGCGAGATGATTGACGTCAGGCTAACTCGGTTTCTCCACGAAAGATCCGTGCTGAAACGGTCTCGTTAATTCTAACCAGACGTCAGTCATCTGGATAAATGTATGTGCCTCGGAAGGGATAATAATCGAGCACTGACACCACGATGTTCTAACAGTACAATGGCAAATATATATTTTTTTCTCTCCGCTGAGAAGCAGGAGATGATCATGAACGCATATGAGGAATTCATTACCTTAATCATTCACAGCAAACGCGTTGCGAATATTCCAACGTTTTTGCAATGTTGTTGGTGTGAACGTAGCTTAACACCGCCCCCGGTGCGAGACACATGCGTCGCAAATATAACAGACAAGTTAAATGTGTCAGTGTTGGGAAAATGTATCGGCAAATTTTAAGTGCTTCATCACCCAAATCGATCAGATTATATTTGTTTAAATGTGCCTGCAGGCAGTAGTATACGAATAAATATATATATTTATGAGGATATATGTACTGTATGTGCGTATGTATCATGTACTATATATGTGTATATACATGTATGTGTAGATTACCATACAACTAGCAGTTTGAATATGTGTATGGGCGGATCAGTATGTATGTATTATTCATAATCAGAAATTCAATCTATTGAAGCAGCGAAAATAAATTGTGTATGATTCTCTGTATTCTCATCATGAGTCCACCTTAATCATGTTCTACAATAATGATATGCATGGTGTACTAATAACACTGTCATATAATTGTGAGTGCTTTTAACACATCCATAAGTTTCTTAAGCGCTAAATAAACTTAAGAACAGCGTGGCATGCAGCGGGTGATAGTCCATGTCTGTGAGACGGGCAATCGGCTGCGCCTGTGGTGTTCAATGTCTGCGGCTCGAGAAGCTCTCGTAAATAAGTGATTCCTTGTCATCAGAATCGATAGCGCTCTGACAGGAAGTCATGATGATGTGAGAACGGATCTTGGCGATCTCAAAGAACTCTATAAAACTAATATAACTAATATCGCTCCTTCATCAATGAGGAAGGGAGCTGCCTTTTTCGTCCGGTGGGAGTGGCCATCTTATCCAGTGAATTTCAGTAAGCCTGCCCGGGAGCAGGTTTACATTTTTGGCTGTGTTGCTATGGTGATTTTTCTAAATTTGCTTCGAGGAACCGAAAAGCCTGACCTACGTCATCTTATCCTGAAAATTAGCCCGCTAACTCAGTAAGCCAGCTACGAAGAATAGGGCCCAGGAGTCAATGCCGACACAGAGGGCTGAGATACCAATAATGAACAAGCGGGGCAAATTCTGTCAATTTTATCCACCGAAGGCACAGCGGAACCAAATCCTGAAATCAAAAATCAGTTGACAGAATTGACTCAACTGAAACAAATTAACTGCACAAGGCCCCATTAATAAACTTGATGAACTAGTTTAAGTCTTGGTAAACAGTAAACCTCTAGCTTTTCTGCAATGGCTTCTTTTCTGCAATGTAATGCTTAGTTTGAGGGTGTAACGGTGAACACAGGTCACGTTTCGCTGCATCCCCAGTAGTGTCAGAGACGGACAGAATCCGTTTGCTGGTGACTGAGGGAGCATTTTTCCCCAATTACTTTGGTAAACTATTTTCATTATAAAAATGTATCGTTTATCTTTTATATTTTACACTAGATGAATGCTGAACAAACACTTGGGCCAAAAGGCCGAAAAGAGTCTCTTATGCTTTGAATTTGAAAATACATGTAATAATGAAAGATTTGTGCATTAGGAGGAGTGTTTCAATTACATTTCCGGACCTTCGTACCATGAGATATTCCTACCTCATGGTGATATGGCCAAAATCTTCCATCAACATGTAGGTCATTTCAGATCTTGATAATGATAGATATCACATTCTAGCATGTTTTTTGATAATTCAATAAATAGTCTACATGGTTGTGTATACTTGAGTGAATTAAATACTTGACAAATGTAAAGTACTAGGTCATTTTTCATTTAAATAAGCAAGCAAAATAATCAGATTTTCTGAGAAATTGAGTTAGTGTGTGCTCCTTATTATCAATTCAGACGACGGAATTGTAGATCTTGATATTTAATTGCTACATATTATTATTTTTTTCCATTGAACAATGATAAAGTCACATGTTGAATCATTGCCCAGCCCTACGGTGACAGTTTGGTTCTAAAACACTCACACACAACCTGAGCTTTAGATTTTAAACAACTGGAGCTCACGCTACAATACATATTCATGTGTCTTCGGTCTGCTTCTAAAAGTTATTAACAGTATGAACACTGTGACAACAGTTGGTATTAAGCATCTCTAAAAATCATATTTAGTTTTTGATCATTCTGACAATATGAATAACAGATGATTACTGTTGAGGTTAGACATAGGGCCAGGATAGGAGTTGGGATGAGGTCAACAATATGGCTCGGGGGTCCAATGCTCAAACATTTCAAAGAACACAAACTTTCTGTTGTCTGAATTTTAAATCTGCCCTGAACTATTCGCATCATGTTTCCAACTTTACACAAATATCAATAATACATAATAATATGAATACTTACGGGTTGTGTCTATTCATTGTCCTTTCCCACCGTAGACATTGGTATACCACAGTCTGTGGATTTTCCATTCTGTTTTCTCATTTCATGATTTTGTCTGTTCTGTGGCCTTTGCGGTTATCTCACATAAATCAGATCGACACCAACGGCACATTTTTCTGAGAGATCACTTTGGTGCTTGTGTTGGTCTGAAACACTTTCAACAGTCATTGCACTTTGCAGTTACACTGCAGTTGAGATAGCGTGTATTTCATTCTAAATCCGTCTTCAATCTGATTGACTGAATATTTTTGCACATAAAGTGATCCAAACCAGATCATCTTTTTTTCTCCTTTTTTTAATCAAACATATTGATCAAAAACATGAAAATAGTTTTTCTTACATTCCTTTATACTTGGAACTTGAAGAGGGTGGCAGAGCAATGTGCACATGTGACAACCAGATAATGAAGGTGTCTTTGGTTTTCCCTCGCGAATTTAATTTCACTCTATGATGCCTTGATCTGCTTCAAGAACATTAGAGGACACCGAAGTTGAATTGGCAGTAGAGCAATTTACTTAAATATCCAATGTCTTGTTCTCTGCTGTATCTCTGAAGCCAGATGAGCCTAGCGAGTAGGGCTGACACAAGCAAGATAGGATACCACAGAATATAAATACGGTGCAGATGGACCACAATAGCATGCGCAGGGTTGCTTTCTGTAATGTAATTCATTGGATTAATGAATAGTTTTTTGTTGTTTTATCAGTTAGGTGCATTGCTGGTGAAGATATCTTTAAAAGAAATCCCCAGGTAGCCTTAGCGTCTCTCCTACACGTCTCAAAACTCTCTTGAATCACTTTCACAAACTCCATGGGGAGCCAAGACTGACACTTTAAAAGACAAGTGTTTAAAATGCTTATGATTAGACTACAAAAACATTCCAAGTACTTATGCAAATTCAACCACAGCCCTGTCTTCCCATTAGCGTACATTTCCAAAAGAAAATAGGCTATGAACAGAACAATATGCCTCGTTCTATAGTGTTGAATTGGGCTTCCACACTAACATACAAGCGGCTCTATCTCTCACTGGAGAACCCTAATGCTGCTTTCACATCAAAAGAGTTGCGGAATATTCGCGTGAGTAGATTACATGTAAAGTCAATGCACAGACGCGATTGGTTGCGATGAAGCAAATTTTTCGCCGGCCGGCACGAATGAGGCGAAAAAGCGCTGCGAAAATACGCTTTTTGAAATATTTCAAAAACAGCCTGCTTCAGTGGGGAATACTCAACGACATTCCACGCTTTGGCCACTAAACGTTACATAAATTGTGTGAGAGAGCCTCCTTCTCTAAGCTCCAGTCATCTCTCACCCTTTACTCCAGGCATAACTAATAGGCAGACCGCGGCCCGGGTCCGGACCCAGATGCCATCATGTCTGGATCCTGGACCTACAATCAAAAGATAATTGAGAAATATTAAAAAAATGTAGGCAGAGCTTCAATTTTGACCCGCACATCTTTCCTAGTCTTTACGGCAGTCTCTCAGCGGTCCAGGAAACCCACCGGCCAATTGTATGCGTTGCAAATCGTATCACGTGACGCTGCTCAGCCAATCAAATATGTGTATTCCGATCAGCCTCGTGGCTTGAGTTATATATACACAGACGGGAAAGACGGACAACAGACCGAGTAGTTGCAGAAATAATGGCGTTCACATGGCGTTCTCCAAAAACAGAAGTGGACAGCGAGACCAGAGGCTTTCACCAAGAATGGACAGTCTTATATGTTCATTCACACAGGCAGTTTAAAACCAGTGCGTCTCATATGCTTAGAGAACATGGCTATTATTAAAAGCGCCGATGTGAAGTGCCACTAGGAGAAAAAGCACCGCTCTTTTAAGCAAAAGAACAATACTCAAATTTGAATTGAAGGCACAGGACAAAAGATTATCCAAGATCACAATATGATCAGAATCCTAACTAATGAATTCACTGTCCAACAATGATAAGAGAGAGGAGAATAGAGCTGAAACAAGTTATAATAACCACGGATAAAGTTCATTTCTCTTATTAGAAGATGAGAATAATATATCGTGGCTTTTTTAGGTGACATCACTTCACACCTGAACTAAAAGCTGCTGGGCAATTCAGTTCAATTCATCTTTCTAAAATGAAGTACTTTATTTTAAGGTAATCGTGTCTCAAAAGCTTTCTGTTATATAATAATTTACCGGAAATGAGAGAAGAACATTTCTTTTTTATTAGATTTTGCATAATCTATAATTTGTCCAGTTCAATTTGAAAACTATTAATAGATATTGTTGAGATATTATTCAATTGAACTTTCTTTATTTGATTTGACAGTCAGTTGTTGACTACATACAGACGTTGATAGAACTGCAAGGATACTTTAAAAAATATGGGACAAAATCAAGTTCGACATTATTGTGATGTTCTGGACTGATATATGAGGAAATTATCTCTATCTGGACCTCGTTGAATTTGAATTGAATATCCCTGTTTTAATCAGTCAGTAGGAGAAACTGAAAGAATGAGGGGGGCGAAGACAATTCAAGCCGTTACTTACAGTCATTGTTGGGACTTCACCAAGTGGTTGGAACAAAGAAATTGGGCCTACGTGGTAGCTCAACAGCCGGATTTGGGTTAAAAATCACACCAACCGCCATCCCACGCGATTCGATTTGCATGTAAGGGGGCGCAAACAACGTTGATGCTTTCAAGAAACCTAATAAAAGTTCTACATTCTCTGGTCGAACAATAGACTGCTTTTGATCCAAAGGAGAAGTGGATAACTTGCCCCGTACTCTGCCAACTTTAACCTGCAGAAGGAAGCTTCACAAGCTTTTCAGAGGAAGAGAAAGATAACTTCTACGCCCGTTCTCTCCCATTCAAGTTGACATTTGCTGGTAGCAATGGAGAAAATTCCCTTAACTTCTGAAGAATTCCTGGCTTCACAGAACAAGTGAACTGTGTAACATAACTATTGTGTTGTTTCAATGTTTTTGCAAGAGTTATTCCATGAGGCACTCATAGTGTTGTGTTTAAACCAGCCACCACGAGTTGCTGTATTTTACTGTGGTGGTGAGGATCTGCCTTGCTTTGAGTGTTTTCCTTTTCCTTATTGTTTATGCTAACCCACACACACATACCAGTGGTGGGCCGTCAGGGCCTGCTAAGCCTTCTCTGCTGGCCTAAATAGAATCACAAAGTTCAAATTTAAATGTTTTCTTTTTTTTTATAATTCTTTTTTTTTAATAATTAAAAGTTATAGCTATTTTATAGTTTAATTGTTTTTCACAAATGCACTACATGTATAAAATATGGTTCAAACATGTAAAAGTTTGCACAGCAGCCTTCTAAACCATTTTTCTTGGTGCTCTGTGTGCTTTCTTTCTGCCCTCTCTCAACTGAAAATGACTTCTAAGCAAAGGCTTTCTGTCAATGAGGTGTTGTCCCTGTAAGGCAGGGGTGTCAAACATACGGCCTGCGGGCCGGATCCGGCCCGCCAGGGGGTCAAGTCTGGCCCGCAGGATAATTGTTAAAATTGCAGAAAAAAAAGAAAGAAAGCTGAGCTGGGTCTCGAACCACTGACCACTGATTGAAAAACGGGCACGCTAGGACTGTGCGACCGGTATACCAGTCTCAGCTGTGTGTACGGTATGAATTGTTCACATACCAGTCGCGGCTGTTTGGCAGCAACAACATTTAATGTTCACAGCTTAAAGCTGAAGGAGCAGCGGACCGAGCTACTTACGTCTCATGTTAACTCATTTGACTCAGGGTGTGCAAAAAATGACATCGCCAAAAGGCATGCTGGGTAAATGGCACCGCCCACACAGGAAGACTTTTCTTGTGAAGGAAAAGGTCTTTTCCTGTGCAGCACAGTGGGCGGGCTTTACCCATCATGTCTTTTGGCGATGTCATGTCTTGCACACCCTGAGTTAACTTATCCGTGAGACGTAAGTAGCTCAGACCGCTGTACACGTATCTGTGACTGTAAACATTAAATGTTGCTGCCGGTTGAAGAATTACAATAGTCGTTACGGCCGCGCATGCGCCACTAGTATCAAGGTATTCCCCTGGGTCCTAAATCCCTCCAGGTTAGCACCCTATGTACCAATCAAAACAGCTGCTGGCCAGTTGCGAGCGAGTGGTGAATAAGATGGCGGTGGCGGTCCTTTTCGACGTCAATAAATTAATGTGTTTATTTGGAAAAAAAAATGCCGTGATGTACCGTGAAACCGCCAGAATCTTACAAAATACCGTGATATGAATTTTTGGCCATACCGCCCAGCCCTAGGGCACGCTATACATTGACCCAGAGTCAGAATTCATTAGACCACTGACATTACTATAAATATTGCTCAACTGGGAATCTGCAGAGGAGAGCCCAGGCAGTTAAACAGTGGGCTGATGTCTGAATTTTTGGTCTTTATGTTTCTAGTTTATTGTAAAAATACCTTAAAATAGGGTTTATCATCCAAAAACCTTCACCAATGATTTAAACATAGAGAAATATTGTCATTATGTATGCGTTAATATGCTGTGATTTTACTGGTCCGGCCCACTTGAGATCAAATTGGGCAGCATGCGGCCCTTCACTAACATGAGTTTGACACCCCTGCTGTAATGCCGTGTTCACACCGGACGCGATGCGAATTTGCGGCGCGACCAGTTTACATGTTAAGTCAATCCACAGACGCGCTGTGGCGCGAATTTGCGAATTTGCGAATGTGCGGCGAGATAGACGCGTTGGAGGCGGCGCGAACAGAACGTTTGACCTGGGGCGAACAAAGCGAAGGACGCGGCGCGAATTCGCGCGAGTTGAATTATCCCAACTCTGGCGGAGAAATCTCGTGACGCAAAGTTGCGGCAGCCAATCAGCGTTGAGAATCAGCGTTGAGAATCAGCGTTGAGAAGCTCCGCCCGTCACCACCGCCGTCTCCCCGTTTCTGAATGAAACTGCTGCTGCTCCGCCTGAACCAGCGCTGACAGCGGCTTCATTGAGACGCTGTTGTGGGACTACAGATAATAGTATGAACCCAGACACCATGGAGTTTGATGTTCCGACATATGTGGAGTTTACACAAAAAGTATAAAGCAGAACTGGTGGTTATTTCCATGGTGAATGGCATAATCGGTATCGTTTTACGGAGATACGCAAGACGCTGTTCCTGGAGGAGTCGGTGAAATTCACCGAGCTGTGTGCGGCTACGGATGATGTTATGAACCCAAATACGAGGGCGTTTCATGTTCCGACATGTTTGGGACTTCCACAACAAGTATAAAGCAGAACTAGTGGTTATTTATTCCATGGTCGATAGCGGAAATGAAAGCTTCGTCGCTTGTCTCTCACAGAGGCAAGCAACAGAGCTAAGCCACGCCCCTTTGGTCGCGCCGCAAATTTGCGTTTGGTGTGAACACCCTCTTTCTACACGCGCGAGTAAACTTCCGCGGTGGACGCGGCGCCGCAAATTTGCGTCGCGTCCGGTGTGAACACGGCATAAGGGTTCAGTTTCGGCTGGACCCAAGCGCAGACACGGGGACAGCAAGGTAGGGTGAAGGTAATGGTTTATTAACAGAACACTGATGATTTGGATATGGCAGGAGGTGAATGCAGGTTGAGCAGAGGAGTGGCGTGAGTGGCGGCGGCTGGACAGGAATCCTGGGCACAGGGAACAGAGGCTAGTTGCAGTCTACAATAATGTAAAGCACAAGAGTAGTCTCAGTCCTAGAGCGGATTAAGGGCGGACGAGAGTCTAAGTAACACTTGAGATGGTGAAATAATCTGGCAACTGGAGAGAGGGACACCAGGGTGTTTTAACAGGGATGATTTGATGAGATGATTGAAGACAGGTGCTGGAGATGAGGTCCAGGTGTGGAGATGAGGCCAGTTGCCCGGAAGCCACGCCCACGGCACACACACACACACACACACACAACAGGGAACAAACAGGGGACACAAGAGACAGGGAAAAGACAAAAAAGGACAGCCGTGACAGTCCCATCTCTTTAACCATGAAAGTGACATTGAGGAGAATGTGTCTGAGACAGAGGATGAGGTCCCTGATGATGAGGCATCCTCTGCTGATGAGAATGAGACCCTCAGTGTTGACCCTCCTGTTGTCTTCCAACTAAAGTTATAATTGTCCCTCTCCCCACTTTAACAACAGGGTAGACTTAGTGCTGCTAATGTTATCAAAATGGTTCCAGTGCCCACCAGAGACGCCGTCAGCCATTTCCAAGATATACAGCATTTGACCTCTTCATAACACCATCAATGTTTTATTTAAAGGGATATTTAGGTAGTCAACAAAACAAACATAAATACCTGACACTTAAACTTGGGAAACATTTACATTATAATAATTTTCCTGGGTTTTAAATTGCTGGTGTCAAATACACACACACACACACACACACACACACACACACACACACACACACACACACACACGCACACTTGAAAGTCGGTTTACATGTTGATGTTGTCAAAATAAAACTTATGCAAATATTGCATGTTTTCCTTATTCCTCTTATATGTCTTATAAAATACCTTAGTTTCTGTACCCTCATGGCACATTGTTGCTCTGTCACAACACACCAAAATATGGCCATGGGGGGGAACATATTTTATAATTGATATAATATCAGGGCTACCCAAAAAATAATGAAATATAAAAAGTCTAGATGTTACATGAATTGCATCACCAAAGTCATCTCTCACCCTTCACATAGACAGTAAGAGAGACCGATCTCAGTCAGAAAGACTGAGGGTGTGGGCTGATGGCGAAAATACACACTGTCCTACTTGTTAACTTATTGTCATTATTATGTTTTACTTTACATTGCTATTATTATCTAATGTGAGATGAGGACAAATATTCAACTTACATTTTTTTTTCCTTTTCATCAAAACAAACAACAGCTACAACATGTGCATAATCACATCAAATAAATTACAGCAATTAAAACAACTAATTTGCTCAAACAAACAAGAGAATAAATAGACTCTAGCCTGAAACACATGAAGTAATAGACCTGGCTTTGTTGAGACTGTGTCTGTCTCCACGCAAACAAACATTATAATTCATGTTGATGCATAATTGATAATGTGAGATTACTATTCCTTATTTCATGGGCTATTTGGCATTTTTGGGGTAATGCATAGTCTTAACTATCGAATACTGATTGAAACGTTGATTATCATGGCAACAGTCGACGTTCCTAAGCATTCGAGTCAGCCTTAAAAATATGTCTTTTTGAAATGTCTTGGATGTAGAACACCATAAATCAAAGGATCAAACACCAATCAAAAGTAGAACATCAGTTATTGAGAAAATAACTATGAAACTTTGAAATTCCAATGAAAATCAGAAGACTGAGTATATAATATGGCCAGTAGAACTAGTCCTATTAAAACCAATCGTTATCCTAACATGAGGCCAGCATCATCAAAGTTACTGAATGAAAGAGCAGCAGCGTGACAATGTCATAGATTCCAGGGAACTAGGATTACAATGAATAACCTTAGTTATAGAATAACCTTAGTTATACTATACTGGTTTGCCCTGTAAAATACTTTAAAAGCTATAGCGGAGCCAAGAAGATGCTTGCCATCAACATAACACAGTATGGTGAGAAACCTTCCACGTTAGGTATGTAGGACCTTGTTAACCCCCATCAAGTTATAGTGCTTATTATGGCAGTCCAATCCAGTCTTTCCTGTCTAAAAATGTCCACAATTTATTCAGAATAAAAGAGTTCCCAGAGACGGGGTCCAAAAGTTAACAAACGGTAGTTTCCATTTAATAGTATGGTTTAACGAGCAGATGATAGCGGTCAGCGCTGTGTGTTTGACTCCCACAAACATGCGTGAACCGTACTTATGTGGGTTGAAAGAACCATTATAAAATGCAGCATCCACTAAACCGGTAAACACATGGTCCACACTGACCAATGGAGACACTTGATCTGGAACTAAACTGTGTATTTACTGCTAATCGCACAAGTAAAGGTATTCTTAAAGGTATTCTACGAGAAAGCTCAACTCAGTGGATGGAGCAGAACCCTAGCATCTTGAGGTTTAAAATTACGACTAAAAAAAGGAAAGTATATCAGGTGGTATTTGTCAGGCTAATACATGTTCAGAGTAGTAATGTAACCTATCCTTTGGGTGACAAGTTTTCTTAGCACCTGTTGTTTTCCAGCCTCAAATGCCTAAGTGTGAAAAAACACGAGACACCTCTCACATCCATAAATGGTGATATTCCATTGTCAATGGCTATATCATGGCGGTAGATTTCAGTGTGTGCTGTACAATCTCTTCTAATATCAGTGCTCAAGAAGATGATTCTGTGCAACTAGTTCCTGCTATCGTCTCTCGACACCGCCTGTTGAATTTCTTACCTGAAAGGCCACTGATGACAGACAGGAGGAGAAATGGTTTCCATGGTGACCCCATACTTGTTGGAGAGGGTCCCTTCTGCAGGAGTGTTAGCCGGTGTGCTTCTTCATTAAAGCTGCCTACAAACAGAGACACAAAAGAGTTGGTTGGAGCACATACCTCTGGTTATGACATACATCCAGAAGCACTCTCGAAGCCTCTATAACTGTCAAAATCACTGTTCCAAACTAAATTACATATTTCGTATCAATCAATTTCGAGTCAAGTGAGTTAACATGAGACGTAAGTGGCTCGGTCCGCTGCTCCTTCAGCTTCAAGCTGTGAACATTAAATGTTGTTGCCTGCCAAACAGCAACGACCAGTATGACGGTATATGTAAAATTCATACCGTACAGAACTCTGACACCGGTATACTGCACAACCCTAACTGGTCCATAAGTCTGGTGCTGAGAAAAAGCAAACATTTCATAGAATTGTCATACAAGTAGTTTGTGAATCACACATCACAAACTGGGCTCTGAAATAGACTATCACTTATTTTATCTCTAACATAACGCCAATGTGTTCATATTACAACTCAGCATGTTTGTGTCCATACTTTACACTTCAATGCGACCTGCCTGATCGGACAGTGATCATAAATATTTCGTAGTCAAAAGAGCGGTTGTAAAGCGAAGGATCCATACATTTCTTTTACCATTAATTTCTTCACAATAAAGTCCCACATTATTTGTTCTTCCCAGCCTTCTTTGTACTATTAGTCGACTTGTTTTATTGAAGGAAATCCACAAATAAAGCTCTGCTTACTCAGTGATGAACACATTTAAATGTATTATAAATTATTCACAATAAAAGGGGCCCTGTTATTTGTTCTGCCTACTCTTCCTGCCTGCAGTATTATTAGACTTTATTGAAGAATAACCACCAACAAAACTCTGCTGATTAGGTGATGTATAAATTCCACCTTTATGTTGTTATTTAAAAGCTAATATTATGGAGCAGTATAATCAGAAAATGTAGAGTTTCATCAGCAGTAAATTAACAGGACTCAGACAGCCAGTCTCAGCTGGGCTTCAGCCCCGGTTCTCCTCGTCTCTTCCCTTTGCTCTCCTCAGGCAAATCCGGCCAGGGGGTAAGAAGATGGAGACCTACGTTTGATATATTGCCTGGATCGTCCCCACATGCTGTCCACACCTCACTGAGATCCAAATTCATTGCAAGCCAGGCCACCTCGGCAAGTGGTTTGGCTGATCGGATCCCAATCAGAGCCAGATCTGATTATAAAAGTGTATAGATTTAACAGTTAATGCGTCCCAGCATGATCGGGTGACAACAGTAACCACTAAACGTGTTTCCAACCTTGTGAATAGGAACTCAGCTCTTCTGCTTGCAGTCTGAGGAATGTGTTGCTGCTGCTGTGAATAAATGACTCTGAGCAAACATTACATGTACCTTTTGCCTAGTACTAGTTATTCCCTGGATGAACGCAGTCATCTACATAACCGCAGCAAGGTGTCCCAGAAATAATGGACGAGTTGGAGCCTCTGTGTCGCGGAGTGCCCTTGAGTTTGTTATTTTCTGTATCAGAACACTTCTGAGCATATTCTCAGAACGGTCTTCAAATCATGATTTTTTTTTAAAAGGCTTTGTTTCGCTAGAGATTATTGCTGTTGCTGTGTTTATCCGGCATGACGCACTCAATGGTTTGTTACACAGAACCATCTGACAATCCCTCGTTGGAAACTGTTTGGAAAAGGAGCAGACACTTTCAAAAAAAATACTTGGAAGATGATTGGATGAACCAACAATCAACTACTCTTGCCAACTCAGTCAAGAAAATACTTCATTGAAAAAAAAGAGCTGAAGCACTAAATAAATACTCTCCAGTTCTGATATAACTGAAGCTATTGTAGCATCTACGCTAACCTACGTGTCGCCACACACACACTTAAGCCACGCCCCTTGCTGCCTGTGGCTCCACACAGGACTTGGATTGGTCTGAACCACTGAGTGATCTTGTGATATTACAACACGACACTGTTAACCACAATATCTTGATTAAGAAAATGTCACATTTCAACTTCTCAGCTGAATCGCTAGCAAAGATGAAGTCCTACCTTGAGGGAAGAACCCAGTGTGTTAGAGTGGGTGAGGCTGTATCGCCAACGCAAGGATATGAAGTCGGTGTCCCTCAGGGTTCGATTTTGGGACCAATATTATTCAGCTTGCATATAAATGACCTCCCCAGTGTTTGTAAGGGATGTGATATTCAAATGTACGCTGATGACACAGTGATTTATGCCCACGCAAAAAGCAAAGAACAGGCTGCACTTAAACTCACCGATACAATGGTCAATGTGTCTAAATGGCTCTCAGAGTCCTGTTTACACCTAAACGTGAAAAAGTCGGTCTGTATGTTTTTCACACGGCATGTAACTCACCTGAGCCGGATGTCTATGTCTCTGGTGAGAGGCTCCAGTTAGTGCCTGAATATAAATACCTAGGTATCTACCTCGATTTAAACCTTTCTTTTAAAAAGCAGGTAAAAAACGTGGCAAAAGTTGTCAGATTTCATTTGTTTAATTTCAAGTACATAAGAAACAATCTCACCATAGATACTGCAAAGCTGTACCTTAATGCAATGATCATTCCATATTTGACCTATTGCCTAACCAGCTGGGCTCAAGCCACCAGCACAACTCTAAAATCTCCTTCATAAGCAGGCTCTTAAAATACTTGATAAAAAGCCCAGGAGTTATCACCACTGTGCAATTCTAAGTAAACACAGTCTCCTGAGCTGGGATAACATCACTAAATTCTCGTATATGTGTCTTGTTTTTAAAGTTCTTCATGATATGGCTCCTCCTCCACTTGGTGAATTTATCAAACAAAACACGCAGAGTGGTAGACAAACTAGATCTGTGGAGAGAGGTGACTGTATCATCCCTTTTAGGAAAAGTTCCTTTTGCCAGTCTGCATCCTCAGTAAAAGCAGGACACCTCTGGAATGCCCTGCCCCTGCATATCCGCACTAGCAGAACATATCCCTCTTTTAAACACGGCCTGAAGAACTGGCTTATTAGCAATCAGGTGTGTGAGCATGAATCGTGACTCCCTCCTCAATGATTGTGTGTACAAAATGTGTGTATGTTTATTGATCTTTATGATGTTTTTATGATTTTATGATGAGGCCTATTTATATATTTGATCGTAACCTGCATGTTTATTGCTTTTTATGATGTTTTGTTATAACCATTTCTTTCCTTTAGTGATGGCTTGTTATATCTGGCCACAGGGACTACGGTTGAAATTTAGCCTTAGCTAAGACTGACACATTTACCTCTGGGTTGATTGATGTGTATGGTCCCTGTTCAAATAAATAAAAATTAAATGAAAATGAAATGAAAGAATCCAGCTGCCGTGCAATCCAATAAACCTTGTAGACTGAATTTGAATACGGGGGACACAAAGTTCACATATCACCAGACACGCCCCTCCATGCACACATGAATCCCTGTAATTATTCCGCAGATTACATTTGAACACATCATGATAACATTGTAGTTTACCCTGTACAGTGTACTACAAGTGCCCATTGCCAGCAGACAGATTGTCTTGAGCATTCATGATATCCTACTGCTATTATCGTCAATAAGCTCAGACCGTCAAAACCAGACCGTGAAACCGAACACTGATATTCCGGTGAACATTCTGTGTGAAACACTGCATCTGGATTCACGGATGCAATTATATTTGCAAGCAATGCTAATGGTTTACATTGCTGATGTGTGTAAAGAGATCTGCTGACCTTGTTATTCTCCCTCTGCGCCATTCGTCTCCACGCAAAGAGCACATGTCAACATGTGTGAATGCCTCTCTCTCTCTCTCTCTCTTCCCACCCCCCTAACGGGCTCTCTCGTCTTCATTTAAGTTGTCTGTCATTTAGATCATTAATACGGTGGTACAGACAGCGATGTGGGTTGAGGGAAGCATGTCCAGATCCAGCAGCAGTCGTCTCACATTCATCATTTATGCCTCCGTGTCTGGGCCTCACCTTGCTTGTTCCCTCTTCTCCCAGAATGCACTCGTGGTAGAATTAGTGCCTTAAACTAGTGATTTTCAACCACTGTGCCGTGAGAGATCGTCAGGTGTGCCGTGGGAAAATGTCCAATTTCATTTAATCGGTTTCCAAAAATATTTTTTAGATTCCGCAAATAATTTTCCATTGTCTGAGCCTGCAATATAGTGACTGGCTTAGTAATTAAACACTCTTATATGCCAGTAGATAGCGCAATAATTACCTATATGCTGTATTATGCTACAATGTGACATTTTGGAACTGTTTTGGTTGTTGGTTTGCCGCGGGATTTTTTTATTGTAGAAAATGTGACGCCGCTCAAAAAAGGTTGAAAAACACTGCCTTAAATAGTTAGCGACTTAGCAATTAGGCTTGTATTCAAAGAAAAAAGAGAAACAAAGAGAGATAAACAATCACAATTATCCATTTCCTTCCTTGCAGTATGAGATGTTTTCGCTGTCTTTTCTCACTGTATTCACTATATGTAATCTGCTTCTCTTCGATGCAAGTTTAAGCCTTTTCTCTGTAGCTAGCGGTAATAACAAACTTCTTAGTGTTTACTCTCTTTGCTCGCCGATGCAAAAAAAATTAATAGCTGAAGCTCTGCTGTCTAGACAGCTGTCTGGCCAGGCTGTTGAACACTGCTCTTCATTTTGGAAACAAGGTCTTACCCTTCTTTAATCTCACCGTCACCCTTCGCTTGCACACAGCAGCATCACAATAAAACATAGCCGTGTGCTAGAACATGAGCAGAGGCCTATTGGATACATTAAAAACACACAGGTTAGTTACTTCAGGAAAAGAAGCCTTCCCTGTCCGTTCCTCGCAGCGCTTCACTTCTTGGCTGCATAGGTCAGCGTGTTGTCAAACAAACCCCTGGGTACGTGTTGGACTGAACAACTTCCACATCACCACCAATGGGAAGCGGGAGTCAGAAGCACAGCTACTTCCCACAAAACTCCACCGGCAGCTCTTCTGTTTTACATCCTCTGGCCTGGCAGACACAAGAGAACAGAGAGTCTTTCCAAGAACGTGTTCCCTTTTGGAGTATTGTCATAAAAACTGCAAATTGGCACGTTTACTTTGGTCCTTTTTAGAAAGTAAGCCAACACTATTCAACCTCGGGTAAAACCAAACACAATATTTTTTCGTCTATTTTTAAGTAGGAAAAATATTGCAGGAAACAAATCACAAAAAGGCAACATTTCAAGTGTATGAAAATTGTAATATGCATTGTTTACTGTAATTCCGGGTACTTTGTGTGTTAAACTGTTTTGCCTTTCTTTAAGTCAAACGTAATAATTACTGCATCATAATAATATATTTGGGATTATAATATAATTATATTATTTGGGAGCCAATTAACATTTATTTATATATCAGAGGCGGGCCGTCAGGGCCTGCTAAGCCTTCTCTGCTGGCCTATATAGAATCACAAAGTTAAAATGTTAATCTGTAATATTTTTTATTTTAATAATTAAAAGATATAGCTATTTTATAATTGTATTGTTTTTCACAAATACACTACATGTATTATAATTAGTTTTCCCTATTAGCACATATACTCTGCGGGAGGGGGGCGGCGCCGCTTAGACAGCATGCGTACGTCCAAAACCACGGCCCGCCACTGTTATATATATTACATGCAACTTTACATACGGCTGGGTAGCTTGTGTACTTGAGTAAATGTACTTAGTTACTTTCGACCACTGGTAGCTGAGTGAGTTTAGCTGACGTTACAGGTCAGGAGGGTAGCGTTTGTTCCATAAGGCAGCCGCATGTTATTGAAGGCACTTTATTTGCTCAGGCTGCAGGTTGACTTGACTCGGGGCCAAACTCTCTCATGACACAAACAATCATTCTCACGTAATTCACTTTAGCCTGAACAAATACTGTACATATGTAAGAGTAACAATGCATGTTCATGTTCTTCAGACCTACACAACACACATGGATGACCTGGTTTACACTAAAAACAGCAGGTCTGCAGGTAATAAATGAGTTTATTACAGATATGCGCGAATCTGGGTAAGAAATAAGTCAAAGTTGACCTTTTTAAAATGCAAAGGATAGTTGGTATTTCAGTTTGAAGTAGCAACTATCCTGTTGCTGTTAACTGAGACTCTAACACTGCAGTAGGGACATGATGCCTCACTGAGCATTGCCAATTGTGTTTAGAAGTATAATTTTTAAAGATATTTTTCAAGTTTGACCATGGAATTCTCTTAAATTAAATCTTTAGTCGCAATTTCCTTAAATTTTGGAAGTACAATTTGTTGTAAAGTGCCAAACATTCTCCAGTATCAACCACGTCTCCCATGCATAGCTGATTCACAACTTGATGAGTTGCACTGCTTAGCCAGCCGTCTGACAGCACAATGGGTAGTTTGATGGTTAGTCTTACTAAAAGCAGCACACCGTGCTAAAAGGTTTCATGTCTTGCACACGAGCCAGGTGCATCTGAATAATTACGGATGAGGAAGACGCAGAAGAGGAAAAAATGAGCTTCAGATTCACATCGGTATCCACATTTACTCATTGTTATATTATCAGTATTGAAAATGCAAAAGCAAAGATACAAAACAGCCTATTGCAATGTATCAGCCATGATTACAGTAAATGTTGATACAAAATAATATTATCTTGAAAAAGCAACCACTTTAGTTACTGTGACTTACAGTAACTGAGGTTTTGAGTTGTGAATCTTGTCTACTGCAGTATTTATCAGAGAGCAGGGGTCTCTAGTGTGTATCAAATAAAGTTGGTCTGAACTAAAGTTCACTCTCCTTGACTGCTCAGTGTCTCACAGGACTCTGCCAGACATGTCCTTTGTGGTCTCAGCTTTCACTTTCCAGCCAACCATATACTTTCTACTGAGGAAAAGAAAATGGTGGAGCCGTTTTCGATTCACAAGACGAGACAAACCCGCGCGAAGCATACAGGCTTAGAGCACAATGGCATGCAGGGCTCCATTAGGCAGGAACACCTGCCAACAAAACATGAAATAAAAGACAGGAAGTGACAGGCAGAGCTCAAACACAACAACATGATGAAGACAATAGTTTTGAATATCCTTTCAAATATATCAAGTGGCCACTCTTCTACCCTTTTCAGTAATGCACACGGGGCTGTTACGCAGATATAATCTACCAAAACTGGTCCAGGAGAGGAGTCACATATCAGAGAAACGATTACTTATGTCTCCCTGAAAGCGGAATCTCCTCGGATTTGCTTTGTCATGGAGTAGTCTTCAAAAATAGTATAGTATAGTATAAATAGTATCCTGGAAACTTTCCATATCCACTGGCAGGCTGAGGAGCGGGATTCTGCCACACTTGTGTCCGGCCGATCACAGCCCAGACGGATGGTTATTAATGGAGGCCGAGCGCAGGGTGCAAAGAGGTGCGCCGAGGGCTCTGAATGCGATGCTTCTTCGTGTCACAGCCGGTGTTTCCACAGGGTTGTTGCTCGTGAAACAAATGCAGACATTGTTTTCGTCAGGCCAAGGTTGGACAAGCCAAGTCACACACACACTTCGCCTGGTAATCACAGCAGCTGTACTGTCCATCAGACACGAGACAATGCGAGACAGCGACACAAGTATGTGCTTCTGACAGCCAAGTAAAAAGTGTGTGATCTGTTCACTGCAGTGAAAGCCTTTAGGTTGAATTGTACAAGTACTGTCATAGTATATGTACCGTGTTTGTCAGCACGGACATTGTGTAGTAAATTCATCAACTTGTTGATGTATCTCTCGATTCCAATTCAGTACATCGGGCTAGCAGTAATGATGATGACATGAAAGCAGAGTAAAAGATCTTTAAGATTATGGAGTTTAAAAAGTTCTATCAACTGATTGAAACCAAAGATATTTATTTATTCATGCTCAACTTGCACAAATAAACACTAAATGTAACTAAAATATTTTGTTATATTTCAGAATTCTCACTGACTAACAAGATCAAGTTATATATATACAAAAAAATGTAAAGGCTGCTAGTTACATGAATACATTTGGTAGGCCAATTTCCAAAAATGTATTGTACACAAAAGTTTTAAATGTTTTTTTGTGGAATTTTTTTGTAGATGTTGTAAAGCGATTTAGAAAGATCAGAATCTCTATTTTTCGATACCAACTTGTATGGATTATTCAACAACTAAAAAGGTCTGTCTCTCTGCTGATTTACATTGTATTCTTCACCGGAGGTTTTCAGCGACACAGGCGTAGGCCACGATGACACATGTCATACTCAGATATACCCGGAGCCTGATTGTAATTATCGTCTTCACGCCCTCTCATCTCACCGTGTCACCAATTTTAATTAGCATACATCTGGTGCATCGAGGAATGAAAGTCTATTTAGGATGACACCAGATATATAATCAATGCCTTTATAGTCGAGTACAGCACTTGTTACTCACACACAGAAAAACACACAACCCGCACACACACACGTGAAATCTCCTTAAAATGTTTGTATTGTATTCTTGATTTTTAAGTGCAATCAGATTATTGTGTTTTTAGTTCATGTAAATGACACTGTGTGCATTTATATGAAATACATGACACAAATAAAATGATAAGACAAGAGGTAACATGGTGTTACAAGCGCTTACACCCACCGCGCACTATGTGCTATAATGAAAATAGCTAAAGAGCTAGAGGTAGTAGTGATTACAGTAGTTGTGATGGTAGTAATATCATAGTAGCAGCATCTGTAATGGTACCAATAGCAGCGGCACAAGTGCCTAGCAGTTGCAGAGGCAAACATCTGCCTTCTCCTCAGTAACCATTTGAATATAATCATCCTACAAAATATGTGCAAGAACCAGTGAGTGAATGGCACTTCACAGCTCTCCATGGTGCTTATCTCTGCGACGCTTGCTCATTCATTTGTGGATTTTGTGACATAAACACTTGAAGACATGGGTGTGCGTTACAGATATGTTGTACAAATCCCTATTTGCATTTGCTTTACTGATATGAATAGCAGACTTGCTTTCTGCCTTGATGCAATACATTATAATGCGGCACGTAATTTAAATTGAGTGGGTAATAAGTTCAACAATACTGGAGAATATGATACATTTGTCCATAGTCTAGATCAGACCTGGGCATCTTACGGCCAGATGTGGTCCGCGGGCTCTCCCAGTCTGGCCCGCGTGAGGATAAAAAATGAAAAATAAATAAATAAGGTGCATGCCATGAATGCAATACAAACGGCACTGCTTTTACTTTGAAGGCGATTTACTTATGTGTGCGTGCTTACGCTGCCTCACGACGGGCAGTTTTGCCGACTTGGAGACTGAAGTGAAAGTGTATTGTTCTGCAGTTTCTGTCCTCAGCGAGCAGCAGGTGCTGCGGCGAGACCCCTGCCTCCCAAGGAGCCTCACGCTGCAGTCTCCGCCTCCAGATTGAAAATTAATTGCGCAAAGCCGCCGTAGATCTGACCTGCGGTCGGATCCACTATGGCAGAGCACTTTAAGTCAGGATCACTTCTGGATTTGTATTCTTCTCTCAAAGAGAAGAACTTTCCTCACATGAGGAAAGATGCTCAGAAGGTGTACAGATCAGATCCTCTCTCACTGATACCTGTCTGCTGTCCTTCACATCTCCACCTCATTCAACCAGACTTCATGCACTTGTTCAAGCCAACACAGACTGGACTTTTCTCTCTGAGTAAGAACAACTGAACTGGAAAACATCAAAAGCACTTATTGCTTTTGTTTAAAGTTAATACATTGCTGGTCTTTAACATACATATTTAAGGTATGGTTTAAAAAAATCTTAAAAAATTAAATTACATTTTTTTTACTTATTTTCATAGCGTTATTGTAATTGTAATGTATTCTTACCATTGGCAGCTCAAACCCATATAATTTACAGTTTTTTAATAAAGTAACAACATTCATATTGAGTTAATTGAATTAAGTTCAGACTATTGGTTCGGCCACAATGGTCCAAATTTCTCATGTGGCCCCTTGGGAAAATGAATTGCCCACCCCTGGTCTAGATGGACACAGAACTGGAACAAACCAGACACTGTAGCAGCATTTAAAGAGCCTCTGTGACTTCAACAGCTTCCTTTGAAAATTCAGGGTCTCTCACTATCCCCTTCCTCACGTATACTCTCATCAAATGTTCAGGCAATTGAACATGTCATCATACAGACGAAAGGAGGAGTAGATTTTACCCTTGAAGGTACTCCGGAGTGGATTTGTGTAACTCTCCCTTTCCTGTGTGTGGACAGACACAGCAACATTTTAGGGTGAAGCGCACAAGGTAATGGGAGTCTTTGTAGCAACTGCTTCCTGACAGGAAGCTGGATGTGATGTGACGATAAACATAACACACATTTCTAAATGGTGATAAGTCACTAGTACAAGTTGTAAATATTTAGTTTCTCTGTAATTACAAGTTATTCATAAATATTAGAGATGTGTGTGTGGGTGAATGGAGGTGGCTGTGGCTCAAAAAAGCAGAGCGGGGTCGTCCACTCATCAGAAGGTCTGCGGTTCGAGTCCCTCCAGTCTGCATATCGTAGTTTCCAAGGTACTGTGTGACTGAGAATTCAGTTTAGATCCCGGCGAGCTGGTGGCACCTTGTTAAGCCGCCTCGGCCATCAGTGTGCGAATTTTGGCAGTGGTGTAAAGTGCTTTGAGTGGTTGAATGACTACAAAGTCCATTTACTGATAATATAAAACCCTTGGAACTAGTTTATGAACTTGAGTAAACATGAAATAACAACCAAATATTTTTAGTAAAAGTATGCGTCTAAATAGGTATCTGGTGGAGTCATGCTGCACAATTATCTGTTTTACATGTCCTACCTAGTGAAGTCAAGTTTGTAATGTGTAGTTTGAAAAAGACCTCAAACACTGCTTTGAGATTTTTTTTTGTTTTTGTATTTCAGCCTTTACAAGCTACTAAGCTCTTTAGAATGAGTCTTGTTGCACACACTGAAGGTTTTAATCCGAGTGCACGGGGATGAAGTTAAAACATGATAATACGGGGATTACGCTCACTACAGTTTTACTCCTTTGACCAAAACAAGCCCCTTTTGTTAAATGGACGTATTTACTTGAGTCATGTTAAAGCCACAGCAAACTCTTAAAAAAGACTAATAGATGGGACCAGGTGCAGGAGAGGATAACGGTGAATTCCCTGAGCAAACAGCAGTAAAGACACAACATCTGAACAAGATGAAAAAGGGGTTAAAACTATAATTAAAGCTATGCAACCTGATGCTTGAGGCAGTGTGGGTATTAAATCCCACTATCAACCTCCTCAGTTGGTCAAGTTCCCACTTTTTCACTCGTCACTCATCTAGTTGGACGGTCTGCTTAGAAAAGTCATGTAGCCTGGGGGTCATGCAAGACGCATATATAAATCCATCAAAGGTGTTGTAGAAGCAGGTTGTGAGAGCAGCCAATCTGCAAGCAGTGTTGATGTTCACATTTTTCAAAACGGCTCTTTTCCTGCTCTGCTGTGTGTGTGTGTGTGTGTGTGTGTGGTGTGTTTTCACAGTTGTTCACTGAGTGATCGCAGTGACAGTGATCAACTGCTTACATGGATCAAAAAGCTTGAAACAGAATCATGTTATCCATACTATACAAATGCTGTTTGATTTCCTTGCTCATCAAGTAGTCAGTTTACAGTGTTCATTTTGAGTCTTTTCATATGTGTCAAGTATGTTAATTTTTTAAAAACTAAAGTAATTCTATATGTTTGTTTTTTTACTTTACTCCCTTGTTATTTAACTTGTAGGAACCCTCTGCATGCCGGCCGCTGAGTCGGCCGCTGCACACACAGAGAAATCATGGCGGTTAAAATAAAGTAATTTTTCTCTCAAAAGAAAAATGTATTCTCCCCGGAGCTTATGACCAACTGCCAAAAACGAGCCAACGAGATGCAGCAGGGACATGTTGTGTTCCTCGGGTTTCCTCGTGCCTTCTACTGAAACAACGACAAACAGTCATGGTCACTCGTGATGGAGACAGAAGACGCGGTGGAGAGCACCTGGGGGTGGAAGCCACATTTGAAACAGCTGTACTGTATTTTGAAAAAAGAGTTGATAAAATTCAGCAAATAGCGAAGCTGTCCTCATTACGTTAGATTCATGTAATAAATATACAAATGTCAATTAGATGCAATCTGCATGGAAATAAAGAAATAGAAAAAGAAACATCTGGTTATAATAATCGCTTATTGTCAATTGGCCCCGGGATGACGGGACTGCAAAACCATTGAAAAATTATTTCAGGCAAGCAGCGGGAGGTGAAATTAATTTGTTGCATAATTTGGATGTTGAAAAAGCTTACTTTTGTAACCTCATCGTATTGAAGAGATTCAAGGCTTTCACAGATCTTTGGTTTTTCCATCATCTCAACATTCTGCATACGTCTGACCGGGGGTCCAGCTTATCAATTAAATATCAAACAATGTCCACCTCGACTGCATTCATTATTTTTTCTTTCCACCCAGAGCATCCCAGTGTCATCGCCCCCAGCTAATAAAACAAACCCAGTCCACTCACAACTGCATTTGCACCAGAAAGGCCTGTGGGAGTCCTGCATTAATGCAAACCTCTACAAATAGAGCGTGCACTTAATTTTGAAAGCAAAATCTGAAGAGAATTTCCTGCAACCGCCGTGTACAATAAACTAAGCAGCGTAACGGGAATGACTCATTAAACATTTAATGTCATGTTTACATGTTGCTATTCTTAGAACTCTGACTTTCTGTGAGTAAGGAATCAAGGAAACCACTTATTTTTAGTGAAGAGGGAAAAAGTGGACACCGGATAATGGTTAAGTGGTTGGGGGATGTACGCCAACATTCCTACATAGAGAGGGCCGCTGGTTGGTTTGTTGTCTGTTAAATATGGTTTGTCGTTTCAGTAAGTAATTAAGTAGCACTCTGAAAAACTTAGAAGCGTGTGACCTAATAACGACAAATTTGAATAATAATTAAAAAAACTAACATAAATGTAGTCGGAGCGGTTAGGAATCTATTTTCCACTGAAGTAAGTCAAGTTTATTATAATTACTGCAAAGTTTCAAGTGGCTAGAACTTAAAATCATCAAAGCAGGTAGTCATCAAGTGCGGCGTGAAGCAAAAACATTCACTTGTGTTCCTGCTTCCGTCTGATATGGCTCTGATATGCATAATACAGGCCTGTGGATGTCTGCATCTATCCCACTCATGCACAACCAGAACATTTATATTTTGTCTGAGGAAACCCAGAGGAAGCAGCATGCACCTGTTTAGGAAACAAATAACGAAGCTGAAACCGCTCTCCAGGTTGTTTCATAGTAAACTAAACATTTAGGGGACATGCAGGGCACCGGCTTCCAGAATAACTACACATAAAGGCATGTCTTCTATCTTCAACAAAACTATTGCAATATTGTCAACACTTGTGCTATTGTCCAGTCGTCGGTGATGGTACAGAATGTGTGCCCTAATGACCTCAGTATATATTTATTTCAACAGAATATTGCTGATTATTCAGCGACATTATCTACAATACATTCATGCATCTCTTAAACATGTTTTTGTAATATTGCACTCGACAGCCAAATAGACTTATTAACTGTTTGTCCTTGAAAAGCAGTGTCAGACTGTGTCATCGACAGACAAATCCTGGAGCTGCTTCATAGACAGTGAATAATGACACAAATCCAGGGACGCCATGACAGCACCCGTGGTGATGTGACCGGGACCGGGACATGGGGACATGTTCTGAATCACAGCTGAAAGCCCTACATTCGAATAAAACTCATTTGGATGCAGTATTTAAAAGCGAAAAATCCTCTGAGCCCACAGCATCATTCATTAATTCAGTCTCGCTGGATGAGCTCCAAAAAGGTCACCTGATGACATCACGATTCAAGTCTCGATGCTCAGCTTTGCAGCAAAAGGAGGCACTGTGTTTGTAGGTACTGAAGTTGCTGTTCAACATGTTCAGAATATAATGTACGTTTCTGTTTCCAGTGGAATTTATCTTCAAGAATGTTTTCAGGTGATATCAATTAGTCATTTTTCAACACTCATTTGCACAGTTGATGGTCTCAGAATACCATTTATTGTGCCGTCAAGGTTCTTTGAAATGGTTTGATTATGATATGTTTAAATACATATGTTTTGGGTATTTACAAAGCTATATATTTTTATATTTATAATATGCTCAAAAACATCAAATTAAGATGGATGTTAATGACCAGTAACATTGAATATCAGCAGGCCAATCAAACACATCGTCGGGTAGAGAACAACGTGTTTTGCTACCGTTAGCCAGCGAACGGTACCTAGGGTCGAGTCACACAGAATTGATCGTCTTTTTTTTAAATAAAAAGTGATGTGGTTGACAACTCTGCGCCAGTAAAAGCTTCGAAGCGCATCTTCGAAAGAAATATGACCCTGAATACATTAAATCTGGATTCATAATGGCAGGCCGTGATGGGTGGGGGTAAGCAGATCATTTATTTTGGTCATTACAGGTGACAGTGGCATAACACTTATTCATGGCCCAGTTTATCCTTCCTCCAGTTTTGTCCCCTCATTTATTTAGGAAGGTTATCTTCAGATTTTTTTATTTCATTTTTTACAATCAGAAGTGGGGGAGACCTGATTTACACCATGTTCAGTCTCAGTTGCAGTCCGACATTGATGAGAACGATGTAACAGCATCCTGCATCTGATCTAACAAGCCACAGGAATCTTCCTGATCAGTGTGTTATTGTCTCCGATGAGCTTTACAATCACATGAATGGAACAATAGTGGCTATCAGCATTCCCAAGAGAGATGACATCTCCCCATTTGGAGCCATCATAACAATTCTCCAGTGAGTGTGAAGACAGACCGTAACCCCTGATAACAATATCCAATCCAACTCCAGGGATGAGGTCGATTAAAATACGGTCCCTGATGGTTATTCAAATGGCTAATGAAAGTCTAATTGGGGTAAACACTTAGTTTAATTATTTGGTCTTTAGGAAATACGCAATGTAATAACCATCCGTCCTTAAGCCTCAGTGAGCTGCTCGCCATTGGTGTATTCATGTATCTGCTCACTGCTACATCTTGATGCGTAATCGTCCATTCAGCCAGAAAGGATATCTAGAAGTTAGTGTCAAATCATGCCCCAAAACCTCACAAATTGGAGTGAAAGTGTAAACTGGACGGTCGCCGCTGCCGCTTGAAACAGAGACAATTAAGGCCGTTTGTTTTTGTAGCGTTTGCAGTACGTCCTCACAACAACAAAACCACAAAAACGTCCGCCCCGAAAAAATGTTTCTCGCCCACTCTCGGTCAGACTAGTTAGTGTGCGTTAGAACAGATCTGCCACCGTCTCCCACAGGCAGACAGAAGAGACAACTCCTGCCCACGCTCCACTGGTACACATTCACAGAGAACAGCTACTGCAAATAAAATGTAAGAAATGTGATTGTCACGCAAAACAGGGGGAATTCCTGGAGATGAGTGCACATATTCTCCCTCTGTCCTCATACCTCACATTCAGCCGGCTGCTACAGTTGAGGCAGGCGATGTGTGAATGTTCAGAAGCGGTTTCCTATTCATTATTTGAGCGGTTTATTCGTCTCTGTATCTCCTGCGTCACAAGCGACGTCCCAGAAACTACTGACCCGATTTTGACAAAACTTTCCAGAGTGATGTGTCTTATTCTTAAAAACCAGCGTTTCACAAAATTACAAAAAGGGCCCGCCGCAAATAAGGGAGATCACGTCGCCCGTCTTGTGTGACATACCATTGGATATTTGTGAAATTTCCCCAAACTGACAGCCCGACTTGTTTTTTTACGGATTTTAAGGAAAGTGGATGTTGCGGATGCCAATGTTGCCGGTCAACGAGAAAGCAGCTCCCTCTTGCATGTTGGAGCGAGATACTCACCCTTTGTTCACAATCATAAAAAGAGCAACGCCATTGTGATATTCAACCTGAGGTCTAATTTAATTGATGACACGACAGACATTTATCTTATTAAAAACTGTGAATTAATCTCCCATGATCCTTGCCTTCACCCTCCTGCAACCTTCAATCAATTATTTAAAGGAGGCAATGATCAACACACTGAGATAAAGCCATTGTGGACACAGTCGTTCTGTACAGGGCCCTATCCTGACTTCAGTGGGTCTCCAGACGCACAATTATCTTTCCTGTACGCTTTGTTCATCCTTTCTACCACCTAGCATAGCCGTCTCGAGTCTCTTGCCACCACTTTTCACCCCTCAATGGTTTTAATTGTCCTGATGACCTCAATCAAAAGGCAATTACCAAAGAGAAGAGCGGCGCAGGCAATTATTGTGTTCAACACGAGATCGAGCACACCTGAGTGGAGCGAGAACCTTTCACAGTGGTAAAATTACCCGTGCCGCCAGTGATAGCTGTCGCGCTGAAGAAGTGAGCATGAAGTATATGTGCCTGCAATTCTTATGTGTCCTCAGAGAAGACCGAATATGAGAAGACACAGGCACTTCAAAGCCCAATGAGCGAGGTGCTACTGTTTGAAGTGGTGCGCGTTTGTGAAGTTATGTGGGAGAATTCAGGGCAAGCCGAGATGAGTTGGAAAATAGGTTAAGAGGGACTGCAAGCATACAGACAGTTATCAAGCTCTGCTATCAAGTAAATTAATCTAATTTTCTCTGAATTTGGAAATCCTCTGGACATTACTTTGCAGCCCACCAATTATTGATCGTGGAGATTGGCATTGCAGTAAAAAATGAGGCCTATGCCATGAACCTAAATCATCATGAAATGCTGTGTGAGGTTGTTGAAACCCATTATTGTTTCAGGAATTGATGCAGGGATGCACACGGAGGCTGCTGAAATGAATGCATTTCCTGGACTGAGAGAGGAGTAAACCACAGAAGTGTTCATCATCTCTGCAGCTGCTGGGGATTATAGGAAGGAAACACTTATTCTGTGTGGCCAAATCCATGTCACAAACAAATGAAAAAGATTGCTAACACTTTCTAAGTTATATAAACCCACCGATAATATAGTCTGCTTATTGAACCGTATAAAGTCTGGCTATACTGTATGCACTCAAACATTTTCATAATAGATGCTGGTCACTCAGACATTTTTTCTTTATTATGTGTATAATGCTCACTGTCATAAAGCATTATGAATATGTATGAGTGTTTATAACTTTAATTATATGGTGCTATTAGCAACAAAATCAAACACATTTAGTATTTTCTGCTGAGTTAGACACATTTTTAAAACGCCACTTTTAATTGCTGTGTGAATGTCTCGTCTTCTCTTCCATCCCGTCGTTTGAGACCACTGGAAACTATTTGGTCAAAGACAAAACATCTTAAAAAACATCCAAGTGATTTATTATTACTGATGGCCCCTTTCAGCGTTTTTTCCACTCACCCCCTCTCTTCCAAACAATGTGCTATAATATTTTCTTGAAATAACTAGGATGTCAAGTCATTTAAGCGTTGGAGGCCACTGAGAGGATTACAGAGACCCGAGGTAGAGATGGTTGCCAGGGCAGCACACCACGATGACGCCTGTTAAAGGTTGAATAGTGCCATGCAAATGATCTGTCCCGCTATTTCACCACAGCTCATGAATCCAAGTGCTGTCTCCAAAATATAAGGAAAGGTAAGCAGATGAAAGGTAAGCAGATGCAGTAAGTGCAAATATAAGTGCTCATGTTTATGAAGGTTTGAGGTTACAGTGAAGAATCCATGACCCAAAACTGCCCTTCACAGTGCAGTGTGCACAGTATGCCATGAGTGTGGGTTTATACAGTGCATACACGGTGAAGGTCTGCCCTTAAATGTGCGCTAATATTAATAGCAGCACTGGTAGGACGACTATGATTTAAAGCATTATAGCATTGAAGGAGGCTGCAGTAATGCTAAGTTTTCAGAGAAATTGATACCACTGAGAAACACCAGACCATGCCACAAGTATAAAGCTCATTTCAAATTACAATATAAAACTTAGACAGCTTGGTTTCAACATCGATTTACATTTTTTCACCAGCACATTTTTAGATAATAATGCTATTGATAGGGAATGTGAGCTTTAAATAAGCAAGTACGTGGATGTAGTCTTTATCTCTCCTTAAAACGCAAAAAGAAAAGTTGTGAAACCGATCAATAAGCCTTAGATGAAAAGTTTCTCTAGAACTGACTGTGGCTGAGTCATGCTGATGCACCCAACCCACACCATCTCTGTTATGGGAGGGCAACCGTGTACCTTTTTTTCTCAGTTATCTCCTCTTTAAAAGCAAGCACTAGATAACAACATGCCCACCGAACATCAGGGCTTGCTCTGTGTATTGTAGAGATTTGACACACTGGTCAGCACAAACTGGAAGCACTAAGTACTTCCTGTGTGTCCCGTGTACAATTGTACATGGGACACACACATTGGTTGTAAAATTGACTGACCACATGTTGTATCTTTAGTCAAACCTAAATAGTGAAGGCATAACAGACATGATTTTCATCTTACTGTAAACATAGAAAAACTAAAAACTCTAGAAGAGTAGGTTACAGTCTGGGCATCACCAAATGGCAACTCTGTGGTCCGGACCTGGACCAAGAGGCGCTTCTATCTGGACCCCTGACTAAATTTTGATAAATGATTGAGTTTTTTTCCAACCGCTTCGGTTTTGAGCTGTGGTCACAGCTAATCCAGCAACAGCTTCACTCAACTGAACCAATCAATTGGATTGTTTACCGTGCAGAGACAGTTCACTAGAGAGAGAAGACAGCATGAAGCCACTGAGCTGCTACTTTCAGGCTACAGACCAAAGTAGCATGACACATCTTGACCACGTTTGGATCGCCTTACAGCTGTGAACATTAATAAAACAAAGCACGGTTCCCCCAATGAGCACCCGTCCATGAGAATGGTTCTACCTCCAGTCAAGCTAAGATTCAAACTACTCAGAGACCCATTTGTCTCAATAGTAAAGACAGAAAAAAATGAAGAGAATAGATGGCTGCTAGAAGCTCATTTTATTTAGTTTATTCAGAAGATTCTGTCTTCATTTCTTTTACTTGAAAAGTGAGCCGTAGGTTCATTAAAACTCATGCAAGAACACTTTCGTATTCATATCTTGATTTTCTAATACCTTTTTTTCGTGCGATAAACTTGATTAATGCCAGTGGTAAACGTCTGTGCGCTCAAGAGATTTGTAATTAAGTATAATTAATGGCCCAATAAGACAATATACTGTAAGGCGATACGTCCTGTCCCATATGTCCTATATTGAAGTCCTACTTTTAGAGATCAATAAAGGAATGTCTTTCATTTTTAACAGCGTCAGCAGCACAATTAAGGGACCCTCTAAAGCCAAAGAATGAGAACAAATAACCAGTGCTGATAATGCCGTGTCACTCGAGAGTCATGAAATTAAGAGGAAATGGTTCAATATAAAAAAGGTCTCGCCACAGCAAGGTGATCAATGACTTCAACGGGAGGGGGTCAAACAATTTTAAGATGTTTGTGATTATTGTAGTGTTATATAACATCATTAATGGCCAATTGAAATTAATAGTGAAATTGTATGGTTATGAATACATATTAGCCTTTAATTCGATTTAAATAAAAAGGTCAACATAATTACATAAGTAATTAAATAAATAAATAATAATCTATTTAGATGGTTTTCAAACAAAAAATTGCTTCAACGTGATTAAATATATACAATATATTAGTGAACAACTTGGATAACAGCCAACTAATTGCACATAATTCATATGACAGGTCTAAACCACGAGTAAATTGTGTTTGTAAGAGTAAATTAAAATGACGAAAACATTTGGCAAGTTCTAAATCAATTGTACGATCGCTTAAAAACGAATCTTACGAGTGGTTATGGCATGAGGCCCATCATGCCATGGCTAACTGTATACCATAGTATAGTATAAGTACAATAGAAGTTCAATATTTCTGTTTAGTCCAAGAATCCTACATTGAAAATGTACAATAAATATGGGTGCAATGAACGTGGAAATGTACGTAGTTGATTTTATTGGAGGCTAAATATATTTTGAGGTTCTGACCTTTGCTGGCAGGAAATCTTAAACAGACGAGAATAACTGCAGCTGTAGACCTGGACCAAACCAGCTGCCCTTTCTTTTAAGGTAGTAGTAGTACAGCCAAAAAGGAGGTCATAGAAAATGTGCCACATATACAGAAGTCTAAAGGATCCAACTGATAATTCATTTATTCTGACAAATAAGCAATCTTTACATTATAAAGTATTGCACAAAGCTGCCTAGGAAGGTGAAGAAAAGCTGACACTTGTGAGCCAGGTTAAAAAAATGCAGTTGACAGAGAGAGGTGTCACAGACCCGGTTGAGATTGAGCAAGCGATACACATGAGTCCATCCAAAGGGGCTTTACTTCTTTTGAGATGCTACTTTTGTGGCAGGCAGATTATTTTCCTTGATTCCCATCTGTGACACAGAAGAAGCAGATCGTGGAGCGGGTACTGCTCTGGAAGACCTGTGGTGCTTTCAATGAAATGTGTTTACCTCCAGCAACAGCCTGATTACCCACATCTGAGCTTAATCGAGGAGCACACTTTCGTTTGGTTCATCGGATCAAGTGAGCAGCTAGTGATTTGTTGGGATACGTTTTATTTTACATGATCACATTTTTATAATTATAGTAAGTTTACATTATTTTAGGTTTGTCTTTGATTATATATTTATATATAATACATTAATCAAAAACATTTCTGGACATACATTTCATCAAACTGGAGTTAACTCAACCACTTTACCACAGGGTTTATAATCAACCCTTTTATTCTGCTATAAACCAAAATAGGAGCTCAATAAGAAGTGTGTGTAAACAATTTGATCAGCACTTCTATTTATTTTAATCGGGGCAAGTTAACGCATTCTTAGTCTAATTGAACGTTGAGAACATTATGTCAGGTAAGTGGCTTTTTCTGTTTAAACTGTTTTCCTTGAATCTACATTATGTGAGGCTCACCTTGTTAAGTCTAAAGACATTCCCCAGAGAAGATGCACCACTCACTCTTCTATTGTTTGTCACTTACACGCGCTGCCTCCCTCTTCTCGGAGAGTTGTATCTTCCTCAGGGATCTTTGTACATGTGCTTTACTTGTTTCTAGAAGATAAACTGAAGGCTTGTCAGCTGTTTATCTTTCTGTTTCAACCCTAACTCTTGCTTCAGTGCAAAAATACAGCTGAAAAGCTGTAAACCTATTGGACGTAGTGTTGCGCCCAAAGAATTAAACATTCCCATTCAAATCAGAGCAGCACCCATTTGTTGCAACCGTTGTAGCGGGCTAACTTCTGAACCGACTTACAGCAAGTCGAGGAGGAGAGGTCTTTGTAACTGAACTAAAACAAGCAAGTACTGAAGTAACGAAGCGTAGGGAGCCACAATGAGAACATTTATCAACTTAATGCTTCATCCATCTTCTCACAGCAGAGGAAAGGACGTTGCTATCGCCAGATGACTGACAGCTTTGTGCAGCTTTTTTCTCCCTGTAACCAGTTTAGCATTAAAGCACGGTGGAATTAGCGATTTGGCCAGACAGCTAGCAGCTCGCTAATTCTGCCGTACTTTTAATGCTACACTGTTGTTTTGTTCATATTCTGCATATCCTGTGAGAAAAGTATGACTAAAAAAACAGAAGAAGCAGAAAACTGTTTGAAAGCAGGTCTGTGAATCCATCAACAACAACAAAAAGGCTGTTGGAGTTAATGGCAGACCCACTGTGATTTTAGTATGCCGTTATTAGAAACGATAACATGAGAACTTCCTGCACCTGATTCACAGAAAAAGCCAGACTCATTCTTAATTCCTTATGAATGCATAGCTATGCTATTTGTTGTTCTCAACATCAGGTGCTACATCCCGTTCTGGGGAGGTGTTTTTGGGAGAAAATCTTCTGCTGTAAAAGAAGAGATGAAGTGTTGTCACGATACCAAAATCACGGCTTCTATTTGAGACCCTGCCAATGTGGATACTGAAACTGAAACGATACCACGGCAAGAACCTTAAGCATCAGGAAAAGCCTTGGAATAATAGATGAAAGAACATCTGGGACTTTATTTTTTTATTACTTGAATATGAATATGTAAAAACATATTAATTTAAAAATGTAAATGGTATGCAGTTTATGTGATGTCTTTGATATTTAACTGTACATTTGCACCCATATCCCTAATCAAACAGCATTAAATAAGACCTTTTTAGTAAAACAGCACCCCTGCCGGCGCATCAGTAACAGCTCAGGAGGATAGTGTTACTGCAGAGACGGCGAGAGGCTTCCAATAACCCAAAAATCATAATATATTCAAAAAAGGTTGTGTGTGAAGTTGATGAGGGAAGAGCTGCTAAAATCAGGGAAACACCACATTAACTATGTCAAATTGGTGTTTGTCAATAGAAGCTCACTCTCCCTTACAGACTTATTTTCCTTTTCTTCCATTTCCAAGTACTGAGAAACATGTAAAAGAGCACTTGTTAAAGTGGTGGATTATGTGTTTGACAAATAACGGGAGATGCATGGAGAGATTCAGAAAAGGAAAACCAAATACATTTGGTCTGTAATTAGAGCTGCAATTTTACGGTCCTTTTCGTTAATTTTTATGGAGTTCTGCTGATACAGACCCCAGCTGAGACCGGGTTCAGCCAGGAAGTGGTTCATGACCCACTTTAATCTTCTTTTCAACTTAATTTGTCGACTCCCTCTTTTTGTTAGCGCTAGCTAAATCCTGGGACCCACAGTTTATTTTTCTGTTCATTCGCTCCCACACGTAGCAATTTAAAACCACGCAGTCCAGCAAGATCCCATTGCCGTCCTCTACGGCACTGCGCTGCACACACACACACACACACACGCACACACACGCACACGCACACACACGCATCGCCCGGCTGTTGTACAGCAATGCAACTCTCAGGAAATAGCCGACAGCTCTGATTAAAACACTGTCATTCTTAAAGTACCGGTACTAATAAAATGGGGTGTAATGGCGTTTGTAACAGATGGGCATTGCGATACCTTTCCAGTATCCATACACAGTGCAACACTGGTAATGAACTAACACTGTACCAACTCTGGCTAATGTTTAATACACGGAACGTCACCCAGGAATACCCACCTAGAGTATACCGTCAAAGTACTGTAGGGGACAATTATGTAATGGGCAGCTGCCCTAAATGGCCGGGTGCTGGCTCTGGGCTGAGGTTCTAATCCTTCAAAAAGTTTTCTGTAAAGGTTCTGTTTTATTCCAGCACTCCGACCAGATAAGAGGGGCAGACAGTACATGCAATGTGGTGAATTTACTGGCTCTAAAACAGCTTGCGGGGCTACATCTGCCCATGTTCAATAAATGTCTACGTCCAATTTGTAGATTATGCAACGTAGCCTGACATAAAGTGCATTATGGTGCAGCCCATTGTATCCGTTCATATGTCACTGCGTGGTCGAATTGCTTGCTACAATAACTTAGCAGCTAAGCTAACCGTTGTCGTTAGCTCGCTAGCTAGTAATTCATTCCCCGTGTTTGAGTCGCTGTGTTGAAACTACGTTTCTTTGTTATAAAATACCGCGGGGGCTTCGAAAGAAGCAATGTGTAAATATAGCCTCTGAGGTACGGTGCAGAACGCCAAACTGCGTTCAACAAGTCTGGTATTATGTGGCTTCATGACATGCAGAGTAATGGTTGCTTGGATTTGTGGTTCGATATGGTTCGAACTGGAATTCTCATCTCTCGTTCTCTGCGTTCTGAGTGTGTGTGTCTGTGAGTGTAGTGTAGAGAACAAGTTCTGATGTTCAAAAAAATCCTGATTTGTATTTTTCTTTATTTTTTATAAATCATTTATTGTTCTGACAGCTCAGGTCCCTTTAAACAAACATATACATCTTTTTGTGCACTTTATAACAAAAAAGCCTATATATTTGGCAGATGTGAAGCATACATGTGTGTGTTTTTTGTGTTTGTGTTGTTTGTGTTTTTTTTGCACTGTGAATTTGCACTGACGGTTTTTGAATAAAGGATTGGAAATGAATGTTTTTTTGTTTTTTTATCCGAATCATCAATTTATTAAAATAATCGTTAGTTGCAGCCCTAATATAGTCCCATTTATCAGACTTTTTCTAAATCCATTAAACAAAGAAATAGCAGCGGTAGCAAATTGAAATATTTCCTGATGACATACTGAAGGCAAAGAAAATAAGTGAAGGCACATATGGTCTTTTAAAAGCTCTTTAAAAGCAGAGATGCACACTGAGAGGTCGGCGAGAGCAAAACCAACTATTAGATTTGTTGTGAAGTAAAGGTCGCAGTTAGCTATAATGTGACCTGATTTCCTCCACTCAAATCAAAGGACGTGAGTTGCTATGGTAACTATAGAAAAGTATGGTATAGTGGTAAAAGTGCTCTTTGAAAATCTGTCCAATCTCCCATCATCTTCTAAAAAATAGCTTTCATAAAAATTTGACGGCCTTGTGACAGCGATCGGCCTTGTTGACGTTTGGTCACTTTTCAAGTCACTCAAATCACTCAAATCGGAGTTCTGTGATAGATTGTTCATGCAGGAAGTGTCGTGTGACTCGCGCGCCGCTAAAAGAGAACTTTTCGGACTGGTAAAAATGTCTTGAGTAACGCAGGAAAGCGCGTTCCTGAGGTCTAGCAAAGTAGTGTAGTTACCAATATTTTGAGTGTAATGCGTTACTTTACTTCGTTACCTATAATAGTAATATTGTTTCTGTAATCTGTTACTTTGTAACTCGTTACCCCCAACACTGATTACAGTCTACATAGTCGCGTCATTCGTGCTGGATGCGCCGAAGAGGGGGCGGGGTTTATCTCTGTGCAAGCAGTTTTAATTTCCACTCTTTCTGCTTTACACTTGTTGTGGAAATCCCCAAAACAGGAAGTCCATGGGGGTATTCTTTGTACGTGGTTCAACAAAGTCGAGCAAATGTCCTATTATCCAGCTTAAATTAGCGAGATGATTGACATCAGGCTAACTCTGTTTCTCCACGGAAGATCCGCGCTGAAACGGTCTCGTTAATTCTAACCAGACGTCAGTCATCTGGATAAATGCGCGTGCCTGTTCCTCTTCAGAAGGGATAATAATCAAGCACTGACACCACAATCTTCTAACAGTACAAAGGCAAATAAACTCAGAAAAAAACTCTTTTTATTTCTCCGCTGAGAAGCAGGAGATGATCATAAACGCATATGAGGAATTCAATACCTTAATCATGGCAAAATATAATGCTGCATTCACAGCAAACGATTCGCAACGTTTTTGCAATGTTTTTGGTGTGAACGTGTTAAATGTGTCAGTGTTGGGAAAATGTATTGGCTAATTTTAAGTGCTTCCTCACTCAAATCAATCAGATTATATTTATTTAAATGTGCCTGATGGCAGTAGTATACGAATAGATATATACTTATGGATATATGTACTGTATGTGCGTATGTATCATGTACTATATATGTGTATCTTCATATAGGTGTAGATTACCATACAACTAGGAGTTTGAATATATGTATGGGCGGATCAGTATGTATGTATTATTCATAATCAGAAATTCAATAACTTGAAGCAATGAAAATAAATGGTGTATGATTCTCTGTATTCTCATCATGAGTCCACCTTAATCATGTTCTACAATAATGATATGCATGGTGTACTAATAACACTGTCATATAATTATGAGTGCTTTCAACACATCCATAAGTTTCTTAAGCGCTAAATAAACTTAAGAACAGCGCGGCATGCAGCAGGTGATAGTCTATACAGTCTGTGAGACGGGCAATATGTGTGTGGTGTTCAATGTCCGCGGCTTGAGAAGGTCTTGTAAATATATGATTCCTTGTCGTCAGAATCGATAGTGCTCATACAGGAAGTCATGATGATGTGAGAACGGATCTTGGCGATCTTGAAGAACTCTCTCCTTATAAAACTAATATAACTAATATCGCTCCTTCATCAATGAGGAAGGGAGCTGCGTTTTTTGTCCGGTGGGCCAGCTTATCCAGTGAATTTCATTAAGCCTGCGAGGGAGCAGGTTTACATTTTTGGCTGTGCTGTGGTGATTTTTCTAAACTTGCTTCGAGGAACCGAAAAGCCTGACCTACTTCATCTCTAGGGATAGGTATCGTTTGGGTTTTTTCCGATACCGGTGCTAAACCGATACTTTTAAAACGATACCGGTGCCTAAACGGTGCCTGAACCGATACTTTTTTATTGCCAAGGCAATTTTTTTTCTTCAAATTGAACAATATTATGAACTGTTTAAAGTATACTATAGATATAAATAAATAAGTACATACAAAACACTTGACTTCAAACTACAGCTTCAAACCTTTTAACTTCAAACTATATATATATATATATATATATATATATATATATATATATATATATATATATATATATATAAATAAATAAAAGAACAGACACAAGCATCAGGTGGCCTGATGGGACCGTGTGCAACAGAACTCAGAAACCGTTGGATTCTACGAACTGCTGCTTTACTGGACTACACATCATCATTAATATCAACTGGAGAGATTTGTTCCAGCAAGCCGAGGACGGACGTTCAAAAGCTCGTGCTCGTGTCTCCAGCGATCTCTGTGAGCGCGCGCTGTGTGTGTGAGCGCTGGAAGCCCCGCCCCCTCGAGCCCCGCTCAACATGCAGGCGGACGGAGAGCAGAGCAGCGAGTGTGCTCTGATCCGCGCTATTTTAATAATCGTTTTCAGCGTGCGGGCACCGCGCTACCTTTTTAGTATCTATATACCGTGCAACTTTACAAAGTAGTGTAAAAAAAAAGTATTTAAACCGGCTCAGGCACCGAAAGGAAGCACCGAAATCTGAGTTGCTTTTCGGTCCGGTAGGTACCGGACGTGTTGGAACCGGTGCCATACTGGCACCGGTTCTCGGTACCCAACCCTAATCATCTCATCCTGAAAATTAGCCCGCTAACTCAGTAAGCCAGCTACGAAGAATAAGGCCCAGACGTTTGATTTAAACGCGGACGGCGCATTTCTAAATTCTTTCTCTGATGCCTCCATGTTTGTTTTGACCAACTTCCTACCGATCACGCTGATCCGGGACCTCTGCTGACCTCACCAGAAAACACCACAGTACCATCTATGTAAATGTGTTGGTAATTTGCATGAAGAATAAAGGACAAACATATATATATTTTATGTTATAATAAACATCTGCTTATCGTGATCAATTTGACCTGGACAGACGTAAGCCGTTTCCATATAACTTGATTTGTTTTAATTGGCTCTCCAGTGTCTGGCTACCATGTGATTAAGTGCCTTCATCTCTTCTATGGAGAATACAGTGAGACTACTTGCTGATTAACATGAGCAACTGAATTGTGGATTTCCATTTTTATATTATTAAAAAATCCATGATCATTAACTGTAATGAACAAATTATTGGTATTTGTTCAGGTAAATGTGATTATGATGCACAAATAAAAATGATTAAAGCAAATGTAAATCTTTATCCTGAAGCCATGGACTCAATTACAAAGTCAGCCAACTAAAAGGCTTCGTCCATGCATTTATTTTCAGTCGACTCGACCACTGTAATTGTGTCTTTGCAGGTCTCCCTAGAAAATCGATTAGACAGCGGCAGCTGATTCAGAACGCTGCTGCCTGATTGCTCACTAAGACCCCTCCAGGTCTGAGGTCTTTACACTGGCTTCATTTCTGTCAAAGAATTGCTTTACAAACACTGCACTTAGTACATAAAGTTGTGGGCTTATACTATTTAGAAAGCATGCTTTCGGGCCAAAAGACATTTCTGATCTCCTCCATCCTGACCTCTCGGGTCTGCTTTCTCTCCGCAGAGTCAGAACTAAACATGAGGAGCAGCCTTCAGTTCGTCTTCACCAAAAACACCCAGTAAACTACAGATTAGCTGCAACTCTTCATTTGAATCAAGGCTAATTACTTTTATGTTTTGCCGCTGCCTTTGATCAAATCAAATAATTATCAATTTCTCACACTGTAACTTTTAAGTCTGGATTTGGCACATTCTATTTCAGCTTGTGTGAATTTTCTATTCTCTTTGCTCTTTAATGACTGTTAATTTTATTTGAATGTCCTTCCGTGGTGTCTTTCTTTTGCACTTTGTCTCAATGCTTTTAATGTTTTATGTAAAGCACTTTGAATTGCCTTGTTGCTGAACTGTGCTAAATAAGCTTCCCTTGCCTTGCCAAAGATTAGAAAATACATTAGACCAAAACATTAGGGCGATTACGTTAGATGAAAGAGACAACATAATCAACATGGCTTGAATTGAACTCTTCTTCGGGCTGTATTTACAACACAACAACTCACTTTAAATCACCTATTAAAACAGTAGAGTCACCCACAGAAAAATAAAGCCTTCTATTCATCAAAACAAACACGACTCTTTGTATGATGATTCCTCTCTTTATACTTAAATTATGTTGCGGAAGCGTACTACCCACCCTCCTCAAGCAAACAGCTCTGTTGTCATCGCTTGCACTGTTATCTCTGTTAGCACCGTTAGAAGCGAGTCAACGGCTCAGTCGTCGCCATGTTAAGAGCCATTGCAATGAAACAGAAATGCTCTCCCATCTTGTGTTGAGCAGCTTTGTCAAGATGTCCATGAAGACACCGTGGAGAACAACACACATTGCAATGTTTGTACTGTGCCTTTATTTTCGCCTTGACCGGTTCAAATGAATAAAGTGTATAATGGCCTATATTTTATGAGGAAGGACATGGACTTGGCACGTTTGTTAGGCCTCAAGGATATAGAAACACTGAATGTAAACATAACTTTTTGTTTACAAGACAACTCCACGGAGCACCTTTAACAGTAATGCAGCCGACTCTCAAGACCTAAATCTGGACTGTCCAGGCTTATTCTCCATGGCTCAACAAGAAGGATTGCCCGATTGCCCGGGGCAAGTAAAATGCCACTTACCGAAGCCGCTAGTAAATATCGCAACTCACTTGCCCAATCGGAAAAGTGGTAAAAAAAGAAAGAAGAATGAATCCCATCGTTTTTCCCCAAAGCCGATGACTCTCCCTGTTGAGAGTTGTTGTCGTACTTTTCACTCCCTTTCACTACTTGCTGTTCATGAGTTCCAGGTGAACTTGTGAAAGCCGCCGCCGTAGATGTACGGTGGAGCCAGAGGCGGTCAAGCCAGCCGCCATTTGGGTTTTGATGAGTTTCTATTTGTGCAGTTATGGCGCCTGGAGCGGCCAAAAAGGATGAATTTCAGCAATAACTTCACAAATGTTATAAAAAAAACAAAAACAACATTATATTAGGCATACACACTATATATAAAATAAGGCTAGTTGGAAATGGGACATCACCACCATAGAAGTCCCGGTGTGTGAAAACACGACAGATTTCTCAAACTGTTTCTATGACTATATCAATTAGTTTACTCTCTGAGTTTTTCAGTGCCAGTGCTTCCTTTTTAATGCCAAAATATTTTTTTTTGCTGAAAAAAATTAGTTCTGCTAAAACCACAACTGATGCACAATGTGCAAATAGGATAAGCCATGCAAAATAAGAGAGAAGGGTCCATAAACTGTGTGAGACCACTTCTTGAATGTTCTCCCATTGAAACAAACTAATTAATTAACTAGATACAGAGGATACATGTGCGTCTGTTCCGGACCACCATACTCGTCTGTGCAGCAGATGTTTTTAGTAGCTGGTTAATTACAAACCTCCAGTTGTTGACCGATTGAAAGCTTCTTATCAAAAGCTCAGATGAGAATTCAGCAGAAGTCAGAGGAATCATTTTTAAAGCTGCATTCTTCTGGGAATTCTTTATTTTATTATTGTGATAGTGTGAGGCTGCATTTCTCTATTTCAAGCTACACATCTGCTAAATCAGTATTGTTGTCACATCTCCCATTAATCTCCCATTATGTTAACTATTACATGTATTGATCTACCGGGCTGCTGGGAAATGAGACAATTCAGTAGCCTCTCACCCGTTGCTTATCTTACTGTTTTATTAAGAGCTAATCATTTGGATTGACATTCCAGGGAAGGTTGAACTTTGACTCGTGAATTTAAATGTCCACCGAGGATACATGACTATGCATACTGAAATAATTGTAGAGCTACCAAGAAATTAGCAAAAAAATAATCTAAACATCAGAGAAATGCCATCACAATGTTAACCAATGTTTTGTATTAACACTACTCTGTTTTTGTTCAGAATCACTGCGGCTGTGATGCCACTCACAGCAAGCTGAGAGCTGATAAAGAAACAGTGTAAAACCCCATACAACAGTTTAAAAACTCTGTCCTTTCATTTCCTGTAAAATGCAGCAGGGCTTCTGTCTCATCTCAATGTCTAATGAAGCTTCACGTCATCCTGATATCTGGAGGACGTTATGCCAGTTTTTAGTCCTGCATTTGTATTAAAGCATGCCTTCTATCTACTGATGTATTCCTGTAGAATACAACACAGTTATTTGGTTAATATTGCCCGTTGACATTAAGTTGGTCAATCACTCTGTACAGTTAATGTATCGGATCCAGATTTGTAAATGTCATCAGAAATTCACTGGTGAAAAATGAGAAATCACTGAACATCAATCGTTATCCACTTGCATGATTGCATTGACGTCATGGCATCACAGAACGACATTGAGGGAATGATTCGGCATCTCCCCTCACTTAGGTAGAATAAATAGTGTGTCATGAGACGGTGAGCGGCGAGGTGCCGCACCAGCACAAGCAGCCCAGTTAGTTGTGTCCTGACAGATACCACCGCACACGTTTCATCTCTCGGGAGAAAGGGAGTGGAACGCACAGGAGCAGCTCATCACGAGCCTGCGGGATGCATGACTTACTGTACTGTGGGAAAGGTGACCCTAAAACACTCGTCCTCCTGTTAATGTGCAGCACACCTCCTTTCTTCTCAAAAAATATGCCCACTGAGTTGCATCTGCCCCATGGGTTTGTGGGTAATAAGAAGGTCGTGACCAAAACGCTTCTAATACGACTGAACAACATTTTGACCCTTTTTTTTGTGTGTGTGTTAGAAAAAACATGGAAAAAAAAATTGTTAAAAGCATTTAAACCATCTGTCACATGAGCCAAACTAAATCGTACTTAAGTGACGCTTCCACACTGAGAATCTAACAGGAACATATATCACACACACACACACACAAAAAATCTGTGTTGCGGAAGGTGAAAATGAAAATCCAAATAAAATCTAATAAATAATGCATACGACACAGGATTTCAGATCCAATTAATTATTGAAAACATAATCTGCAAGGGTGAAGCATTGTTTTAGGACTTGCTTTTACAAGAAGCTGCTGAGAAGCAATGGCACATTAATGAGGAGGCAAAGAGGATTGTTAACCAACAAGGCCGGGAGACGTTTTCATTAGGGTTAAAGATCAGAATGTAAAAAGGTAATTATACATAATCAGGTATAATAGAAAATGTTCCATGAAATTTCATTGATCTCTCTAGCCTTTGGTTTCTGTCGACGCTGCGTATGCCGGCCCCGAGTTACTCTTCGTGTCTTTGGAGGTCTGACTTATAAAGACGCCACAGAAATGGAGAAAGACTTGTTAAGAAAGGTTTGGGCTCCAATGAATTTTAAGTGCAGGAAGAAATAACTCCCCTTAAATCATTCTTCAGGGGATCAATGCCCTGTCTGACGTGATGAGAAAGAGAAATGTATGTACAAAAAGAGTCACATGCTTTCTCATGCTTTGCCACTGGAAAAAAAAAAACACCAAACAAACTGATTATCAAATAGGCTGACTGCTCAGAATTTACGGGTCAAGTTTGTGCATGGACCTCGCATGTTGTCCCCTTGTTCTCCCATTTACTGTCTGCCACACACAAAATTAATCAAATCGTGCCAAAAGACGAATCGTATTTTTTGACTTTCTTAAACCTGAAGGTCAAAAGTACGTCAGTGATTTCAGCTAATCTTTCATTTTGTACTATCAGCGTGATGCAGATATAGCCTTAGACCCTGCATTTGACTCTCCTGAAACCGCATTTTTCTACACCTTCATCTCACTAATCTGTCTAGAGTATGAGATTGTTAGACGCTCAGCAAGATAAAAAATCAAAGAATGTTGTGCTTCATCGTGGCCCTGGAAGATAAGGCCCTTTACTGTCACATAAAATCAGGAGCTGCCTCCTGAAAAACACTCCATCCTCAGGCTATTCCCCACCATCATCACTACTCTCTCTCCATACCATCTCCACAAATACTTGGTGTTCACTTCGCTGACAAACTACTTCCAAAGACACATCAAATATTCCACCACCACCATTTCAGCACATGAGTAATGGGCCTAAAGTAGAAATCCTTTTGTGTAAATGGTGCTACTGTACAGATTGTGACATCACAGGCGAAAGGTTTGCTATGTTGTTGCAATAACTGACAAATATTAAAAAAGGAGGGGTGGATATTTTCAATCAGGGTTGCTTTTCAAATACCACTCAAAACAACACTGCCTCGTTCCATACTAACAATTAATAACCTTTTAACATTCTCACAACCAGTGATTTAAGCTGATTGCACAGGAGGAAGCCTGCAGGTAACTGCAGACGACTTGCTCAAAGTACACACCATGAGGACCGCACAAAGACAAACAGATAAAGGGACTGCACAATCAACCAACCCGCGGCTGTGGGACGTATTAGCTAACCCCAAAAAGATAGTGCAGCCACTTAAATCAGCAGTTGACTACCAAAGGAATTGTAGTCAAGGGAGAAGTGCCACACGTTGGTGCTGTCACATCTTAATAAAGAGGCGAAGTCCCGCCCCCTCCGGTCACCCCCATTGGACCTTGTTTCGGAAAAGAAAAGTACAGTATTTAATGGTGAAACAGGATATTTAAAAAAAAATCTTGTTTCAATGAGGCCATGAATTACACATGGGTTGTTTGTCAATTTAAAAAGGTAAGTTTTTCACCTCATAGGTTTGCCGTGGTATTATTAGTTTGGTGTGAAACCGCTCAGTGAACTGCATCTCTCGTCTGGCACAGTTTGCATCACCAACACGGCCGTTGCCTTGGCTTGCTAGCTAGCGAGCTAACTCAGCGATGTTCCACGCACAAACGTAACGTGAGCCAACCCGATGCGTTTCATCCAGCGACTCTTTTTATCAGCCGGGAAGCGAAAGAACGAGCAAGACCCACGCTGGCATCGTAGCTTCAGAGAGAGAATTGACTCACATAATTTGTGTAATTCTCAGCTCATTTCAAACATTCTTTCCCGTAGTGGTGCACCGGGGTGCAGAAAGTCAGTCTTTCTGACGCAGATGCTTCCGAGCAATTATATAAATTAAGTTGTCAGATGAGTCCTGAGGGATGTTTGTCTTGCAGACTCTGCAAGACCAGCGGGCCTGTGCTACAAACAGAGTGCTGGATAGCAAAGCAGCCAAAGATGAGTTGGCCACCGCCAAGATAACCCACATTTCTTAAAAAAAGAAAAAAGAATGTCTTTAATCTGACAAATGTGTGTCATCTCAAATCTCACCAGGGTTAGATGCCCAGGACCACCACTCTTAGTCACTGTTGTGTTTTGAGAGCAAAATTACACCCTTGCATTTTCTGGGCACAGAGGGGGAGGAAAAAAAATGTTGTTTACAGATTTCAGGATGTCCAGCAATTTCCCAACACTTCCTATATGTTGTGTCACCATAGAGGCATAAACACAGTGTGCTTCCTGACTCCATGCTCTTGATACGCCCTGTGTGGTGTGATACCATATCTACTGACTTTGAATATATACACTAACGCTGTATGGAAAAGACAGCAGAGACGTGTTCGGCACGAAGTGTGATCTGCAAGGCTTTTTTGTCAATTTCCTCCTTATTAGTCTCAGATTTGTCAGTGAAAATGGGACTCCCTTGGGTGCCATTGTCTTGGTAAGACAGTTTCTATCCTTGGCCTCTTTCTTGTCACTGCTGGTATGCATTTTTTTTTTCTTCCTCAAGTGTCCCAAGGGTCTTGAAAGGCTTGCCTTCGCCGGAGTTGTCATTTTCAATTAGCTATACCTTAAATCCAAGTCCGTTGGACCATGTCAACAACGGTTTCATTTAAGAAGATGAGACAGCTGTAACTTCAAGACGTATTCAATTTCCATCAAGTTTAGCCAATCTACTGATTTGCATTTCATCTCTTGCTTGCCCCCCCCCAGCGGATTCACGAACATTTAAAAGCATGTGTTGCAAGCAAATAACTGATTTACATCCGATAAGGATAGGGAGGAACTCTGATTCGTGCCAAGTGAAACAGGCACAGCTGTTCATTCCCTCCATCTATTCCCCTGATGTGCAGGTGGAGCTCCTTTTGATTAGGACTGTCTGCCGACTTTCACTATACAACTCTGGGCAAGATGAACCTTCTTTTTTTCCCGCATGATCTCTGGAAATTAAACTAAGTGGTGGAGTGGACTGATATGAAAACCGTTTAAGCACATTAGGTCTCCTGAAATATATATCTAGATTAACATTATGGCAAATTATAGCCCATTTGAAAGTTACAAGCATGCCTTCAAGTTAGACTCCCATCATTAAGTCTTAATGGATGCCGCACTGTAGAACACTAACAGGGAACCATGGCAGCATTAGACTGTGACGCAGGTTGCATGCTCCTAACACTGATTTACAGTTCTACAGGTAAGATTCAAAGATGTAGATATTGCTCTATATTTGAACAATCATTTAGCATTTGTTTTTGGGGGATGAAAATATACTGTCTGTAAAGGTGTCAAAACTCACAAAAAGTCAGTGAGATCAATGTCTGTAAGAAAACAAGAAGCCAGATGAATCTGCTGATTCGGCAAGAATTTCTTGACATCGTAGCAAAATTGAATACAGATTGTGTCCATGTTGCAGACGATATGGTACAACTACAGTACGGTGTATTTGCCATCACAGGTGAGGATGGGTGTGTGCAACTCACAGTGCTTCAAAAGGATGTGGATGGAATTGTGCTTGAAGCAAAGAAAAAACGACAGAGCTACTTTTCTCCGTGCATAGCACACTCTCATCTACACACATGCCTATGCTGTGTCGCTCAATCTGGGGGTCAGGGCACCGTCACCTTTTGTCAAAGAAAACTATGTTTCTTCTGTCGATAAAATTATGATTACGTTTTTGTTCCTTGTGAAATTTCGGCCTCATGTTGGAATTGCACATCTGTCATGTGCTCCGACGCTGTGTACATCTGTGACGTTTCAATCAGCAGAGTTTCCACCTGCACTTGATTTGTGTCAGATTTCTGGAGTAACTGAAGGAGGCGCAAATTAGCTTCTGTATTTTTAGAAGCGAAAACTGGTGCAAAGGTTGGTGGTTTAAATCTTCAAGAGTCTTGAATGTTGCCGTGACACACTTAAGTGACTGTAAATTAGAGACTGGCCTTAAAATAGCACGATGTTGTTTCTTGGAGTCTCTGAATGGACCCACATTAAAAATTAAAAATGCAAAGACGCCAGAGACGCCAGAGCAACAAGGGGGATTTACTGACAGTAGACACGCTTTTTAATGGTTGTGTTTCCCTCCTGGCATACTCTATTCTTTCTGCCACCACTTGGCTAATTGCTGTCATTGAAAAGAAAGTCGGACAAACTTCCAAGGAAGTGAAAATAATACCCCTAATTGAATAATGGCTCAGTAATACCCCCTTGCTCCCTGTGCATCATCCCAAACGCAGCTACACCCCCTGAAAAAAAAATGAAAAAAAAGAGAAGCCAAATCAATAAGATCAAAGGAGAGAGTCTGTGAGCCCTCGAGCCACAATGCACCACCCGGCTGTCACCAGCACAGTCAGATGCTAACATTATACTAAACATGCAACCGCAGCGACGCTGCAACATTTTTGTTTTTTTTGGGGATGGGTATGGGGATTTGCATATCTCTGATCAGATAATTCCGGTGGGTCTACTTGTGTGGTAAGTGGCGTATTAGATGCCTCCAGCTCTGCTAACCTACAGATGCACTTTCCCTGAAAAAAAAAAAAAAAAAAAAACCTTCCAGAAGAGCTCTATTCTTTCACAAAATATGTCCACGGATCCCTTTTCAGCTCCCACCAAAGGTAGCAGAACGGTGAATGCATGTCAGAGTCTCTCTTTCGGGGGCTGATGGTGCTTCAGTGTAGAACACCTTAAATGTGACCTTAAACCCCGTTTAACCCAATGCAAAAAAAAAAAAAAAAATGAAATAGCAGGAATGTTTTCGTTCCCAACACTTTTCGTCTCAACAGCTCCTTTTGCTCGCGCGCCTCAATTAGACGGCAAAGCACTCTATACGAAAAAGGGAGAAGTTATTGAAAGAACACGGGTGGAAATGAGTCAAACCGGTGAGCAGGAGGCTGCCAATCAAAAGCGCAATAACTTAAGTCTGATTATCCGGCTCAATGGCGCCATTCAGAACTCCTCAGCCCTGTCCAGGTGGCATTATTACGATTATAATCACCGGCATTGTCAGCGGAACATTGTCAGTCTCTCTCTCGCTCTCTTTGAACAACCTGCGTGCACTCTCTCACACTGCTGCGTGCGTGGCTGCATCACACCATGAGCCAAAAAGAAGAAAAAAACAATTGGATACGCCAAAGTGAAGCACTTTACTCACGCGGAGGTAATGAAGTCGTCCCTCGCCTCTCCTTCTCCCGGTTCTCTCCCAGGTGAGCCTGTTCGTGGTGACCGCCGTGGTGTCTCTCCCTCCCTCCTCCTCTCCTCCTCTCCCCGACCCAAACGGAGGAATGGCAGCGGTAGTAAGAATGCCGAGGTCCGGGTCCTCGTCTATGTCGCGCTCTATCTGGTTAGCCAGCGTAAACGGTACATCCTCGGGCAAAAATAAATAAATAAAATAGCAGGGAAATTGACAGTGTTTCCCTCTGTGTCCGACTCTGTCCCCCTCGAACGAAAAGAAACCTGTTTTTTCCTCCACTTCAGGGAGCTTTCTGTCGGCGCTGTGCGTCGTGGTGGACGGAGCTTTGGTTTGGTCTCCTCTCTGTCAGCCTCCACCGCTGCAGCATCCCGTCTCAATGGGGGGGGGGGGGGGGGGGGGGGAGTGAGAGAGAGAGAGAGAGAGAGGGGGGAAGAGAGAGAGAGAGAGAGAGAGAGAGATGGCCCTCAGTTAGTTACAAGGAGTGGCATCGCATCGGTCTCAGCCGGCAATGTCGGCTTTTTGTTTGTTTATTTGCAGGTTGTTGTTCCCCATTATGTGATTAGGAAATGGTGAAGAAGTAAAAACAAACTTTACTGTGCTGTCTGCCTAAAGTGACTGTGTTTCCTTAAATCTCCAAACAGGTGCAAACTAATTGGACAATGGAACCAATTAAGTGAGCAAGATGGAAGACCTGCACACAACTTGAACTTATGAGTTAGCGCTGACATTGCAGCCTGTTTAGCTAGCACACATCTTTGTCAATTTAGAAAATTGTATATTTCGGAAAATGTACTTTGCTATTGTGTCGGACTTTTTAGAATACAGCTCCCTCCAATGGTAAATACATAATAATATAATTATAACAGGAGGTAACTACATATGTGTGTTGTAAAATATTTGAAGGGGGTACTACGCTAACCTCCTCAGGAGCCGCCATTGCTGTTTTAGAACGAACAGCCTTCTTTCCATCTGGTCTTTGTGCCTATAGAGTACAGTTACTCACTGAACGAGTCTCGTACATCTGTAGCATAAAAACTACATTTAAGCAGTGGCAGGCCGTCAGGGCCTGCTAAGCCTTCTCTGCTGGCCTAAACAGAATCACAAAGTTTAAATAAATTAAAAATATATATATATATATATATATATATATATATATATATTTTATAATTAAAAGTTATAGCTATTTTATAGTTTAATTGTTTTTCACAAATGCACTACATGTATTATAATTATGTTTCCCTATTAGCTTATTTTCTCATTGCACAGCTCCTGTGTTCCTCTGTTGCCTTCAGCCTTGTTCCTGCTGCATGGCGCGGCGCGGCCACTGTTTAATGATCTGGTTAACCTTGCTCATCCAATCACATTTCACTTCTGTTTCTCTATGGACTCGAGAGCTGATTAAACTATTTGAGAAGGCCTTCTAGCATCTGCTTTGCCACAGGGCCCGCGTGACCATTAACGTGCGCTGTGATTGGTCAGTGTGTCAGTACACACTCTGGAACTGAAGCGCTCTGATAAACTGTACATCCGCGTCGCTGAACTGCTGTTTTTACGGGGTTGGGCTGGTCAGGTGGGTCAGTCAGGACGCACAACATGGCCGAAGCGAGGTTGGAGGCGTCCGACCGAGAGGCGCTTCATAACTGTCTGCTGCTCGGCGGGGGTGTCCGCTGGTGGTTGAAGCTTCGTGGGTCGGTACACGCGACCCGTGTGAGCTCTCCCCGAGCCCAGAATGGCGCTCCGTAAAAGCGCATTGCTGAACGGGAGCGTCGGCTGTCTCTTTTTTTTCTCTCAAAGTAGTGGAGCTCCGCGAGTCGGTCTCCACGCCCCGTGTGACCTCCCTCCATGCTCGTGGTGGTGCCGTGTGGCGGAGTGGGTGTCTGCTGTTCACACTAGACAGCAGACTGAATGGTGGACTGTATGAACGCGCAGTGTATTGAGTGGGTCAGTCTGTGTTAGTAACTCCCGGAACACTTTTTTCCCCCAGTACGCCCCTGATGTGGACTATATGGCACTGAAGGCCTAGCTCGAAAACGCACGGCCCGCCACTGCATTTAAGTAACAATCCGCAACTTGTCAGCTTATTTCTGACAGCATGCTAGCTAGACTTATTGCCTGGATTCAAGCTTTTCGCTTGCTAGCTTGGCTTCCCACGACTGCTTTGCAATGTTTTAGAATAACTATTGTACATTATTCACAATAGTTACATTATAACTATATTTTCCGAGGCCTATGCAGAATAACACTGTTAATATCGTTGCATTTTCTTACAAAAGAAAGCGACGACACTGCGTTAGTTGGCATGCTATCATCTTTCTGTTAGTATGCTTCTTGTGTCTGTTTGGTCACAGAAGTCACAGTATGATAAAATAGCTGCAGGGATGCTGGCTTTATTAATATAATAAAAATAACGAATTATCTCCACCAGGAATCATAGAATGCCCACCTCAATATTGTACGCTAAACTCCGTTTTGCTGCAGAAAACTGCATGAAAACTTGACAAACACTCAAGTTTCCAAGTTTTCAGACCAACACTTTCTCAAACACCTTTTATTGCCTCCTTTATCCTGCCATTGACAACCTGATGACTCCTTAGTTTTCACCAGCCGTAGGGACACGAGTGATAACACAGCTGAGTGCATCGCCTAACCCCAGCCGCTGCTCTGCAGCCACAGTAACAGTTATTCTGTTATTTTAATTGGGCATCAACATCACCCTAGCACGTATATTGTAAAAAAAAATAGCCTCAATAAATGATTCAAGTTGCGGTTATGCCCGGGAGTCCAACACACAATATCATAGTTATTCTTCCCTAATATATACCTGTATGATACTTTCAGTAAAAAAAAAAAATTAAAATTAAAATGGCGAGTTCATCAAGTCGTTCGAAATAAAGCACTTTAAATAGATAGATAAGTAGTTACATACTGTGACTACTGGAGGGCACTAATCATTGGGACAAATGTGACCTCTCTTCAGTCATCGTTTCTTGGTTTCTTGTCAAATTGTCTTGACAATTTAGCTGTTCACCACAAACGGACTTCTTCCAATAGTCTGAGGACAGGTACGAGGTTTATTGTCTTGCCCAAGGATTTGACAGGACAAGTGTCCATTGATGGTCACAATTGGCTGTAGATCCATACAGGCTTCACCAATCAATAGGCCAATTTGCCACCTCATTAAGCTTCAAAATGGTAGAGTTTTTTGATGCCACGCACTTTTGTTTATCGTTTGTTCTTCCACCTTCCTTTGTAGCTTATATTGAGTTATTTGTTTGTTTTGAAAGCTATCTCAGGGGTGGTATAGTCTTATTCAATCCTATCTTCATTTTGAGACTATAATGGAGGAACAATGAGCGCTGTTATAGAAATAAACAGGCAGGTAAAAAGGAGAAGCACCAGGTTCTGATAAATGAACATGAACAAAAACTGAATAGATAACATGGGAGACATACAGGTTTTGTATTATTATTTCCATCTGTTGGGTTACTTGTTTGTACAGTAACTTCATATTACAATAGAGTTATGTCGGGCTGAGAATATTTAACAAGATAAAGAGGTACACGATCAGTGTTGTTGTTTGTCTCACAACCCAAAGCAGCACCAAAACTCTTTCCTTAATTTATTGATATGTATTCATTAATTGCGGGTCTTCTGCTTCCAGAGGAAATGAAGTAAGTGCGTGTGTGTCATGCAGCATCCCTCTGAAGAAAACATTAATGGTACTAGACTGGAGAGTATCGATTAGTTCCTTCTGTTTCATGTATCAGTTACAAAGCTCATATTGCCACCCTCTGCTGTGAGTATCTGACTGACAATATGGAGCGAACAGCCTATCTCGACCCCCATCATTAATTAAACAGTACCCATGACTGAGTGCTCTTCCTATTGCACGATTGATCCCTTCCAATGCTTGTAGCTCTTATCAGCTCTTCGATGCCATCTTTTTTTAAAGCCGTATCTTTAGGGTCATTTTTACAGCTTTGCTTCTTGGCATTGACACCGCTTGGAGAGCTTTGCTTACAGTATGCCCAGTGAAATATATTTCAGAGGACAGGAATATAATATCTCATGTCTGCTGCCTCAAGCTTAGTAGTTTTAGGCTCTGCCTCCAAGTGCTGAATAATGTTTGAGATTCAAAGGATATGGTGTTTTCGGTTTGTCTTGCACTTTCAGACTATCTGGCAGTAAACAGTTCAGACAGTGATATTGTTTCAACACAGTGGATATACTTCATAATCTTTAGCTCTAATGCAGTTGCATCCATCCAGCAGATACGTCTTACATTGTCTGTAAAAATGCAGAAATCACAGTCAACATACTGATGATGAGCCCCAACCACAGCCTGCTCTGTTTGTGATGGATGTGAAGTGGAAAAACACAACAACAGTCTTTGCACATTTAAGGACCAGAGTGGGTTTTCTGCAGATGATCCATCTTGCTGGTCCACCTACCTAAGGTGCAAATAAGATAAGGAGGGAGTAATTAAACTGAAGATAAACCAGAAACATGCCCCCTAAAGCCACATGATAAAAGCGCCCTTAATGCATTTGTTTACCAGGCAACAGGAACAAAGTGGCAAGCCTGCTCACACTTCAAAGTCCACTGCCTGTGAGAACATACCAACATTGGTATTGTTGTACGCTGCAGGCTGTCATTGTGACACTAATACCTAAGAGCATGAAATATTAGGAACAAAAGAGAAGCAGTTATCATAATTAACTAAATTTGAAAGCGCTGTATACAGCTCATTTGCAGTTCAATGTTGTCGCATCGGGCCCAACACAACCCCTTCAAACATGTGTAACAGGCAGATACACAATGGTGGAAGGTACAGCACACATTTAGTCAGGCTTCACAAAGCCCCCATGCTTACTTTACACTATTGTATTCCTTACCACTGTCTGATATATTGTTTTTGTTTTCTTCTCTTGAACTCCAGAAACTCCAACCTGTAACACATAATTTCCATGTGAAACATAATTACAGTTCAGGACGATAGTAAAAAAACAAAAAACAGGAAAGCTTCAATTTTGACAGTTATAGTTTGGTCGACCGTTGGTGCTAAAGTGTTCTGCATAAAATAATATGTTGGTGTTGGTGAGAACACAGCAGTCGCATGCTGTATAATTAGAGAGCATCTTTAGAAATTAGGGCCTGACAACTCATGTCAAGTGTTGACATGATAAGTTTCACGGTAAGGATGCAGGACTTTCTGAGCTGTTAGCCGAACTTGATAACACTGGCGGGTAAAATCTGTGGGAAGGGAGAAACACATTTCCTCCTTGACCCCAACACGACCCATTATTTAAATTTGATGTGGGCACGCTCGTGAAGCTGGCTGATTGGTGGACTTGTATTGTGTGTTTTCCGAGCAGATCCATGAATGGTACTGCATACAGGTTTTTAATGTTCTCCTTCATAATTAAGATGCAAATACATCCAAACTAGCTGTTCTGACAGCAGCCCGTCCTATGAGCACACGTAGCTGTTTCTGATATGGAATCAACAGCATGCCTGGAACACCTGTCTGATCCATCATATCACTTGGCAGAACCTGTTCTTTACATAATCTTCCTTCACTCAAGTCTGTCTCTTCCTCTGTCGGACTGGGAATGAACACTTTCACACTTCTAACGAAGCAAGTCTCTGACATCTGTGGTTTTGCGAGGTGGTGTGTGATGTTGTAGCTGACTGAATCCTAATTTCCCAAGAAAAGGCTAAGGAGATGGCAATCCTCAGCATTGGAGCGAACGCAGCACTATCCACGAACAAAACGTCTTAATTTATCTTCATTACACACCCTGAGAGCTGTCTTGTGCTACACTGCTCACAACCTCACCACAGCAGCACCCGCTTCTGATTCAAACATGGAAGATGGCATGTGCTTTTGGTGCAATCTAATGCAATGTGTGTTCATTATAAGCTTCTGGTGAAATATATTGTATTTTCCAGTAAAGTGTGTTTTATTTGCTGAGTGTGAGTCTTGCTTCTGCCTGGCTTTCACAGTCTGCGGCCATATAAATGTCAGCAACGCATAAAGGTATACTAGTACAGATGGGGAGTTGCATTAACATGCTTAGCAAATTTAAGCAATTTATATTTATTGCTCAGCAGATGCTGAAAAGATAGAGGTGGTAAATTATAATTTGGTTGGTAGACTGATTCTTTTCATTATTGGTAACGCCAACATCTGCTGTGTAGTGCCTATGCAAGTGGCTGCATGGAGTCTCTCTAGGGGATGAAAGATTTAAAGTCTATTTAAAGCAAGTGTGTATCTGTGTGTACTTAAAAAGTAAAGGACGCTATGTTTTCATTAGTAGGGTACAACCAGTATTTCTTGAAAGCCAGTTTTGATCCATTGTCACCGAGCATGGATATATTCTGTGCCAATACTTACAGAATGTAACATAACCAATACATAATGCAATATTTGAGCAAGGGTGTATGGATCATTACCTCTGAGAAATGGAAACTGAATGAACTGGAAACTGAATGAACACAGGAAGATGAACATCAAACCTGAACCGCTCACCGCGCTAATCAGGATTCTTGAGGTTCCTTAAAATGTCTTGATAGGCATTGCATTCAGAAATCTAAGAATATGGCTTTAATTTGTATTAAAATGTCTGAAATCAATCTTTAAAAGTCTTATAATTGATAAGACATGGGAGGTAGGGTTTTATGCATATTTCTTTTTGGACATTGCAAATAAAAAATGTCAAAATAATTGGTACAGTTTTTAAATTATATATATATACAGGCCTCGAGGCATGTTGTATTTTGAGTAAGAAATGTTTCAATCAAGGCAGAGTGTGGCTGAGTGTCCACAGCTTCTGTAGAGTGGCAGCATCTTTTTGCAATTGTTCGAGTACTCCAGCACTTTGCTGCGCTTTCGGACACAGCCGAGGAAACAAAAAACTGCAAAGACAACCCGTAAACAGACGCTCTGTATTTCTGTTCTTCTTCGCCCCACCGTGCTAAGTAATTTATGTGGTTTTTTTTAGTTCTAAAGTTGGTCTTGAATTTAATTCTGAGTAGCATTAAAAACATGTTTTCAGTGAAAAAACTCTGCTTCAACCAGACAAACTCAGTTAACAACGAGCTCAGTTAACATTTAGCAGCCAAAGTGCCAGATGTTTCCTTTCAGGAGTTGGTAGAGACCAAAAACAGAGCTGAAAGAGAGTGAATATTGGACTTACACTCACCAGGTAGTCAGAGACGTGATGCCAAATCAATTATAATTTTTGAAATGTTTAAAAGATGGTAGCATGCCCTGTAGTATAAATGCCACATAGCCACAGAGTCAAAGAATACAACTCCAATTGCTATGTTTATGTTGTGGTCACACTGCACTCTGTGCTCCATGGTTCTCTGCCCTCACTGAAGTGTTGTCGAAGTCATCCAGCTGCCTCAGCGTCCGCTAGATCCACCTCCAGAGAATGTGAGATTGTCTGCTGTTTCCCTGCGGAAATGCAGAATGCATTTGTCAGTGCTTGTGCCAGCAGAACGCTTGTATCTCAAATCGTCCCCATCAGAATCATCTAGCGCAGTTAGTCACTCTGGTGCTGTCTGCGCCGCTAAAATAACACACTCTGACTCCATTCAGCTGTGATTGGAAATAACAATCATAATTACCACAGCGTAATCATATCCCTCAGCAATGACTGTCACCAAAGAAATACCATTACTCTAATGTCATAACAAATCGGTGAGAAAGAAGTTGAGAGGGGAGGTTGGACTCTATAATTAGGAAGTTTCAGTATCATGTATCACACAATGTCAAGCAGTCCTGAAAAATCTTCCTCAGAATATCTTTGGTTTCATCTGATATTAGACTTGTGCCACAGTACTTTGGAAGAGATTTGTGTCTGTCCCCATCTCAGAGGGTCCTCTTAGCCATTCACCCCCCTAACCATTCAATGGTTCCTAGTTAATGTAGCAAAAAAAAAAACATCTGTACAGGAATGAAGTTGAGGCAAAAGAATGTTAGTGGATGCTGACATTCACCCTCTGTCTCTACTCTTTCTGGGATGATTCCTCATCTCTCATGTGGCGGCCCATTTGTCCCGAAGTAATTCATTACCTGTTCACTCAATGGTGACAACACCTCAATTCCATCTGGCTCCACTGTCTCCCGGGCCCCCACGAGACCCAGAAATGATAAGGACAGCCACCAGGAAACATATTTGCTCTCCTATTACCTCAGTAACTATGTAATGATTGATCCCTTGTTGGATTATCCGTGTGTCACACAGCCCAGCCGAGAGCCTCTTCAACCGGAGAGGCACCGCTCGCTCCACCTGGGCCTCCGTTCCAAATCACACATGAAAAACCGAGCACATGTACCAATGGATATGTGACGACCGTTGCCGAAGTCGAGTGATAGGCAGGTTTTTTGCAAAGACAAATGCATTACAATTCAAGCTGTCTCAGCTCATGCTAAATTGGGTCTGTACTAAGAGCCTGAAGAAGGAAAATTGTGTCCCTAAAGACAAAAAAAAATCAAAGAAAAAAACATTCCACTTGGCCATCAATGAGAAAACTGGCCAATTCCTTCTGAGGGCTGGAGAAAAACACACAAACAAGGACAATAATTGCTGCTTTGAAATCACTTGTCCTTTTCCAAATAGAGCTGTTTTTGCCTCCGACAAATGCATTCATTCAGTTTCAATGGAGCCGCATGCAATTGCACACCGAATTACATGGATTCCATCACAAGAGGAAAATACAGAAGCCGTAGTGTTTCGTTTATGTACGATTAATAATAGCAGCACACAAGCCGAGGACACGTGGATATTTAACGGCGTTGCATCACCGTCGTAGCCCTACTGATTGGGCCACCTCACGAGTTGTGTTGCAGCCGCCCACAGGCGACACCCACCAAGGGTGTCACTTCAGAGGCCAGCAGCTGTGCCTAACAGCTGGACACATGTTGTCCTCTTTCCCCTGCAGGAAGCTCAGGAAAGCCTCTCTTTGTCCCGGAGCTAACGCTTTGAATCCTTGTTTGATCACAGCATCTCCGTCGCAGAGCTATGCAAACTAAATTACAAGGCGACGGTGCCAGTCATTTCACATTTAGCTTACATTTTAGCCGTGTCATTGATGCTTTCATCTGCGTGATGCAAACAGTGGACTAAGCTGCTGATAAGCTGCTGATCACAGATATGAAAATAATTATTTTAAGTATGAATTGGAGTGCAAGCATCAGGGAATCTTTCAGGCAAACGTCCGGCCAAATTTCCACCGGATTATTCCACAGCGTCTATCGATCCATCTGCTGTTATCATGGTGCATTTGTGGTCTACAAGGCATCGTTAGTATTTGAATTCGCCTTCCCTCCACCCACACATTCCTCAGTCTTTTGCTCTTAGGATCATGCGTCTGGGATCGGTTCCAGCTCTGCTAAAATTGATTAATAGTGGCTCTAATTCCACAGAATGCTGACTGCAGACTCTGAAACTGTATGCCTAGAAACATGCTCCTTCCAGTCTCATCATCAAGATGTGTGTTTTGGAGAAGTTAATGAATAAGTCATTAGGAGGTGACTATGATTGATGTGTTAGAAATAAACAAGCTAGCACGCGCTGCTGCCGAAATCAGCGCGGAGGCCAGACTGACTGCAGGTGAACAAACAGCAGAATTAAGAGTTCCTTCCACCATACGTGCATTGTCTTCCTGGGGACTATTCACGTGGGGTGATGATTTTTAAACTTAGGTGCACCTCGTGGGGTCGCTCATTGGGTCGAGATCAGAGTCCCTTCACAGAGAGTTGCTATTTTGCTTTCCGTGGTTTCAAACACTTGGACTTAAACAAATGGTAAGATCGCAGCCGTCTTTACAGAAATCGTTATTTATAGTTCGACCCTACAGGTATCATCATTTAACATATGGCAGAAGATTGTCCTTCTGTTGGCTAAAGGACATACAAGCAGGGTTTACCTTAAGTGTCTTTTTTTGGGGGGGCGGCATGGGAAAGGTTCCGAAAAAGCACTTAGATGACGGGAGGCTTCAACCTTCCACTGGAACGTAACTGATGAGGTTCTTTCTGTGGTTTGCAGCTCTGCAGGTCAGGCTGGTAAGAGGAACATGCATACTTTATCACTCCAATCTCCTAAGTTTAGCTCTGACTCGGGATCAGGTCACATATTGCCCGCGGCACACTGAGCTGCAAACTGTCAAACACAGCAAAAAGGAAAGAGCCTGACGGAAATCTAAGATAAGTGGGAGAAAGAGGCAAATATTGTGTTTTCGGTGGATGAGTGGGAAGAGATCTATGAGCAGCAGCGGGAAACAACTTGCTCCTTGTCTTGGAGACAATACGGATGAGGTACAGACAAAAGATATTAAAATGAAAGGTGTTGGAGACTGCCGAGCAAATAAAGCAAATCATTTCCATCTTCTTCAGAGTTGCTCCTCTATTAGCCTTCCGGTTGAAGTTAAAACAATATTTGGAGAAAATATTGAGGGAAAAATGAACACTTACATTTGAGGCATTATATCATATCTAGATTTGGAGACAAATATATATTTTGAATCTTGTTAATTGTGAGTAAAAAGGCTAAATTAGTATGCTGTTTTCCCTGTTTAGAAAAGAAAAATGTATGAGAGATAAAATATTTTGGGGATTTTTGTTAATCTAACTCAATAAAAAGAGAGGGAAAAAATGAATACAGGTTTTATATTCAGTGTCACTGTGCACTATTAAAAAGACACTTTGGTGATTTAAAATACCCACTAGACTGCGGGGGATCTGAAAACCTTCTAGAAACGTGTCTTATAGTTGCAAACTCAACATTCTGGCCTCCCCAGGCTATAATACAGCAGCGAAAGGTAATAAGCCGCTCTAAAGACAAGAATTCATGCAGAGACAAGCTGTTGAAATAGCTCTAAGTTGCATTGCGCCCAACCCTTCAGCGAAACAATTTCAAATGAATAACTGCTGTGTAAAACATAAACTCATATAATTCTACCCTGCTTTTTAAAGTGCCTTGTAACAAAAGAAGAAAAAAAAAGGCAGAAATGTTGCGAAGGAGAGCGCTGCAGTCATTACAGATGATTATGTTAAACCAGGGTGATGCGGTCTGAACATAAGGACTGTAAAGGTTGCTGCTTGCAATCCCCAAACAAATTCCTTTCACACAAACCACTGATGTGTCCTTCTGAAACGGCCCCCCTGAGCCCCGAATGCTAATATCAGCAGACTGAGGTCGTACTGGGCAGCCTTCAGATGTAACTGTGTGGAGCTGGTTGACTGGGAAATAAGCATTGCAGGAAAAGGGCTTGTGAGTTCTCAAACTCTCATAAGTTCTCAATGATTCATGGTTTGTTGGAGAACATATGGATTTAAGTACTTTTTTTTTCCTTCAGAGTTGTATCTGGAATATTCTAATGGAAAACACTTCACAGTACACATTTCAAATGTACACCGTAAGCTGCACACTTTTGGAATAATTTAGGTCCTCTTTGTGACGAAGAAAAAACACAAACATGTGAGATCGTCTCCAAACACACCCAACACACTGTGGACCGTTTAATCAGAGCACTTGTCTGAGAGGCACAGTCACGAGAACCACGCCGCAGCAGCAACTTCACCGTATTTAAAAACAGACAACAATTTCCTGCTGGGGATGCCGCCATGGCTTGAATGCGTCAAATCAGAGTGTATTTTCTCAGGCGCAGCCATCTGAGCTAAATAGGTGCTAATTAATATATTTTGCACATATATTGAGGAGTCGGCGCCTCCTCGATAAACACTTGGCACCGCTTATGGAGGCCTTGCATTGTAAGAAACAAGGAAGCCCCACTTTCTGAATGGAGCACAGTAATTATCTAATTGGAGCAGAGAACCAACAGATTCAACGTCGCTGAAGATACCTGAATAAACACATCACACAAAAAGCACATCGATAAGACATTGGTGTTCACATCTTTATTTCACAGCAGACCGGAATGCGTGTGCGTAAACATTAGGAGTGTGAAACTGGTCAGAGCGTCGCTGGGCCGGCTCGTTTCCTTTCACCTTCGCGAAGCAGGTGGAGGTCGGCATCCTCGCACAGTTTGCCCGACATGACCAGACCCAAGAAAGTTGACTAGATTTGAGTTTGTCGTTCCCACCAATTATCGAGCGTCTTCATGATCTTACCTTTGTACCGTACATGTTATTGTTCTGCTGCTTCCTTCTTGTCTACCTTTACTTATCACCCCCCACACACCCTGCAATGGAAACCTTCTTTATGGGGGCTCAAAGGGAATTATTCACAGTCTCCTCAGGGCTCTGACAAGGTCGTGGGCTCTCTGTCTCCCTTCTCTCTTGGCTTCTGTTCTGAACCGTAATTGATTAGGTTAAGCAGCGAGAGAGGGAAGGTCACGCCTGCAGCGGCTGATCTGGAGCGCTCAACAGCACGCCTGGCCACAGACACATGCTCTCCATCACCCCGAGACAACCGCGTCGGTGGACAGGGATGAACTGCACCTGTGAAATGGATCTGCACAAGACCCGTTCAGCTGCAAGACGCTTCTTTGGATTTAACAAAATCATCGGGCCGTGCATCAAAGGAAGGCAAAAGACTGGGATCGGCTGTTTTATCCTTCTGTAATGAAGATTTTCCTTTTAGAAATGCAAACATCAGGAGTCGGTCTAAGAGGAGCGTCCTGTCACGCATTTATGCACAAAGAAAGTCTCAAAATAAATCCCAAACAAGAGCAATTGTTCCTTGGATGAGATGGAATGAAAGGAATGCTTGGCTCAATTTGTGCAGCCCGGGTGCCTCTGAATCAGCTTCATTAGCCCTAAGACATAAAGCTCACCGAACTGGGAGGCGGGCATGATGCGGGTACAGTAAGATCTAGGGGAAGGTCTTTTTTTCTTTTTTTTTCTTCCTTCTTCGGAATCAGTCAGCCAACACAACCGATCCAAAGGCAGCAGCAGCTGGCCTGAATTATCAAAGACTGACAATTCTCACAGTGTGAGAGCCACGCGAGGAACAAAATGGGAGAATCCACTCTTCAAATACAGAGCCCATTTGGAAATATTAGTTTGACATGTTTATTTCTGTTCTCTGATGATGGTCGTGATAACATTTTGGAGAAAGTGAGATTTGTTTCCACATGAGGCAAAAATAGTAATACCATTTAGTTTTTTCCATGGCAAGACATGACATCTCATCTCCACCCTTGTGGATTGTCCGTTCCCACGGCAGATGAAAACAAGTCCACCTTGTTGTGAGGGTGAATAAAGGATGTGTCAGCCTGACTGCTTGCTTGACATTCCTCTGTTGTCCCTCTGCATAGCCATGGAGTTTTTTATTGTGGTGCTGTTGTTCACTGTTACCGCCTGGTGTTATTCACAGCTTCACATACACATTGTTATCCACTTTTTATTTGTTTTGCATGGCAAGTCTGCTGCCAGTGGACAGGAGATGAAGTGATTCAGAGGCATTTTGATTTCCCCTCGAAACAAACCATTTAAAAGGGTCAGTTCATGCAAAGTACAAGCAGAAAAACACATCACCTAGGTATGCAGCTTCGCGGCTATTTCTGGTTTATTTGCACAAAAAAAAAAAACGGTCTCCGAGATTTCAGCTTCCGCCAGAAATAGGGGTGAAGGAAACTCCATTACTGGTGCTCACAGAAAATATATCATGTAAGTATCATGAAGAAAAAATCCTCCTCCGTAAATAGAACCAAAACAGTCTGCACTGCTGGATAAAGGTAATTGAGGAAATAGAAGCAAGAATTAAAATCCACAGATTATTAACTGACTGGCAATGCAGAATGACACAGAAGGGATAGACCTCTTTGGTATCGTCTCAATTATTAATTGCAGCTGCTGTCTTTAATTTACTCTGACGGACCAGGGGCCGCTGAGACTCGGAGTCCAGATATATGACATACAGCCTGAACAGCTGCATGTGAATGAGCAGCCGGGCCCTGTTATCCCCGTACATGCAGAGTGAGAGAGTGAGAGTGTGAAAGAGAGAGAGAGAGAGAGAGGCAGCGATGATGAGTCCATCCGCGGCGAATAAATTGGGGTTGACTTTGTGAGGGCCTTGAAGGAAAGGAAAGGGAATGGAATGAGAATGCGGCGTTGCTATGCTGCAGGATGATATTCATGGCCGATGAGAAGCGACGGTACTGTTAGGTGAGGGAGGCGGCGAAGCTTCATGAAACCTTTGTGAGGTTGAAGGGCGGCTGACCCCGGCCGCTGGTACCGCCGCCACGGAGGAGGAAGATCTTATTCGAACGGCAGCGTCAAGCTGAGCTGAAACATTCTCATCAGTGACCCCGGAGGACAAGAAAAAAGAAGAAAAACATGAAGTTTGAGGGACCTTGCTTTGTGTCATCATGTAGCTGTATGCACAACAGATGCTTGAAAATGAAAATAAGTGAAGAAAAGAGGAATGTAGCCCAGTGTTATAATATTCCTCGAGAAATGTCTTTCTTTTCTTTTTTTCCTCGACAGTTAAGGCTGTGCCATCTTTTTCAGGACAAAGAATATGAATATTCAAGACCTCTGTGTTTGAATGCATTAATAAAACACAAAATGTATGTGTGTGTTTTTATACATTTTTTAAATGAATGCAACAGTTAAAATGCAATAAAAAGTGTACAACTTTCTGAAGGAGGTCATTAAAATTTGAGGCGATAATCAATCCTTTTGGAGGCATCGCTCTTTGAATGTAGCTACGAAGTTAAGCAATTAAATTATTTAGACGTCCCGCAGCGAGAAATTGAGCTAATTAGCATCAAACTACTTCAGCATGATAAGACGAGCCTGTATCACACAGGTGCAATTGTCACTTGGTGTTGTTGAATAATGAAGGAGCTGACACTTGTTTCAAGGGCTTGCTACTTCTTGTACCTGAGATCTGTACAGGGAAGTCAGACCTGCTCGCAATTTTTTTGCAAATGTCAACCGTGTGTGTGTGTGTGCAATCTTCACAGGGCTGCATTTTGTGGTTGGAAAAAAACAAGATTATACAAAAGAAGAAGAAAAAGAAGCAATCATTTAATTGTGCTTATGAAAGACAAGCATAGAGTAAAACAAAATAACTGCGCTGTTAATGAACAATACAAAAAAAGAGATATGTGATGGGCCGTGACAGGAGGTATTCGTCTGCACATATCTGACTCTGCCATATTTCGGAGCCTAGTGTGTTGTGGGTAATCCTGTCACAGTGCGTCTCCGGGTGTAGGAGTGTGACAGTAAAGTGGGGAGATGGGGCTTTTGAAGGGGATGGGAGGGGGGCTGCTGCTGCTGGGGGTCTGAGCACACAGCTTGTTACCCACACATGAGGATGAGTGGCCGGCTGCTCCGGAGAGGAAGAGGAGCTCCCTGCCGGGGGAGTGAAGGTTTCTCGGCCAGGGACAGCATGATGAATGAGGGAGGAAAGCTGCAGGAGGCCGTAAATCAATATTTCCACCTACCCTCCTCTCTTTTAAGGTGGGTACTCTCATACACGTTGTTTTGTCCTGTCTTATTTTGAAGATGCTCCCCTGAACCTAACCTCTGGGCAGCTGTTAGCCATTCCGCTCCCTGAATAGCTCTTCCTGTACAATGTGATCGATTTTCAGCAAAAGCAAAGTAAACAAATGAAGTCCCCCTCAGGGGGGTCTTATAGGACGGAGTGCTCTACCACTAAATGCATCCGTCTGACTCCATGAATGATTTATCAAATGGTTTGTAGCTCATATTAGAGATGTTGTGCATTCTGAGCCAAGCTCTGGAAACATTAATCCCATCCCCATTAAGCGTTTCTCTTTACAGCAGCATATTGCTGAATAAATACATCGTCTGCAACACCTTGTGACTGCCATTATTCATACAACCCCATATACATATTCATTTGGAGGGACAAGTACAGAATGAAAATGAGCATCTTTGTATGTCCCACTGGGTTTAGGTGTTGAGGTTTTTAATGGCACCCTCCGCCAAAATTTGTTAGTTATGTTTGTGGTGTTTATAAAATAAATTAAAAAAACACACTTGAAATAAATCACATTCTGATTATTCCACAGACTAACAAATCAATAACATGGACACTGTGTTGCATTGGTGCCAACAATATATGCATCGTAAATTATGCATTATAATCCATACAAATAAATAATAAGTATATTATTTGAATAACTCACTAGAAGTATTGAAGGTTGTAATGCCATGTGTCCAGCCTTGAAGCTAGCTAAAGTGACCTCTCTGAGAGAACGTAACTATGGCAACAATTAATTCATATCTAGTAATATTCGCTGCAAGCTGAATGTGTGGTGTGAATGTTGTCTCGAGAAGTTAGTGATATGTTTTTTTTTCTGAGGTAAAAATACAAACTATTAATCAAATGTGAAATTGTGAAAAATGAAGTGGTGTAGCAAATATGGTTTCACAGATGAAAAGATCACTATGGATTGAAACTCAGACAAGCTATTTTTTTGACACACTTGGAAATGGAAAATGAATAATACCAAAACTTAAAGGACAGGTTCACACACCTTCAAGTCTGTCTTAAAACCATGTACATTGAAACAGGTTTTCCTTCGTTTGTCCTGTTCATACTGGCCACCTAATGTACTTCCAATGTAAGGGATGAAGGGATGTTCACAATTCCTCTGTCCTTACTTTCTCTCAAACTAACCATGCTACTGAACAGTGAACACCAAAAACAGAATTATATTCACCTCCACAACAAAATATCTGTCTGTTGTGAAGAGTGGCATGGAGAGGGTTAACCTGCATGCCCATGAGCCTGATTGATTGACAGCTCATAAAAGGAGGCGACACTCCGGTGTGCTGCGCATCCCTCCTTTTAAATTTTTTTACGACCCCCAGCAGCAGTACAATGAGCTTCTTTGGTGATAGAAAAACAGTTAATCGCCACCACCACCATCGTCACGTGAAACCATTCAAACCGTTTCAAATGATCCCTTCATGTGCTGATTGTGCATGACACCCTCACACACCCACAGAGTTAACGCTCATCCTCGAAATCAGCCATTTACGAGTCCTACAACGTTTTACACAATGGTGGAAGCTGAAATCTCTGATACAGCTAGACGACCACACTAGGAAATAAATATATAAATATATATATATCTTCATTTGGGTGACACAGCGCTTTAAAACTAGTCGAAAAATGTCTTAAAACGCTGTCTCTCAAAAGACATTTGGCCAGACGAGCCTCATCCATGGAGCTGACATCTGCTCTGGTGCTTCCTCCATTATTGACTCGTGTGTATCAGGACTTCCCGAGAGTATCGAGCAAACACAGTGGCCTGCAGAGAGCTGTCTCTCATCATTCCCCGGCTCTTTACTCTCCTTGACAGCATCTACGGGCAAATATTTGAGGCAAGATAAGTTTCACATTACCAGGAGATCTAAACTTGTCGGAGGAAATGGCACGGCAGCCATCTTCATTTGGCGGCTGAAATTGAGCCGAGACATCCGAGCATCACAGGCCCGCCGTATGCTGAAACTGATTAGTTTTCCGTTTGTGTACTCTTCTATGAAAATCATTGTTGGACATGGAGAGGGGGGGGGGGGGGGGGGGGGGGGGGGGGGGTCAGGTATGAAAAAGTAATGTAGTTGGTTGATTGATTCAGTTTTTCATTTCAAAATGATCATCATCGGCCAGCGTGTCAGTGTGTGAATCCTCTCCTGACAGTGTTGCTCATACCATGTGCAGGTTGTGTAACTGATGTGTCAATAAAATCCAACAGGTTCTGGTTTTTCTTCTCGCAGCGAAGGTTCTTACGCCGCAATAACAATCATCAGAGCAGAACTGTCTTTGTGGACCTGTTGGGGGAAAACCTCCGTCCCAACTCTCAGTGGATCGCCATCTTGCTGACGCTCAAAAGGGACAAAATAAAACAGTTGAGGCGGCACCGAAGGAGGGAGTCAACGAAGCGAGAAGAAAACACACCCGAGGTTCAAAATGTTAATGAAGCCCAAGGTTGTTCGAGGAAGAGAAGTTTAAGTTCTGACAAGGCTTAATAACTTAATAGGAATCTGACATGAAAAATAACTTCAACTTACAAACTTAAAAAGAAAGAAAAAGCCCTCTTCAGAGGAACAAGCAGCGCCCTAAAAACATCAAACACGTGCAAATTGATGATATCAAATTAGAACCACACTTAATCTTCCATCCTTTTATATTTGGGGAACAAAGCGCTTATACCTCAAGAAAACCAAAAAATCACTAGCAGAAATGGCTTCTCTTTCCGCTGCTAAAAGCATGCCTTTACAATTTGTAGCTCAGACTGTTTTTATCTGATATATCAATAGCGAGATTAAGCTCAGGAAAGAAAGAAAGGAGCAGAGACACAGAACAGCAGGCGGTCTACTTGTGGTTCACAGCAATCGATATACGTATCAGTGGGCTGCTTCCAACTGCTGACTGACATCAAAGATTTACTGCAGGGGGCTTCGAGCCTCACGCAATGCAAATTGTGCAGTGAAGAGTGCTGGGAATGAAGTGGAGATGCATGTGTGTGAACGCTGTTCTAAAAATGGTCTTGTGTGCCTTAGGAATTCAGATTGTTTTCGCATGCATTGCACATGTGACTCCAAGAATTCACCGCATTTGAATATTTTCTTTTTCTTTTCCTTTTGTTTGTTTTTTGGGGTGAGATCAGTGTGTGAATACTCGTTCTCAGATAGGTCCCCATAGTGCCCCAGTGTTATGCTGACGTCTTACACAGACTCAATATGCAATATAGCCTGCGAGATTTCATGGATGCGAGTCAAGGCAATCAACACACTCATCACCGGGGCCAATCGTTAACAATACGGCCACTCGCACAATCACACAACAACTGTGTCCTGCAGATTCCACACAGCACACTCGCGCCTCTCCGCCGAACACACTTGCAATAACGATATTCATAGCTGTGTATAATCACCTGACAACTAGTTGTGTTTTCGTAAGGCGTATTCAGGAGGTTGCAATCTGAAAATGCACTGCTAGATGCCACTAAAGCCGACACACTGTGACTTTTAAAATAGAGTGGACCTCAGAGGTGTAACGTCAAAGCAGAAGAAAACAATATATGTTGTTTTCAAAACTAACCAAAACTATTGCAGAAGATTTGCAACAACCCATGGAGGAAGGCCTTGTTAGAGACCACCTGGTATTCAATTTATTATTATTATATGGTCATATAAGAGGAAACACCACAATACTTTTTCTCTATTCATATTTAGTTTTGCAATTTAAATAACAAATACTGCTGGACACAGTGAGGTTTTAAAGGTATTTTTTTTTGATAATTGAAAGATATTTTTTTCAGAAACCCTCCCAAAATCTTTTCTGTTGAGGCTTTTATGTGGTCTCAAGTGTCAATAAAGGGGTCCTGAACCCTCGTAGATGCAACATATTGTGCACATTGGGTAAGATGATTCAGTGGGAGTTGGGCATTTGGTTCAGTCCAGCCGGCTCTGTAAATTTAAAGCCCTTTAGGGTCTTGCAGATAGTTTTCAGCATAATAACCTGCAGCTCTGAGGATAAGTCCTCACCTTCGCAGTAGGCACACCTCTCTTTTCTCCTCTCAAGACAGCAATAGCTCAGAGGATTACACGATGCACCGAACAAGAGCTTCTTTCTTCCATCATCAATCAGTTTTATGCACAACACAACCAAACACTGCTCTAAATGCATTTGTATAAGATCTGTTTGTCTGTATGTCATTGGCAAAACGTGCTGAACCACCCACTTCCACTTCACTGAACAAGAAAATAGGGCCTCAGTAATGTTAGCAGGGGAAGATAAATCTGCCACTTCTTGGGAATCGTCACACATCTATCGAACTGATAATGTTATCACATTTGCGCATTTCAAAATAACATTTCATGATTAACACCTACTTTGAAGGAGCTGTTAGCTGGAAGAACAACTGTCACAATATCCACCTTATGTTCATGGACACACACAGTTAGTTGTTGCTCATGCTACAGTAGAGCAAGGGGAGCTTCTTCTGTGGACCGGTTGCCAAAATTGAGTTGTCAAAACAAGAATAATACTTTGAGCCTGTGCAAAGCATATAGGCTATATGGCATGTGTTACGACCTCAATAAAGCATGGCTCAAACAGGAGGTCAGCAACTTATACAACTCCACATGAGCAAAAAGTAATCATTTATCTTATAATAAAATAAAATAAAATACGATATGTGAGGGGGCAGGAAGCCAAACAAATGAGAAGGTGTTCTCTTAGACTGCTAGAAAAAATAGAACAATAGATTACATAAAATGGGACACCGTAAATATTAGCAGCCAAATTATTAACTGTTACCACGTGAATAAACTGGAATATGACTTTATATATGTTATGCTGAACCTCCTCTTGAGAAGACCTTTATATGTCCTCATTTTTTTTGTCTTTAGTCATAATTTATCACCAAACCAGTTTGGATGGCATTAGTAAACGAATTCAAGCCCCAAAACCAGCTTAAAACAGAAGAAGGATGAATATGCTCCAATTTGCTGGTTTGACTCACACTAAACAAGTCGAGGATAGCAAGGATGGCAATTCAGTTTGGAATTCGGCTTTGCTGTGTAGGGTGACAGATAATTGACTTGTTGGCTTGAAAGGTGAGGTTGACTCCTAATGGGTTAAACTCATTACGAGCTGGCGGGCCTTTCTTTACCTTTTCCCCTCAAAATACATCGAGTCAACATATAAAGAGGGTTGTCGATCTGGACACAGAGAAATAAGAAACCACAAAGGTGGGGAAAATTTCATCGGAGGAAATGATGTGTGGAGGGACCTTCATCCTCTTTAGTCGTTATTCAGCAACATACTCTATCACTCTGTTTACTCTCGAATTGATCATTCTTTCATGCAGAGAGAGGGATTGAATACAAGGATGTCAAATTGAAGTGTCTGACCTGACGGGTCCGATCATAGCTCCATTTACCTGAAGGTTTATTTAAGTTTCAGACAGAAAGATACAAAATGGGGATCGAAAGTGGAAATATGAAGTCTGTTGAGCATATCAAACCTCATATTCAGAGACAGACTAAAGGGATGCATTAAACACCCACAAGTAACATTATAAGAAATAAAAAATATCACAATATAACCGATCTAAGACAATAGGAATAAAAACATAAAGGAAAAGCTGAGCAAAAGAAACAACAACAGATGAAAGAGGTGAGGAAGAAAATGAAGTATTTACTCCAACAGGAAGCAAAGACAAAAGCAAGACATTTAAGACGGAATCAGCAGGAATTAGGCCCCAAAGCTGCCAAGTTATTGCGGAAACATTGCGGAAACAACAGGCAGGAATTATGGTCCAATTATGGTCCACATGAACCAAAATAAATTGAAAATATTTTTGGAGGCTACTACAAAGAGCTCTACACTCAATCAGCTCAATTATATTAAAACAGTCCGTGACTCCTTAGAACGACTCTCTTTATGTACAACACAAAAGGAAAAAACAGGTATTTAAGCTACGACAAATGCAGATAGAATCCATAAAGAAACAGGAAAACTAAGTAAACATAGAACCAGTTGCATAATTTACTATTGCTAGAGACATGGTATTCCATTGTTAAACAACTACAATTGGGAAAGGAGCATGGGCTGTTACAATGGTTTTTGATGGTGAATTTAAACAATGGGTGGTACTGGGAATAACAGTCATATACACAGTCACTCAAAAGGTTGAGATGAGAGGACTAAGACGATTAATAAATTGAGGACAAGATACACCCCACCATAAATTTACTTGCACAAGCATACTGTAATGTTATTCAGTTTTTTGTCAATCATGTCCTTTTGTTTGATGGAATGGGATTCAATATTAGATTACTTAATGAAGAGCAGAAAATATGTTATATGTGGAAAATAGATCAGATCCCTATACAATCAGAGAGATGTGTGACTTAATCACACCGATAAATAAAATTAATCTAGAGTTAGTGGTCCCTTCCCCAATTCTTATTCTCCTACTTCCGGCACCCTGGCTCGGAGCAAACCCATCCAAATGGTTGATGATATAAACACCTGGCAGTGTACTGAAAACTCTCCGTGGTAGTTCCTGCTCCAGACATGGGAAAAGCTTGCCACAAATCTCCTCAAGTAAAAAGTCTTAGTTAGGTTGAGGAAAAGATCATACTTTGGGTGAACATAAACCATTTCTTACAGAATACCCTGAAAGCAAAAGTATCCTCTGTTCTCAATAAGCTCAAGCGGAAGTTCAGTAAGGAAGACACTTGTTACACTCTTTACACTGTTCCTTCATAAACAGTTGCTAATTCTCCTCGTGATTACTCCATCAGCTGATTGCGGGGCGCATACGTTTAATGAACCAATCAGATTCTGCGCAGTTTCTGTAAGCCAATCACATCGTTGTTGTCAAACTCCTCTCTGCTGCTGTCAGTTGTCATTTCAGCTCAAACTGATGCGACCCTTCTCCACCCCAGGCACTTCCAGTCAGCATTCAGTCCTGCTCATCATTCATCATCAGGTTACAGCAACTCCCTTCTTCACCAGTTTGGAGTTTGTGTCTCCAGGACCATATTTTCCCATGATGACTCACACAACGAAAACAGGACAACTCCCAGACCGGACAACGCTGTGGTAGCCTTAAAGAATAGCCTGCTTAATGAGAGGAGCATTTACTTATTTACTAAGCGAACATCATGCTGTGTAAAAGAAGACTTATTGATCAGACTTCTTTCCTGAGAAAGAATACAAGTTGAAGGCCCTTCTTCATTGGCATTTTGATCTATCAGGCCTGTAACTTTTAATTGTTCTTGGCAAACATTTAAAGTTGGATTTAGTGATTTCTGAAGATATATTTCATGTTAGAATAACTGCTTTGCATGAACTCTAATGAATTTCCAAATCAGCAGTGGCAGATTTGGAAAACAGAGAATGGTGCCAGCGAACAAATGGTTGAGTATTGCTTTTTTGTAAATTAAATGAAAACAAAAACTCTTCAGTTATGAGACATCTTGAGCAATTCAGAAATTGGAAGTCTTATTGCATTGTTGTTGGGTCAAAGCTGATAAAGTGTTTTCCACTCATTCAGAATTCACTGATGTGCTGTGAAATGATGCAAACTGTTGCTATAATTGCTAATATTCACCGTTTTAATGGATTTATTAATATTGTGCACCCTTGTAGCTCATGTTCAATGGTGCTGCATCAAAATGGCTCTCTGTTTCAAAGTGCATGTAAACTATGCAGACTCCCGAGTGTTGCAGCTCCTTTTTTTAGAAAACAATTAATCACGCTGGACTCACACCATCTCAATATTGCAATTAAGGAAACAAATGCATGTGTATAAACCAATAATGGCCCACACAAACAGCATCAAATTCAATAACAAAAGATGCCGCATCCATCACATCTTGGTACTTATGCTGCTTTCTTTTAGATTTGTTTTTAAACTGACAATAGTTAGATTACAAGTTACCAACTGCACCTCCCAAGAAATTGACATACACTTAAATTAAACTTAAAATAAATTGAATTACAAAACAATGTATCAGCTCTTTTAACTTATATGAACTAATTTCTAAGGGAGAGATTTGAAGGGAAAACCAGTGTTAAAAGGATACAGACCCCTTTATACAACAGCGGCAGACATTATCACGTCAGAGCAGGAAAAGCACAGGTGTACCTCGGCTTCCTTCTATTTAAGGGTCCCAGTATGCCGCTATGCAGACTGGCAGGGTTCTGACATTGGCACACTCAAAGTGAAATATAGCCGTTAGCGATATTAAGTGCAGCTGTGCCTGGCAGGTCGAAATGTCCTCTATGAGAAAGGCACACTTATACAACTAAAGTTCATGAGACCTTTCAATTGCACCTTGAGTGGTGTTGTGTCAAAAAAGAAGAAAAAAACACCTGACAACTTCAACATTTTACTTCATAGCTTTTATAATGTTTTGGTCAACTTTCCCACCTGTCAATCACTTCCGTTATCACCTTCCTGTTGGCTGTACTTGGATACAATAGTATTTTGAGCTAAATGCTAATGTCAGCGGGCCAATATACTCACATTGACAATGTTTATATGCTGAAGCTAAGCAGGTATCTGAATCAGAATCACTTTAATTGGGTAAGAATGCAACAAGGAATTTGACTTAATTTAGTTTTGCATCTCTCTCAATATACTGACACAGAAATATAAATAACTATGTGACTACTGTATTCTTGTAGTATCTATATTATTAAAAATCAGTGTCTTTAAAACTGTAAAATTATCATTTATGAAGGCAGATATCTACAATGTTTAAACATGTATTATGTACCGTCCTGCCTCCTGCCATGGCCCTGCTGATGTCCCTCCTCTCTACCTCCTTCTGTTAACCTGGATCGTGGTCCATGCCTACTACTCATTATATGAATATTATATATATATATATTTATATATATATATATATATATATATATATATATATATATATATAATTTCTGGAATATTCATTGAATGTGCTGTAACTCCGTTACGTTATTCATTCTGGTCACATGACATACATTGCTTCTGTCCATCCGGGGAGAGGGATCCTCCTCTGTTGCTCTCCCTAAGGTATCTTCCTTTTTTCCTTGTGAAATGGTTTTTACTATCTTTATTTATATTCTATCATTATAAAACATGTATTGCACCATGGAGATGATGCAATGGCTCATGCAAGCCAACCTTCAGGCTCTCACACCTTTCCACATCACCATCTGAGGCTGGACACTGGAAGTAGCTGAGGAGGTGAAAGACTGGACCCGCAGCGGAAAAGGTCTGTGTGGGTGTTAGTTCTGACACCTAATAATACACTGTCTTCTCTTTCTTGGATGGGAGAGGAAGCCTACATTCCTTGCAGATGAGAATGTATGTAGACTTTTCTGGCAGCACATGTGAGGAAAGCCTCAGGGCCTGGTGGAGTCTCTCCTGACATACGAGTGCAGTGCCATAATGCATGCAGTCCTGCAAAAGTTCTTTCATGCTTAAAGTTACCCATTTTAGTCCCTCTGGTGCCTCCCACTCCTCACCAGAGACCAGAACGATGCCACATACCCTTCTTCATTAAAAAAAGAAAGAAAGAAAAAGTTAAACCTGCATCGTTTACATCCATGTTTACTGGCTAGCAGCCTTCATCCCCACCTATGCTGGTGCGTTGCTGCATTTCTGGGAGCATTACCGCCACCTGTAGATAAGTGGAATAGTGGGAAAACATTGGCAGGACTGTGTGTTTTCTTCCTTTCATGCTTGTGTGCATACACAAGCATCCTTGTAAAAAAATAGCTTTTTCCAAAGCGATGCTATTGGTCAGTCCACACGGTACCTTCAATGCATCATTGACTGACACTTAGCCCTGTGCCATCAATCTGCTGGTGGATGTGTTGAACCGCATGGATTTAGTTTTTTCATTTCCATTTTCTGGACACTAATGATCGTGGAATGTCAAAGTGCTCAAGTTTGCAGATGATACCAGCTAATCGACAGCAAAGAGTCAAAGTCCAGGTGATAAGGACACATTTTGACATTCAAAGGATCGCATCTGGAACCCATGTCGGAGAAACAGCTGGTTAATATCACGCATCTGCGACGCTGAATTATTCTGTATTGAATGCTTGACTGTGATCAGCTGTCCAAACTCTTTGGCTTTATAGCGGATGAGTATTATTGTCTTATGTGTTCTCTCTTTAAACATAATGAGGACTATGTAGGAGTGTTATTAGGTTGTTTTTGTGTTGTACTTTTTAAATCTTTTTCTTTTTTACGTGTTGGAGTAATAGGGATGTGAGCGCTGTAATTTACATGAGTTCATGGTTGAATAAATTAACCTTAAATGTTAATGTCTTAGGTGCTAAAGCTACAACCATACTAAAATTAACAACTTAAAATGCAAAACATTCAATGTACTTTCTAGAGGCCTTGTAACATGTGCATTGATGTAGCCAGTCTCCTCAAGACAAGTCCTTGCGCATTTTTCGTGAATTAAAATGATTTATTTTCCATTTGGACTGTTTATGTATTCTGACAATTTAAATTGAAAGAAAAACAAAGGAAGACAAGTTGCTGCTCGAAGGTTGAAGGAAAAAGTGAATTATTTTTTCCATAACGCCTATGTTTCTGAGAGGTGGCCTATGAATAAATGTATACTAACACAACAGCTGCATGTGGCTCGCTCTGTAATGGGAAAGCACATTATCCCCAAAAACTTTTGGAGCACGCTTGTCTTTTTCCTTTTCCCAATTGGACTTCAGATTGAAATACCCCTCCAAACCCTCACTCCGACTCTTTCCATTAGTCTGCAGTGGATTGCTTACCTCTGACATCTCAATCAGAAGTGGAGATATTACCCGGAAAGAGAGGTGGAACAGATGCTTGGGGCACGTCAGCAAATCCCTGTTTAAATAGAAATCACTCACAACATCACAGCTTTTTTTTTTAAGTCGCTGGTGAGAAATGTTGCTTGAAATTGCAATGTATTTTTTTCCCCAATGGAACAAGTGTTTGAAAATCAGCAACCGTGAAAGTAGACACAGACATATTATCCATTAATGACTGACAGAATTCATGACATATTTCCATGTTACAGAAACAATATGAGTGAAAAGGGCATTTATTTTATGGCTGATACAGATTTCATCCCCGGTAAGAAAGTGCTAAGGCATTTCCAGTATTATATTATTTATCCAGTAATATTCCATAAATATAATTTACTGCACGAGTTGAATAACTAATGTTTTGATGACATGTTAAAAGGCATTTTAAAACCCCACCAATGTTAACCAGATGATTTAGCTCGAGAGTATTTTAGACACTTATGAAGGGAGTTGTGAAAGATATTTGGAAACATGCCCTTTATAAAAGTGTTTGGAGTTTTTATTCCTGCTGCTGAGGAGCACACTACACATTGTACTGAAATGAGTTTTGTCTAAGATTGAGTCAGGAAGCAATTTCAGGCTATCATTGAGTATTTCCTTTCTCTGACACTTTATATTTCTACTCCATCACCAAATATAATCCAATGATAACAAACATATAAATTATTTGGAAATGGTACCAAAAAAAGGACTTTTTTCGTTCAGACAGCAGACTAAAGTGGCCAAAATCAGATTTTTTTCCCCTACCTACGTGACTCAGATCTGGGCTTTTTTCAAATCACATGAAAACTGATCTTTTCTATTCTGATATGGGCCACTTTCACCCATTATCCTCAATCAGGTACGGGTCTGAACAGTTTTTTTTTTTAATGTCACTCTCGATCGACATTTGAGTCTTGTGAAGAGGCGCTGACAGATGTGGATAAAAGTAGCCCCAAACATCTAGACATTTTGGATGAAATATTTTTCTCTGAAGTCCAATCTAATCCCACCACTCCTTGTCCTTTCTCTGCATCCACACATAGAAGTAGCATAGCTCCACTAAAAATGAATTAGTTATGATTATAATCTGCTCACAAATTCGCTGGCTTTCACTGCACATGAAACCGTAAACACACTCTGTTTACTCCCATACGACAGCGTGCTGCATGTGACGTCTTTGTTATTGTTCTTTTGCGTATGTGGTTCAGTTCATAACCGCAGTTCACACTGGAATCAGATATTGGCCCCCCAAAAAAAGCCAGTAGCCAAACAAAGAAATCGGAGTTGACCATAAACCCTAAATGAGCACCAAGGCTTGGAGTGTGAACGTAGCCTAAGTATATTGTGATGCTAATATTTATGTAGTTTGACTTTTTTCTCCTCTTTTAATGAAGGATGTATATACTGTGATATTGCTACTTTTACAACAGTAAAGGATCTGCGGCCCGTTCTCGTTCCCAAATGCTTTGTCGCGGCCCCTCGCCCTTAAGGCCCCATTTTAGTGTATGTATGAGACGCACGTTCACGTTGTAGTTAGACAAAAGACCAAATAACTACAACAGTAACTCATCCGTGCCATTACCATACTCTCAAAGAAATACAGGACTTTCAACCCACGTGTTTATGTTATGTTGTTCATGTCTTGCACATAGTACATAGTTGTCTTAAGCCATAATAGTGTTCATGCGACCGCTTCCCGGTGCATCAGTATGTGACGAGTTGTGATGAGAAAACGTTGAGATCTGACTTCTTCCTCCACCGCTGTCATACCTCAATAGAAACGATAAGATGTTTGCTCTTGGGGATGTAACAGGGAAGCAGTTAATGCATGGCATGAAACACAGACACATGTTTTCACAGCAGTTTAAATCATTTACAAAGATTCGCTGCAATCAGTGTAGAATAGTTTTATTTTGCATACTGTCTATGATGCACAATGTTTTGAATCACTTTCATTCACTTAATCATGGCAGTTATTTTGGAATGTAGCTTCTTTGTGCACAGTTCAGTTGAGTAAATTTCACACCATCATAATGAGCATAGCACCATTTCGATGTAATGACTTTAGATACACATGTGACCGAGCATGCCTGTGATTGCTGTGGAAGTAGAGACTTGTAATTTGTTTAGTGTATAAAGAGTGAGGTCTAGACTCGCGTCTTTTTTTAAACCCGGCAGGACTCTCAAGAGCACTGGAAGAGCATATGCTGCCCACAGCGTGTATAATGGGCCCGATCAAAGCCATCAATAACCATAATGGTCACCCGGACATTTGTGGTACAGTTACTGGGATGAAGAATGAGGCGATCAAGTCAGAGGGCAACCTTTGTGCACACTCATCTACAAAAGGCCCTGTGATTGTATTATCAAATGCCAAACGGTGGCCCAAGATAACAGTGATGGTCTTCTGCAAATAACAGTCATTTTGCAAGAAACTTAATTTAATCTATAAATTAGATTCTTCACAGGCTGACATGTAGCATAGTTAGCAAAAATATTCTGACTCAAGGCTCCCGAGCTACAAACTAACCAAATTAAAACGATTTAAGTCATTTTTTAGAAAAGTAAAAACAGAATGATTTTAAGAATGTAATAATTCTGAATTTAAACACTAAAACATCTGGGCTTGACTAGATGTAGAAAGCTGTCTTCAATTTCTATATCAACCATCTTTGATCATATTAAGTCCAAGAAGTTGATCAGTTTAACTTTTTAAAGGCATAGAATTATGAATAAATACTTACTACTATAAATCTACATCTTCACTAAACAAAGTTAGATTCATATTATATCCTCACATTCTGAAGCAACTTGTCATAGATTCCATATTCATCACCCCCATACTTTAATTAGTTTGTATCTAATTTGTTCACCCAATAATTTTTTGTCACTATTAGTTAATAATTTTACCAAGCCAATGTAAAGGTCTTCCATCAAAGATGCATTCCTCTTCATTCTGGCAGTGAGATAATGAATGTGAATAACAGAGTACGCAGCAGGACATGAATATAGATAAACAGAAGACTCCAAAATTTAGATTCTCATCGATTCGTCTTCTCTCTATGCTTCTAAAAATTTGATGTATGGATGAACAAGGCAAAACTGCAAGCTAATTTAACATCAAACTGTCTGCTTTGGTTTTGGCAGATTCCTCAGTGTTAACATGTGTTAACTGTTTGAGCCTTCAATCAAACTGCACTTGTGGTTTTTTTGTGTGCTCTGACGTAGATCGCGGAGGTCGTACCATGACAGCCAACTAATTATCAATACTCAATCAACCTAAATAGTTAAACTGTTCACTCAGAGATGAAAACTGTATTTTCAGTTCGTCAAGAATATTTGCACGGTGTTGCATAAACATAATACATTCTAAGTGTTAATTAAAATGTCGAGAACAGAAGAAAAGCTTCAGCTGTGAAACATCACATCGGTGCTGTTTCTCACCAATTTATTTTAAAACCTGCTGACATTCTGTCAGATACACTTCTCTTTTTTTTGCTTTCTTCATGTACCATCAGTGCCGGAGTGGGGCCACTTTTCAGCCCGGGAATTTCAGGCTCAAGACCGGCCCACTTTTTCCATGGGAGTGGAAATTTGATAAATGAAGCAACAGTTCAGCTCTTACTATCCTGTAGTTTTTTTTTATTAATACCATGGTCCAACAGATAATGTAAAGGTTAAATGCAACAATAATAATCCACTTAAAATGAGAAGTTAACAAAAAATATTCCACTATTCCACAAGGATAGGTTGATAAATTAACAAAAGCAGAAATAAATAAATAAAACATTTGAAACGTATCCCACTCTTCAACAAAGAGGCATATTTAACTAATGTTTACAGTTCAACTCACAGTACAGTATACACTTACACTGTGAATAGCACCAACAGCATCTACAGCATCAGTAACCGCCTAAGCAGTGCACTGGTTTTAGCCACTGTATCTATAACTGTGTCGTTGCTAATAGACATGAGGATTTCCTTCTCTGTGCACATTAACATGAACGCCTCCAAGTTGTCCTGCCTCAATGAGCTTTGTAGCCAAGTCTTAACACATTTTAAGGTTGAGAAGCTTCTCTCGCATGCAACCTGTGTGATGGACAAAGTCAACATAAACTTATATGCTAACCCAATGACAGGATAAGCATCTGTGAGGAGGTTGTACTGTGAGAGTATTAAATGGACACAAATGGACACATCTTATCTGCTGCTCCGAAGCTACAAAGAAAAATTAAGTCATATTATTGCATACTTCAATATCAATATCAATATTATATATCAATATTTGCATAGTATTTGCAAAGTCTATGGATCGCCATATTTTGGGTGATATACAAAGGCCACCATTTTAATTCAATTTAATATTTTGCTTGAGAATAGTTTGACAACGCTACAACGATATTAATCAAGGCTACAACGTTAGCCGAATAGTTACGTTGCTAATCATTAGGCCTTTGTCTCTCTTTACCAGTTGCCACTTGTGTTTGTTCTCTTAAAAATAAATCGATAAGCTTGGCACATTTGGCAGCATCCACCTCCAACGCCTATCTTTTTTTCAACCTGGCTTTTTTAGCCCCTCCTGCCCTCTTCCTCCATCCATCCTCACTGACGCGTATCGTTGCGGTCGGGCAGGCCCAGCTATCGGTAGCCTCTGAGAAAACTTTTTGGAAAAGACGGCCTACGGATCGAACCAACTCTATTTGGGAGGAAGTTCTCCCCTCCCAAATATAGTTGGTTGGTTCCATAATGGACGGAACCAAATCTATTTGGGAGGGGTGAACTTCCTCGCATGGTACAACCCATGCAGAGGCTGCGGTGTCAGAATGCGGAACGTGTGTAGCCCACTTTAAGAGAAGAAGGACTAACCTGACAAATGTCAACAAATAAAATTCTCGACCGGCCCAGAAGTGAAGCGGCCCACCGGGAACTCTCCCGATTCTCCCGATTACCCACCCCGGGCCTGTGTACCATGTTTCCATTTCTCCCCTAAAAAAAAAATCATACATTAGGTTCATTAGAGCTGCGCCTCGCCTAGAATCCAGACGAGAGCAGGCGGCAGCAGCAGGACGCGTTGTCAATAAACTGCGATCAAGTCGGACAGTTTTAGGCTGCCTTCAAAGTATACACACAGTCACAGAAAAAATTACTTCCTGTTAGTTCCGAACTTTTGTCTAATTGTAGTTTACGGATTACGTTTGGATTTATTCACATGTGTTCGTAAATATGTATTTATGTAGAAATGCGTGTGTGGCTGCATCCTTTGTTCTTTTTATGTCTGCCTGTGAAATACATTACTACTGGTTTTGATGTGTGTTATATAAATACGATTTTGTATTAACAAACACACAAGATGTGTTTTTAGATCAAACATGAGACTAATAGTCAACAATCCATTGTTAAGTATTACAACTACACATAAAATAAGGATTGTCTACAACACGTGGTGTTTGCTGTCAGATCTAAGAGCCAATTAGCTCTCTGATGTGGCGACAGCCAGGCGTTTCCCATCATGCAATGGGCCACGCAGTCGTTGGACAGCTACTTTGCCACCTGGCTCTTAAATCGATGGCAGTCTTGATCTCGTGGGATTATCGTTGAGATTAGATGAGCGGAATTCATACCAACTGCTCCACCGAGGTACAGCAGCAAGACTACTTCTTCTGAAACTAGCTGCACGTCATGAACCAATAGAAATCAATACATTTGAAATGTCAGATTTTTCACCACAGGGCCTGAGTGGTGGGAGCCGTAAGGACGATGAAAACGCATGTTCTATGCATTTCTCTTTCGTTGTGGACCATCTCCAAGCCGGGAGTGATGCAGCTCACATATTAGCCGGGATAGAAGGTGTTTCCACTGCGAGGTTGTCAGTCAAACAGCAGACGTGTGTCAGTGGAGTAATGTGTCACCTCTGTGGCAGGAGCAGATGGGAGTTCCTGTTAGCCACAGGCCTGTCTGGAGGACTATTCTCAGGCCTTCTCTCGGTGACTCAAAGACTTTCCAATCCAGTTTGCACACATAAATGGCTTCATGTTCTAATTTGAGAATCCCCCTCATAATTGTCTGTCAATCGGGAGTTCAAAGCATTGTCTCCAAATTTAAATAACAAGATGTCACACAAAGTGAAAAAAACAACTGAATTTCTGGGGAATTATTAGTTTATTTTTAATTCTCTGAGCCGTTGTTCTAATAGAGAATAGAGTTCTCTGTTTCCGTTTCCTTTGTGGGACACCAACACCATCAACACCATCAACACCGCACAGTATGTAAATGTCATATATGCGAGGACCCTTACATTATGGGAATAATTCATCAAATTCATCATGAATTTGATGAATTATTTGTATATTACAAGAGGAGTGACAGTTACGAAGTGCCTCTCGGTCGGACGCCTCCAACCTCGCCTCGGCGATGTTGTGCGTCTTGACTGACCCACTTGGCTAGCCCAACCCCGTAAAAACAGCACCATAGACACATCAACACAACGCCACCGCAGATGAAAACACACAAAAAGCAGGAAACTTACCAGATGCTGTTCATTAAAGACAAAGTCCATCCGCTCTCCTTAAAAAAAAGTTGTACAGAGTGTGTACTGACACACTGACCAATCACAGCGCACGTTAATGGTCACGCGGGCCCTGTGGCAAAGCAGATGCTAGAAGGCCTTCTCATATAGTTTAATCAGCTCTCGAGTCCATAGAGAAACAGAAGTGAAATGTGATTGGATGAGCAAGGTTAACCAGATCATTAAACAGTGGCCGCGCCGCGCCATGCAGCAGGAACAAGGCTGAAGGCAACAGAGGAACACAGGAGCTGTGCGATGAGAAAATAAGCTAATAGGGAAAAATAATTATAATACATGTAGTGCATTTGTGAAAAACAATTAAACTATAAAATAGCTATAACTTTTAATTATAAAAACTTTAAAAAAAGATAGTTTTTTTAAATTTTAATTTAAACTTTGTGATTCTGTTTAGGCCAACACAGAAGGATTAGCAGGCCCTGGCGGCCAAAAAGTTGGAGAAGGTTCTCAGTGAATTGAAGTAAATGGGGGCCACGTACTCGCACAGATGAGATTTTAAGGTTCTAGCAAAGATGCATGTGTTTGGAGAGTAATGAGCAAACGATTGGGATTAATGAGACTTGGTCTTGGATTATGCTGCTTGAGTTGTGAAAGAGTTTTTGTTTTGTTTTTTGTTGTGAAACGCGGCCCCCATTTAATTCCACTCATCAAGACTTTCCTCCGTCTATTGATTCATCATTCAACGTGTGATTCGAGGGGTGAGTAACAGATATACGAATCTAGATTTAGCTGTTGACGTATTCCTTTTAAGTTGAAATATGTAATGTTTTTCAAATACTGTGGTTCAGTGATTAGCATGCCCGTTTTTTCAAGGATCGGTAGTTCGAGACAGGGATCGGTGGTTCGAGTCCCGGCTCTGCAAGTCCATGTCGATGTATCCTTGAGCAAGACACTTAACCCCTCATTAATCCCTGTTGCTGTGTCTACTGTGTATAGAGCAAAAATAGTAGTAAGTCGCTTTGGATAAAAGCGTCAGCTAAATATCATTATTTGCATGTCTTTGAGTTTATGATGCTCTGTCCTGCTCTTACAAAATGTCTCCAACTGACAATTTCAATGCAATCTAGCTACATCACTTCAGTAAAAATAAAAATAGATAATAACAACAAACTTGTATTCACAGTATACTGCAGAATATCAAAAACTTGACAGATGCTACATCACCTTTGTCGATGTCAGAACGTGCACACAGTCAGTTTCTAGGAGCATGTGGGAGACAGTGAGGAGGAGCATGAGGCTCCTCACCTCCAACAAGGAGTAAAACAGAGTGCACACAGCTCCGAGCAGAACTCCATACCAACGGGTGGCCCGCATAGAGAGAGAGAGAGAGAGAGAGAGAGAGAGAGAGAGAGAGAGAGAGAGAGAACATGCTCAGAGGACACTGGAGGAAAGTGCTCTTCCCATTAATTGTGGCTTCATGCCTAAAGCTCAGGTTCTCCGGAGGTGTTTGGGGCTCTGATGAGGACGCCGTGGGGTTTTCCCGTCTGCAGCCCTTCCTAAGCGGCGTGAGGAGAGCCTGTGGTGGAGCGCTGACTGTGACCTGCAGTGACAGCAGTGGTCCAGCATGCAGCAGATGAGACTCGCACACCTGGGTTTTCACCAACCTTCAGAGGTTAAGGAGAGAGATTTTCCTCCCTTGTCCTCTTTTCTCTTTTGCTTGAACTGAGGTCTTGAACTGACTCTAAGTCTGTCTTTATACTCGGGACACCAGAGAGAATTGTGTTATGTTATGTTTGACTCAATATTCGTTCTTGGGACAATCCCACAAGCTGAACTAAAAACACCACGAGCAAAGCGTGCCAGCTATCTAGCTAGGATGTCGAAGAAGAACAAGGTAAACAAAGCGAGACCGAAGATCATCTGCAGCCATCAGGGAGATCTGCAGCAGTGAAATTAATTAGCAGTTTGCTAATAAATTGCTGCCACTGTGATTAGTGGCTTTGGCGGGCATCCTTGACTTTTTTTTTCTTTCTTCTTCAAGATAACTGATGAGAAGGTAGATTACTTGGAACTACACAGCAGTATTTGTCTATCTGGCTTCATTAAAAAACTCACTAACTAAACGGTTAAGAAACATTAATAACAATAATTGACATATCTAATATCTCCAAGTTCACCTTTCGTTCAATCTGCATTTATTAGAGACACATTTTTCCTCAGTCTGATTGAATGAGAAGATGGTGCTAAGTGAAATGTTAATGACTTTGTTTTGGCCGACTGAGTTGCCACTGCCAGATCTCACAGAGTCTGACATTAAAATATAGTGTCTTAGTATCTATTCAAATGATTTTTTAATTCAAATAATTTTTTAATAGATACTTGTCTGCAGGGGCTGGAGAATAACTAGTGTTGAATAAGGCTCCTCTTGTTTACCAGCATCCAAGCATCATCTTTGGGATTTGATTGATTTTCTTCAGAACGATTCAGGAAAAACACTCGCAACACTTGTGAAAAGCTAATGAGCCCAAAACAAGCGAGCTTTCAGAGAATGTTTTCCGTAATCAGTCTGCTGAGGTACTGCCGCAGGTCTTGAATTCCTCATCGCAAGTGAAATCCAGACTGGACCAAGCAGTGTATGATATGAAGATAATTAAGATTACATAGACATAATTACAGATACATTATATTATAACTTAAAGTCTCAACTTCACATCCAGATCAATACAAATCTGGGGCAAACTGGCTGCGGATGTTGCAATTACATCAGCTGGCCTTTAACCTCGGGTCGTTTGCTGTTCAGGCATGGTGCGTTCGACGACATGTGAGATAACCTTTCATAGCTTCACCAAACATCAGAAAACTCACCGGCATCATAGAAAACCCAAGAACGAGAATGTTTTGAATCTCAGTCTCTATTTTTAGTTGCGAGGCTTCGGATCTGGCTCTTATTGTCCACTGGAACATGAACGATGTCTCTCCAGAAGACAGTTTAACCTCATTTGGCATTCGGCCTGAATGACACACAGTTAGTATAATGAAACGGAAGCTTCGTGAGGATGCCTGTGTGTGTGTGTGTGTTTGTGTGTGTGTGTGTGTGTGTGTGTGTGTGAGAGATTTTGCATATTTGTGTATATCTGCAAGCCTTTTTAAATGCCTGCGTGTGTATGTGTGTGTGTGTGTGTGTGTGTGTGTGTGTGTGTGTGTGTGTGTATGTGTGTGTGTGTGTGTGTGTGTGTGTGTGTGTATGTGTGCATGCATACAGCCTTGGGTCAGTATGGCTACAACAATCCTTAGGGTCTTGTGAGAGTGCTGCACAGAGAAGCAGCTGAAGCAGCCTGATCAACGTGATGGATGCCTGTGAGCCTTGTGTGCACGCTGACGTGCACACCTGCCGCCTGTGCCCCACTTATTGAATCCATGAATCAATTTAATGAGTGGAGGACGGGGTCAGGACTTCAATAAACACCCCACCAAGCTTTCCGATTTAACGTCCGCCCAATGAATGATGCTGTATGTCAGACAGGCGGCCAATGAGAAGCCCTTCCACTGTAAATTGGAAATGTGCTTTGAAAGCCACGTACAGTAGCCCACGCAACCGGATGGCCTTTACGGCTCGTACATGAGCATTTCCGACACGCAGATGAGTTGGAACCGAGAGCAAAAGAAGTGTGTCTGAGCGTGTGTGGTGGGGCGAGGGAGTGAGACTTGAGAAAGAGAAGCAGACATCTTCCATTGGTAATCAATACTGCAGCAGTGACCTGAGCGTTTTCTCTGTAATTCATCCCATTCAACCCCAACAGGGTTGGCTGCCTGACAGAGACAAGTCCATGATTTCCCCTTAGAGTTAGCCATGGCAAATCCACCTGCTTTACGTGACCACTTCTACATCTGCATAGTCACCGAAACCCAATGCCTCCTGCGGTAAACCCTCGAAAAACTTTGTCTGAACCTTCCGTGAAATAACCCCACGCTGCATCTTTCAGGGCGATTCAAAAGTAAAAAAAAAATTTAAAATCAAGAAATTATAAACTTTCACCTCGCCTGATTTAACCATGAGCTCGCTTCCGGTCTCGAGGTCATTCGTGGCCGCACAAAGCGTGGTTGCTATTTAGATGTCTGTGGCAGCAGCATCCCCAGTAGTGAATGCATTTTTCTTCATCCACTGGGGACGCGGGCACTAATGGAGCATGAGAGTGGCAGTTCCCCCGGAGTTGTGTAGCCGAGTCACGGCCCCAGTTTGGAGAGGAGTTGCGGGCGGCAGTAGTGTGAGACTGAGACCAAGGGGCCACGCTGTGAGAGTCTGGGCCAACTCAGGGGTAAACAGCGGTGGCAGTAATTGGAGAACAACACAGCAGGGAATTTCATACTTTTCTGATCCTTGTGGATCAGTGCAGAATATCCTGACTGTGGATTTTTTTGGGTGGGTTGGGAAGAACTGATTGTCTATATGCCAAAGGTCTTTCCCGGTTCCCGTGAGGAATGTGCTGAGCTCCCCATACATAGCGAGCATTCATTTCATAGGTCAAGATTTCATTGATTGAAAGAGCACAAAGCTCACGCCTCAGAAGAATTCCCTTGGATGGAGATGCTGATGCAGGGGTTGTGCGTGTTAATAGAGGCGCAGATGAAGAGCTTGTTTGCTGCTAACACACAAGCTGTTGCTGCCCATCACTTTTGTTTGTGTCGAGGGCTTCAGTGGACCTGTATTTGTAATTAGATCCCATCAATATTATTAGTCATCCATTACAGGAGTTCAAGGAAGTCCTCTTCAATCCATCCATCTGCTCTTCTTTCCGCATTAGTACTTTGTGTCCGGGTTGCAAAGGCAGCACAGGTAGCTGCGTAAAGGTGAGATCATATGAGCTCCTTTTCCAGAAGAAAACCCTGAATGTTACCTTTGTGAAGCACATTATGTTTTTTGTGTTGTTGTTGTTGAGGCTCTTTCACAGAGATCTGCCCACTTTATGGTAATGTCCAAGACGTAGTAGCCTGTGCCGGTATCATCTATTATTTGTTAATGCCTTAGAGTCGGGGATGGGACACGAAGTGACAAAAAGAAACGTACATTTATAATGCATATGCATGAGTCCAGCAGGCACAGAAACGCTACATATCATACATGTGATGTTGTGCTTCCAGTTTCATAAGAAGGGAAAATGTATGTGTGAACACACACACACACACACACACACACACACACACACACACACACACACCTCTAAGCTGCCTTCCTAAACTTGCTGGGAAGGTACAAGGTTAGCGATGTGGCTTCCGCTGAGGTCTCTTATCAGAGTCTGCTCCTTATCACTCAGCCTCACAACAGCAGTTACACACAGAGAGACAATTTTAGCAGCGCCACATGAGAAGAAATTTCAGCAATGTCTGTTGCATGTTTGTTTTTTTGGTGTGGATCCAATTACAGACGAGCTGCAGTAACTGAGAAAAAATGAGCAAAACCTGATTTCTGTACAGATACTTTGACATACAGCTCCAAAGTATGACGTCGTCACCCGGAGCATATTCCTGTATCTCGTTCTTTCTGTCTGGCCGTCACATACAGTATTCAGACATTATTTTTCTGCTGTCAATGTTCCACTCAGTAATGGCACCCCTGTGGCCATAACGGATTGGAGCTGGAGAACCCAACACACATTGTTGTAAATCTGAAAGTAAAACTAAAAGCTTTTTGAACAGTCCCCTGTAATTTTCTCGGTTGGTTATTCCTACAGCAGCCGCTCAGGTCATGTCATCTTACTGACATGAAAACAATGCTTTTTAAGACCTTTTTTCACCTGAAGCAGGAACTACCTCAGAGGTAGTTTTGACTACTTTAGCAGGTGTTTATATGTATGTCACTGCGCTAGCGTTGTAACTGTAAAATATGTGTGTTTAGTTCAGATCAAAATGAAGGCAAGAAAGATAGCTAGATAATCATCCCCAAGGGGACATTTGTTTGTCGTGGTAGCAGCTTACAGACACAAAAATATAAATAACAGGGATGAAAGATACTCAATATATACATCAAAACTCAATATGTACAACGAAACAGCAGAGTGTATTAATTTAGGAAATTAAATCTAAACAATAGAGAAAGTGCAAAAATGCAACCATGCAAAGTATGTGTAGTGTAGTGTATATGAAACCTAGCTTTGAGTGACAATAACAGGACCGCAATGACCACAAAGTATCCAGAACCACGTTATATGGAAATGAACCATATGTGCTTTCGTCAGTTTTAATATTATAACTGTAGCCCGTTGTAGCTCTTTTTTACTTAACGCAAAGTATTTCATCATGTATTGGCCTTCACAATAATGATCTGTTATTTGCTGCAGGTTATAAGCATCACTGGTAAATAGCTATATTTGGCACCAGCCACACAAGTAAAACATGTTCCAATGCTGCATAATGCTGAGGTACAGGACATATAGTACTTGTTTACAACAATGTGTGTGTGTGTGTGTGTGTGTGTGTGTGTGTGTGTGTGTGTGTGTGTGTGTGTGTGTGTGTGTGTGTGTGTGTGTGTTGGGGTTGGGGGGTGTCCTCCACATGTCTATCTGAGTGCCAGCACAGCTTTATGCTCTCCTGACATTTGCATGGCAGAAAACTGTCAAACCCAGACAGATGCCAGCTTACAGATAACAAATATAACACACACACACACACACACACACACACACACACACACACACACACACACACACACACACACACACACACACGCAAACTGGACATCACACAAGCAGAGTCAAAAAAAAGGAGGATTTGTGTGGAGATTTGACAGAAATGTGGTTACATTTGACATTTTCCATGTGTTTTCTTACCTCTGTGTAGAATTCGAAAAAGGCCGACTTTCAATGTGCACATTACACATAGAAAACAAGACAGAGCTGACGAATAGCCTTGGAACACTTTATTGTTGAACTTGTCTACGACGGGCCTTTTTCTTTACAACTTCCATGAATTTTATATGATCCATCATTCATTACGACTGTTTATTGGGCATGAAACGACTCAGTGCTGAAAGGTTCCTGCACACCGTGTCCTCCTTCTCTTAGCAGTTATTAGCTCCGGACATTATGAAAACAAGTGGAGTTAAATCTCTTTCTTCAGCGTATTCGCCATTACTGATGCAAAATGACACAAAGTACGCTGCCCTGGGGGGGGAACCTACACAGACTTCATTACAAGGTACATTTAATTAGTCTTTGTAATTAAAAGCAGAATATTGGGTGTGGAAAGGCTGGTAGCGAAATTGATATGCCCACAAACATTTGCATGTTCGCCGGTCAGGGTTAGCAAACCGTCTCGTTCTCACTCAGTCGGGTCTGAAAAGAGACTGAGAGTTGAACCGCAGAGGGATTTAAAGGAACATTTGTATGACATCTGCCTAATTAAATGGAAGGAAGGAGGGGAGCTAGATAATGAGTAAGTAAAAACTAAGTGTAAAATTGGGTATCTACATTTTCACTCCTATTTCTGTCTGACCATATGCTGTAATATGTCATCCAGAAGGGGCTCAGAGGATAATACTCACCCAAAGGCATATACTAGTCACAGATGTGAGGTAATTGGCAGTGTCAAACTGACTTCAGTACCTGAGGTGATTTATAGGTTTAATAAATTGAACAGACCTTTTTTTATATAAAAAAAACATTAACACATGTAACTAGAACAAGTAGAACACACTATATAGCACTTAGAAGCACACATATATCCTGTACACATGAAGATATACAGTGTATACAGTATGCATATATATATTATATATATATATATATATATATATATATATATATATATATATATATATATATATATATATTGCAAGAGTGACATTTAATCTAATCAATTCATCATCTTCTCGTCTGCAGCTCTAAAATGTGGAAGTATATACAAATGCATAGAATACAGCCTGTCTTTAAATGATCCTTGAGTGATTGTCAAGCATTATTCTCTGTTTTAATTGAATTTAAAGCTAAAACATGCAATCACTTCTAAGAATACAGTCTTGGTTTCTCAGCCTTAAAGTTCAACCTCATACAGTATCTAAGCTTGGCTTTGAGTTGATACATTTTCATTTTCATTATGCATTTCCATAGCAATCTGCAGCTTATTTATAGGCCTCTGCTGGGCCGAGCTCTGTAATAAACACAGTACCAACACAGTTTCCTGGGTCTTTGGAAATTCAGCAGGAGCACATATTTCTATGTCGCCCCAATGGTTTGGCCTTATTAATATGTTTTGCCAGGTATAATAAACTAGATCGAAATCCCAAAATGGGGGCAATCTTTAAGAGGAATGGCAATGAGAAAGGAAAAAAAAACCTAGAGAATTGGGTGAGATTTATAGGAAGTTCTGCTTGGTGCTTGGTGTGTTGGTAATAGCAGGCAAAACTCCAATGCAAAACTTGAAACCAGTGATGCTGTTATTAGTCCTGCTGTGTGCTGACTGCTTTTGAATGTCTTAAACATTAATCAAGTTTGACTTTTTACTTTTTCCCTCTGCCATCTAAAGCTGTCCAGTCACATCTCAGAACATTAAATTAGAGTTAAATGACATGGAGCTTGCATGAATCATTAACCCTCAGACTCAGAATTGCGCAATTCTGCACTGTACAGAAAATGGACAAGCTGTAATTAAGCCCCTTTTGAGCTGCCAGGTCTTCAGATGAATTTGATTAAATAAGACTTCTTTATTCTGTTAAGTATCTTGTTACTTTGCAATATGTTAGTAAATTGTGAAAAAAGGCAGAGGACTAACGTTTAGGATTAGTTTAATTGTATTTTTGCAGTAATACAGAGTTTATTGAGAATGGTATGAGTGATTTAGCAGCAACTAATCAATTATTCCTCCACCTGCTCTGAAGCCCTTCTTGAACTTTATTAAGCTAATCTAACCTCAACAATAGACATCTCCAGTGTCAGCTGTGCTGCTGTCCTATAGCAAGACACTTTAATAGCAAGTCTTCTTTTCCCACACCAAAGTCTCTCTCTCTCTGTTGATGAAATGCAGGCTGATTGCAGAGGAGCGTAGCAGCTGCCACTGATAAGATATTCATTATGATCCGTACCAAAAAAAAGTTGCATAAAGACTTCCAGATGTAGATTGTGGATCCAGCGCATTTTACAAAATGGGTGTCAGTAGGTGTTTGCAGGGTGATGTGGGGGAGTGAACGGCGCGAGTTTAGCCAGCCTTAGTGCAAATGAGTGTAATTAGTTAAAGGGTGTTAGGCTGAATTGACGCCCCATTATGTTGCACGGCACAGTGGTTCTGCCAGTGGATCAGAGAGATGTCATGAATGACAAGCAGCGCGGAGTGACAGGTGCGCATCTTTTTAGTTTGAATGGGACAAATAATGAGCGACTGCATGTGTTCACTGGTGTTGTTGAGCAGCAGAGGTTTGTATTCAGACCCCACTGAATGGTGATAGAAGAGGAAGCTATAATGGCCTATCCATAAATAATCCAAGGTGTTAGGAATGCATCAGGTTCTACATTTCACCAAAACATCACTTCATGACAATACATTTCTGTCCGGCAAAAGGGTCCTTTAAACTCCCTCAATTGTCAAACTGAGACACAGTCCACTGCACAGGCTTGAGATTAAACCAAATTGACCTGTATGAAAAACAACATTTTCATAACATCATTAAAAATACCTTTTTGATCCTGAATTGGAACCCCAAATTAATTCACTGCTACATTTATGAATTTTACAACAACTGTCTGACAAATGGTGCTTGAGTTTTTGAAAGTGTGTGACTGACACCTAGTGGAGGACATGGATCATGGCATGAACATGGATAGCTATACTGTATATAAATATATAAATGATTTGTATATCAATTAAAGAAGTTACCTAGAGTTATGCCATACCTCTAGAAATAAATATGGTAAACAGAAAAAAGCCACCTGTAAAGTATTTTTTTTATATTTTTTCGACGTGTTTCAATTTAGTTTAATTACCCATTATTTGTAAATGTTGCCATAATTTTGGAAGGAAATGTCAACCCATGATTACTAATCTGAAATGGAATCTAAAAGGTTGACAGCACAGTACACGCGTACGATGCACTGCTCTGCACAGGATAAGATGTTGATGTTTTTGATGCGGTTGAACCCCGCTCCCAGTGAAGCAGGGGTGGAGGCTGTAACTTGACCTTGCCTCTTAATGGCTGTGGGACAATGGTGCCCCGTCCCACTGGCCTGTCTGCCCCTCGGCCGGGTCTATTTATAATGTCCAGACACAGTGCAGAGGTTATTCAGGGGTGCCAGCGAACACAAGGTGACAGGCGGAGAGCAGCAAGGGGTGAGACATTTCACTGTTATTGTTCCAGTTTTTCACTTTTTATTTCTTGGATTTATTTGGTTTTAGAAAATATTTTGTTGAGCTGATCATGCTGTTTCTCTTTGTTTATTGACGATAATATACTTAATCTACTGTACATTTTAAAATCATATACAAAAATGTTATTGACCGATTGTAATTAGAATTAACATATGTTTGTCAGAATACACTTTGCCATGTCCCCTGCTTGTCTATTTGAAATGATTCAGACTATCTTTTCCTGTAAAAATGCAAACTTGAATCATCTGACCAAGTTCTCTAACAGTGTTTCGGTCCTTGAATTCTTCTCAGATGATCCTTGTGTTCATAAGCTACAATGGTAAGTACATTTATTTGGTAATCAGCATTTATAAGATTTACAAAATTTATCACAAAAATAAATGGTTTCTTCATTGAAAGGGTTGTTATCACTTTTAATTAGCCTCACTATGGACCTGGGCATTTCTATGTTGTGTTATTTCACTCTTAAGGTGAGGAGAAAGATGCCTGTGGGCCAACATGAGCATTGCGACAAGTGTTACAATGTCCACTGCCAAGTCTCGGTGCAGATCTCCGTCTCATGCCTGGTCGTAAAGTGTCATCACAACTGTAGCGCCACCTTCCACATGTGCAAGCAAGAGGAGCACCAGCTCCTTTGTCCCAATGAGACGGTCCCCTGCCTCAATGTCCACTACGGCTGTCCCTTCACCATGCTGCGCCACAGGCTGGCCAAACACCTGGAGGTCTGTCCTGCCAGCGTGGTCTGCTGCTCTCAGGAGTGGAACCGCTGGCCTGTTTCAGAAACGGATCTGGCCTTCTACAAAAATGTTTTGGAAAGCCCTCAAACTGAGGTCAACCTGGATGTTGCCATGGCCCTGAGGGACCAAGAGCTGCTGTTTCGATCCATCAAAATGAAGAACATCTTCCCCGAGTTGATGGTGGGTGATTATGCCCTTCAGGATGCTTCTGCTGGAGTCGACAGTCCTGCAGATGAACCAACCTGTTCTTTATATTGTGGTGAATTTACAGAAAATGGCTGCACGAGGACGGAGGAAAAAAAACTGAACCAAGAGAAGAGGGATGCTTTGGCAAAGAGCCGAGACGTGGAAGGTATTCAGAACTACAGCTCCTGGGAGAAAATATTCAACAAGGAGATGGAGGGATGTAAGCAAACTGTGACAAAATTGAACATGAAGGAGGAAAAGGCAAAGGAAGAGCAGGAATCATTAAACCGCCAGGGGGAGACAAGAGACTCCGACCTGATCCGAGAGAACACTGCTGGCGCTCTGCGAATGGATGGCACAACTGGCTTCGCGCCATGGCAAGACGGGGTCCTTCAGAGGTTGAGCCGGCAAGTAAACATTGCTGAGTACAACATGTACCTGGCGCACAATGGGGCAATGTTGATTGACTTTGGCCAACTTGCAGCTTGCACCCCGAGAGAAAAGGATTTTGTTTACGGGAAGCTGGAGCCCATCGAGGTTAAAACCGTCCGCTCATTTACTGCTCCGACTAGCTATCGGGCAAAGCGCAACTACCTGAAGGATAGGAAGGTCAAGACCAACGTCAGCGTTGACACCGCAGATTTGGGTATTTCAGTCGAGGAGCTCCCAAAGTGCGACGAGGTCAGCGTCACGCTCCTTCACTCCCTGGAAAAGGAACTGAGAGGGCATGTAATCTCAGAGAGTACGGGAATGGATGGCTTTTACGTCGATATAGGAACGCAAACACACAACTTTGCCTCTGCGCCGTTCAAAACAGAAGCGACGCTTGCTGATGTCATCGCTGACAAACCCCGCGGTCTTCATGTGCAGATAGAAGTCGAGTCCATCACCAGAAGACACAACAAAACAAATTCGGCATTCAGCAACATGTGTGGCCACTTCTTTAGGAGAGACGAATACCGCTCTCACTTCAAGAATGTGCACTGTGACATACAGGCCTCTCTGAGCGGCTGGTTCCAACAACGCTGCCCTTTGGCGTACCTCGGCTGCGCTTTCACCCAGACGAGGTTTCACCCCGCAGGTCAACGAGCTACCGTCAAATTCCTCCAAGATGTCAACGCCTTTGTCCTTCTTCCAGAAGTCCCTTCTTTCCTCCGTGAAGGCGGGGACACCCTCAGCCCTCAGAGAAGTGGCGCAAATAATCTGGATCCCCTGAGCCGATTGCCCCTGGAGATCCTTCAGCACATTGCTGCTTACCTTGACAGTTTCACATTATCTCAGCTGTCCCAAGTCTCCCATCTGATGAGAGAGGTGTGTGCCACATTGTTGCAAGATAGAGGGATGGTCTCTCTCAAGTGGAAGAAAAAGACATATTCCCATGGTGGAAGCTCCTGGAAATGCAGAAAGAAAGCAAGTATCCCTAAGATTCAAGTTATTTTCCTTCATAGAATGATTTGGACTGTAGAGTTCTGCAGGCATGACTGCTGCATGACTGCTGCAAGGCAACCCCGTAAATTAGCACCGCACTAGTTCCCTCGACCAAAAGCCAATGGGATTGTTTTCCATTGGATTTTGGATTCTTGCAGAAAATAAGCTCTCTGGCAAACACAAGTAAAAAGATAATGTTATAAAAGAACTACATCGGTTGCACTAGTGCAATGTACATAACAAGGCTGTAAAGGTGATCCGGCCTGCGTGATGGTGTTTTGTAGTCTCATTTAGCCACTTGTTAGCGCATAAAAAAAAGCTTCTTTGAGCTTCTAAATATTCTTCATGTGAATTTAGAAGCTTAAAGAAGCTTTTTTTTTATGTGTCCTAAAAAGACGGTTGCTAACAAGTGGCTAAATGAGACTACAAAACACCATATTGCCGTATTTTATATTGTAGAAGAAAACCATAAAATCATAAAATCTCTAAAGATTGTGCTAACATAGTCCTTATTTCCAGCATCTAAACAAAAACCTATGAAAAAAAACCATTCCCTTTTAGATGAGGGAACAGGAAGTGCAGAAATGCTGACTCATTTCCGGGGTTTCGGACTCAATTACGCAATTAGTCTCTCTGTCAGTTGAATTGCAGCGGAGTATTACATATTTGTATTAACTTAACTGATCGACTGCTATGATTCCATCTCGGATATTTTTTATATCACAACCTTGTGCACAGTGAAGGGAGAGTAAAACACAAGGCCAAACTTCAATATCTGATCCCCGTTCAGTATCTGGCATCATTCTGTTTTCTGTCATTGAAAAGTTTCTGTCATTCATGCAGCCTGGCAGCTGCTGCATTGTAGACACTCTCCAGACTCTCGGTAGTCCTCTCTAACAGTATTACAAACTGCATCATAGCCGTGTTGGCAACAGTTAATGGGTTCCCACTGAAGCAGTCGCTGGAGAGTTGCCAGGTTTTTTTTCTGTTTCCGTATAACAGAATGTATAGAAAGAGTCAATGGTCCTTATTATGAAACAGCTGCATGTGGGTTCAGGCGTCACGAGGAAGGGAAAAGGACATTTTATTATCTGCTGTCCATGCAATGGTTTTAGTTAGTTGGGCTTGACTATCATTTAATTTAACAACGTGCAGATTTTGTTTTACAAATTCATTTAAGAAATAATGACAATGAATATAAAATGCAAGGTAGCTTTCACTATTTATTCTTTTGATAGTTGACAGTGGAGAGATTAAGGAGAAAGAGGAGTGAGGAGGGATGCTGTGTTTACATTAGTCCGCTAAGCTAGACCTTAGACGCTGTGGCTTAGACCGCTCGCCCACAGGGACGCCTAGTGGCCCATCGGTCTGAGCCTTGAGGAGGCCCCCAGCTGCCTTGACTTTTGGAGATTACCTAAATCCTGTTTGGAATGATGAGCATTATGTATTGTATGATGAACATTTAAGAGATTCAGACACATAGCCACTGAGCTATGGCTCTTTAAATGCATCATGTTGCTGTTCACATCTTTAAATGAAGTGCCATCATGTGCAGGCTTCCTTGAGGCAAGTGAGGTAAAAATTACATCTTTAAGAATTTGGCAACCAACCAGGAAAATAATAAAGCAGAAAAAAGAGAGATTTATTTTATTTTAGGAATCTACTCAATTCTTAAAGTAAAGTTTTTTTTCCAATATCCTGCTGACATAGACATAACCTCTCTGCTGGAGGTAATACAGAATAAATATAGTAAAAATGCATAACATGTCTATTGTTCCATCCACTCTCTCTATGCCGCAGTGATCATGGGACAAAGAGTGTAACGATGATATCAGAGCGGTGGAATGGCCTGAGGCCTCGCTGCCAGTAAACAAAGAGCCACCATAACAAGTCAGATGGAAACAAAATGTTGACAAGACTGTGTAGGCGACAGCTGGGTATTTGCTCCCCAATGAAGGGCATCATTTAAATACATTTGTAATGATACAGAAATAACACCATGCTCTGAACCCAGATAAAAATACTCGGAGATCTAGATTCCATGGATATTGAAAATAAATGCATCCCTTTGGCTACTGCTGCAGTGCGGTTGATGGATGCCCCCCAGAGCAGCCTCCTACACATACTTCAGCTCTGTTTCTGTGTTTTACAGGTTTGGGAGTTCAGCTCTCTGTTTTCCTCTGTGGACAAATGGAGCTTCAGCAACACTCCTTCCATGTCAGATCACCTGAAAAGCTGCTCCTTCTACGAGAGAGAGGAACACACTGAGCCGGTGGCTTTAGCCTGCCTGGGAGTGGCCAGAAACAAACATGGAGAAATATAGCGCAAAAGATAACGCACGGGGTTCCAGAGCTCAGTGGGCGGACCGCAACGCAACGTTTGGAATCAGTCAGACGTGATGTGAATCCTCCGCATGTACAGCTGTTGGGACAGAGCTGGAGCCCTGCAGACATGAACGGAACATATGAAGAATTCACTTTGGCATGAATGATGTGATTTATTTAACTTTTATTTTCTTGCAATGGCTCCTCATGTAATCTTGCCTGTTAGTAGGGAAAATGCTTTAAATGCTATTTATGCAGAGTTTATTTAGAGTTCATTGAAATGTAGGTAATCCCTCTGAGAACACAACATTTACGAATTAATTGCTCTGGTATTTGAGAGGGATCCTCATATTCATTGAAGTAAGATCATTTGCGTACTGAGCTGACAAGTGTTGTTTGTTCCATCTGGTTTCATTCTTGTGGGGAATTGCATCATTTCAAAGAATCAAGGGCAGCATATGTTGCTGTTGTTGTCTGTTTTCAACATGACAAGACTGACATCTACTGGAGAGAAGCTGAAGTACCTCATCTTTGTGGAGACGCATCACAAAGGAACAGGTCCTATATTTCTTATTTGATCAAGCGCAGCCGCATGAGGACACTGACAACTTTGCTTCAATTTAGACGATCTTAAAGGAGAATGAGGGAAATTATATATGTGTGTCACTGTCATGTCCCTTACAATAAATCTGCCTTGCAAATAGCCTCATTCAATTCACAGCAGCATTGTCAGTAGAATAAAAAGGACCTTAAAAGTGTAAAATGTTTTATTAACCGCAGAATTCAAAACAGCAAAGGTGTACAAGCAATGAACTGTCAGCTACAGCATCTCGGACACTTCCGGGTTCCGTAGTTTGTTGATCACCTCTGACAGCATTTTGTTGCACAGGGCTGCGTACGGATTAAGAGCCACGGCCTGCTGTCGAGCAAATTCACTTCCGAGTGCAGCCGCTTTCTCAAAATCTGCCCTGGCTTCATCGGCCCGGCATGCCAGTCTGCGTAAAAGGCCCCTCTGCACCAGCGCCTGGCACGCGGTCCGTCCAGCGCCGCCGCTCAGAGAGACGGCTTGGTCCAGGTCCCCCAGGGCCCCTGAGAGGAGACAACAGCACCATGAGGAACACTTAAAGTCAACTTTCAATCTGTAACTCAGTCTGAGTTTACAAATCTAGAGCTGAATCTGTATATATAAATATATATATACTATATAGCTGAATCTGCTTTACATTACTTTGTACTGGAGACTCTATATACAGTAATTCTAAGAATATACTACATTGACCTTACAATCTGATCTTCTTCATGAACCCAAAACATTCAAAAAATCTCAAACTCATTAAAAACATGTACAACAAATTGATAAACAATTACATTTTTTGGCTGAATACAGCACTGTATATATGTACTGTATGTCTATGTTTTGTTGGGAATAGAAACAACTTATATACATAGACTATATATATATATATATATATATATATAAATATATATATATATATATATATATATTACAAACTATAATTTTGGAAGGTTATAAGATGCTACAATATCGAGTGCATGGTGTGACTGAAGTGATTCATATTTTCAAGAAATAAAGATGGCAAGGGTTATAACATGAGCAGTTATAACCCATAGCATTTGTCAATTGTGCAATGGCAATGCTGTATGTAATAATAAACTGAATATATAAGGGGACCCTTTTCATTGAGGCACAGAAGGAATTCTCACTTAGATATGACTAAAGTGTTATTCTGTGCATGGAGCGTATACACAACCATGTGACGGACAGCACGTAACAGGAACTTAACACAGGGCCAGCTCAGAGCCACTACAGTAGCACTGCTGACAAAGTGACAGATAGGCAAAGCTCTGATATGATGTCACGCTGGCCTCAGACTCAGCAGTGTGACATGTCGGGCCGGGAATGTTATTACTGAGTTTGCGGCATGTACCTGCTGTGTTCCCCTGCAGCCGCAGGGCCTGTGCCCGGTTGTTATAGGCCGAGGCTCGCTGAGGCAGGATCTGGATTGCCTGGCTGAACAGTTGAAGTGCGGCTTGCAAATCCCCAGCCTCTGCTGCCGAGACACCCCGCATCTCCAACTCTTTCACTTGCCTCAGCAACTCTGTGTCAAAGCCACTGTCTGGCAGGGGGAGATAAACAGGTTGAAAAAAAAGCACTCAAACTCAATTGACAGGTACCGTGGCGAGGAAAACACAGAAATGTCACCCAGAACTCAACTTGGATTAAAATGTCTCTTTTTTTTCAGTCCAGGAATGGAATGCGTTCAAATTAATTCAATATGCTATGAAATGATAAACGTAAAAAGCTGTGACATGATATGCCGAGACACATCAAGTCAGAGGCTCACGCTCACCGTCATCAATTAATTCCTCCTCTTGGTTCAGGCCAGGGATGTCTCCCAAGGGGGTGGTGGGGTTGAATATAGCCTGCAGGACGGCTCTGTCATGTGCTGAGGCCATCTCTCTACCGTCTGCAAAGAGAGCAAAGAAGCAAATGGTGACACCTAAACTGCAGCTGGTTGGAAAATCATTCCTCCCCAAACTTCAGCAATTTCCACCGACCAATCGGAGAAGGGGCGGAAGCAGAGGTGGACTTTGAGATTTGCCATCTGTACTTGGTTAAGAGAAAAATGCAGACCAGGCCTGCACACTGCAGAGCTGCTGTTCTGATGGCAATAGGGGAGAACAAGTTCTCAGATATATTCTATTTGAGGATTATTCCTCGGTGGAAAGCGAAGCTGCCCAAACTCCATGGGATTTGCAGTTATTAAATACTGTGGTAAAAAAATAAATAGAAGAAATGCCCAGATATTCCTCTACTGTTACTTACCCATCCACCCACATATGCACAGAAGTAAACATACACTGTAAATGGAAAGCTACAGGTTTCAGAAGCTATACCCAGAAAACCACAGGCTGAGTTTGACCAGATTAAGGCATCAAGTGTTAGATAGATAGATAGATAGATAGATAGATAGATAGATAGATAGATAGATAGATAGATGTATACTTAATGTATCCCCAAGGGGAAATTAGTTCAGTGGTTGAAGCAAAGGAGTATCAGCACAGACTACCAGGATGTTCTTTTTTCTGTTTTTAAAATGTTTGTCGAGTAAACAACCCATTAGCACCCATTAGCACTGTAATGCCACTGTATTCCAACCAAACTGGACCGGCAGTATTTTGTTCCTGTATCAAAGCTAACGTACGGTGGCATTCAAAATGTGCCTAATATTTTTCTTTTTTGTGTCTGTGCAGCCACTGTCATCAGCTGCCAACATGGTTGGAACAGTTGTAACATCACCAACGGCACTTTGTTATTCATTTCACTCTTTGGCGTATAGTGGCTCGTGTGCACCGGTGTTATGTCAAAGTTTGTTTCCCAGTCAAACAGTAGCTCATGCTGTCTGACTATAGTGTGATGACGTAATAGAGTGCTGCAGGGATGATGCGTTTTTATAGGTCAACCCCGGAAGTCAGCGCTTACTCATAATTTGCTCCGTGTTGAACGACAATAACAGTAAAACACTCCAGTGATACAAACTGATGCATCACTATATTTGTACTTTATAATATTATATTAAAACACTCACAGGGATCATTATTCTGCATTGTGTACTTTCACACGTAAGTAGCATGTTCAATGCAGGACTTTTACTTGCGATAGGGTGTTTTACAGTGTGGTTTTGCTATGTTTTACCAAAGTAAAAGATCTAAATACGTCCTCCACTGCTGTGTCAGACATACACATGAGAGAAAATCTTCAGGCCAGGACAAGCAGCCCACAGGAACAGGGCCTGCAGCAGTTCGCTACAGACAGAGTGGAGGGAATCTATGGGGAATTATGTGGGATAAATTCATCAGTTTCAGCCTGATGATCAGCAGCCGGATTCCAACATTGTTTTACATCCCGAACAATGCGGGACCATTACCCAGCGAGTCCAGGAAGCAGCTATTTATCTCAGCCTTTCAGGGTAAAGCTGACAGATATGTGGGACACCGGTCTTGGAGGGAAACGATGCTGTCTTACTACTGCTGCCGGCTCCAGAACAATCCAACTGTACCAAGAGAATAGCTCATGTATTCACCACCGCCAGGTTTGATACATTGCTGGCATCAGAATATGAATTTCATAACTGGATTCTGTTGTAGGAGACATCCAGACCAAAAATATCACGGCTCAAATGCTGCCTTCTGCTGTCACTGCTGACCTGGAGGGAGATGCACTTTGATAACTTGATACACAAGAAGCTCCTAAAGGTAGGACGTATACTACATGAACTGCATGCAGTATGAGACATGTTACGTTCATGGTTGGATTTTCGTGGTTGGATGTTGGTGGTTTTCTTGTTTTCAAGATGTTGCAGCAGTGGTGGGCTGCTAATCTTCTTCTGCATAGGATACGATTGTCACAACAGGTTAATATGCAGTGTGACGACACACACACTCCTATACACTAGGTGTCACTGGTGTGGCCTGCTGGCCATAAAGATCCTTCTTTATTTGGCAGCCGCTCTCTCTGGGGAGGGAGATCCTTTGTGTCGCTGGCATGGCACAGTTGCTTTGACTTGTGCTTTTGATCTGTTTCTTTGAACACTCTGCCACACATCCATACATGCACTTCACTAATAATAACTGATACCTCCACTTTATTTGGTTTGACTTATGTTTTAAAAAATACATCAGTTCTTGTTAGCAGCCCGCTTGTTTGTCGCAGTCTTTGAGCCTGGTTGTGACAGCAGCCATTTTGCATTTAGGCCCTTATGGTGTCACCATATCATATAATTTAGTATGGGATGGTGCCTGTATGTACAGTGGAATCAGAATCAAGCAGTTATATAGGCTTTGGGCAAATCATGATACATTACGACTAAAAACAGTGTATATGAGTATCACTTTATATGAATCATCTTCTGGAGAAATTACTGTATTCTTTATGATACACAGTAAATAAATCGGACAAATGTATTGAATAGGGCAAAAAACATTTTTAGAGGACATAGTTGGAACAAGATATGTACAAATATTTCCTCAGATCTTTCTTCTCCCTGTAAAATATTAGATAGCTAGTAGGGGAGTAGGGGGTTAACAAATATGAACAAGAAACGGTCTGAGCTGGAAACTGCTCTCATCTCACACTGTGACGAGGGATCTCAAATAGGCATTGCTTTCATTGAAGAAGTCACGAGATAAAACAGCTGGGTGCTACTGATGTCATCTGTAATATTTTGATCGTACAGTGCGGCCAAATCTCTGGCGTAAGCAAGACTATTTTGATTTTGACAGGACACACACTTCATATGGCACAGAAAATCTGTGCTTTTCTATGGTTTGTAAAATCTGAAATCACGTCTGGACAAAGAACAGGATGGGATTCTGTGCTACACGTTGGCTTCAGTCTTCAGGGGACACTTTTGTACACAGCTCAGTCCACCATCTTGCTTTGGTTTTAAAAATCAAGCACGGTATTTAGAATTAAATTAATATTTGCAATCGTAATCTGGCGAGCGGCTCCACAAATTGAATAGATTTTGGGGGCGGCTGTAGCTCAGGGGGATGAGTGGTCGTTCCCCAGTCCCCCCCATAGCTCACATGTCGAAGTGTCCCTGAGACACCGGTCTAGATAGTCTCACAATTAAAATAGAGAGAGGACAGGAGACTCTTCACAGGATCATAAGAAAATCAGAGAATACAGCAGAAACGTTCTATATAGTTATCGGATAACACATCGGCTCTTTAGGGATCTCCAAAGCAACAGACACGGGTGTCGAGGCAGAAAATAACAGTCTATAAAAGAGGTGTTGTTGCATGTAACAAAAGCAGATAACAGCACCCAAAGGGGGGGGGGGAACCAAAGGAAGTGAAATGACGACAGGTGAGATTGATCAAAACAGCACGACTGAACAGGGAAACACTGAGGCTTGTCATCGTTCTCATTGGCTTAGAAAGTAACCGCATGTATCTCCAGCAAATGCAAGTGAGTCGCAGAGATGAAAATGGTTCCGGCTCAAAGCCTTTTTCAGTTGTTTCCAATTACCGTCAGCAGTGATCCGGAACAAGAGAGAGCTCATGGAGGTATGGGCTTTTGGGACCTTTAAAAGGACGAGGCAGATCTGATGCTGAAGTGTAGCTGCTGCAGTATAAAGTTTCTTTAGAAATGGTCCTCAGCTGTCAAGGATGTGGATTTTGGGGTAGTTTGCTCTACTGTAGAAGGCTTTTGACAGTATTGCTAAACAATACATAAAGAAAACTGCAGAAATCCAGAAAACATACATATTTTTTCTGGCATGTAGTGTATTCATTGGGCATATATACATACACTCTTTGCAATGCCCACAGTAGAGATGGGACTGACTCATGGATGTAAGCCGGTGTGTTTTTTGTATAATGATCCAGCTGCCTTTGTGAGACTCTAGTTCTTATTTTTCTGAGAGGAAGTGTGAATCCTGCAGTCTCACACTCTTCTATGCAGCCCGACGCTAATGTTACCAAGTGATGGACTGGGTAATAAATAGATGTGATGGCATATGTTGACAATAGTATTTATTCACAATAAGGCTTGAATATAAGGGAAGGGCTTTTGATGTGGAGTGCAATGTTTACCTTCGATAATTATAGCTGAGGTAAGATAGCAGTCGGTCTGATGTAACAGATCTTTCCCTCTCAAAAGCTGTCAAACACTGGAAATGTCACAATGCATCAAATCAACATTGCATAAATTACAATATATTGTCATAATATATACACATTATTAACCAACTCTCTTGCAGATGTGCTATAGCGTAAGCTAACTATATGCTGGTTTATACAGCTTCAGTGTCAGACAGAGGGCATCGATGGAGGAATCCATATCCTTACCCAACATAAGACAGCGAACAACTACAGAATGCAGACTTAAGGAAATGACCACGCAGTGTGAATATCAGGCAAATTCTCCAGAGATACAGTTGCAATATTATATATATATATATATATATATATATATATATATATATATATATATATATATATATACATATAGATATAGCGTGTGGAGTAGTGTCTAACTGAGCACAGAATAAATTATAACCAGTATCACCTTTCAAGTATGGAGATTACGTAACAAAAGTCAGTTGAAATAAGTCAACGTCTCATTCACACACCGATGCCCACTGACCAAGGTAGTACGGGTACAGCAGGAAATGTGAATTTGACACTTTGGAGACTCATCGAGGCAAGAATATTATAAGCTTAATGACACCTGCTTGACTAATGCTGCTGGTTTCAAGAATCTAATTTAAACTTCTACTGCTGTAATTTTACATTCTGCAGCAATACCAAGACTTAATTTAGCAGTGAGAGGACAGTCTGATCTGGACAAATTACCGCAAGGTTTTAAAGAGGCAATTAAAAACCTGAGACGATATAGTTATTTGCCTGGATGATAAAAATCCAAGAGGATTATAAAAGAGCTTCTTGATTGCTGGGCCGAGAGAGAAAGGTTCTTCTTTTACCACTCGAGAGAGCTCTCGCTGATTTTGTTTCTGCCGGCTCCCCATCCACCTAGTCAGCACAGACAGTTTGATCCTGCAGGACTCCCATTTTCCACGGGGTAATAAGAGTTAAAGAGTGAGGGCGAGGCTATCTTGTTCACGGTCACTCCGTAAGCAGCGGATTTTCTGCAGAAGCACAGTGTGTCCCCCTATGGCCTCGGCCAGAGTGCAAGGGTGGAGAAGCAATTGTGTGAGGATTATCAGTCTCCCATTACTGCAAATGTCACTGCATCAGCACCGCTCAACGTCATTATGTCAACGGGGAAACACATGGGAGGTGTTTACCGACTCCGAGAAAAACAAAGAGCTGGGAGAACCGGGTTGCTTTTGCCGCCGGGCCAAGAGGGAAATTAACGGATAATCAAAAAACACTGACCCCCAGTGGGAGCACTGCCGTAAAACCGAATACCAACATATAGCAATGAGCCCATCCTTTGTATTTCCTCTGAGCAATTACAAAGGAAATAGATAGATGAAATCTGACCGCAACGGCAGAGTATAAATAGTGGAACAACATTTACTGAGGGACTAATGGTGAATGAGACAACATTATTACTCATTAGCTGTTTAGCGGACGCAATGGGCATTTCTTTAGGGGCTACATTCTTCTGATTGATTTTCATAAACTCACCAAAGAGAATGTCTTATCCCCACAGAATAAAGGAGCAACAACCTCTAAATAAATAAAATGACGATAAAAGATAAAAGAAAGTCTTTGGCAGTTGCCGCTCCATATTTTCCTTTTCTTCTCCTTGTTCCTGGCTCTTCTGCCGCCTCATAACGCCTGGTAAAGAAATGGACTTGGGTATCATAATAACCCAGAGAGGCTTTAGCTCTGCTCCACTTCTGTCTGTGAATCTTACATCAAAGCGTGTGCTCCTAATCCCTCGGCCCTATTGAGGTAAACAGGGGCCCCGTGTGTCAATACCTGGCCTGTTATGATGACGGAGGACTATCGCGTGCTGCGCGGGGGCACTCTGAGCTGGATTAAAACAAAGTAATCCGCTCTGCGGAGAGACAGGGAATAACCAGAGGTGCCAGAGGTTAAAAAATAGACAATGTGCTCCTTTTTTAATGGGGAAATCTTTAGCAACACCCTCGTGCTGCAGCACAATAGCTACATATTTCTTCCTGTCTCTCGTTTCCCGGAATATTAGCCGTTCATCCTGATGGCTTTATGTATGGCTCATAATGGTTGGCTACCCAGTTCCAGGCCGAAACATTTTTATTCAGAGTGTACAAAACAATGAGTAGCAATATGAAAGCAATGGCTATCCAGGGGAAATTGTTTATTGTGTGCTGTAGCAGGCCACTTCCTCCTTTTTTTGCCCCAAAACCTTGGCTACAATACTGTATATTAGGCATTTTATTACATTTTGTGATTTGCTAAACAAGTTTTAGGGCACCCCCGGTGAAAGAAGGTAGAAATTCATTTTCTGGTTTATGGTTCAGCCAGGCTGAATGCGGCGAGGCTGTCGGGCGCCACTGATGTCTATTGGGGAGGACGTTGCCACGTGGTGGGATCGGGTATCATAAATCTCAGACAGTGCAGTTTGCTGCTAGTTTGTGTTGTTGTTGGGTCCAGACGCTGCATGGGAATGTAGTTTTAATTCATAAGTAACATCATGTGGTACTTTCATTTACAATAACATGACCGATCCCAGGTGTGATTTGTTATCAAGCAGTGTAGTTACATTTAAAGTTTATTGCTAGCCCAAAATGATAATGAATGGCGCTTAGTAGACTATTTAATGGTTCACGTGATACTGAGATTAAAGTAACTTCACATATATATATATATATATATATATATATATATATATATATATATATATATATATATATATATATATATTGTAACGATCTCCCGTTACTGCAGTGAGTGTTTCCCCTCAGCACAATGACACAGCACACCTGGGCCCTATTCTTCGTACCTGGTTTACTGAGTTAGCTGGATAATTTTCAGGATAAGATGACGCAGGTCAGGCTTTTCAGTTCTTCAAAGCAAATTTAGAAAAATCACCATAGCAACACATCGAAATCCCTTAACCTGCTCCACAGCAGGTTTAGTGAAATTCACTGGATAAGTTGGCCACTCCCAACGGACGAAAAAGGCAGCTCCCTTCCTCATTGATGAAGGAGCGATATTAGTTATATTAGTTTTATAGGGAGAGAGTTCTTTGAGATCGCCAAGATCCGTTCTCACATCAGGATGACTTCCTGTACGCGCGCTATAGATTCTGCCAAGACCTCCTTGAGTCGTACATTAAACACCACAGGCGCAGCAGAGCATCGCTTGTCTCACATACTGTATTCAGACTGGATCACAGTGTCTCACAGACTAGATCGCAACACTGAGCTTTTTTGCGACTGGTACATGTGTGTACAGTGTCGGCGATGCGGAGAACATCGGGAAAGCCGCTGCATGCCGTGCTGTTCGTAACGTTAAATTAGCGCTTAAGAAACTTATGGATGTGTTAAAGCACTCAGAATTATATGACAGTGTTATTAGTACACCATACATATCATTATTGTAGAAAATGATTAAGGTACTGATCTGCCCATACACATATTCAAACTCCTAGTTATATGGTCATCTACACATACATGTATATACACATATATGATACGTACGCGCATACAGTACATATATCCTCATAAGTATATATTAATTCACCAGCAGGCACATTTAAATAAATATAATCGATTGATTTGGGTGATGGGCACTTAAAATTAGCCGAGACATTTTCCCAACACTTACACATTTAACTTGATATTTTCCGATGCTTATGTGACTCTTGCCCGACCAGCGGAGGCACCGTTATGCCGTGTTCACATCAGACGTTCACCGCGGCAGTTTACTCGCGTGAGTGAAACGAGGGTGTTCACACCAAACGCGAAAAATCGCGTCGTGAAGGGGGCGTGGCTTAGCTCTGTTGCTTGCCTCTGTGAGAGACAAGCGACGGAGCTTTCATTTCCGCTATCGACCATGGAATAAATAACCACTAGTTCTGCTTTATACTTGTTGTGGAAGTCCCAAACATGTCAGAACATGAAACGCCCTCGTATTTGGGTTCATAACATCATCCGTAGTCGCACACAGCTCGGTGAATTTCACCGACTCTTCCAGGAACTGCGTCTCTTGTATCTCCGTAAAACGATACCGATTATGCCATCGACCATGGAAATAACCACTAGTTCTGCTTTATACTTTTTGTGTAAATTCCACATATGTCGGAACATCAAACTCCATGGTGTCTGGGTTCATAATTGTATACGTAGTCCCACAACAGCGTCTCAATGAAGCCGCTGTCAGCGCTGGTTCCGGCGGGGTAGCAGCAGTTTGATTCAGCAACGGCAGGACGGCGGTGATGACGGGCGGAGCTTCTCAACGCTGATTCTCAACGCTGATTGGCTGCCTCAACTTTGCGCCGCGTCCTTCGCTTTGTTTGCCCCAGGTCAAACGTTCTGTTCGCGCCGCCTCAAACGCGTCTATCTCGCCGCCCCGCGAATAAATCACCAATTTGCGTCGCAGCGTCTGTGGATTGACTTTACATGTAATCTGGTCACGCCGCAAATTCGCGGCGCGTCCGGTGTGAACACGGCATTATGCTGCATTCACAAACAGGAAGTGTTGCGAATATTACCTATGCTTTGGATGTGAACGCAGCATTAGACTTTGCCACGATTATGGACTTAAATTCATCATATGTAGTCATGATCATCTCCTGCTCCTCCACGGAGAGAAGATACGCTCTTTCTCTGAGTTTATTTAAAATTGTAGTGTTTGAAGATCATCGAATCTGTGTTCGACTCCTCCCCCTTCTGAAGAGGAGCGTTAGAATGAACGAGTTTGAGGGTGGTTCAACCTTTGAAGAACCGGGAAAGCCTGATGTCAATCATCTCGCTAATTTAAGATGGATGATAGGACATTTGATTGACTTAGCTGAACCATGTACGAAAAATACCCCCCAGGATTCAAGGTTCGTAACAGGTTTATTTTGGTTCTTGCTCTAACGGACCGCTTTGCGTCGGTCTGCCCGTCTCTGGAGCGTCTGGCCTACTCCTGCTTATGTTGGGACAAACACACAATTAGTACAGCTCAGGCCAATCAGGCCTCTTCCAGGTCCCATCCCCCAGCCACCCACAACCACACCCCTCTGCAGCTGAGCCTAACCACGCCCTGACAAATATATATATATATATACAGTGTTGGGGGTAACGAGTTACAAAGTAACGGATTACAGTAACGATATTACTATTATAGGTAACGAAGTAAAGTAACGCATTACACTCAAAATATTGGTAACTACACTACTTTACTAGACCTCAGTAACGCGCTTTCCTGCGTTACTCAAGCCATTTTTACCAGTCCGAAAAGTTCTCTTTTAGTGGCGCGCGAGTCACACGACACTTCCTGCATGAACAATAGCAACAAGCTGCTAGCTAGCGCTGCTGCTGCTACTGCCCGTGACCCCTCTGCCCAAGTCGGATGTCGAGCCTGGTTCCGCTACCTTCGGTGGTTTTCGGGGAGCTAGCGGAAGTTAACGGAGAGCTAGCGGAAGTTAGCGGGGAAGTGACGGTAGCAGCAGGAGCAGGAGCCCCAGCTGGCTACAGTGGGGAGCTAACGGGGATTCTGACCGAAGATAGTAGCGGCTCGTAACCCGACGTTTACGGTAGATTGTTCATGCAGGAAGTGTCGTGTGACTCGCGCGATTATTATTATTGGAAATTATATTCATTAATAATAATAAATTATTATTGAAAATAAAGTGATGAAAGAGCCATGATGTTTGTCCATGTATCTTTGCAGTTAATTTGGACATTTGCATAAAAAAATGGAAAGCAAACTAACTAGTAGTGAAGTTACTTTTCAAATGCAGTAACTAGTAAAGTAATCTGGTTACTTTTTCTGAGTAACCACCCCACCACTGTGTATATATATATATATATATATATATATATATATATATATATATATATATATATATATATATATATATATACAGGGCGTTGAGCATTGAGCGTGACTGTCATGCATTTCGGTTCTAAGTCATGCCCTCCCGCCACACATCGTATTTCTCACGCTGAAAAAAAACTCTAGGCTATTTAATGTGCCGCAGCGCGCAAACATGACCTGGTCGCGCTGCCCTCACCATGGAGGAATCAAGCACGTCTCCCCCGAATCCCCTGCCAATCAATAAAAAGAAATGGGCTACACGAATAGCCAATCAGAAAAACGTATCTGTTGTATCTGGGTGAAATGTAATCCCGGCCGCGCCTCTATATATATATATATATATATATATATATATATATATATATATACGGACAGAGGTTTGCTGCAAATTGGTCAAAAAATCATAGTAATAGTGGGTTTCAATGTCGAGTCCAGCGCTTGACACCTGCATTGGTAAGTGTGCCAACATTATCTACATTATGTGATATAATCCTCCTCAAGCTGAATTGCATGAAATGTGGCACATGTTTCTTATATAAAGAACAAGTTTGATTCTAGTTTAACAGCAGAAGTTCAGTCTGCCAGATTTTCCATGGTTATGTAGGTCACACTCCCTTTTAAACAATTTGTCACAAATTCTACCTCCTCTTAGTGTTTATTTTGATCGGGTTCTGCTTTATTACTCCTCTTTTGTTTCAGGTCCTGCCACGTTCTCAGGCCATGGAATCACCCCTCACCTGGCCCTCCTGGCTCAACCTCTAATTCACACCCCTCCCCCCGAAATGATACCAGTCCACTCGCTCTTGGTTCCTTCTAGATAGTCTTGTGTGTCCCTGCCAAGCACTTCAGTGTTTACTATCCTCGTTTCCCACCAACATTGGTGTGCAGGTCTTTCAAAGCACTGGAAAACCTGCTAAAAATAGGCGTCAGACTCCTTTTCCCTTTGCCAGGAGACGAGTATGCCTTTGTTATTTCTTTCAGCACAAAAAAATATGCAGGAAAACAGGGTTAGTAAACAGCAACAATTTTACAGTGGTTACTGCTTTCTTTTTGTTTTGTTTTTTTATAGCTTTTACTTATTCAGATTCTCTTTCAAACTCTCCAACCAGAGTTCATTTTTGGAACAGTGGAAAGACGGTTTTGATGAGAATAATTTAGTTTCTGTCGAATTTGTTTGTTTTTTGGTATGTTCCAACAATCAGTGAAGAAAATGTACTCTTGTATGACTTGCCTCAGGTGGCTTGAAGTGGAGTTTATTAACGATATGTTTTGTACGCTATTATTATATAGTTGATTCTATTTATTATATATTCACTTTAACTCGCGTCTTGCAACGTCTCCCGATAATGTTTTGGGATTTATTGGACTGAGCGACTGACCTTCCAGTTCTGACCTTTCCAACCTTGATCTGTCCTTACAACTCCGGTTGTCTCATTGTCATATTTTTGAGTTAAAGTTGGCGAGTAGCAGCGAACATTACACAATCGACACCAATTCAGTGTCTGCCTAAAGAAATGGCATTAGTTCTACACACTGAAATTCAATGACGTTTTGATAATGTTTTTGACTAAGATATACAACTACCATCAAACCTTAGTAATTTGTGTCGGAAGTGCCCCTCTGCCCCTCTGAATTTGACAACAAAAAATGGAATTGCAGCATGCACACTTATACACAACCGTCACTCCCTTGCTCTCCCAACCAACCAGACATGATTAAAAGCATGTATCAACCGAGGCACGGAGGAGAAACAAATCAAACCCAATAGCAATTTTAGGATTTGGGATATCTGGACATGTAACTGTAATGTTTTTTCCAATGTAATTGGAGCGTAGCCAGAACTGTCATAACGAGTCATGGATGATTTATGATTTACTTGGGTAGAAACAAGAGGATTTCAGTAGACTGGGCTGCTCTCGGAGGTGTTTGTGCCAACTCTCACCTGCTGATAGAAAACAAGTTGAGAACAAAGCTAAAACTAGTGAGCTGTGCCAATCTATAGATTTCCCCCGGCTGATGTGCCTGCTGTGAATGTTTTGCAGATGTTGATTGTGGGTTCAGAGGGATTGTGTGTTTGCGATTGTGTGTTTGTATATGTGCAGGGGAGGGGGATGTTGTAACACTGCAGCTGTGTTGTTACATACAATCAATCTAGTGTTAACACGTTAAAGGTGCACTCTTTAATCTAAATGTAAAAGGGCCGCCCCATCCCATCCCAGAAATACACATAAAAAATGTTCACTCTCTTTATCACAGACTGCACGGGCGATTCAAAGTCTCCAATTAATTTGAAGTGTATTAGATTGAAAGAAATACGTTTCCAGTATGGACATTTGCACAGATCATCTTAAAAGTTGAGCAAATGTTAGAGAGGCATTCATTTTCATTTCCAGGCAAACAAGATCGAGCCAACTACTGTTTCTTATCAGAAATTGCCCGCCTGCCAACACTTTAGTGTACAATCCTACAGTAGAGGAAGAGCTGGATTACTTCCCTTTCGGTGCAATAATGCAGCACCAGTATCATTCCAGTCTGCTGCAGCTGCTGCTGCTGCATGTAAAGGGACTGCACTGCTGAGGCACGACATTCAGTTCAAACTGCTGATACTGGTGGCCCTTCGTGATCAGAGCCAACTGAAAACTCTCTAAATGTATCCTCTGAGAAACAGAACTATGCCCCCCCCCCCCCCCCCCCCAAGTTTTCTTTTCCTCCAAAAGCCTCGGCCCTGCAGAGCACCCAGAGGAGTGTGTTGGGTTCAGTAGGAACACTAGGAAGTCCACTTTACCCCCTATAAGTTGTTAACATCGATCCCAGACGATGCCCCTGCGCGTGGAACCTGCAGGGGATTACACAGTATAGTATATATCATAGTTAGAGGCAGTGTCTCCAGGAGGAATCTCATTACAATTTGTCCACAAACAAACAGGAAAAATGATAGATCCAGAACAAATAATTCACTTTCAGTCTCTAAATTTGGCAACAAGGAAGCTTTATCTTAATTTTTCTGTTGTACTATTCTCATTGGATTATCTGTTGTGTTTTTTGTGTGTGGTTTTGAGCACTTGAGTTAAAATACCAGCACCTATTCATGAGGAGAATTCACTTTTGCTATTGAATTTAAGAATGCCGGTTTTATCCTTTTCCCACCACATTGACAGTGCACACTCACACAGCAATTCAATCAAGGTTATTCCTCTGCTCATTTGACAGCTCTGTCTGGGTTTATAAGCATGAGTAAGAGTCCCACTGTGCTCCAAGGACTGGCTGACGTTCTGGATAGTATTCAGAGGTTCTTCGGTGGAGAGAGTAACACTTGCTGGTGCAGAACTCGAGGCACGCTGAAATAAACAGTGTCAGTTCAAACAGCCAGCGCAATTGAGTATTCTGTCAGTCCACGCACAGCCTTTTGCATGGACTCAGCAACGGCGGAGATGCTCACAATTGTGTCTCTTTTGCACGACAGATTGGCGTCAAATTATCAGAATAATATGCAAATGCAAACAATTTAACACCAATTATTATCCACCACATGTTGCGTCATTCCTGCAGTGGCAGCAAAAGAGAAGAAACACAAAATGTTTACCCCACTTGCCTTTTCTTTTTTCTTTTTTTCCTGGAAAGCTCGCATCCACCTACCGGCACATTTCTCATGCATTTTTTAGAGTCAACTGTTCTCATGCCAGGATGCACTTGAAAAAGCCTATCTGGTCTTTGTGAAAGCCATCTGCATGTCTTTAAAGTCCTCTATTAGAAAGTTAAATGTGCACATGAATATCCCTGGCGATCGTTTACCTGCATTGAATGGAAAATACGATTTTTATGGTGGAGTAGACATTACATTGGGGCCACAAAGTAGAATGGATAGCCTCGGTCCAAAGCTTATTTAACACATGATGTCATGCGGCTACATCATTTGTGCAGGCGGGATAACTCATTTGGAAAATGAAAAGTCCCTCGGAGTGATGTGCAAGATCTAATCAGCCGCAATATTGTGTGGTTTGTAGATTACTTCTTGTCGGACACTTTGCCGGGCGCAAAAGTGGCTGGTTAATGTATCAGGCTGGATCGTCTGATGGACTAAGTATGGCTGTTAGAGGGTCGGAAATGTGTTTTGAAGGAACTCTTCATTACTAAGATATATTGTTCACTCTCCATCTTATCCATGCAAATGTACAAAACAAAAAGCTTAGAAGAAATAAAAAAGATGCACAGATGATGCTGCTGAACCATCCCATATAAAATCCCAACAAGCATATTTGTTGTTGCAGTTATGCGTATTGACCAAAGGATGGTGCCCAAAGACAGAGCTTTCCAGGCCTGCTGCTGGTCACTTCAAGGGATTCGGTGTGTGAGGTTCCCGCATGCAGGCTGAATAAAACATGACTCTTCTAGCAATATAACAACACCAAGACTTCATTGCATCGGTGTCTGGCCGAAGATGCTTTTGATTGTTATCTCGTTTTCTTTTAGCATTCAGCTATTTTCGAGGGGCTTATCATGTAGAGCCAGGTGTTATATTGTTTTGTGGAAATTGGAGAGCTCCAAGGGTGTTTCCATTAATATAGGGCAACGAGGTATTAATAGAAACAACAAGGAAAAACATCTCTGAGAAATCCACGAGTCTCCTTCTTTAGTGACTCATCACATTTATATCTGGAGGCAGCAGTGTTTTTCATGTGGTTCAGGTCTTTCTGGATCTGTACGCCCACTCGCAGCTTCCATGTAAATACAGTTGTTTGTGATGAGCGATGGTTCCAGCTAGAGGTTGGAGGCACTGACCTCGGTCCGGCTCTAATTAATCAACAGAGCAGTGCAGCGTCCCACACCATTAACCTTACACGAGTGAGAGGTTCATAAACGGCACAGGCCAGACCCGCGAGAGGAAGACCAATGATTTTTCTAAGCTCAGTCTCTGCCGGAGCTTTCACTTTAACTGTTACGTTAGCTGGTGACTGTTACGTTAGCACCAATCTCTACATACAGAGAGACAGCACTGCAGTCCGTTTTCAGCAAGTCACTTGTGCCGCTTACTTAAAGGTGCGGTGTGTAGGATTCGGTGGCATCTTGCTTTGAGGTTTCAGAATGGCAACCAAATGAAACTTCTTCAATCTTGTAGGAGAACCACAGTGGCCGACAAAAAAAAACTAGAAAGCGCATTTGACTCTATCTAGAGCCAGTGTTTGGTTTGTCTTTTGATACTGAAGAAACATGGCGACCGGCTCTGTAGATATAAAAAAGATCTCCCTAAATGCAAAACACTGTTCCTTACATTTTAAACTATATTCACCAGAAGAACGCTCGGATTAACAACTCTTCTTTACATTTTGGTGGTTGTCCGATCATGAAACACAACTTTAAAACATTTTGATAATGGACAATTCTCCTAAACCCTGGATTATGTTCAGCAACAACCTTTTTCTTTTCTTTTTTTTAACACCCAGTTACAACCTTTGTTTTCAATAGCTGTATGACAACTCCGGTATGATTAAAGTTAGGGAAAGATTGTGTTTAATATAAACTACTGTCAGTAGCCTAATTGCCCGTCTGTGACAGGAATCAAATTCCAGTCTGTCAGACACGCTACATGTATACATCCTGCACACCCTTCCTTTCCGCTTTGTAACAGTGCGGCCCTACTACTCCCTGCTTTGGCACTTAAGTCTATGGCTATTAACTTAATATCTTGAGCTTCTGGTATGAGAGGGGACATCATATTTTTTAAACCAACATAAAGTTAGCTCAGCAGCAAGGCAGGAAGTGACGTTCTTACAGTTAAGGTCTGAGCCAAAGTTCCCACGAAAGACGATACATAATTGCCATGTCAGCGCTATTGAAGTGTCCATCCGTTCAATCAACATCAACTCCTACAGCATACGACCCCCTGTGTCCTTTTCGATTCCTCGATGTGTGCGACACGCTCTTCTCTCAGAGACGATGCAGATTGATTCATTTGTATGTGAGAGGCAAATAATGGAGATGTAAAATACTGCAGAATCCCTAACAAAATGCAGGTGTTATCCTGAAGAGAGATGGTTGCGTTGGGCGTCCTCTCTACTACCAACACTCAGTCGTGGTTTCTTCTCCACGACAATCTTTCCCTAATCTTAAAAAGAGAGTTTCATTTTTGGGCCACGACCACAATCTTCTTCCCAATATCCGCCAAGTAATTTCTTGTATCATTGTTTAAACAATGACAAAATAAATTACTTAACTGAATGTGAGTCATTTTGGAACAGGTGTGAGGCGTTCTTTGTTTTATTGAATCACATTCATTATCATGGATGATTTGACTCTGTTCTAATTAGATGCACATATATCTGCAACAATTAGTTGATTATCTGATTGTTAGAAGAAATGTCAAAAGTATTGCTCTTCCTCTCATATGAAAAACTCATGCTTCATTTATTCTGATTGTAAATTTAATATCTTTTGGTTTTTGACTGATGGTCAGAAAACAAGGCCTTTTCAAAATTACCTTTATTTTACAGACTATACAAATAGGCCTAAACGAGTAATAATTGGCTGATAAATCATTAATACATAATCATTAGTTGAAGCTAGGGTTGTGTCGATACTGGCATTGATGATATTTAAATGATTACAAATATTGTAAATACATACAATTATTATAATATCTTGTAATTAATCCAGTGCCTCTTAAATCATATTATGGTTACAGACTCTCCCTCCCCTTCTCTACACTCATGTTGTGTGTGTAATAAATTAGCTTGTAAAGACAAACGTACAATGCATAAAGATGAAGATAAATTTGAGTGATAGCATAGTAATTCAAATTTCCTTTAGATATTGCGATGATATTGTTATCTTGAATTATTTTGGCCAAGATAATCGAGCAGGGAGAATCTGATATCATGACAGCCCTAGTTGCCCGTGAGCCGCCATTGAGCAGCTCCACCAGTGGAGTTTGAGGCCCATTGTCTTCCTCTTCAGCACCGTGGCAGCACTTATGGAGAAAAGGTAGACAATTTCACTTCGCAATTTGCTTCTGATTCAAACCGTAGCCCTTCCAGTCACAAGCCTTTTCAAAGGTCAGAGATTCGTTGGGAGAAATAACCATCTGTTTTACCGCTGTCTTGTGTACTTGGTTTGGGGATGCGGAGAAAGAGAAAATACGACTTGCCATGTTCAGAGCAGAGAAAGGTCCACTGACGAGAGAGAGAAAAAAGAACTGAGCTGAAAATCAGTGAAGCATCAGCTTGTGCTCTATTTCACTGTCTGATAATGAGAAAACCCAGTTTTCCATCTTTGGCAGTGGGTGCTTATCTGTAGGAGTGTAGTCGATGCTCATTTGAATTTGCTTTATGGAAACACTGTTTATGAATCGAGCAGTCATATATTGTATATCAACATATGAGAAAATGTGGGAGCAGATGGTTATTTCTGCTGGAAAGTCTCAGAAATAAATCTGACGACAAATGCAACATGTAATGATGTAACATGGATATAAAGGGAAAAGCTTGATATTTAGTAATTTCAAGCTGATGCTTTTTCTTTATTTACATCCTGTCATTTGGGTTTTTATCTACAATAGGAGTCTTGTGCAACAGACCTGATTCAAGCTCAATTTCCAACATTGAAAATTCATTGTCTGACTCTCACAGTCTTCTCTGGTTGGGGAAAGGAGTTGAATCGCACCACCAGGAATTATATTGTGGTCTGGCAGAAATAAATAATCCCATGAAATCACACACCTGTGGAAGCACTTCCACTCTTACGGCGTCACAGAACGCCAGCATGAAATGATTTCACTATATTGTCCACTTATGGCGTTTCTGTTTCAGGAAAAGCTTGAGTCGTAAAGCTTGAGTGATGCCACTGATGATCTGATGTCAAGTTTTATCCGACTGGCAGCTGAGCAGAGTGATATTACTGTACAGTTTGTCATGTGGGTTGACCGGGGGCTGTAGGACACCATTTATCTTGGGAAATATGTCACCGGGGCTTAACTTCATCTCTTTTTATCCAGTTGGGAACTTCATACCCGTGAGTTGATTTTTGGCTGAGTTAGCATGTAGAGACAAACATAAAAAAATGTGTTATTCATTCATTCAGATTTGACCCTACGTATGTTTTAAGCCCTGCACGTAAAATAAATACACATACAGTCACATTTGTTGACCTGTTGCAATGGACATGATGACATCTACCAGCCGGCCCCGAAGGAGCCCTGTATGCGTGGCTCGTCTGCAGTATGTTGGCTACGTGTGTGGCTCTCTGTTTATTGAGTCCGCCTTGGCGGCATAGCAATTATTCCAGAGTAACAAAACATCTCAAAGTGATACTTTAAATAACGTCTGAGCTTGTGAGCTCATTCTCTGACCGAGCAAGGGCCTGTGGTAACAGGTAAGCGCGTGAATAAATGGATGTCACTTTAATAAATGTATCAGACTGTGAAATCAATTAGAATTGATCCCCCATTTATGAAAGTTGGCAGGGACATTTATTAGACTTCTGAGGGTTTGGTATTTGATTAAATGAGCTGAACGGCTGCGTCTGGTTGTTTTCATGTCACAACAACGCTTTGTTTGGTAAAGGGCTTTACTAGTGTGTTACAGTAACATGCATTTGCCAGTTGCGTCTTGTCACTTTGTTGTCAGGCGGGATCTCCACAAAGGGTTTAAATCCGTTTCCGAACTCTTCACCTTTCGATGTGGGATCCTGTGGCGTTAAAACATAGTTTCAGCTAGTTATGCCAACAATACACAAATACATTGCTTGCATAAGCGCTCACACATTAGGCACATTTTGGATTGCAAACAGACGTAGCCTCTCGTTGTTTGTTCCAATGTCGTAGCCTGAAGCTAGTTTTTGTCCCTCCTTCTGTGTCGTTGCAGCCATTGCACTGTGGATTGTTCCTGCCACATGGGTGGCAGCCTTTTGTCAGCTCAGCCAGTCAGAAGTAACGTATTAGTGAGCCAGTCATGTGTGCGTGTGTTGTTTTAGTGGAAGCATTGTTTCGTTGAGATGATGTACTCAACTGCATTTAATGTACTTAAGATTTAAAAAGAAATACAGTCAAGAAAGGCAATTATTTTGCTTTCTCTCTCTTCTTCCTCTCTCTCTTTCTCTCTCTCTCTCCCACACACACACACACACACACCCTCAATTAAATTTCAGTAATCACATTTATTTTCACCTCAGACAATGCTGTTTCCGCCAGAAGCCAATGCCGAGACCTTTCATCAACATCCTGACACAATCACAAGTCAGATGTCTAATTGACATTTGGCCACATGCCACTGGGCCAATTAAAGATTTAAATCCATTTGGATGGCAAACACAAATCAATAGTTCTTCTCTTTAGACACTTTAGTGGAGTCATCAGTTGGAAAGTTTAGCACACAAGTTTGTTCAAGAGGCCTGAAATCTACAGTACAGGCTCAACAACATCTTTGTAATTAAGGCATCACTGGCTGTGATAAGAGAAATGTCAGATGCGCATTCCCGTAAATTAAAATAATGGATTTAGGTGGCAGTGTTCTTTCAATGGTTCATGCATCGCTTGGTCACTTTGCATCTTTCTTTTTCAATTCCAGTTTAATTTAATGAGATTTTAATTATTGGGAAAAAAGGGATACGGATAAGGAAATCTGTAAATGCATAAGATTTTCATCACAATACATTGAGATTGTAACCTTTTAGGACTTAAAACAACATATTTTAAAACAAGCATCAAGAGAACATGTGCTAAAATATGCCTACGCTCGGAGGACGCGTTTGGCACATGCAAAGTAGATTGCTTACCTTACACAGCAGTTGGATTCTTGCAAAGTCACAAGATCATGAAAGAATAACAAGATTACATTTCACCCAAAAAAAACCATCTTCTTAAGTAATGTGTTTGTGCATTGTACTTGAGAGACATTCTTCTTAACGTTTTATCCAAATTTCCCTGCCTGCCCTTTACCCACAGTGCCCGGTTCAGAAAGGAGGCGGAAGACAAAGTTGCATCAAGAACGGCTCTTGAAAAAAGAACTGAGCCGCAAAATGCGGCTCCTTTCCATCCGATCACAACAACTTGTGGGCCGATGCGTAAAACCTCTGATGACGAAATCACACGGACCCTTGCATACTCGAGGACACGGAAAGTATAACCTCGACTTTAGTTTTCCAAGCCAGAAAGTCCGCCATGCTGTTCTGCGGTCTTCTGTTCTCTGGTAATTTCATGTCGAGTATGTGTCCAGCAGTTAGTACGACAGCTAATGGACTTCATATCATGACCCTCTCACCTGGGAATTGTCTCACTTCAGCGGTTTGCCCTTTTAGAGCAGACTGGCCTTTTTATTTGTTCTCTGCGCTGCGTTGTGAACAATGACTGGGAGTGGGATCAGTGCGGCCTGAGCAGCAGCGGCTAGTGCATTGATTTGGATCATGGTGTAGTTGTGCCTCCTACAATATTGGGTCTTTGCTCCAAAAAAACATAGAGTGCTGTAATACAATTGTACTTCAAGACCCCCAGCAGAACGCTCCAGCCTGTAATGCCTGAGTACAATTGGAAATAGGAAAGATAGGGGTGGAAAAGTGGATTTCCAAGTCTGAATACAAGACTAATCGATGTTGATTCATTCATCGATGCTTGACATCTTGCATACAAATGTATTTTCAACTTGGAAGGTGGACAAACTGCATTTTGACTCCATTATGTGCCACTTTGTTTTGAGCCTTGATAGTAAATTATTCTTACTGCAGGAGCAATTCTTTAAAAGTTGACAGCAAAGAAAAAATGAAGTCTATCTTTGCGTTGTGTTATACCATTATATATTTTTTTATCATTATGTCCATGATCTCATAATAGAGTTTGGGGTGCTTTGTTGTGTCCTGTGATTTTGCAGCATCTAATACGACACTGCAAGTTTCAGTGTTTCAAATCAATATTTCCTTATTCCCCAAACCAACGCTCAGTATTCCCACAGTCACTCTAAACAATCTATGCCATTTTCGTCTCTAATGAGGAACTCTGCTTTTAAAGCCTGACGGCATCACAGGTTTGAGTCACGCAGCCATTTTATGGTCTCCTGCTTTTGGGCGAGAGAGCTCTTCATGATTGCAATTAATCTCCGGACTGTTTTCGGGCAAAGTGAATAGCAGCAAAGATTTAGAAATCGACTCCAGTTCCCCTCCGCTGGCTGCAGAGGCTTTGTTTGAAATCAACTTTCTGTGTGACACGTCGAGACGATGGTACGCCGTGAATAGAGCGAAGCAGATCGTAACGACTGAACCGTTGTGGGAAAGAAACAACATAATAACAGCAAAATATTCAAGTTGATTGTCAGGATTTTAACCTCTGCTTTGCTTTATCAGCTGGAATCCGAAGCGATAAGAGTAAAAAACAAGACAATTATGAAATATGTCACTGTTACACTGCACAAAACCTTTGCTCTGATAAATAACATTCATATATTTTACAGGCTGTAGTTTACCTGAGATAACACGTGCGTTGAACATAGCTCTTTGAATTATCCATGACTGGTGTTTCAAGGGATCCTATACTTTAATTTGTCAAAGACGTCCTAGTAGAAATACTTTTAGATGACGAGACCTCAGTGATTTTTGCTCTGAACTTGGAAGAACCAATGAAAAGTCACAGAGAAGACATTGGCGAAGACACCTGAACTGAGTCTTCAGTGTTCTGGTTTTAAATCATGCCGCTCCTATTTGGGACAAAGCACCGTTTTCAGGGTTTAAATGAGACAATCCAACTTGAACATGCTGCAATCCGTACTTTTTCTTTTTCAGTGGAATTAGCCTCCTTCTTACCACTGCGTATATAGTTGTAAAGCCAATGCAGTTATGTATTTTTCCTCTTTTGTTTCACAGACTTCGTGGACTTGCTGTGAAGAGTGACAGTCACAGCCATGTGCCACGTTGGCGACGTACTGTTCAAACCGCAATTACAAGCAGCCGAGCTCAATAGAGCCTTCGAAGGTGAAGGTCTGAGTCGGGAGGTATTGGGAAAGCAGCGATGTACAAACAATAGAAATGTCCACAACCCGCTGGCGAAATGACTGTAATAATACGCTAATACCATCAATTCAGCAAATTTAAAAGGAGCTGCCCTTTGTTTGCTCATATGTGGCTTGTCAACACAGAAAATGAACTCATTTAGGCTATTTAAATGTGATTTAAATGGCACTACAAGGCGAGCAGTGGGAGACCATCTCAGGAAAATGTTTGAACGGTTTGAATAAATTAAGATTTTCCTGTTCTTACATGGATCCAGCCCTGCCTGGGCTGCTTATGGTCATTGTATTTTGTCAATTGAGAAATATTGGTTTGAGTTATTAATAGTTCAGTTCATAGGATATTTGGAAATTGCCAAATGTTAGTTGCTAAGTCTGAAAGAATTATTAAAAGGGTCAACGAATGAAAAGTCAATAAATCAGTCAGTCAACTATTGATTATTACAAGTTGACAACATTGTCTTTATATTGTGAATAGCAAACTATCCTTGGAACCAATGTTGGATGGATCAAGGTTACCTCTAGGCATTGTCTCATCAAATACCAGACACATTGAATTTCTGCCCTGCACATTGTACAATTATGGTAATTATTCTCATGAGAAAAAAAACAGGAAAAAAACATCAACTTTTGCATTCCTTCCGTATCGACGGCAGACGGCTTTCTTTTATCCACAACAAACTTTCTGTTGACACTGTTTGCCTTTTTTTTTTACCTCATTAATGGAATTGGAGCGCACAGAAATTCATTCATTTCATTTTCACAACATTTGCATCTTTGAAAAGGACACCCTCCCCCGTGCGGCGATATTGTAGAATCGGTGCAGAAGATGAGACGTATTGTTGTCTGAGTCCCACTTCAACACTCACAGCCAAACGTGACCATTCACACTGATCCGGGGGGAGAAAACAGACCTCAGAGGAGCTTTTGTTGTCTCAAATATACCGCTCAAGGTCAAACTACACTCCAGCTCTCACCGACATTTGCAATAATAGAGTCCAATCTCTAAACCTTTCTTTTGGTTTCACAAATAGAGAAGAGCTGAGGCAAGTGGAGTGGAAATGTTCCATCTTAATCTTACAGAGGCAACACAAAAACTAAGTTTTCATTTGACACTTGGACTGTGTGAGAGGCTCTTCATTGCACACACACACACACACACACACACACACACACACACACACGCACACACACACAAACACACACACACACACACACACACACACACACACACACACACACACACACACTAACTGCAGCTTTTTATTTGCGCTCACACGTGACATTCTCATCTGTGGCCTCCTGCAGGGTTATATAACTCAAACATCTCTGTAGCCAGTGAGACAGAAAATGTCGTCTTCAGTTCACTGAGGCATACCAGCCCCTGACAACCATTACTGTGGCCCTGTGCTCCCTCTAACATTGTGAGCATGAATACATTTCAATGACTCCCACATGCTCAATCTTTCATGACAGCGGTGTGTGTGACATCCTAAGCCGTGTCTCCCTACCTATAGTGCAGTGCCAGGTGCACGAGCATCGGGGTGGGAGCTGACGGCAGAGGAGGAGGCGTTTTGTTTTTACACACGGACGCATATTTCCTCACATTGATTAAACCCTGCGAGATCGTTTAAAATGGAAAAACCATCTTTTAGGAGGAATTGACAAAAAACAAGCACAAGATAAAACCTTGCCGTGAGAAAATCAAGATTTGGGGATTTGATTCAGTCTATATTAATAAGTAGAGAGGATCATTTTGCTGACATTTTTTTTTCTTTTTCTCAATGGTCAGATAAGAAGAGAAAATCCACTGTAAAGAGCAGAATCACACTCTGAGCACTAATCATCTCACTGTGCAGAATCGATTGTAATGCCGTCTCTTGCCACATGGATAGGGGCCGGCACTAAATATGCAAGAAAGATCGGAGGCTAATGATGCTTGCCAACGGGGGCTTGAGTTGATATTATAACAGATTGCACTTCAGTCGGGGTCTAGCCAGTGGGAGAAAGGAGCAACTTCTTTATTCATGTAGAAAATTGCGAGCACAAAGAGGAGAGGTAAACGTCATGGATGGGAGAGAGTTGTTTACACTCTGAGGGAAATTTTACACTTCAAAGGATTAACTGCGTCTCAATTTTGACAGTGAAAGATAAAGGTTATTTGAAATGCATTTTTTTTCCTCCTCTTTATAGTTTCCATTCCAAGAAGCCATTATTGGTGCTGCAAGTGTCTCAGTTGTGTATGTATATATATACAATTTTAGTTTTTCCCTGAAAGCTTATCAGAGCGCTCTTGTGATGAATTTGCAAGTTGGAACAATAGTGTGTTCTCGTCTGTGGATGTTAACTTTCCCTTTTCATCCTCACATCCTGCGAGCCCTGCTTGTGTGGCACATCAAACAGACGGTGTGGACGTGGGAATGGTGGAGGAGAGATCAAGTCCTGGGATATACATTTACTGGCATGGAAGGTGGTGCAGTGGCTGACAAGAACAAAAGAAGAGGATCTATATTTATTATCAGAATGGTACATATGTATCATACATTTATGTTTAAAACCCCCCCACAAAAACAGCAGCACTTACTGCACATTTCCCTCTGATGCAAGAGACTGTCACCTGTAACTTCGGTCAGAAATGTCTCCCCTCGGCCCATTTATTTCAAATGCAGTAGTGGAAATTCATCAAAATATTACACAAATCCATAAAAAACATTCCGGAGACTGCTGTCATTTGTCACAAAGATGAATCCGCCTCGAACAGACCACAACTTCCAGCGACAGCGCTGGAGTCACTGCAGCACACAGACAAAATGCACTCTTCAAATAATTATGACTCCTGTCTGAAAGTCTGTACGTTTTGTATTCAAACCACTTTCCTCTCTCAGGAACCCGCTGTAGTTGCACGCTGTTACCTGCGTCATTCATCAAATAAGTCGTTTCCCGAATTCTTTTGATGTGCGGGCGTTTTGTCGTATTCGTGAGAGCCTCGGTTTCAGATCTCTCTTTCAAAAAATTCCATCTGAACTAATGAGATGAAAAGCGGTTGGAGGCATATGTGGCATAAACATCCTCTTTTGCCGAGATTAAAGCACTGTTTCCATGATGAAAGTGCACACTTAGATGTTTTGCTAATTTTCATCCATTTCACATTTTAGCACTGTCGGCTCCCATTGTTAGGATCGTGTTAGGATTGTGTCGGTGTGGCAAATTTGATTGTCGGGACCAAATATGGTGGGAAATAGAACAGTGGCCAGATCTGCTAGAAATGCTTTAATGTGAAAGTTAAATAACGGTAACATCGCATGTCTTTGCATGTTGTGCTAATTGAGTTTCATGGTCGGGTGCTTCAGGTGTGTCGCTGGCTGGTGCTTTCAGTGCTGCTAATCGAGCGTTGCTTCCCATTTCTCTGATTAAAAAGCTTCACCAGAAAGCAATTGCAAAAGGCACTCTCCTTTCCCACAGGGATCCTTCAAGTTCTGACCTCTTTGTGTGTTTGACCATTCCCACAGACTTCCACTGTGTTCTGCTCAAATGTGCATGTCCAACTTAATCTCTTCCCCCTCAGTTTTTTCTTCTTTTTTTTCTCTGTTTTGTCTTAAATCATATTGTGTATGTTTGACACAAGCAAATGGAGGACGAGGGTAATGAGCATGTTACAGTTCAGTGTTTCCCGAGTGTCTACAAGATCTCATTTTTTATCTGGCACTTTTTATTTTTTTTATTTTGTCCTTGAGCAATATCAGCGTGAGGCAATAAAACACCCATGTACACCTTAGAGAAGTAAAAAGAAGAAAATAAATTGCCTTGTGCTCAGTGGGCCATAGACAGGGAAGACACAGAGGCTCATTGTGCTGGTAATGTTTACGTGTACGTCCTCTCGTCTTCGGGGGTCGGTCCTCTCAACAAATAGACCTGCACATATAAGAGCTCTAATGACAGAACATTCTCCGAACATGCTGCTATGCGCAAATCCATCATGTCGGTAGCTTGAACGATGTATTGAATCGAACTGGACATTTTGATGGTCCCTGTGGACTAAAGAGGTAGTGTTTTCGAGCACTCTCCAACTCCCAACGCATCTTCCAACTGCAGGGCCCCGTTCCTCGTACGTGGTTCAAATAAGTCGATCAAATGTCCTATTATCCAGCTTAAATCATCATGCCTCCTCATGCCTTTTAAGAGAGAGACGTTTTCTGCCCCAAACCTTAGTTTCGGGGCAACTGTGGCTCAGTGGCGAGCAGGGTCGTCCTTCAATCAGAGGATCGGCGGTTCAATCCCCGGCTCCGCTAGCCCATGTTGATGTGTCCTTGAGCAAGACACTTAACCCAAAATTGCTCACGTAGCTGTGCCTACGGTGTATGAATGTTAGATAGTCCTGATATGGCATCTTGCATGGTAGCTCCTCTCATTAGTGGGTGAATGATTCCTATGTAAAGCATCTTTGAGTATTCAGAAAAGCGCTATATAAAATCAAAGTGTTATTATTAAATTACCCCGATGATTGACGTCAGGCAAACTCGGTTTCTCAAAGGCTGATCCGCGCTCAAACAGTCTCGTTAATTCAAACCAGATGTCCGCTACCCGTCTGCTTCAAAAGGGGAAAGAGTCGAGCACTGAATCTATAATCTTCTAACGCTACAATGGCAAATAAATTCAAAGGACGAGACACTTTTTTCTCCGCTGACGAGCAGGAGATGATCATGAACGCATATGAGGAAGTCAAGAGCATAATCATGGCAAACTCTAAAGCTGCGTTCACACCAAAAGCGTTGTAAATATTCGCAACGCTTTTGCAATGCTTTTGGTGTGAACGCAGCTTAACACCGTCACCGCTGCGAGGGCAAAATATCAGATAAGTTAAATGCATAATTGTTGGGAAATGTATCGGCTAATTTTAAGTGCGTCATCACCCAATCAACAGATTTATATTTATTTAAATGTGCCTGCTGGCGGTAGGCTTTAAGAATGAGTAGATAAAAACAAGCCCAAAGAGTATCTAATTGATACAAATTAATATATACTTATGAGGATATATGTACTGTCTGTATGTGCGTATGCATCATGTACTATATATGTGTGTATACATGTATGTGTAGATTGCCATATAACTAGGAGTTTGAATATGTGAATGGGCAGATCAGTATGCATTATTCATAATCAGAAATTCAATCAATTAAAGTAGTGAAAAGAAATTGGGGCCCAGGTCAAAGAGGGAAGTGAAATTGGATCTGGGTCTGTCCAGAGTGGGCAGGTAAACCATATCGTCTGATTTTGCCGGAATCTGACCCGGTGACACCATTGACAAGCATTAAGAAAAACTATATATCGGCAATCTTTTAGCTCAAGTATGCAAGTCATATTGAGGCTTCAGTATTGACTTGATACTGGGTTATAACAAGTTAAACTAACTTTAATATTCCATGACTGTGGTTAAAATTTTTTTAAATTGACATAAGTAGCTTTGTTTTTCCCGATCATGAAACACCCTCAACAATCTTCTCATGATGATGTTGCTGTTAGGTTGCTGCTCACATTTGTTGAGAGCATATAAATGACTATTGCTCTCTGGAGCTGCAATCAGATAAAAAATCTATAATTTTACTATAGGAGCCGAAAGTGTGTTAATTTACAATATAGAGCCCTTAATTCAGACATAAAGGATGTATGGTATGATTGCAATGAAATTAAGCTGTAAATAATTACATCTGTCAGTCATCCAACATCCCTTAGATCAACACATTGCAATGTAAATCCTCTCATGCATTTTGTTACATTACACCTGCAGATAGGGTACATGATCTAACAGTAAACAATATTCCAATAAATCAGTTTATTCTCAGAAAACCTGTGTCTCTAATGCCGCATACATTTTGTCATCATCACATCTAATCAGTGGTCACGATGAAGGTGATTACGAAGTGAAAAGTGAGTGAACAGACTGACGCGTGACTCCCACTGAAGCAGCCAGAGCACACGCACTTGTGCCTGCAGTTAGGCAATTATGTGCAGTACCGTACGCTCGCGGGAAGTGCTGGAATGGAGCTGCCCACGCTTGGTAAACCAGAAAGGGAAGAAAGAGGACAACAAGAAACAACACACTACACATGCAGCATGTCTTTCAAAGGGACTTGAGCGTGGAGTGTCCTCTAGAGCACAGCAGCCTGGAGGCTTTTGTCCGAGAGCAAAAGCTGAAAAGCGGAAAACTGGAAAGACTCAGAGAGGTCGCAGCTCCGCCAACACAAACTTCTCGATATTTTTAGTCCCAGATAAGTAACCCGGATCATCAGCGAGAATGTATTTTTACATAGTTAATCTTTATGCTCCTGTCGGTGTTGACGTCAGGCAGGTCCATCAGAACCTGGCCGCTTGAATTCATCATGTTGCCCTAGGAATGTACAGTATAGGTGAAATTACATGAGTTGATTTTTTCGCAAAATCGCTCAGGTGTTTGGTCACAAGGGCACGATGCGTTTAACACTCATGGTAGTGTGAGTGAATCTGTTTACTTACTGTTTATTTACTATTGTATAGATTGGCCGAAAAAAATCGTAGGAGGAGTGAAGGGGAAATATTGTAAATAAGGACAATCTGTTGAGGCAGGAAAGTGTGAGAACACATCTCAGACAACAACAATATCCAAGGAAATATAGCTGAGTGCATTACTAATTAGTAGGATGCAACAATCTGACTTTTACTTTCACTGATACAGCATTGTTTTCAGCTACAGTTGCCAGAAGTTTGGTTCCATAAAAGGTACCGTAAGTACTCGATTCTCGGGTTGCTTGTCGAGCTTTGTAAAAACAAAGTTTTGGAAAACATCCAGAAAATGTTCTATATTGAAAATGCACCCATTGTGAAGCTCATGTATCCGCGCACGCTTTAGTATTTGATGTGGATCTGCGTCATTTGACCGATATCAGTTCCACTTGAGGTAGAGGTTCCTATCCAGCCAACTGTGACTCCATTCTGTTGAAAAAATTAAAAATACAACTCTGCCATGATTTAACCTAAAACGGGAAAACGGAGCCACCAGACGCTTTGTTCGTTAAAGCCACTGTTCTGCTATTACGAGAGACGGGAAATGCATTTATTTCACTCTTGGGATTCTTTCCCATCAGTGTACAGTAAATAGATAGTAACAGAGTAAATAGATTTTCAGGACGGAGGTGTTCATCTTAATATCCCAGGCTCTTTGTAACCATGAAAGCAAAACTACTCATCAGCATTTTGAAAGTGGATTAATCTTTCAGGAGGATGTGGAGAGGAGCTGATCACCACTCTCTGTACAACAGCTCAAAACATGCTGAAATCCTCGATTATTTTCAGTACTTCTTCTCTGAGCAGCAGTTGACCCGGAGAATTTCAGAGGTAGAGACAGGGAGAACAACTCTGATTTCCTTCTTCCTGTGAACTGACCGAAGACAAAGCTTGTTTAAATTGACAAACCAGATTTTGTTTTTCTAAATTATTTGATAGCTCCGCGATATACAAGACTACCAACATAACCTTATCTTTTTGAAGCTTATTTCATATATTTTCTGATTGTATTTCTTTGTATTTGTAACCATGTGTGAAATGATCAATGTTGTTATTCTACAGGGCCATTACGTTATTTCAACAATCACCTTCCACATTAAATAATGTAGTTATGTTATAAACGCATCTGTAAGTAGCATGTAAGTGTGATGAGCACGCGCTGTGTGTGACGGTGGAAAGTTGTCTCGCATATTAAGTCGACACCTTGTGCCAATGTGTGGCTCCAACAGCAGTGCTTTATCTGGTTATATGATATAGGATCAGTTATAGGAAGTTAAACATTTGTATTGACAACCGATGAAGTTGCTTTATATAACATTTTAAAATGTTAAACATTTTAATAATGTGGCGGTAAAAAGAAAGCGCTGCCTATGGAGAGCCTTCTGAATTGGAAACAACGGGGCTGGGTCTAGGACGTTTGGACGTCTTTTTTCAGTCTCAACTTTAGTCCCATGTGAAGCACAGCGGGCGGCGTTCCCCTCATACAGTTTTTCAAGGATGAATGTCTTCCATTACATCCATTGTGCATTGCTTATCCACAGGAAGCCACTCGTGGTCTGAATAGCACTCATCCATGGCACCAGAACCTGTCATCATGAAATTTCTTTATGAATCTTTCACTTGGATGAAACAATATTTCAATGTCACACCACACAGTTTAGTAGTGAGGAGAGAACGGAAGCGTGGACACCGTCTGAAAGAATAGATATTATTAAAGTTTAAAAATGATATGTATGCGGGGACAAGCTTTATATCTCTTTGCATATACTGTAACATGTCTATTTTCACCACGTGAAGTATGCTGTTGTTAGAGCTCTTACTGCAATTATCGTCAGATCCAAGGGCACTCCTCAGTGCTCCTGGGCATCAGTTCTTTTCCATAGAGTCCATCCTTTTTTCCGTCTCACGGTGTATCTCTATAGGATTTACAAAGAACATTTACCGTTAAACACAGTATTGTAACAAGAAAGATCATGGCAGTAAGCCCCACAGGTTCCATGATAAATAATTCATTTTGGCTTATCAAACATCTATTCTTCAAGGACTCCTTTATACACACTTACTGAATATTAAGTTGTATGTTTCTTGTGTTGTAACGGCGTATATTATTTCCAGAGTTCTACAAGATTTAACCGGACAATTTCACAATAAATTAACCTATTAACACTTCACAGGCTTCAATTACTGTACTCATAATTGTATTGTGAAATCAATGCAAGGGGGCCTGTTACACAGGAAATGTTAGTTTGAACCTTGTGAAGCATTGTGGGATTACTATAGTGTAATTATACTATGGTGTACTGCTATAATATTCTGATGGTGTTGTCCTGTAACGTCACAGTTAAATGCAGTATACAACATACAGCAACATACTCCTATATCACAGTAATGTGATGCCATAACTCACTGTGAACCACAGTATAACATAATATAATGAAACAATCTCACAGTAAAGTAATGCAACTAGGAGTGAATACTTTACTGTAAATGTACAGACGAATATTTTCCAGTGTAGTGAAATCCTTAAACTTCACCGTAAGTACCTGAAAGCTCCTCAATGACTCAACCCGAGTTGAAATCACAAAGCAGGAAGCAGCATCTCTTTTATTGAACAAGCACAGCTGCACTTACCTGAAATCGTCCTCATTAAGTCATCTTAACTATTAGCCAAGGCAGAAATGTCTGCCTAGAGTATGCATATAATTGAGAAAACATACTTCACAAAGTCCTATTAACCACTGATTCATTCTGCTAAAAGAAGAGTAATCCAACACTTTCAATACAGATCTGTTGAAACCAGTGAGAGCTCAGCGGAGTCTGTTTTCTGCTGATGTGTTTTGCATCATTTTTAATCCCTCCAACTGCAAGAAAAATGAAATACACAGAAACATTTTTTTTTTCTCTGTAGGTGTTTCTGCTGACGTACTGTTTTACCTCTGAACACAGTGCACTTTCATTTCAGTTTTGGTTAGGACAACCACACACACATGAATTGAATTTGCAGTGTGAATGCCTCTGGCACATTAATTGGAAAACAGCATAATCACATCTACAGTACATTAATGTGACATGATTTATGCTGCCCTGCCTTTTGGACTGCAAGAAATCAAAACTAATGTTGATGTTTTTTACATCGTAATTATGAAAGATCAAAATCTGTTTATTCATGCCTGCCTTTTTTTAATTTATTTTTATTTGCCAAATGCAAAGTAGGATGAGAAAAAAGTACTGGAGGATCCAAATTATATTCATCCTTTATTAGCTTTTTGTAGCTGTTTGTCCAGCTTTTCAGAAGCAGCAGAGGTCATATTAAATTATTATAAATGATGTATTAAGATGGTCTGGCTTAAGACGATCGCTATGCTGTGCAGGGATTGGAAATAGAATATCCATTCCAATTATGCAGAATGTAATTACACAATTAAATTCATTACTTTTTTATGACTCAACAGTTAATAACCTTATACAGTATCTTAGATGCTGCATGTGTGACACTAGAGGGCTACTTTACCTTTGTAGGTAAAAGGCACTTAAATAAACTCATGTCAAGGACAAACTTGATGGGCCTTCATTTACATATGTAGAAATAAATCTTGTATATGTCTTTAATGAAACTGTAAACATTGAGGTTTGAGCTAGTCCATGGCAGCACATAAAGCTGCACAGTAGATATACTCTATATTTATGCATGCTGTAACCTAAATCACAAAAAGAGCTACAGTGGAGATAAAACTGTCTCATCTCTTAGTTCAGACTCGTCAGAGTTCCCCTTGTGAGGTTTTGCAGTGTGATATGAACTCCTTTCCACACACAGGGAAGAAAAAAACCCAAATCAAAACGAATAAGTGAAATCCAAAACTGTTGCCTGGAGCAACTGTTCCAGACTCTGTGATGTCGTCTCTTCCTCATTGTGTCCGTTTGGTATCTTTTAGGCACAAAGTGATCACAGAGCAGCAGGCTGGTAAACATGAGCATGCTGTGTGCCGTTTACTGACAGGGTTTTTGGATATAAAAAGGTACATTTATTAAAACATGTGTTTCCTGTTGCCATTCAGAGGCTTTTACTGTGTGTCAAAGTCTAAATTGGCCCCTTAAGGGAAGAATGAAAGGGCTGTACTTAAATAAGCTATTAAACAAATAAGCACGTGAAAATATGAATTGACATTTTAAATTCTGTATGCCTCATTTTGAGTGGAGAACACACTCTGCAAAGACCATTTGGCCTGCGGGCACAGGTGGCTGAACCTCCGTTACCCATTCATTTCTGTTTCTACTCAGGTTTCCGGGTTGCATTAAAAAGACATGACATGAAGCAACAAAGTGGTGTAAGAAGAAGCTTCTGCCACTAGATGATTGCATGTCTTCCACTCACATAGAATTTAAAAAGGATTGTCGTCTTGTCGGCCGTGCATTTAATGCTGGTATGACCATTCTCTGTCACATTTTGGGCATAATGCATATTTATTTCAAGCCATAGTTCTAGGAAGAAAAAGGATGCTCAAAAGAACATACCCAAAATGCAACAGTAACAGCTCCTCAACCACAAGGCTTGTATGCATTTATCTGGTCTCCTTTGAAAGGTAACGAGCTAAGAAATGGGAACCCATTGTGAGTAAACCAATTTCTAGTACCATTCCCGAGTAAATGGAGATGCAATTTGATTTTTGTCTTTACCTACTCTATAATCTGAATACCAAAGGGAGTATCGCTGTTGTAACTAAGAAGCCACCGGTAGCGACGCAACTGAATGTGTTTTCCTAGTCTGTAAATGTGATGAAAATACCCTAAAATAAACTACTTATAATACACTCCTTCACACACACACACACACACACACACACCAACTTTCCACACACACACACACACACACACACACACACACACACACACACACACACACCAAGTTACAATAGTTGTGATCCCTAAACGACAGTGTTTTTATGCCAGCTGCCCGCCCTGCTTATATCACAGAGCAAACTTCCCTGGCGAGTAATTGCAATGTGTTATCTGATCAGTGGGATCCAGAATATACTTTCTGTTGGTTCTACCTCATCACACTCATCTCTGCCATTGTTGTGGAGGCAAAGTTGAGACAGACCCAGATTAGAGTGTCCCCTGATGAATGCTTCAGAGATACCGCCTCACAGGTAGCGCTTTACCCAGAATTACAAATATGGCACCGCTGCTTGTGACAGGGCAACCGTGTGGCTAGCGGTGCGCACCCAAGTGATACAAAATACAGCTAGATAGTAAATCACTGGCTGTGGCTCCTGGGCTAAGAGCACCGGTGGCAGTCACACCGTTGAGCTGCATCGGGGATGAGGCACTGTATTGGCAGCGAGCTGAGTATGTGTTTGAAGTGATGAATAGTGGAACCCCAACACACAACATATCTGGGCACATCCTGTCTCGCTTAGTATACAGCCAGGGTTTTCTTTGCTGGAGAAAACAGATTCATCTTCTCAAGCCCAGAAGCAAAGCCCTTGTGTTTTTCTTCACGTCCCATGTTTCTGCTCAAAATGCGAGCACTGCCTGCACCTTTTCAGATTTGTAAATTCTGTATAGAAATGCAGCCCATTAGATGTGACATTTGGAATGATGCCTGAGTGATGCTTTGTACCCATTTTGCTTTTTGGAACACCTCCCCATTCTTGGCGCAATCCGTGTTTGTAATCTACCATTTACTAAAACATAAAACAATCAAGAGGCAAAACAATAATCTAGTTTCACTCTGCCAAACCTTGTTTCACATAGTGCAGAGGAATCATCTACAACTGTTGTGATTGGATAATGCCTTCGCAATGGCGACCGTTTCCTTCCACAGCAGTTTCAGAACAACATGTTGTTGTTGAATAGATGCTGTTATACCGGCCTTTAAGATGGACCAAAATCTTCCTCGCAGTTCTCCATCAAAAGCCTGCTAGCATTTTGCTGCTGCCTGGACATTTAATAAGGTAACACAGCCAAAGGGAAAGGGGGGATGGCACAACAATTGTGACGGCCAATTGGAAGATCTGCCGAACACAGTCAAGAGCTAAAGACCCAAACTTTCCCGAGGCTGTAATTTCTCACACTAAAGCTTAAAAGTAAAACAATCCACAACATTTGTTTTGAGGTTTTTAGTTTCCTCTTGGCTGCACTACGGGGAGAGGAATATTGTAACTATAAACGTGTCAGAGTTTGTGCTCTTTGCTCTTTCTGAAGAAATAAAAGGAAATGCAAAAAAGTACATTTTGCAGACCTTGTCACAAGGGATTAAAGAGTATTGGAACATGATACACAATATGACAAACGTGTGATAACGGTGACAGAATGGAATTGGAAATGTTACACCCAGTTTAGAAAATTCCTTTTATATCGCACCAATACCTACCCTGCTGTCAATGTGATATTTACAGTTCTTGGCTCTGCTCGGAACTATTAGAAATAAGCTTGTTTAGAAAGGAAAGAAGAAAAAAAGATGGTGACCCAGTTATTTACCGGACAGACATGATTTCATAAAACAAAGCTGGTTCGATTCAAAACTTAGTTTCATAACATAAGCCCTGAATTCTGCTCACTCTTAATGTGATGATGAATTGTGTTGTGCGTCGTTATTTTAACAGCCATATGGCCGTCACTTAGGAATTGATTAATTTAATGTATGTCTTTAGAAAGGTGAAGCCCACTCTAAATTACATAAAGTTACATCAAAATACAGCAAACAGAGTTTTTAGATCCCCCTGCTGTTCTCATCTTACTGCGTTTTACCATACTTCCTGTGCTTCCCTGTCTATGTAAACACATTTACATATTTTTTTAAGGTCACACACAGTCACTATTACTGTTGCTCATGGTTTGATACACAAATTACCTCACAATACCCTCGGGGAGCGATGAAGAGAACTTGTTTTCCACATATTTATCCTTTTCACTCAAATATGTGGTTTATGGTTGGTGCTTGAAGTTCAAGTTCAAGTGAATAATCTGAACTTCAGTTCAGGGGTATAACTGTCAGTTATCAGTAAATACTAATAATAAATGCTGTTTTATTCTTTACTGATTGCTGATTTAAAAACAAAGAAAGTTAGACACTGGCCACACGGCTCATGTGTGAAGGGTGTACGTTATCTTACGACTGTCTGCTCTCTTGGCAGCCGCATCAAACAATGCTATTATCCCAGATCAGCATGTGCTACATGGAGAGATAAGAACTGGTAAATTATACAGCAGTTACCAGAGGCAGCGAGTAAATTCTCCCCAGCAGCTACATTAAATCAGCTCCCTTCAACAGAGAGGTGTCTCCTTTGGTCTGAACTCATGTATACGTCTTTGCAGCACGCCGCCTCATCTGCCTTTTAAAATACTTCTCACTTGTCCTCTGTGGAGGTTTGTGCGATGTCCTGCAGCGCATATTACTAAACAGTGAAGTGCGTGGATGGACTCCTCTTTGGAGATCCCAAATTCTAATTATGTAAATGAAGGAGACTTTATTTTAAGATTGAATACTGATAGTGAACTTTCCAATTTTTGGTCAAACTTGATTCTGCTCGCCTGGAAGGTCAGCCCCTTTTTTTCATTAAATGCCCGGCCTTGAGGTATTGCCGACAAAGTATAATCACTATTCTGCATTAATATGCTGATCAAATTCTGGGTTCCAGGCGTAGACGTGGCTTTTCATCCTCGCTATCCTGCCCCCACACTTCCCATCAAATATTCAGCATCAAATATTCAGTATCATCAATGCAGTTTTGGGGCTCTCTGTACCTGTTACGGGGTTACTTCCTGACATCACACGGCAGGATCGTGCATCCTGACTGCCCATGTGAGCATGCAGGGATGGCTCTCATGGCTACGCCTGGCTGCAGACATCATCTACAATCTGTTTGAATGGAGGGTGTTATGCATTCTAAATGCATTTTGCAGAGGGAAATCACCTCCCTCCGAAGAATGCTTAGCACACAGTCCCCCGTTTATTTCCCCCTGCAAAACACGACAATTGCACATAATGTCCTTCTCTTTCAAATAATGAAGGTACTAGCACTCTGCAGCGGGGAGTACCACCAGTTGAGCTAATACAGTTTATGAGAACAGTGGTGACCAGTCATCGGCCCTTCTGGAGGATTTCTGCTGACTCACTCCATTTTTCTTTTCTGAAGCAGCAATTGGGGAAACTTTTCAGCGAGCAAACATGCATTGTTTTGCATGCCAAACTATATCTTTATGGACGTCCTGCGGTGATGCTGATGCAGTTAGAGCATGCACATCATACCTCGCAGCATCACTGTCATGCCCATAATCACAGTAAAGAATGTACTCTCTCCGCTACCATTCCTCATGAGAATTGTTTGAACAAACGGCAAAAAGATTCGACATATGATCTCCACCCCGACACAACGAACAGTTATCTCTTATTGTGTATTTCAATAAGAATTACATATGTCAATGCCAGCAAGTGGAGCTAATTTGGAAAGCACAATTAAAGAATAGCATCACAAAAACTTCCAACAGTTGTCATAATCCAAATATTCAGCTAAAACACCAGCTGTAACTTGAACAGCGTTGAACACAGTTATATGCTTCAGTAAACCCCACTGTGTTCCAGTATTTGTGTTCCACGAACTCACAGTACGCACAAATCTCTGAGCAGTGAAAACTGTAATCCTGAAGGTCAAGACTTTCAGAATTTGATATAGCCAAGGTAAGAAGAGATGGAGATAGAATAAGAAAAAAAAATGATTATAGTGGAATCTGGCATTTTCTGGATGAATGCACTTTGGCACTCAGAGACTGATTGGGAGTGACACTCTATGACCAGTCCAAGCCTTTCTGAGCATCTGTGCAGTCGGAGACAGGCAGGAGAGGTGTGTGTGTTTGTGTACGTGTGTGTGTGTGTGTGTGTGTGTGTGTGTGTGTGTGTGTGTGGGGGGGGGGGGGGTTTTGGTTGTGTTATCATGTGGCTTTTATTCTCTTGCTGAATAACTTATAGCTAGAAGATTATATGCGACAACAGTATACAGAGAGAATAAGTAATGTTGACATTTCTTCCTATTGCAGCAAAGGTCTGTCAGGTGATTTAACACACCCCTGGCAGCCATATTGTGTCCTTAGCTTTCAGCTTCAGTGTTTTTTAACAGCTGATTGTGTATCTAAACAAAGTGACAGCTTTGTTGTCTCAACCGGATTTATGAAACATGAGAAATTGATTTGCCAATTATAAATTTGATAGATTTTGTTGTAGGACGCTGTCAGCTTGTTTGCATGCTCACGGTAGTTCCCGCTAACATTGCTGTCTAAGTCTTGATACATCTGATATTAAAACCAGATCATCAGGATTGATACACACTCTGGGACCTGAGAGAGAATTTGACTCAGTGTACTGGGAAGGAAAAATAGGTATTCAGAGATTTTCTGATTCATGAACCGAACAAGAAAATCAATGCGTGGATTGTCTGAAGAAACAACTATAGTGTGTCAGCGTAAAAAAAGGACACATTTTCCTGGTTGATATCTGGCAATGTGATGGTCATGTCGATGGTCAAGTGTGCTGTAGAGCCTTTTGGCAACGACAGAAACGTACTGATGGCGAGAATAGTGAAAATGACAAGTTCATTTGTCTTCTCATTCTGTGTGTGATTCTCTGTTAAGAGGAAAAAGAGACAGAGAAGCACTCGGGGTTCAAAGGAGATGATGTACCCTATGCTAGCTACACTGCAACAGTCAGGTTAGCATGCATGTAAGCATGAATGGGATTAGCTGCATGCTAACATATGCTACATAACTTGTCAGCCAGTTAGCAAAAAAAAAAAATAATTCAATTCAGCACATTCTGCATGAAAATACTCCTCTTGGATCCTGTATGAATTAGGACAATTAACATGTTAAAATGTATTGTGGAGCCTCTCTTTCAGCTAAATGCAAGTGGAACAAAGACTAAGCAATACAGCATTAGCGTTGGTGCATTTTTTTAAATGAGTCCCAACAATGTGCCCTTTGAATGGTATAACTTTGCATTTTAGGATCAACAATGATGAAAACATTTGACGACCTTTTGTTCCAGCAAGAAAGAGTCATTGTGAAATGTCCAAATATATCACCCATTTTTGCTCATCAAAGGAATATCGATGGCCTCTGCGGCTTCATTGTGGTCTGGGGAGATAACATATTTAAAACCCTGATCTGATTGTGCACATGCACTGCAATTGTAGGCTGCTGCAAGAAACAAAGGTTTTCTTCAGTTGGGGGAAGCAGATAGACTGCTTTTGTTCTCTCTGCAAAGCTCCTATTGGCTTGACCTAAGTCATGATGACATGTTCACCTCCTATCCTCAGTACCTATTTCTGGATGACTGTAACTTACTCTGACATTGCTAGGGGCAGCACTTCCTCCGTATTACTCACAATATAAAATCTCACTAATATCTTTTGGCTGTTATTTATCTCAGGCAAAAAGAATACAATTTATAAAAATAAGTTTGGACCCACTTAGCTGTTAAATACGAAAGTGCATTTTTGAAATATTTAAACAGGAAGCAGCTCAGACATTAATTCATTTTGTTCACATTCAGCAGCAGTTAGACTGAATTACACAGCGACAAAGCTAGCCCTCTAAAATGTGTAACAAAATCAGTTTTATATATTTCAGGTTATTCATTGAGTTAAGATTCAATATCTGAGAAAACAAAATCCATCACGGAAAGAGTAAACATTGTTTCAAGCACAAACATACAATACAAATAGATGAGATTCTTTCTCTAACCAACTGCCAGGAATCAAGAAATGTAGTCTTAAACAATATGAATACTCCAGGTCCATTGTTTATTGGAGCTTTTTCTCTCTCAGCCAACTGAAGCATTCTATTCCTGTAATATGAATACATTGTATGCCATTCAGTCCCACTGAAAGCACTACTTCTGCATTTTAATTAGGAATAAATTGCCAAAAATGATTACAAATTGCCTTTGACATTTCACAATGCGAATATCATTTCCAGTTGAAATGAATCTGTAAATCAATAAACATTATCCTGAAGAACCAGACACGCTGAAGAGTTTATGTGGATCGCGTTGTATCTTATGTACTTCAATTATTGTGGTGTTCAGAGAATAATCTAGAAATACAAAGTGGGTTTCTGAAGGCTTAGAAGGCCTCGGGGCAACGTACGGAAAGGTAAAGAGAGGTAAGAAAGAAAGACGAAGAGTTAACTGGAAACTCATTTTAATCAACCTTTTCTCATCACACATAATAAGCTACATTTTGCTATCTAGTCCATCGGGATAATCACCTTTGGTTTCTCAGGCTGCAATCAGTTTGACTCTGTATCAAAATTTAAATCGCAGTAGGCAGCATAAAGAAGTCTTTCAGAGGTCTGATAGAGAATGAGGGTCGTAGCGACACGACCGCTTTGAATAAAATATGCCTAAAGATTAAAACCAGTTTTTGGCCATTTAAAGGAAACAGGGTTGAATTTCAATAATCAAAGGTGCTCTCATGAATGGCAGTGTGGTTTGCTTCGGATTGGAGTTGAATCTTTTTTTAGGCTTTTTATCAGCATCAGAAGAAATTTGCAGAGCTGCAGATAACGTGCATCAAAGGCAATCACTTGTACTCAAGGCTGTGATGTTGCAGTGCTGCCTGCTATTCTGCCAACAGCATCCTGGATGAATAAAGTGCTCTATCTCATCGTTGTGAGCAAAACTTGAAAATATTGCCAATCAAGAAAAGTGTCAACTTAGAGTCAATAAATCTGCCTTTACCTGTGAGCAAAGCAAACACAATTTCAGGGTTGTGAATCTCACAGCTTTTTGTCCAATATTGACTCAACTGTGGGAATGTGGGGATAGCAAGACAATTGTCAAATCAAGTGTCATACCCTGTGATTGAGACAAAATGTAAACAAAACTCATCCCATCACGTTCTCAGTCTCTGTGTGGCGAGTATTGCTGAATTTCAGAGCGCAGACCTGTAACGACTGGCGGGATGCAGTCGGATCCTGAGCACGGCGGAGAGTTCTGTTCTATTTATAATGCACGGGGCACTCGCTTGTCCTCATGAATAAACCTTACTGGATGAATGCTTCCCACTGGGACTACAAAATGGGAGCGAATGGGAGGGTAATGCCCGCACTTCCATCACACCGTGGCAGAATACATCAACAGCTTCAGCAAGAAGGAAATGAATACATTCAATCACAAGTGGAGGGGACTGTCAGGTTGCATACTGTACTGTTGAGTTGTTCTATCTGAACGGTATGTTTTTCTAAATAATCTGGTGAGAAATGAAAAAGCACAAAAGATGTTATCTAGCCTAAACAAATCATAGAATTCCAGTACATCGCATTTATTTTGCAACAAACAGAACAACAAAAGTAACCAAAAGTTAAAAAGGTAGCTAAAGATAACAATAATGCTCTACATTGATTTAAAGAGTTGGAAATAGTTAGCTGAAAACAATGGGGAAATGTAATAGTATGAAATGGTTAGCGGCAATGGATAGGCCTACGTCCAGTTTTAGTATGAATACAAGCTTGACATGAACAATTCACAATTCATGAACAAGTCAACAATATCCTCCTTTACTGAACTCATTAATAGTGTTTAACGTAGAGTTCATCATCATTCATAAGAACATATTTAGTGCAGATGAAAAGGAAAGTTGAGATCCACAGATTTTAATTATTAATACAAAGTCTTGCACTTTGTGTTGAAGAATGTTGTTAGTCTGAGATTTTAAAATTTGACTCTTGTGGTAAGTGATAAAATAAACTCTGCTGTTAACTTCGTAAAAGCAATAGCAAGAAACTAATGTATATTTTGTTATAATTAATACGCTTAGTGACCTCAGGATAGCACCACCGCAGAAAAGCAATGACTCAGGCATGCAAGCAGCATGATTCAGGAGCACACTGTGACCCAGCGATGAACTGAATATCCTGTTTTTGCATTCTTGGTTGATGATATGTGTGTTTCTTGGTGACATCTTGAATATTGCTCATCCCCACCCAGTATCCTGCTTAAATTGCTTTACATGTGTGGAAAAACTCCTCAGTAAATTGCCATGAAGCCTGCTCGAGAAAGTCTCCAACATGTCTTTCGAGACAACAGAAAAGTCAGACATAATTGATTGATACCAACGCAATGCTGCTTGTTGTTTGGGGCCAAGCAAATGCCAGTCAAATTTCACCTTCTCTTCATATTTAATACCACAACAGCAGCACCAATTTACTTTTTAATTTCCATCTCCAACAAAGAACAAAACAGGCCGCTGAATTTGTAAACAACTGTCTCTGTTTTTTCCGACCCAGTGCTTTGATGTGACCCTAAGGTGATGCCAATGGGATTGACAACACGCTCCTGCAGGGCTTTCGGATTCGGAATAAATCACCGAGACAGGCCCTACCCTCTCGGTGCTGTGCTCCTGGACACTAATATATCTCCCATATAGCTCGCTGCCCCAGTCACTCCGTTCAGATGAGAAAAAACGACATGGTGCCTTGAGGGAAATGAATTGCATGCATGCAATTTACTAATACATCGGAGAAATAACACCTCATAAATGTCAATGTGTTGGGGGGGGGGGGGCGTAGATTTGACAGCGATTAATTTATTCCCAACAACCCACTGCTGTAAATACGGTGGGAGACATCACAAACCCGAATAAAAGTGTGTCATGTCGAAAAACTAAAGAGGAGACACAACAAAGAGATGAATGTGGTATCGTGCTTTTGGATCAAAAGACCACAAAGTGTAATTGCAGATAAGAAGGTCAATGATGGGTGAAACACACATATTGCCTGTGAAAAAAAGATAACTGGCAATTTTTATATAATTTTAAATGTGGCTCTGCTGGTCTAGAAACAGCGGTATAATTCAACAGCTACAAGCAACATTTTTAAAACATACATCGAGAGCTGTTCTTCAGCATAGGTGTCTCTGAAATGGGTTGTAATTTAGGTTGTCACGCATAAGAAAATTAACCCTTCATTTTTTTTTTTGTCACATGTTCGATTGCCAGAAACGGTCCCAGCGGGGGGATTGCATTACACCCAAATTAATGCAAAACCGGTTGGCAGATTATCCTATGGCTAAATCACATCTTATTTCACGGGTAAATAAAGGATCAAGAACACATTAGAGACTACTCTCGTATTTAATCAAGTTACAGCCAAGCATTATTTGCATGACATAATCAAATGTTTTCGTTTCAAGTGGTTGTTGTGAGGCATTCATGCCGCCAATCACGTGACCTCTCAAAATATCTCCTCCTCTTTTATATTTCATGCCTCCTGCCTAATTTAAAGGAAGGAATTAGAGCATAAAATTACTTAACTCTCTGTGTGGGGGAGGAGAGGTGGACACACACATGACATTAAGCGCTCCTCTTCTTCAACCCCCCCGCCCCCCGAGCTCATGCCAACAAAAGAGAAAAATGTCTTTTATCTTTTATTGCGGGACGTAGGAATGTTCAGTTTAAAGCCTCGCTTACATCATGGAAGTCCAATTTATTAAGCCAGACGCAGCAGCTCACTTTCATGTGTGAAGCTATTCAGCAGCAACAGATTGAGATACAGCCCAAGCATGCACAGTTTGGAGAGACCTCTTTGAGCACAAACAACGGCGGTCGCGCTAATTAACTGCGATTACTTGTCCATCATGTCTCGAACTAAGCTGACTGCTGGTTTGACCCGAAAGTGACAGAAATCTAATTATGTGGCGACTTTGAGTTGTCCAGTGAATTATGGATATCAATTTAAAGACACTGCGCTGCCAAAACCAGATTAGCTGCATCTGTGAGTCATTGCACACACAATAAAAAAAACTAAAAAAAAACTGAAACCAACAAAAGAACAGAAGCTGCTGCCTTTATTATTTAACCCCAAAAAAAGTCTCGAAGTGGAAACGAAGTGACTACTCTGGCCGGAGATAATACAGAATATAGTGTGTGTGCGCCAAGGGTGAGCGTAGCACAGAGGATCCTCAGAAGCATTACTTGTTGAGGGCGTTCTGACATCGCCCAGGGAAAAAAAAGGACAACGACACACTTGGTTCAGAGGTACTTCAGAAAACAAGCCACGTCTCGTCTGCATCATTTAATTCACAACAAACAGCGATCACAATGGCAACAACAACGTGCTGCTGTGTTGAGGATACAGGTTATAAAGGTAACAATAGGATGTGTGCTTCCTCCAGCTGTGCCCGTGACAAAAAAAAACAGCCTAATTCATTTTCTAAATAAAGGAGCAACTTGTTGTCAGTTGAATGCACATTTAATGCCGTTGTCTTTTGTAACCTTTATTCAAAGCAGACGAGTTAAATGAGGACGCTGACCTCTTCAGTGCAGTGACCTACTGGGTGTAACCGTTGGAGGGTGATTCATCTGCACAGACTGAAAGCCGCGCGTACATATGCAACCACGAACGTGCAGCATGCACACAGTGTGTGCAATGACAGCCTAAGTATAAGTGATACATTTCGCCGGCTGACATGCTGCAGCCCCATGTACCTTTAATCGACACGAGACAAGGCTGCAGGAGGCCCTGTGTTTCTGAGAGTAACGGTGACGCAACACACTCAAGGCGTTGCATACATTGTGCACGCCTATATGTTACAAAGTAGAGCAAAGGCATTGACCTCCACGGGAAGAGTCACTTGTGAGCCTCCAGAGGTTCTATGGCCCGTTTTAGCAGTGGCATAACAGGATGTAAAACATGCATGAGTAGCTCGTAGCATCATGGGGGAGTGTTAGCCAAGCCAGCCTTGACATCTCTTATATAATGCTAATAGGGAATGCTACGGCGGGGTCTTTCGCCGTCTCGTGGCGATTCTGCCGCAGCTATTTCAACAAAAACCTATCCCATTTCCCCTCATCTGTGATTCTGCCTTGTCTGTAATTATTTTTATTATTTATTATTATTTTTGCATAAATAAAATGAACTGCCCGTGTGCCACAAATGGACTTAAATGCACCGCCTCGCTCACACCAGATGCACATAGTGCTCATTGCTCAGTCAGTCATTTCAAATGTAGAAAATTCATTACACATGCATCATTGATTTTAAGCTGCATTTGCATTGTGTGGAGCCTTAGGTCTGTTAGGGGAGAGAACTGTGTGTTACTGGCAAACAAAACTAAAGCTAAAGCAGACACTAAGCACTTTGTTTTCTAGCTTTCTTTGTCGACTTTCATTATAATATCTTTCACAAGTTAATAAAAGCGGGAGCAGATGAAACATGAGATTTCACACTTTATAGAGGCTTTTAAATTTCTCTGTGCCGGAGATTATTTTGTTTAGTTGTGCAGCCGGAACGTTACTGGCACTGTGATTATGATTTCTAAAACTTTTAAGAAACGGAGCAAATTTTGTCAGCTTCACAAATCAAAGGTCTAACCCGGAGTTTTTCTTTTGAGCACTACAGCATCTGTTTCTGTGCATGCGCTGCCAGATCAACGCTGATCACAGCGTCAGGTTGTGGGATGTAATGCTTTCATTTAGAAGTCACATGTGGTGCAGCCTCCAGCTGCACTTCTCAACCCGTCTGGCTGGAGTCAAAGCGACAGGCAGCACTTCGGTGCTGTGGAATTTTCTCCAACCAAACTATACCGCATTGAAACAGCGTCAGAGAGGAAAGCGAAGGAGTTGATTTGTTTAACAAAAAAATGTACTTTTATCACACCAAATTAGCAGTGGCGGGCTGTCAGGGCCTGCTAAGCCTTCACTGCTGGCCTAAACAGAATCACAAAGCTATAGCTATTTTATAATTTAATTGTTTTTCACAAATACACATGTACTACAATACTACATGTATTATAATATTTTTTCCCTATTAGCTTATTTTCTCATTGCACAGCTCCTGTCTTGTCTGTTCCTCAGCTTCAGGCCTGCGGCACGGCGCGGCTTGGCAGCTGGTTTAGGAGTTTTATTATCCAATCAGATGTCACCTCTATTTCTCTATGGTACAATAGCTTGTTAAACTACATGGCTGCGGCCTGCTAGCATTCTGGACGTGTAAATCGTAACAGGGCACAGCGTGACCATTAATGTGCACTGCGATTGGTCAGTGTGCCAACGTGACTTCCGTCTACACAACCGAAACCTTGCAGGATTAAGAAGAGTTCAGGCTTAAACATAAGAGAAGTTATGCCATGTTTAGTGTTTTACGTGTTTTAACACACAATTGCTGAAGGAGGAGGAGAAACAGATTTAATTTATGCCTTTTCTTATGGAGGGGATCCTCACTGGCATCCATGAAGTGCACTGATAAACTGAACAACCACGTCATTTAACTGTTTGTTAACGAAGAGAAGGATGGACTTTGTCTTTATTAAGTGAACAGCATCGGGTGAGTGAACTGTTTTGTCTGCTCTTTGTGTTGTTTTTTACCCCGCTTGGCTCTCCGCCGGCAACCACCGTTGATGCCACTACCTCCATGGGGTGAGCTAGGCTAGGCTAACTCGTGTGAAGTAGTAGGAGAGCGCTCGGTGCTAGACCCCACCAAGCTGGGTGGCTGGATGAGAGGACAGCAGGGAGTTTGTCAGCAGCTGCTGCTGCTCACTCGTGAAGGGGATTTAGGAATATTTCACGTGTATTTTGTACCGTATGTCTCTGCAACTGCTGCTAAATTTAGAATCGGAAAAATCCACATATCAGCTGCACGGGTCAAAGTTGAGGATTTTTTTTTTTTTTTAAGTAGCCAGTCATGCGCGTATTTATGTCAGTATCAGACGGCACTGAAGGCCCAGGTCGAAAATGCACGGCTCGCCACTGCCAATTAGTAATGTGTGTTTAAGAAGGTGTGGCGCTGTCGGGATAACAGGGTTTACAGAGCTGTTATAAGGAGTCCCAGTTTGCAACATGACATTAATCAACCACGGATTCCGAAACACTCGGGCAAAAAGGGAACAAGGTGAGCAGGAACAGAGAACAAAGCTTACGAGTAAGAAAGGCGGCCTGAGTGCGTAGCTACCACTATGGCGACGAAACAATCTGGCGATGAATGGCAGGAAGAATCGGGTTGATATAGAGCAGAGTCCCTGTTCCAGCAGCCACCGCCCAGGAGGAGGAGGAGGAAGAGATGGCCACGCCTCCTTGCTGACAGACAGACAGACAGGGTAGAAACACACAGGAGACAAGAGGGCAGGGAAACAGAGGAAACACTGGGGAGCTGCTGGACTGACTGACTCATTTGCTGATTGCAGCCGCATTAGATTCATTAGCATTTTTGTTTGCAGCTGGCATTGACGATGAGACTCCAGAGACCATGACATTGCCGCCCTGCATATTAGCGTGGAAGTAAGTTGGGAGACTGTCCCTGAAATATGGGCACAAGTGACGGCAAGCATGCAAGCTGCTGAAGTGCCCTTGAGCAAGACACTCATGCTGCATGTATGCTGTTCTGTAGCGGGAACAACATGGTGACCTCTGTGAAAAAAAAATTCAGGAATGTGGAGTCTCTGGAAGAAAATTCCAACTGTGACAGCTTTCCTCTTTGATCATGGGAAAAATAATCTTCTTTTTTTTTTAGATAAATGAAGGTTCTCAGAAGAAATGTAGAAATTGCACTAGACTGTTGCAATGATTAGCCGAAGTGCTAATCAATGCCAGCCATGATTACTGAACGTTGCAATGGCTGTGGCTTCCTGGCTTGATAAACTGTTTTCCATCACATTTTTATTTTGTCTGTAGCTTTGGAGGACATAACAAAAAAAAAACCTTGGCTGTTGCCCACCAGAGGGAGAGGACGACGGTCTCCAGGGAGAGTTTGCGACAGACGTGATTATCATCCATCTGTTCAATTAACTGTCAGCTTTCTCCGAAAATGAATGAAAAGGGCGCGAAAATATAGCACATTGATAAAGTCAGAAAGACAAATTGAAAAAGTGGCTCATGCATTTGCAAGCGTGAAATATGAAAAAATGGACACGTAAAATGCAAACTGGAAGGCTTTGGCTATTATCCGAGAAGAGGCCTCGCAGAATATGCATAATATCGATATCTTGCCTCTCTGACAACTGATAAGGATAATGAGCTTTTCTTCCTCCTCTTCCGTGGTTCAAGGAAATCACATTCTCTATGTTACAGATGTAAGTCTCATTATCTGACCTGAGTTTTTCCACTTCAATTCCCTCAGTCTTTGCTCACTAAGCGCATCAGGCTGATTAAAGAACTTTTGGAGGAGACTAAGCCTGTTTTTTGCGTGGGTTCCGCGTTATCGCACCACAAGCACAGCCCTGTGCTCTGGCGGCCAAACAGATAGTGTAGCCTACGCTTCCCAAAGCTGGCTTTCACTGACTGCAGCACATCACCTTCCTCGATTCCTCAGGTTCCCTCTCCTTTTGAACGGCATCACACACACACACACACACACACACACACACACACACACACACACACACACACACACACACACACACACACACACACATCAAAGCGTCAATGCAGTGAACTGTGCAGCACTTTTGCAAAGCTATACCAGAGTCACCAAGCATCTTTCGAAATCTTTGAGTAACTTTGCCCCTTTTTCCTGAAAAAGAAATAATAAAAGGTTTTGTGAGGAATCCATATTCTTTTAATGTTTAGTTGATCAACAGAAAGATTTACTGTCGATGACAATTGACAGTCAAACAGTGACATTACATTGGTTTTAAGCTTCTCAAATATGTCATCATAAATTGATGATTTTTGGCTTCTTGGTCAAACTAAACCAATTATAATAATGGAATGTTTCAATATTTTATGGAAAATCCATAGATCAATTTATAATTAGTAATAATGTATTGCATTACAAATATATATATATATATATATATATATATATATATATATATATATATATATATATATATATATATATACGTTGGGTGGGTCTGTGAGGCCTTTTTCACTTCATATTTTATTTATACAGGGAAGAAAATCCGACTTGTATATATCTCAAATGATACCTCAGGATTCATGCTGGAAACACATGCATTTTAACTTTATCCACTGCATTATTTAGAATTATAATATGGGTAGATGAAATCAAGCATGCTGATTGTTGAGAGTGGGTCACAGGGTGTACTTTATTGAGCCATAATGTTGTACGCCTGTTTACATTTACCAGAGCGTTCCATATTTTGCGTGACCGTTAGTTGTCATTTCAAACAAACATGTTTTATGTAAACTTAGACCAATTAGCGGGGAGCAAGTGTGTAAAACCGGAAACTAAGATGAGGGATCAAAAGGGTTTGATCACAAAATCATGATGATTTCCAGTGAGAGATAATTACCGTCAGTTATTTAGCGACGCGAGGCAGGTTCTCTAAAAATCATGGAGTGACGGAGAAAAGACGGACAGAGAAGCAGCGAGAGCACTTCTTTATCGGTGGCTGAGTGGCGGTGGAGGATGAATGCCACTCAGTCATTCATCCCACAGCAATGTGAATGAATGAGATGGTGCGAGATCTAGCTAGGGTGCTAGACAAACAAACGTGATGTTGCATAGCAACAGCCACATATACGGGGACTATTTTTTTATTTTCTCTCTTGCTGAAATGCGGGACTATTTTCTATATCGCTGAAATGCGATACACAACTTTTGGTGGCTACAACTATTTTGTGCTGAAAGGCAGCTTACTATATAATGCCGCAGCTAACCGTATCATAAAGGGTTCAAGGGTTTGACGGCCAGAAAGAGACTTGCAGCTGTAATTGCAACAAAAGGCAGTTCCACAAAGTATTGACTCAGGGGGGCTGAATCATTTTGCACACTGCACTTTTCAGTTTTTTATTTGTGAAAATAATTTAAAAACATGTATAATTTTCTTTGTACTTCACAATTGTGTGACACTTTGTGTTGGTCCTTCACATAAAATTCCAATAAAATATATGTATGTGTGTGGCGTGTAATGTGACAAAATGTGGAAACGTTCAAGGGGTATGAATACTTTTGCAAGCCACTGTATATACTGTATTTTCTATAGATTTATTTTTATATTATGCACATTAAATAGATAAAACCATTCATTTGTATAAGATTTTGTCTATAAAAAACAATGTAGTTATCCAAAAAGTAACAGGATGTCGTACATGTGTCCCACTACACGTGTCACGTTACAGCGCTCTCTGTGTTTGGAAAGGTCATTATGCAAATGTGGGTCTGACATCCAAAGAGGACTCTGTGAAATGATGTTGGAGATCCTGTTTGATGGAGCCAGTGTGAGGGCTCCTTCCTCTTTCCACGGGAACGGAGAAAATATTGTCAGGTCGGCTTATCATCAAAAAGAGCCTCAGACCATCAGCGTCTGGAAGCCTTGTGAGACTGGCTATTTGGCTATGTTTCCATGACGACCAAAATTATATGAATATTTCACAAGTTGTTTAGTTAAGAGGCCCTTTGTGGTCATTTCCATGCGGCATCTTTCTGTTACATAACTGCTATCGTGTGGTATACAGGCTGCAAAGAGTAATGTTCAGACAACACATTGATTTCAAGCCCATTAGTTCAGCGCGTTTCAAAGGCTGAGAGTTGTATGCACTGAAGTATCGCCTCGGAAAGTGAAAATTAACTTTTTGGAAATGAGTTTTACGTGGTAAATCTCTGGCATTAGATATTTTCCAATACAAGTCCTTGTATCTTAAAAAGGATAACAAATTGCGCTGAATTTCCATCAAAGACAATATGTTCACCTTACTCCCATCAGGAGACATACCGTAGTTATGTGTGTTTACAGCAAAAGGACCCAGTTAGCTTTTATCATATCAACACCAGCCATTCAATGCACATTTAGTTTTAACAAATTGGGAACAGTGTGATGCCTTGCAAATGATCAAATGGAGGATTGCTGCAGTGGTGGCAGGATGCCTGTATTGACAGCCCCAAAATCGTTACTGTAACTCTCCTCTACAGTGTGTTTTGCCCCTCTCTGGGGCCTTATTGGTCTGAGTCACCCATCTCTGCATATGTGTACAAGGCTAACTGCATATACATACCCTGTTTATCAACATTACTACACCCCCCCCCCCCCATTGGTTTTATAGACTATCGCATTTCAGCCGTTTCCAACAACACCCAAATCAGACAACGCCGTGGTGGCATAATCTGCTTTATGTTCTTTATTACTCTAAATGGGAACATGATGTACATATTGAACAACACACTTTATTGACAAAGACTTAAAACTAATGATTGAGACAAAAGAACCTCATGTTTACAATGTTTACTGAGGTAATACATCAAATGTGAAGTCATTTTCTTTTTTTGCAACCAGAGGAGCAGCCCTCTGATGGCCACTTGAGGCACTTCAGCTGAAGTAGTGTAACAATACTGCCACTTATTACATTACTAATCTCGAAGCAAGTTAAAGGGAAATTCATACAAACATGGCTATGGTGACTCTATGTGTATGGCTCCACTTTGGACCTTGCAGAGAGTTGGGCAAATGAGAAACAACGTATATGGGTGCAGCTTCAGGGTTTCCAAAAAAGCATTTATTTTTACAGGAATTATTTAAAATGCTCGTCCTTAAATCTGACTGAAGGTAAACACAGAAACTGCATCTACATTGTTTCACAGCAAACCAACATATGTCTGTAT